>NC_064643.1:49739984-50367468 GCF_023864345.2 Schistocerca serialis cubense
ACCATATCAAGTATGATAAAGGCCTAAAGAAATGGTAGCAGCTGGCAGGAGTAACCATGACTCTCTTAAGGTAGACAAATGCCTCGTCACACTGCGAAATTTATTTGAAAACTCGAGGATATCGTCGTTGGAGTAACTCAGACAACGTTAAGGTGGACATGTTGCAGCATTTCGCTTCTGCATGGACTGGCCGCAGTACGGATTAAAGAGAGGAAAGATTCAAAGAAAGTGGAGCAGCTGGAAAGAGGAACTATGACTCTCTTAAGGTAGCCAAATGCCTCGCCATCCGGCGATGTACATTTGCTAACTCGAGAAACTCGTAGTGGGAGTAACTGTGACGACGTTAAAGTGGACATACGGTGGCATATCGGTTCTGTAGGACTGGCCATATCAAGAATGATAAAGGCCTAAAGAAATGGGAGCAGCTGGCAGGAGTAAACATGACTCTCTTAAGGTAGACAAATGCCTCGTCACTCTGCGAAATTTATTTGAAAACTCGAGGATATCGTCATTGGAGTAACTCAGACAACGTTAAGGTAAACATGTTGCAGCATTTCGCTTCCGCATGGACTGGCCGCAGTACGAATTAAAGAGAGGAAAGATTCAAAGAAAGGGGAGCAGCTGGCAAGAGGAACTATGACACTCTTAAGGTAGCCAAATGCCTCGTAATCCGGCGAAGTACATTTGCTAACTCGAGAAACACGTAGTGGGAGTAACTGTGACGACGTTAAGGTGGACATACGGTGGCATATCGGTTCTGTAGGACTGGCCATATCAAGTATGATAAAGGCCTAAAGAAATGGGAGCAGCTGGCAGGAGTAACCATGACTCTCTTAAGGTAGCCAAATGCATCGTCACTCTGCGATATTTATTTGAAACCTCGAGGATATCGTCGTTGGAGTAACTCAGACAACGTTAAGGTGGACATGTTGCAGCATTACGCTTCTGCATGGACTGGCCGCAGTACGAATTAAAGAGAGGAAAGATTCAAAGGAAGGGGAGCAGCTGGCGGCAGGAACTATGACTCTCTTAATGTGGCCAAATGCCTCGTCATCCGGCGAAGTACACTTGCTAACTCAAGAAACTCGTAGTGGGAGTAACTGTGACGACGTTTAGGTGGACATACAGTGGCATATCGGTTCTGTAGGACTGGCCATAGCAAGAATGATAATGGCCTAAAGAAATGAGAGCAGCCGGCAGGAGTAACTATGACTCTCTTAAGGTAGTCAAATGCCTCGTCACTCTGCGAAATTTATTTGAAAACTCGAGGATATCGTCGTTGGAGTAACTCAGACAACGTTAAGGTGGACATGTTGCAGCATTTCGCTTCTGCATGGACTGGCCGCAGTACGGATTAAAGAGAGGAAAGATTCAAAGAAAGTGGAGCAGCTGGAAAGAGGAACTATGACTCTCTTAAGGTAGCCAAATGCCTCGCCATCCGGCGATGTACATTTGCTAACTCGAGAAACTCGTAGTGGGAGTAACTGTGACGACGTTAAAGTGGACATACGGTGGCATATCGGTTCTGTAGGACTGACCATATCAAGTATGATAAAGGCCTAAAGAAATGGGAGCAGCTGGCAGGAGTAACCATGACTCTCTTAAGGTAGACAAATGCCTCGTCACTCTGCGAAATTTATTTGAAAACTCGAGGATATCGTCGTTGGAGTAACTCAGACAACGTTAAGGTGGACATGTTGCAGCATTTCGCTTCTGCATGGACTGGCCGCAGTACGGATTAAAGAGAGGAAAGATTCAAAGAAAGTGGAGCAGCTGGAAAGAGGAACTATGACTCTCTTAAGGTAGCCAAATGCCTCGCCATCCGGCGATGTACATTTGCTAACTCGAGAAACTCGTAGTGGGAGTAACTGTGACGACGTTAAAGTGGACATACGGTGGCATATCGGTTCTGTAGGACTGGCCATATCAAGAATGATAAAGGCCTAAAGAAATGGGAGCAGCTGGCAGGAGTAAACATGACTCTCTTAAGGTAGACAAATGCCTCGTCACTCTGCGAAATTTATTTGAAAACTCGAGGATATCGTCATTGGAGTAACTCAGACAACGTTAAGGTAAACATGTTGCAGCATTTCGCTTCCGCATGGACTGGCCGCAGTACGAATTAAAGAGAGGAAAGATTCAAAGAAAGGGGAGCAGCTGGCAAGAGGAACTATGACACTCTTAAGGTAGCCAAATGCCTCGTAATCCGGCGAAGTACATTTGCTAACTCGAGAAACACGTAGTGGGAGTAACTGTGACGACGTTAAGGTGGACATACGGTGGCATATCGGTTCTGTAGGACTGGCCATATCAAGTATGATAAAGGCCTAAAGAAATGGGAGCAGCTGGCAGGAGTAACCATGACTCTCTTAAGGTAGCCAAATGCATCGTCACTCTGCGATATTTATTTGAAACCTCGAGGATATCGTCGTTGGAGTAACTCAGACAACGTTAAGGTGGACATGTTGCAGCATTACGCTTCTGCATGGACTGGCCGCAGTACGAATTAAAGAGAGGAAAGATTCAAAGGAAGGGGAGCAGCTGGCGGCAGGAACTATGACTCTCTTAATGTGGCCAAATGCCTCGTCATCCGGCGAAGTACACTTGCTAACTCAAGAAACTCGTAGTGGGAGTAACTGTGACGACGTTTAGGTGGACATACAGTGGCATATCGGTTCTGTAGGACTGGCCATAGCAAGAATGATAATGGCCTAAAGAAATGAGAGCAGCCGGCAGGAGTAACTATGACTCTCTTAAGGTAGTCAAATGCCTCGTCACTCTGCGAAATTTATTTGAAAACTCGAGGATATCGTCGTTGGAGTAACTCAGACAACGTTAAGGTGGACATGTTGCAGCATTTCGCTTCTGCATGGACTGGCCGCAGTACGGATTAAAGAGAGGAAAGATTCAAAGAAAGTGGAGCAGCTGGAAAGAGGAACTATGACTCTCTTAAGGTAGCCAAATGCCTCGCCATCCGGCGATGTACATTTGCTAACTCGAGAAACTCGTAGTGGGAGTAACTGTGACGACGTTAAAGTGGACATACGGTGGCATATCGGTTCTGTAGGACTGACCATATCAAGTATGATAAAGGCCTAAAGAAATGGGAGCAGCTGGCAGGAGTAACCATGACTCTCTTAAGGTAGACAAATGCCTCGTCACTCTGCGAAATTTATTTGAAAACTCGAGGATATCGTCGTTGGAGTAACTCAGACAACGTTAAGGTGGACATGTTGCAGCATTTCGCTTCTGCATGGACTGGCCGCAGTACGGATTAAAGAGAGGAAAGATTCAAAGAAAGTGGAGCAGCTGGAAAGAGGAACTATGACTCTCTTAAGGTAGCCAAATGCCTCGCCATCCGGCGATGTACATTTGCTAACTCGAGAAACTCGTAGTGGGAGTAACTGTGACGACGTTAAAGTGGACATACGGTGGCATATCGGTTCTGTAGGACTGGCCATATCAAGAATGAAAAAGGCCTAAAGAAATGGGAGCAGCTGGCAGGAGTAAACATGACTCTCTTAAGGTAGACAAATGCCTCGTCACTCTGCGAAATTTATTTGAAAACTAGAGGATATCGTCATTGGAGTAACTCAGACAACGTTAAGGTAAACATGTTGCAGCATTTCGCTTCCGCATGGACTGGCCGCAGTACGAATTAAAGAGAGGAAAGATTCAAAGAAAGGGGAGCAGCTGGCAAGAGGAACTATGACACTCTTAAGGTAGCCAAATGCCTCGTAATCCGGCGAAGTACATTTGCTAACTCGAGAAACACGTAGTGGGAGTAACTGTGACGACGTTAAGGTGGACATACGGTGGCATATCGGTTCTGTAGGACTGGCCATATCAAGTATGATAAAGGCCTAAAGAAATGGGAGCAGCTGGCAGGAGTAACCATGACTCTCTTAAGGTAGCCAAATGCATCGTCACTCTGCGATATTTATTTGAAACCTCGAGGATATCGTCGTTGGAGTAACTCAGACAACGTTAAGGTGGACATGTTGCAGCATTACGCTTCTGCATGGACTGGCCGCAGTACGAATTAAAGAGAGGAAAGATTCAAAGGAAATGGAGCAGCTGGCGGCAGGAACTATGACTCTCTTAATGTGGCCAAATGCCTCGTCATCCGGCGAAGTACACTTGCTAACTCAAGAAACTCGTAGTGGGAGTAACTGTGACGACGTTTAGGTGGACATACAGTGGCATATCGGTTCTGTAGGACTGGCCATAGCAAGAATGATAATGGCCTAAAGAAATGAGAGCAGCCGGCAGGAGTAACTATGACTCTCTTAAGGTAGTCAAATGCCTCGTCACTCTGCGAAATTTATTTGAAAACTCGAGGATATCGTCGTTGGAGTAACTCAGACAACGTTAAGGTGGACATGTTGCAGCATTTCGCTTCTGCATGGACTGGCCGCAGTACGGATTAAAGAGAGGAAAGATTCAAAGAAAGTGGAGCAGCTGGAAAGAGGAACTATGACTCTCTTAAGGTAGCCAAATGCCTCGCCATCCGGCGATGTACATTTGCTAACTCGAGAAACTCGTAGTGGGAGTAACTGTGACGACGTTAAAGTGGACATACGGTGGCATATCGGTTCTGTAGGACTGACCATATCAAGTATGATAAAGGCCTAAAGAAATGGGAGCAGCTGGCAGGAGTAACCATGACTCTCTTCAGGTAGACAAATGCCTCGTCACTCTGCGAAATTTATTTGAAAACTCGAGGATATCGTCGTTGGAGTAACTCAGACAACGTTAAGGTGGACATGTTGCAGCATTTCGCTTCTGCATGGACTGGCCGCAGTACGGATTAAAGAGAGGAAAGATTCAAAGAAAGTGGAGCAGCTGGAAAGAGGAACTATGACTCTCTTAAGGTAGCCAAATGCCTCGCCATCCGGCGATGTACATTTGCTAACTCGAGAAACTCGTAGTGGGAGTAACTGTGACGACGTTAAAGTGGACATACGGTGGCATATCGGTTCTGTAGGACTGGCCATATCAAGAATGAAAAAGGCCTAAAGAAATGGGAGCAGCTGGCAGGAGTAAACATGACTCTCTTAAGGTAGACAAATGCCTCGTCACTCTGCGAAATTTATTTGAAAACTAGAGGATATCGTCATTGGAGTAACTCAGACAACGTTAAGGTAAACATGTTGCAGCATTTCGCTTCCGCATGGACTGGCCGCAGTACGAATTAAAGAGAGGAAAGATTCAAAGAAAGGGGAGCAGCTGGCAAGAGGAACTATGACACTCTTAAGGTAGCCAAATGCCTCGTAATCCGGCGAAGTACATTTGCTAACTCGAGAAACACGTAGTGGGAGTAACTGTGACGACGTTAAGGTGGACATACGGTGGCATATCGGTTCTGTAGGACTGGCCATATCAAGTATGATAAAGGCCTAAAGAAATGGGAGCAGCTGGCAGGAGTAACCATGACTCTCTTAAGGTAGCCAAATGCATCGTCACTCTGCGATATTTATTTGAAACCTCGAGGATATCGTCGTTGGAGTAACTCAGACAACGTTAAGGTGGACATGTTGCAGCATTACGCTTCTGCATGGACTGGCCGCAGTACGAATTAAAGAGAGGAAAGATTCAAAGGAAATGGAGCAGCTGGCGGCAGGAACTATGACTCTCTTAATGTGGCCAAATGCCTCGTCATCCGGCGAAGTACACTTGCTAACTCAAGAAACTCGTAGTGGGAGTAACTGTGACGACGTTTAGGTGGACATACAGTGGCATATCGGTTCTGTAGGACTGGCCATAGCAAGAATGATAATGGCCTAAAGAAATGAGAGCAGCCGGCAGGAGTAACTATGACTCTCTTAAGGTAGTCAAATGCCTCGTCACTCTGCGAAATTTATTTGAAAACTCGAGGATATCGTCGTTGGAGTAACTCAGACAACGTTAAGGTGGACATGTTGCAGCATTTCGCTTCTGCATGGACTGGCCGCAGTACGGATTAAAGAGAGGAAAGATTCAAAGAAAGTGGAGCAGCTGGAAAGAGGAACTATGACTCTCTTAAGGTAGCCAAATGCCTCGCCATCCGGCGATGTACATTTGCTAACTCGAGAAACTCGTAGTGGGAGTAACTGTGACGACGTTAAAGTGGACATACGGTGGCATATCGGTTCTGTAGGACTGACCATATCAAGTATGATAAAGGCCTAAAGAAATGGGAGCAGCTGGCAGGAGTAACCATGACTCTCTTCAGGTAGACAAATGCCTCGTCACTCTGCGAAATTTATTTGAAAACTCGAGGATATCGTCGTTGGAGTAACTCAGACAACGTTAAGGTGGACATGTTGCAGCATTTCGCTTCTGCATGGACTGGCCGCAGTACGGATTAAAGAGAGGAAAGATTCAAAGAAAGTGGAGCAGCTGGAAAGAGGAACTATGACTCTCTTAAGGTAGCCAAATGCCTCGCCATCCGGCGATGTACATTTGCTAACTCGAGAAACTCGTAGTGGGAGTAACTGTGACGACGTTAAAGTGGACATACGGTGGCATATCGGTTCTGTAGGACTGGCCATATCAAGAATGAAAAAGGCCTAAAGAAATGGGAGCAGCTGGCAGGAGTAAACATGACTCTCTTAAGGTAGACAAATGCCTCGTCACTCTGCGAAATTTATTTGAAAACTAGAGGATATCGTCATTGGAGTAACTCAGACAACGTTAAGGTAAACATGTTGCAGCATTTCGCTTCCGCATGGACTGGCCGCAGTACGAATTAAAGAGAGGAAAGATTCAAAGAAAGGGGAGCAGCTGGCAAGAGGAACTATGACACTCTTAAGGTAGCCAAATGCCTCGTAATCCGGCGAAGTACATTTGCTAACTCGAGAAACACGTAGTGGGAGTAACTGTGACGACGTTAAGGTGGACATACGGTGGCATATCGGTTCTGTAGGACTGGCCATATCAAGTATGATAAAGGCCTAAAGAAATGGGAGCAGCTGGCAGGAGTAACCATGACTCTCTTAAGGTAGCCAAATGCATCGTCACTCTGCGATATTTATTTGAAACCTCGAGGATATCGTCGTTGGAGTAACTCAGACAACGTTAAGGTGGACATGTTGCAGCATTACGCTTCTGCATGGACTGGCCGCAGTACGAATTAAAGAGAGGAAAGATTCAAAGGAAGGGGAGCAGCTGGCGGCAGGAACTATGACTCTCTTAATGTGGCCAAATGCCTCGTCATCCGGCGAAGTACACTTGCTAACTCAAGAAACTCGTAGTGGGAGTAACTGTGACGACGTTTAGGTGGACATACAGTGGCATATCGGTTCTGTAGGACTGGCCATAGCAAGAATGATAATGGCCTAAAGAAATGAGAGCAGCCGGCAGGAGTAACTATGACTCTCTTAAGGTAGTCAAATGCCTCGTCACTCTGCGAAATTTATTTGAAAACTCGAGGATATCGTCGTTGGAGTAACTCAGACAACGTTAAGGTGGACATGTTGCAGCATTTCGCTTCTGCATGGACTGGCCGCAGTACGGATTAAAGAGAGGAAAGATTCAAAGAAAGTGGAGCAGCTGGAAAGAGGAACGATGACTCTCTTAAGGTAGCCAAATGCCTCGCCATCCGGCGATGTACATTTGCTAACTCGAGAAACTCGTAGTGGGAGTAACTGTGACGACGTTAAAGTGGACATACGGTGGCATATCGGTTCTGTAGGACTGACCATATCAAGTATGATAAAGGCCTAAAGAAATGGGAGCAGCTGGCAGGAGTAACCATGACTCTCTTAAGGTAGACAAATGCCTCGTCACACTGCGAAATTTATTTGAAAACTCGAGGATATCGTCGTTGGAGTAACTCAGACAACGTTAAGGTGGACATGTTGCAGCATTTCGCTTCTGCATGGACTTGCCGCAGTACGGATTAAAGAGAGGAAAGATTCAAAGAAAGTGCAGCAGCTGGAAAGAGGAACTATGACTCTCTTAAGGTAGCCAAATGCCTCGCCATCCGGCGATGTACATTTGCTAACTCGAGAAACTCGTAGTGGGAGTAACTGTGACGACGTTAAAGTGGACATACGGTGGCATATCGGTTCTGTAGGACTGGCCATATCAAGAATGATAAAGGCCTAAAGAAATGGGAGCAGCTGGCAGGAGTAAACATGACTCTCTTAAGGTAGACAAATGCCTCGTCACTCTGCGAAATTTATTTGAAAACTCGAGGATATCGTCATTGGAGTAACTCAGACAACGTTAAGGTAAACATGTTGCAGCATTTCGCTTCCGCATGGACTGGCCGCAGTACGAATTAAAGAGAGGAAAGATTCAAAGAAAGGGGAGCAGCTGGCAAGAGGAACTATGACACTCTTAAGGTAGCCAAATGCCTCGTAATCCGGCGAAGTACATTTGCTAACTCGAGAAACACGTAGTGGGAGTAACTGTGACGACGTTAAGGTGGACATACGGTGGCATATCGGTTCTGTAGGACTGGCCATATCAAGTATGATAAAGGCCTAAAGAAATGGGAGCAGCTGGCAGGAGTAACCATGACTCTCTTAAGGTAGCCAAATGCATCGTCACTCTGCGATATTTATTTGAAACCTCGAGGATATCGTCGTTGGAGTAACTCAGACAACGTTAAGGTGGACATGTTGCAGCATTACGCTTCTGCATGGACTGGCCGCAGTACGAATTAAAGAGAGGAAAGATTCAAAGGAAGGGGAGCGGCTGGCGGCAGGAACTATGACTCTCTTAATGTGGCCAAATGCCTCGTCATCCGGCGAAGTACACTTGCTAACTCAAGAAACTCGTAGTGGGAGTAACTGTGACGACGTTTAGGTGGACATACAGTGGCATATCGGTTCTGTAGTTCTGGCCATAGCAAGAATGATAATGGCCTAAAGAAATGAGAGCAGCCGGCAGGAGTAACTATGACTCTCTTAAGGTAGTCAAATGCCTCGTCACTCTGCGAAATTTATTTGAAAACTCGAGGATATCGTCGTTGGAGTAACTCAGACAACGTTAAGGTGGACATGTTGCAGCATTTCGCTTCTGCATGGACTGGCCGCAGTACGGATTAAAGAGAGGAAAGATTCAAAGAAAGTGGAGCAGCTGGAAAGAGGAACTATGACTCTCTTAAGGTAGCCAAATGCCTCGCCATCCGGCGATGTACATTTGCTAACTCGAGAAACTCGTAGTGGGAGTAACTGTGACGACGTTAAAGTGGACATACGGTGGCATATCGGTTCTGTAGGACTGACCATATCAAGTATGATAAAGGCCTAAAGAAATGGGAGCAGCTGGCAGGAGTAACCATGACTCTCTTAAGGTAGACAAATGCCTCGTCACTCTGCGAAATTTATTTGAAAACTCGAGGATATCGTCGTTGGAGTAACTCAGACAACGTTAAGGTGGACATGTTGCAGCATTTCGCTTCTGCATGGACTGGCCGCAGTACGGATTAAAGAGAGGAAAGATTCAAAGAAAGTGGAGCAGCTGGAAAGAGGAACTATGACTCTCTTAAGGTAGCCAAATGCCTCGCCATCCGGCGATGTACATTTGCTAACTCGAGAAACTCGTAGTGGGAGTAACTGTGACGACGTTAAAGTGGACATACGGTGGCATATCCGTTCTGTAGGACTGGCCATATCAAGAATGATAAAGGCCTAAAGAAATGGGAGCAGCTGGCAGGAGTAAACATGACTCTCTTAAGGTAGACAAATGCCTCGTCACTCTGCGAAATTTATTTGAAAACTCGAGGATATCGTCATTGGAGTAACTCAGACAACGTTAAGGTAAACATGTTGCAGCATTTCGCTTCCGCATGGACTGGCCGCAGTACGAATTAAAGAGAGGAAAGATTCAAAGAAAGGGGAGCAGCTGGCAAGAGGAACTATGACACTCTCAAGGTAGCCAAATGCCTCGTAATCCGGCGAAGTACATTTGCTAACTCGAGAAACACGTAGTGGGAGTAACTGTGACGACGTTAAGGTGGACATACGGTGGCATATCGGTTCTGTAGGACTGGCCATATCAAGTATGATAAAGGCCTAAAGAAATGGGAGCAGCTGGCAGGAGTAACCATGACTCTCTTAAGGTAGCCAAATGCATCGTCACTCTGCGATATTTATTTGAAACCTCGAGGATATCGTCGTTGGAGTAACTCAGACAACGTTAAGGTGGACATGTTGCAGCATTACGCTTCTGCATGGACTGGCCGCAGTACGAATTAAAGAGAGGAAAGATTCAAAGGAAGGGGAGCAGCTGGCGGCAGGAACTATGACTCTCTTAATGTGGCCAAATGCCTCGTCATCCGGCGAAGTACACTTGCTAACTCAAGAAACTCGTAGTGGGAGTAACTGTGACGACGTTTAGGTGGACATACAGTGGCATATCGGTTCTGTAGGACTGGCCATAGCAAGAATGATAATGGCCTAAAGAAATGAGAGCAGACGGCAGGAGTAACTATGACTCTCTTAAGGTAGTCAAATGCCTCGTCACTCTGCGAAATTTATTTGAAAACTCGAGGATATCGTCGTTGGAGTAACTCAGACAACGTTAAGGTGGACATGTTGCAGCATTTCGCTTCTGCATGGACTTGCCGCAGTACGGATTAAAGAGAGGAAAGATTCAAAGAAAGTGCAGCAGCTGGAAAGAGGAACTATGACTCTCTTAAGGTAGCCAAATGCCTCGCCATCCGGCGATGTACATTTGCTAACTCGAGAAACTCGTAGTGGGAGTAACTGTGACGACGTTAAAGTGGACATACGGTGGCATATCGGTTCTGTAGGACTGGCCATATCAAGAATGATAAAGGCCTAAAGAAATGGGAGCAGCTGGCAGGAGTAAACATGACTCTCTTAAGGTAGACAAATGCCTCGTCACTCTGCGAAATTTATTTGAAAACTCGAGGATATCGTCATTGGAGTAACTCAGACAACGTTAAGGTAAACATGTTGCAGCATTTCGCTTCCGCATGGACTGGCCGCAGTACGAATTAAAGAGAGGAAAGATTCAAAGAAAGGGGAGCAGCTGGCAAGAGGAACTATGACACTCTTAAGGTAGCCAAATGCCTCGTAATCCGGCGAAGTACATTTGCTAACTCGAGAAACACGTAGTGGGAGTAACTGTGACGACGTTAAGGTGGACATACGGTGGCATATCGGTTCTGTAGGACTGGCCATATCAAGTATGATAAAGGCCTAAAGAAATGGGAGCAGCTGGCAGGAGTAACCATGACTCTCTTAAGGTAGCCAAATGCATCGTCACTCTGCGATATTTATTTGAAACCTCGAGGATATCGTCGTTGGAGTAACTCAGACAACGTTAAGGTGGACATGTTGCAGCATTACGCTTCTGCATGGACTGGCCGCAGTACGAATTAAAGAGAGGAAAGATTCAAAGGAAGGGGAGCGGCTGGCGGCAGGAACTATGACTCTCTTAATGTGGCCAAATGCCTCGTCATCCGGCGAAGTACACTTGCTAACTCAAGAAACTCGTAGTGGGAGTAACTGTGACGACGTTTAGGTGGACATACAGTGGCATATCGGTTCTGTAGTTCTGGCCATAGCAAGAATGATAATGGCCTAAAGAAATGAGAGCAGCCGGCAGGAGTAACTATGACTCTCTTAAGGTAGTCAAATGCCTCGTCACTCTGCGAAATTTATTTGAAAACTCGAGGATATCGTCGTTGGAGTAACTCAGACAACGTTAAGGTGGACATGTTGCAGCATTTCGCTTCTGCATGGACTGGCCGCAGTACGGATTAAAGAGAGGAAAGATTCAAAGAAAGTGGAGCAGCTGGAAAGAGGAACTATGACTCTCTTAAGGTAGCCAAATGCCTCGCCATCCGGCGATGTACATTTGCTAACTCGAGAAACTCGTAGTGGGAGTAACTGTGACGACGTTAAAGTGGACATACGGTGGCATATCGGTTCTGTAGGACTGACCATATCAAGTATGATAAAGGCCTAAAGAAATGGGAGCAGCTGGCAGGAGTAACCATGACTCTCTTAAGGTAGACAAATGCCTCGTCACTCTGCGAAATTTATTTGAAAACTCGAGGATATCGTCGTTGGAGTAACTCAGACAACGTTAAGGTGGACATGTTGCAGCATTTCGCTTCTGCATGGACTGGCCGCAGTACGGATTAAAGAGAGGAAAGATTCAAAGAAAGTGGAGCAGCTGGAAAGAGGAACTATGACTCTCTTAAGGTAGAGAAATGCCTCGCCATCCGGCGATGTACATTTGCTAACTCGAGAAACTCGTAGTGGGAGTAACTGTGACGACGTTAAAGTGGACATACGGTGGCATATCCGTTCTGTAGGACTGGCCATATCAAGAATGATAAAGGCCTAAAGAAATGGGAGCAGCTGGCAGGAGTAAACATGACTCTCTTAAGGTAGACAAATGCCTCGTCACTCTGCGAAATTTATTTGAAAACTCGAGGATATCGTCATTGGAGTAACTCAGACAACGTTAAGGTAAACATGTTGCAGCATTTCGCTTCCGCATGGACTGGCCGCAGTACGAATTAAAGAGAGGAAAGATTCAAAGAAAGGGGAGCAGCTGGCAAGAGGAACTATGACACTCTTAAGGTAGCCAAATGCCTCGTAATCCGGCGAAGTACATTTGCTAACTCGAGAAACACGTAGTGGGAGTAACTGTGACGACGTTAAGGTGGACATACGGTGGCATATCGGTTCTGTAGGACTGGCCATATCAAGTATGATAAAGGCCTAAAGAAATGGGAGCAGCTGGCAGGAGTAACCATGACTCTCTTAAGGTAGCCAAATGCATCGTCACTCTGCGATATTTATTTGAAACCTCGAGGATATCGTCGTTGGAGTAACTCAGACAACGTTAAGGTGGACATGTTGCAGCATTACGCTTCTGCATGGACTGGCCGCAGTACGAATTAAAGAGAGGAAAGATTCAAAGGAAGGGGAGCAGCTGGCGGCAGGAACTATGACTCTCTTAATGTGGCCAAATGCCTCGTCATCCGGCGAAGTACACTTGCTAACTCAAGAAACTCGTAGTGGGAGTAACTGTGACGACGTTTAGGTGGACATACAGTGGCATATCGGTTCTGTAGGACTGGCCATAGCAAGAATGATAATGGCCTAAAGAAATGAGAGCAGCCGGCAGGAGTAACTATGACTCTCTTAAGGTAGTCAAATGCCTCGTCACTCTGCGAAATTTATTTGAAAACTCGAGGATATCGTCGTTGGAGTAACTCAGACAACGTTAAGGTGGACATGTTGCAGCATTTCGCTTCTGCATGGACTGGCCGCAGTACGGATTAAAGAGAGGAAAGATTCAAAGAAAGTGGAGCAGCTGGAAAGAGGAACTATGACTCTCTTAAGGTAGCCAAATGCCTCGCCATCCGGCGATGTACATTTGCTAACTCGAGAAACTCGTAGTGGGAGTAACTGTGACGACGTTAAAGTGGACACACGGTGGCATATCGGTTCTGTAGGACTGACCATATCAAGTATGATAAAGGCCTAAAGAAATGGGAGCAGCTGGCAGGAGTAACCATGACTCTCTTAAGGTAGACAAATGCCTCGTCACTCTGCGAAATTTATTTGAAAACTCGAGGATATCGTCGTTGGAGTAACTCAGACAACGTTAAGGTGGACATGTTGCAGCATTTCGCTTCTGCATGGACTGGCCGCAGTACGGATTAAAGAGAGGAAAGATTCAAAGAAAGTGGAGCAGCTGGAAAGAGGAACTATGACTCTCTTAAGGTAGCCAAATGCCTCGCCATCCGGCGATGTACATTTGCTAACTCGAGAAACTCGTAGTGGGAGTAACTGTGACGACGTTAAAGTGGACATACGGTGGCATATCGGTTCTGTAGGACTGGCCATATCAAGAATGATAAAGGCCTAAAGAAATGGGAGCAGCTGGCAGGAGTAAACATGACTCTCTTAAGGTAGACAAATGCCTCGTCACTCTGCGAAATTTATTTGAAAACTCGAGGATATCGTCATTGGAGTAACTCAGACAACGTTAAGGTAAACATGTTGCAGCATTTCGCTTCCGCATGGACTGGCCGCAGTACGAATTAAAGAGAGGAAAGATTCAAAGAAAGGGGAGCAGCTGGCAAGAGGAACTATGACACTCTTAAGGTAGCCAAATGCCTCGTAATCCGGCGAAGTACATTTGCTAACTCGAGAAACACGTAGTGGGAGTAACTGTGACGACGTTAAGGTGGACATACGGTGGCATATCGGTTCTGTAGGACTGGCCATATCAAGTATGATAAAGGCCTAAAGAAATGGGAGCAGCTGGCAGGAGTAACCATGACTCTCTTAAGGTAGCCAAATGCATCGTCACTCTGCGATATTTATTTGAAACCTCGAGGATATCGTCGTTGGAGTAACTCAGACAACGTTAAGGTGGACATGTTGCAGCATTACGCTTCTGCATGGACTGGCCGCAGTACGAATTAAAGAGAGGAAAGATTCAAAGGAAGGGGAGCAGCTGGCGGCAGGAACTATGACTCTCTTAATGTGGCCAAATGCCTCGTCATCCGGCGAAGTACACTTGCTAACTCAAGAAACTCGTAGTGGGAGTAACTGTGACGACGTTTAGGTGGACATACAGTGGCATATCGGTTCTGTAGGACTGGCCATAGCAAGAATGATAATGGCCTAAAGAAATGAGAGCAGCCGGCAGGAGTAACTATGACTCTCTTAAGGTAGTCAAATGCCTCGTCACTCTGCGAAATTTATTTGAAAACACGAGGATATCGTCGTTGGAGTAACTCAGACAACGTTAAGGTGGACATGTTGCAGCATTTCGCTTCTGCATGGACTGGCCGCAGTACGGATTAAAGAGAGGAAAGATTCAAAGAAAGTGGAGCAGCTGGAAAGAGGAACTATGACTCTCTTAAGGTAGCCAAATGCCTCGCCATCCGGCGATGTACATTTGCTAACTCGAGAAGCTCGTAGTGGGAGTAACTGTGACGACGTTAAAGTGGACATACGGTGGCATATCGGTTCTGTAGGACTGACCATATCAAGTATGATAAAGGCCTAAAGAAATGGGAGCAGCTGGCAGGAGTAACCATGACTCTCTTAAGGTAGACAAATGCCTCGTCACACTGCGAAATTTATTTGAAAACTCGAGGATATCGTCGTTGGAGTAACTCAGACAACGTTAAGGTGGACATGTTGCAGCATTTCGCTTCTGCATGGACTGGCCGCAGTACGAATTAAAGAGAGGAACGATTCAAAGGAAGGGGAGCAGCTGGCGGCAGGAACTATAACTCTCTTAATGTGGCCAAATGCCTCGTCATCCGGCGAAGTACACTTGCTAACTCAAGAAACTCGTAGTGGGAGTAACTGTGACGACGTTTAGGTGGACGAACAGTGGCATATCGGTTCCGTAGGACTGGCCATAGCAAGAATGATAATGGCCTAAAGAAATGAGAGCAGCCGGCAGGAGTAACTATGACTCTCTTAAGGTAGTCAAGTGCCTCGTCACTCTGCCAAATTTATTTGAAAACTCGAGGATATCGTCGTTGGAGTAACTCAGACAACGTTAAGGTGGACATGTTGCAGCATTTCACTTCTGCATGGACTGGCCGCAGTACGAATTAAAGAGAGGAAAGATTGAAAGAAAGTGGAGCAGCTGGAAAGAGGAACTATGACTCTCTTAAGGTAGCCAAATGCCTCGCCATCCGGCGATGTACATTTGCTAACTCGAGAAACTCGTAGTGGGAGTAACTGTGACGACGTTAAAGTGGACATACGGTGGCATATCGGTTCTGTAGGACTGGCCATATCAAGAATGATAAAGGCCTAAAGAAATGGGAGCAGCTGGCAGGAGTAAACATGACTCTCTTAAGGTAGACAAATGCCTCGTCACTCTGCGAAATTTATTTGAAAACTCGAGGATATCGTCATTGGAGTAACTCAGACAACGTTAAGGTAAACATGTTGCAGCATTTCGCTTCCGCATGGACTGGCCGCAGTACGAATTAAAGAGAGGAAAGATTCAAAGAAAGGGGAGCAGCTGGCAAGAGGAACTATGACACTCTTAAGGTAGCCAAATGCCTCGTAATCCGGCGAAGTACATTTGCTAACTCGAGAAACACGTAGTGGGAGTAACTGTGACGACGTTAAGGTGGACATACGGTGGCATATCGGTTCTGTAAGACTGGCCATATCAAGTATGATAAAGGCCTAAAGAAATGGGAGCAGCTGGCAGGAGTAACCATGACTCTCTTAAGGTAGCCAAATGCATCGTCACTCTGCGATATTTATTTGAAACCTCGAGGATATCGTCGTTGGAGTAACTCAGACAACGTTAAGGCGGACATGTTGCAGCATTACGCTTCTGCATGGACTGGCCGCAGTACGAATTAAAGAGAGGAAAGATTCAAAGGAAGGGGAGCAGCTGGCGGCAGGAACTATGACTCTCTTAATGTGGCCAAATGCCTCGTCATCCGGCGAAGTACACTTGCTAACTCAAGAAACTCGTAGTGGGAGTAACTGTGACGACGTTTAGGTGGACATACAGTGGCATATCGGTTCTGTAGGACTGGCCATAGCAAGAATGATAATGGCCTAAAGAAATGAGAGCAGCCGGCAGGAGTAACTATGACTCTCTTACGGTAGTCAAATGCCTCGTCACTCTGCGAAATTTATTTGAAAACTCAAGGATATCGTCGTTGGAGTAACTCAGACAACGTTAAGGTGGACATGTTGCAGCATTTCGCTTCTGCATGGACTGGCCGCAGTACGGATTAAAGAGAGGAAAGATTCAAAGAAAGTGGAGCAGCTGGAAAGAGGAACTATGACTCTCTTAAGGTAGCCAAATGCCTCGCCATCCGGCGATGTACATTTGCTAACTCGAGAAACTCGTAGTGGGAGTAACTGTGACGACGTTAAAGTGGACATACGGTGGCATATCGGTTCTGTAGGACTGGCCATATCAAGAATGATAAAGGCCTAAAGAAATGGGAGCAGCTGGCAGGAGTAAACATGACTCTCTTAAGGTAGACAAATGCCTCGTCACTCTGCGAAATTTATTTGAAAACTCGAGGATATCGTCATTGGAGTAACTCAGACAACGTTAAGGTAAACATGTTGCAGCATTTCGCTTCCGCATGGACTGGCCGCAGTACGAATTAAAGAGAGGAAAGATTCAAAGAAAGGGGAGCAGCTGGCAAGAGGAACTATGACACTCTTAAGGTAGCCAAATGCCTCGTAATCCGGCGAAGTACATTTGCTAACTCGAGAAACACGTAGTGGGTGTAACTGTGACGACGTTAAGGTGGACATACGGTGGCATATCGGTTCTGTAAGACTGGCCATATCAAGTATGATAAAGGCCTAAAGAAATGGGAGCAGCTGGCAGGAGTAACCATGACTCTCTTAAGGTAGCCAAATGCATCGTCACTCTGCGATATTTATTTGAAACCTCGAGGATATCGTCGTTGGAGTAACTCAGACAACGTTATGGTGGACATGTTGCAGCATTACGCTTCTGCATGGACTGGCCGCAGTACGAATTAAAGAGAGGAAAGATTCAAAGGAATGGGAGCAGCTGGCGGCAGGAACTATGACTCTCTTAATGTGGCCAAATGCCTCGTCATCCGGCGAAGTACACTTGCTAACTCAAGAAACTCGTAGTGGGAGTAACTGTGACGACGTTTAGGTGGACATACAGTGGCATATCGGTTCTGTAGGACTGGCCATAGCAAGAATGATAATGGCCTAAAGAAATGAGAGCAGCCGGCAGGAGTAACTATGACTCTCTTAAGGTAGTCAAATGCCTCGTCACTCTGCGAAATTTATTTGAAAACTCGAGGATATCGTCGTTGGAGTAACTCAGACAACGTTAAGGTGGACATGTTGCAGCATTTCGCTTCTGCATGGACTGGCCGCAGTACGGATTAAAGAGAGGAAAGATTCAAAGAAAGTGGAGCAGCTGGAAAGAGGAACTATGACTCTCTTAAGGTAGCCAAATGCCTCGCCATCCGGCGATGTACATTTGCTAACTCGAGAAACTCGTAGTGGGAGTAACTGTGACGACGTTAAAGTGGACATACGGTGGCATATCGGTTCTGTAGGACTGGCCATATCAAGAATGATAAAGGCCTAAAGAAATGGGAGCAGCTGGCAGGAGTAAACATGACTCTCTTAAGGTAGACAAATGCCTCGTCACTCTGCGAAATTTATTTGAAAACTCGAGGATATCGTCATTGGAGTAACTCAGACAACGTTAAGGTAAACATGTTGCAGCATTTCGCTTCCGCATGGACTGGCCGCAGTACGAATTAAAGAGAGGAAAGATTCAAAGAAAGGGGAGCAGCTGGCAAGAGGAACTATGACACTCTTAAGGTAGCCAAATGCCTCGTAATCCGGCGAAGTACATTTGCTAACTCGAGAAACACGTAGTGGGAGTAACTGTGACGACGTTAAGGTGGACATACGGTGGCATATCGGTTCTGTAGGACTGGCCATATCAAGTATGATAAAGGCCTAAAGAAATGGGAGCAGCTGGCAGGAGTAACCATGACTCTCTTAAGGTAGCCAAATGCATCGTCACTCTGCGATATTTATTTGAAACCTCGAGGATATCGTCGTTGGAGTAACTCAGACAACGTTAAGGTGGACATGTTGCAGCATTACGCTTTTGCATGGACTGGCCGCAGTACGAATTAAAGAGAGGAAAGATTCAAAGGAAGGGGAGCAGCTGGCGGCAGGAACTATGACTCTCTTAATGTGGCCAAATGCCTCGTCATCCGGCGAAGTACACTTGCTAACTCAAGAAACTCGTAGTGGGAGTAACTGTGACGACGTTTAGGTGGACATACAGTTGCATATCGGTTCTGTAGGACTGGCCATAGCAAGAATGATAATGGCCTAAAGAAATGAGAGCAGCCGGCAGGAGTAACTATGACTCTCTTAAGGTAGTCAAATGCCTCGTCACTCTGCGAAATTTATTTGAAAACTCGAGGATATCGTCGTTGGAGTAACTCAGACAACGTTAAGGTGGACATGTTGCAGCATTTCGCTTCTGCATGGACTGGCCGCAGTACGGATTAAAGAGAGGAAAGATTCAAAGAAAGTGGAGCAGCTGGAAAGAGGAACTATGACTCTCTTAAGGTAGCCAAATGCCTCGCCATCCGGCGATGTACATTTGCTAACTCGAGAAGCTCGTAGTGGGAGTAACTGTGACGACGTTAAAGTGGACATACGGTGGCATATCGGTTCTGTAGGACTGACCATATCAAGTATGATAAAGGCCTAAAGAAATGGGAGCAGCTGGCAGGAGTAACCATGACTCTCTTAAGGTAGACAAATGCCTCGTCACACTGCGAAATTTATTTGAAAACTCGAGGATATCGTCGTTGGAGTAACTCAGACAACGTTAAGGTGGACATGTTGCAGCATTTCGCTTCTGCATGGACTGGCCGCAGTACGAATTAAAGAGAGGAACGATTCAAAGGAAGGGGAGCAGCTGGCGGCAGGAACTATAACTCTCTTAATGTGGCCAAATGCCTCGTCATCCGGCGAAGTACACTTGCTAACTCAAGAAACTCGTAGTGGGAGTAACTGTGACGACGTTTAGGTGGACGAACAGTGGCATATCGGTTCCGTAGGACTGGCCATAGCAAGAATGATAATGGCCTAAAGAAATGAGAGCAGCCGGCAGGAGTAACTATGACTCTCTTAAGGTAGTCAAGTGCCTCGTCACTCTGCCAAATTTATTTGAAAACTCGAGGATATCGTCGTTGGAGTAACTCAGACAACGTTAAGGTGGACATGTTGCAGCATTTCACTTCTGCATGGACTGGCCGCAGTACGAATTAAAGAGAGGAAAGATTGAAAGAAAGTGGAGCAGCTGGAAAGAGGAACTATGACTCTCTTAAGGTAGCCAAATGCCTCGCCATCCGGCGATGTACATTTGCTAACTCGAGAAACTCGTAGTGGGAGTAACTGTGACGACGTTAAAGTGGACATACGGTGGCATATCGGTTCTGTAGGACTGGCCATATCAAGAATGATAAAGGCCTAAAGAAATGGGAGCAGCTGGCAGGAGTAAACATGACTCTCTTAAGGTAGACAAATGCCTCGTCACTCTGCGAAATTTATTTGAAAACTCGAGGATATCGTCATTGGAGTAACTCAGACAACGTTAAGGTAAACATGTTGCAGCATTTCGCTTCCGCATGGACTGGCCGCAGTACGAATTAAAGAGAGGAAAGATTCAAAGAAAGGGAAGCAGCTGGCAAGAGGAACTATGACACTCTTAAGGTAGCCAAATGCCTCGTAATCCGGCGAAGTACATTTGCTAACTCGAGAAACACGTAGTGGGAGTAACTGTGACGACGTTAAGGTGGACATACGGTGGCATATCGGTTCTGTAAGACTGGCCATATCAAGTATGATAAAGGCCTAAAGAAATGGGAGCAGCTGGCAGGAGTAACCATGACTCTCTTAAGGTAGCCAAATGCATCGTCACTCTGCGATATTTATTTGAAACCTCGAGGATATCGTCGTTGGAGTAACTCAGACAACGTTAAGGCGGACATGTTGCAGCATTACGCTTCTGCATGGACTGGCCGCAGTACGAATTAAAGAGAGGAAAGATTCAAAGGAAGGGGAGCAGCTGGCGGCAGGAACTATGACTCTCTTAATGTGGCCAAATGCCTCGTCATCCGGCGAAGTACACTTGCTAACTCAAGAAACTCGTAGTGGGAGTAACTGTGACGACGTTTAGGTGGACATACAGTGGCATATCGGTTCTGTAGGACTGGCCATAGCAAGAATGATAATGGCCTAAAGAAATGAGAGCAGCCGGCAGGAGTAACTATGACTCTCTTACGGTAGTCAAATGCCTCGTCACTCTGCGAAATTTATTTGAAAACTCAAGGATATCGTCGTTGGAGTAACTCAGACAACGTTAAGGTGGACATGTTGCAGCATTTCGCTTCTGCATGGACTGGCCGCAGTACGGATTAAAGAGAGGAAAGATTCAAAGAAAGTGGAGCAGCTGGAAAGAGGAACTATGACTCTCTTAAGGTAGCCAAATGCCTCGCCATCCGGCGATGTACATTTGCTAACTCGAGAAACTCGTAGTGGGAGTAACTGTGACGACGTTAAAGTGGACATACGGTGGCATATCGGTTCTGTAGGACTGGCCATATCAAGAATGATAAAGGCCTAAAGAAATGGGAGCAGCTGGCAGGAGTAAACATGACTCTCTTAAGGTAGACAAATGCCTCGTCACTCTGCGAAATTTATTTGAAAACTCGAGGATATCGTCATTGGAGTAACTCAGACAACGTTAAGGTAAACATGTTGCAGCATTTCGCTTCCGCATGGACTGGCCGCAGTACGAATTAAAGAGAGGAAAGATTCAAAGAAAGGGGAGCAGCTGGCAAGAGGAACTATGACACTCTTAAGGTAGCCAAATGCCTCGTAATCCGGCGAAGTACATTTGCTAACTCGAGAAACACGTAGTGGGTGTAACTGTGACGACGTTAAGGTGGACATACGGTGGCATATCGGTTCTGTAAGACTGGCCATATCAAGTATGATAAAGGCCTAAAGAAATGGGAGCAGCTGGCAGGAGTAACCATGACTCTCTTAAGGTAGCCAAATGCATCGTCACTCTGCGATATTTATTTGAAACCTCGAGGATATCGTCGTTGGAGTAACTCAGACAACGTTATGGTGGACATGTTGCAGCATTACGCTTCTGCATGGACTGGCCGCAGTACGAATTAAAGAGAGGAAAGATTCAAAGGAATGGGAGCAGCTGGCGGCAGGAACTATGACTCTCTGAATGTGGCCAAATGCCTCGTCATCCGGCGAAGTACACTTGCTAACTCAAGAAACTCGTAGTGGGAGTAACTGTGACGACGTTTAGGTGGACATACAGTGGCATATCGGTTCTGTAGGACTGGCCATAGCAAGAATGATAATGGCCTAAAGAAATGAGAGCAGCCGGCAGGAGTAACTATGACTCTCTTAAGGTAGTCAAATGCCTCGTCACTCTGCGAAATTTATTTGAAAACTCGAGGATATCGTCGTTGGAGTAACTCAGACAACGTTAAGGTGGACATGTTGCAGCATTTCGCTTCTGCATGGACTGGCCGCAGTACGGATTAAAGAGAGGAAAGATTCAAAGAAAGTGGAGCAGCTGGAAAGAGGAACTATGACTCTCTTAAGGTAGCCAAATGCCTCGCCATCCGGCGATGTACATTTGCTAACTCGAGAAACTCGTAGTGGGAGTAACTGTGACGACGTTAAAGTGGACATACGGTGGCATATCGGTTCTGTAGGACTGACCATATCAAGTATGATAAAGGCCTAAAGAAATGGGAGCAGCTGGCAGGAGTAACCATGACTCTCTTAAGGTAGACAAATGCCTCGTCACACTGCGAAATTTATTTGAAAACTCGAGGATATCGTCATTGGAGTAACTCAGACAACGTTAAGGTGGACATGTTGCAGCATTTCGCTTCCGCATGGACTGGCCGCAGTACGAATTAAAGAGAGGAACGATTCAAAATAAGGGGAGCAGCTGGCGGCAGGAACTATAACTCTCTTAATGTGGCCAAATGCCTCGTCATCCGGCGAAGTACACCTGCTAACTCAAGAAACTCGAAGTGGGAGTAACTGTGACGACGTTTAGGTGGACATACAGTGGCATATCGGTTCTGTAGGACTGGCCATAGCAAGAATGATAATGGCCTAACGAAATGAGAGCAGACGGCAGGAGTAACTATGACTCTCTTAAGGTAGTCAAATGCCTCGTCACTCTGCGAAATTTATTTGAAAACTCGAGGATATCGTCGTTGGAGTAACTCAGACAACGTTAAGGTGGACATGTTGCAGCATTTCGCTTCTGCATGGACTGGCCGCAGTACGGATTAAAGAGAGGAAAGATTCAAAGAAAGTGGAGCAGCTGGAAAGAGGAACTATGACTCTCTTAAGGTAGCCAAATGCCTCGCCATCCGGCGATGTACATTTGCTAACTCGAGAAACTCGTAGTGGGAGTAACTGTGACGACGTTAAAGTGGACATACGGTGGCATATCGGTTCTGTAGGACTGACCATATCAAGTATGATAAAGGCCTAAAGAAATGGGAGCAGCTGGCAGGAGTAACCATGACTCTCTTAAGGTAGACAAATGCCTCGTCACTCTGCGAAATTTATTTGAAAACTCGAGGATATCGTCGTTGGAGTAACTCAGACAACGTTAAGGTGGACATGTTGCAGCATTTCGCTTCTGCATGGACTGGCCGCAGTACGGATTAAAGAGAGGAAAGATTCAAAGAAAGTGGAGCAGCTGGAAAGAGGAACTATGACTCTCTTAAGGTAGCCAAATGCCTCGCCATCCGGCGATGTACATTTGCTAACTCGAGAAACTCGTAGTGGGAGTAACTGTGACGACGTTAAAGTGGACATACGGTGGCATATCGGTTCTGTAGGACTGGCCATATCAAGAATGATAAAGGCCTAAAGAAATGGGAGCAGCTGGCAGGAGTAAACATGACTCTCTTAAGGTAGACAAATGCCTCGTCACTCTGCGAAATTTATTTGAAAACTCGAGGATATCGTCATTGGAGTAACTCAGACAACGTTAAGGTAAACATGTTGCAGCATTTCGCTTCCGCATGGACTGGCCGCAGTACGAATTAAAGAGAGGAAAGATTCAAAGAAAGGGGAGCAGCTGGCAAGAGGAACTATGACACTCTTAAGGTAGCCAAATGCCTCGTAATCCGGCGAAGTACATTTGCTAACTCGAGAAACGCGTAGTGGGTGTAACTGTGACGACGTTAAGCTGGACATACGGTGGCATATCGGTTCTGTAAGACTGGCCATATCAAGTATGATAAAGGCCTAAAGAAATGGGAGCAGCTGGCAGGAGTAACCATGACTCTCTTAAGGTAGCCAAATGCATCGTCACTCTGCGATATTTATTTGAAACCTCGAGGATATCGTCGTTGGAGTAACTCAGACAACGTTATGGTGGACATGTTGCAGCATTACGCTTCTGCATGGACTGGCCGCAGTACGAATTAAAGAGAGGAAAGATTCAAAGGAAGGGGAGCAGCTGGCGGCAGGAACTATGACTCTCTTAATGTGGCCAAATGCCTCGTCATCCGGCGAAGTACACTTGCTAACTCAAGAAACTCGTAGTGGGAGTAACTGTGACGACGTTTAGGTGGACATACAGTGGCATATCGGTTCTGTAGGACTGGCCATAGCAAGAATGATAATGGCCTAAAGAAATGAGAGCAGCCGGCAGGAGTAACTATGACTCTCTTAAGGTAGTCAAATGCCTCGTCACTCTGCGAAATTTATTTGAAAACTCGAGGATATCGTCGTTGGAGTAACTCAGACAACGTTAAGGTGGACATGTTGCAGCATTTCGCTTCTGCATGGACTGGCCGCAGTACGGATTAAAGAGAGGAAAGATTCAAAGAAAGTGGAGCAGCTGGAAAGAGGAACTATGACTCTCTTAAGGTAGCCAAATGCCTCGCCATCCGGCGATGTACATTTGCTAACTCGAGAAACTCGTAGTGGGAGTAACTGTGACGACGTTAAAGTGGACATACGGTGGCATATCGGTTCTGTAGGACTGACCATATCAAGTATGATAAAGGCCTAAAGAAATGGGAGCAGCTGGCAGGAGTAACCATGACTCTCTTAAGGTAGACAAATGCCTCGTCACACTGCGAAATTTATTTGAAAACTCGAGGATATCGTCATTGGAGTAACTCAGACAACGTTAAGGTGGACATGTTGCAGCATTTCGCTTCCGCATGGACTGGCCGCAGTACGAATTAAAGAGTGGAACGATTCAAAGGAAGGGGAGCAGCTGGCGGCAGGAACTATAACTCTCTTAATGTGGCCAAATGCCTCGTCATCCGGCGAAGTACACCTGCTAACTCAAGAAACTCGTAGTGGGAGTAACTGTGACGACGTTTAGGTGGACATACAGTGGCATATCGGTTCTGTAGGACTGGCCATAGCAAGAATGATAATGGCCTAACGAAATGAGAGCAGACGGCAGGAGTAACTATGACTCTCTTAAGGTAGTCAAATGCCTCGTCACTCTGCGAAATTTATTTGAAAACTCGAGGATATCGTCGTTGGAGTAACTCAGACAACGTTAAGGTGGACATGTTGCAGCATTTCGCTTCTGCATGGACTGGCCGCAGTACGGATTAAAGAGAGGAAAGATTCAAAGAAAGTGGAGCAGCTGGAAAGAGGAACTATGACTCTCTTAAGGTAGCCAAATGCCTCGCCATCCGGCGATGTACATTTGCTAACTCGAGAAACTCGTAGTGGGAGTAACTGTGACGACGTTAAAGTGGACATACGGTGGCATATCGGTTCTGTAGGACTGACCATATCAAGTATGATAAAGGCCTAAAGAAATGGGAGCAGCTGGCAGGAGTAACCATGACTCTCTTAAGGTAGACAAATGCCTCGTCACTCTGCGAAATTTATTTGAAAACTCGAGGATATCGTCGTTGGAGTAACTCAGACAACGTTAAGGTGGACATGTTGCAGCATTTCGCTTCTGCATGGACTGGCCGCAGTACGGATTAAAGAGAGGAAAGATTCAAAGAAAGTGGAGCAGCTGGAAAGAGGAACTACGACTCTCTTAAGGTAGCCAAATGCCTCGCCATCCGGCGATGTACATTTGCTAACTCGAGAAACTCGTAGTGGGAGTAACTGTGACGACGTTAAAGTGGACATACGGTGGCATATCGGTTCTGTAGGACTGGCCATATCAAGAATGATAAAGGCCTAAAGAAATGGGAGCAGCTGGCAGGAGTAAACATGACTCTCTTAAGGTAGACAAATGCCTCGTCACTCTGCGAAATTTATTTGAAAACTCGAGGATATCGTCATTGGAGTAACTCAGACAACGTTAAGGTAAACATGTTGCAGCATTTCGCTTCCGCATGGACTGGCCGCAGTACGAATTAAAGAGAGGAAAGATTCAAAGAAAGGGGAGCAGCTGGCAAGAGGAACTATGACACTCTTAAGGTAGCCAAATGCCTCGTAATCCGGCGAAGTACATTTGCTAACTCGAGAAACACGTAGTGGGTGTAACTGTGACGACGTTAAGGTGGACATACGGTGGCATATCGGTTCTGTAAGACTGGCCATAGCAAGAATGATAATGGCCTAAAGAAATGAGAGCAGCCGGCAGGAGTAACTATGACTCTCTTAAGGTAGTCAAATGCCTCGTCACTCTGCGAAATTTATTTGAAAACTCGAGGATATCGTCGTTGGAGTAACTCAGACAACGTTAAGGTGGACATGTTGCAGCATTTCGCTTCTGCATGGACTGGCCGCAGTACGGATTAAAGAGAGGAAAGATTCAAAGAAAGTGGAGCAGCTGGAAAGAGGAACTATGACTCTCTTAAGGTAGCCAAATGCCTCGCCATCCGGCGATGTACATTTGCTAACTCGAGAAACTCGTAGTGGGAGTAACTGTGACGACGTTAAAGTGGACATACGGTGGCATATCGGTTCTGTAGGACTGACCATATCAAGTATGATAAAGGCCTAAAGAAATGGGAGCAGCTGGCAGGAGTAACCATGACTCTCTTAAGGTAGACAAATGCCTCGTCACACTGCGAAATTTATTTGAAAACTCGAGGATATCGTCATTGGAGTAACTCAGACAACGTTAAGGTGGACATGTTGCAGCATTTCGCTTCCGCATGGACTGGCCGCAGTACGAATTAAAGAGAGGAACGATTCAAAGGAAGGGGAGCAGCTGGCGGCAGGAACTATAACTCTCTTAATGTGGCCAAATGCCTCGTCATCCGGCGAAGTACACCTGCTAACTCAAGAAACTCGTAGTGGGAGTAACTGTGACGACGTTTAGGTGGACATACAGTGGCATATCGGTTCTGTAGGACTGGCCATAGCAAGAATGATAATGGCCTAACGAAATGAGAGCAGACGGCAGGAGTAACTATGACTCTCTTAAGGTAGTCAAATGCCTCGTCACTCTGCGAAATTTATTTGAAAACTCGAGGATATCGTCGTTGGAGTAACTCAGACAACGTTAAGGTGGACATGTTGCAGCATTTCGCTTCTGCATGGACTGGCCGCAGTACGGATTAAAGAGAGGAAAGATTCAAAGAAAGTGGAGCAGCTGGAAAGAGGAACTATGACTCTCTTAAGGTAGCCAAATGCCTCGCCATCCGGCGATGTACATTTGCTAACTCGAGAAACTCGTAGTGGGAGTAACTGTGACGACGTTAAAGTGGACATACGGTGGCATATCGGTACTGTAGGACTGACCATATCAAGTATGATAAAGGCCTAAAGAAATGGGAGCAGCTGGCAGGAGTAACCATGACTCTCTTAAGGTAGACAAATGCCTCGTCACTCTGCGAAATTTATTTGAAAACTCGAGGATATCGTCGTTGGAGTAACTCAGACAACGTTAAGGTGGACATGTTGCAGCATTTCGCTTCTGCATGGATTGGCCGCAGTACGGATTAAAGAGAGGAAAGATTCAAAGAAAGTGGAGCAGCTGGAAAGAGGAACTATGACTCTCTTAAGGTAGCCAAATACCTCGCCATCCGGCGATGTACATTTGCTAACTCGAGAAACTCGTAGTGGGAGTAACTGTGACGACGTTAAAGTGGACATACGGTGGCATATCGGTTCTGTAGGACTGGCCATATCAAGAATGATAAAGGCCTAAAGAAATGGGAGCAGCTGGCAGGAGTAAACATGACTCTCTTAAGGTAGACAAATGCCTCGTCACTCTGCGAAATTTATTTGAAAACTCGAGGATATCGTCATTGGAGTAACTCAGACAACGTTAAGGTAAACATGTTGCAGCATTTCGCTTCCGCATGGACTGGCCGCAGTACGAATTAAAGAGAGGAAAGATTCAAAGAAAGGGGAGCAGCTGGCAAGAGGAACTATGACACTCTTAAGGTAGCCAAATGCCTCGTAATCCGGCGAAGTACATTTGCTAACTCGAGAAACACGTAGTGGGAGTAACTGTGACGACGTTAAGGTGGACATACGGTGGCATATCGGTTCTGTAGGACTGGCCATATCAAGTATGATAAAGGCCTAAAGAAATGGGAGCAGCTGGCAGGAGTAACCATGACTCTCTTAAGGTAGCCAAATGCATCGTCACTCTGCGATATTTATTTGAAACCTCGAGGATATCGTCGTTGGAGTAACTCAGACAACGTTAAGGTGGACATGTTGCAGCATTACGCTTCTGCATGGACTGGCCGCAGTACGAATTAAAGAAAGGAAAGATTCAAAGGAAGGGGAGCAGCTGGCGGCAGGAACTATGACTCTCTTAATGTGGCCAAATGCCTCGTCATCCGGCGAAGTACACTTGCTAACTCAAGAAACTCGTAGTGGGAGTAACTGTGACGACGTTTAGGTGGACATACAGTGGCATATCGGTTCTGTAGGACTGGCCATAGCAAGAATGATAATGGCCTAAAGAAATGAGAGCAGCCGGCAGGAGTAACTATGACTCTCTTAAGGTAGTCAAATGCCTCGTCACTCTGCGAAATTTATTTGAAAACTCGAGGATATCGTCGTTGGAGTAACTCAGACAACGTTAAGGTGGACATGTTGCAGCATTTCGCTTCTGCATGGACTGGCCGCAGTATGGATTAAAGAGAGGAAAGATTCAAAGAAAGTGGAGCAGCTGGAAAGAGGAACTATGACTCTCTTAAGGTAGCCAAATGCCTCGCCATCCGGCGATGTACATTTGCTAACTCGAGAAACTCGTAGTGGGAGTAACTGTGACGACGTTAAAGTGGACATACGGTGGCATATCCGTTCTGTAGGACTGGCCATATCAAGAATGATAAAGGCCTAAAGAAATGGGAGCAGCTGGCAGGAGTAAACATGACTCCCTTAAGGTAGACAAATGCCTCGTCACTCTGGGAAATTTATTTGAAAACTCGAGGATATCGTCATTGGAGTAACTCAGACAACGTTAAGGTGGACATGTTGCAGCATTTCGCTTCTGCATGGACTGGCCGCAGTACGGATTAAAGAGAGGAAAGATTCAAAGAAAGTGGAGCAGCTGGAAAGAGGAACTATGACTCTCTTAAGGTAGCCAAATGCCTCGCCATCCGGCGATGTACATTTGCTAACTCGAGAAATTCGTAGTGGGAGTAACTGTGACGACGTTAAAGTGGACATACGGTGGCATATCGGTTCTGTAGGACTGACCATATCAAGTATGATAAAGGCCTAAAGAAATGGGAGCAGCTGGCAGGAGTAACCATGACTCTCTTAAGGTAGACAAATGCCTCGTCACTCTGCGAAATTTATTTGAAAACTCGAGGATATCGTCGTTGGAGTAACTCAGACAACGTTAAGGTGGACATGTTGCAGCATTTCGCTTCTGCATGGACTGGCCGCAGTACGGATTAAAGAGAGGAAAGATTCAAAGAAAGTGGAGCAGCTGGAAAGAGGAACTATGACTCTCTTAAGGTAGCCAAATGCCTCGTCATCCGGCGATGTACATTTGCTAACTCGAGAAACTCGTAGTGGGAGTAACTGTGACGACGTTAAAGTGGACATACGGTGGCATATCGGTTCTGTAGGACTGACCATATCAAGTATGATAAAGGCCTAAAGAAATGGGAGCAGCTGGCAGGAGTAACCATGACTCTCTTAAGGTAGACAAATGCCTCGTCACTCTGCGAAATTTATTTGAAAACTCGAGGATATCGTCGTTGGAGTAACTCAGACAACGTTAAGGTGGACATGTTGCAGCATTTCGCTTCTGCATGGACTGGCCGCAGTACGGATTAAAGAGAGGAAAGATTCAAAGAAAGTGGAGCAGCTGGAAAGAGGAACTATGACTCTCTTAAGGTAGCCAAATGCCTCGCCATCCGGCGATGTACATTTGCTAACTCGAGAAACTCGTAGTGGGAGTAACTGTGACGACGTTAAAGTGGACATACGGTGGCATATCCGTTCTGTAGGACTGGCCATATCAAGAATGATAAAGGCCTAAAGAAATGGGAGCAGCTGGCAGGAGTAAACATGACTCTCTTAAGGTAGACAAATGCCTCGTCACTCTGCGAAATTTATTTGAAAACTCGAGGATATCGTCATTGGAGTAACTCAGACAACGTTAAGGTAAACATGTTGCAGCATTTCGCTTCCGCATGGACTGGCCGCAGTACGAATTAAAGAGAGGAAAGATTCAAAGAAAGGGGAGCAGCTGGCAAGAGGAACTATGACACTCTTAAGGTAGCCAAATGCCTCGTAATCCGGCGAAGTACATTTGCTAACTCGAGAAACACGTAGTGGGAGTAACTGTGACGACGTTAAGGTGGACATACGGTGGCATATCGGTTCTGTAGGACTGGCCATATCAAGTATGATAAAGGCCTAAAGAAATGGGAGCAGCTGGCAGGAGTAACCATGACTCTCTTAAGGTAGCCAAATGCATCGTCACTCTGCGATATTTATTTGAAACCTCGAGGATATCGTCGTTGGAGTAACTCAGACAACGTTAAGGTGGACATGTTGCAGCATTACGCTTCTGCATGGACTGGCCGCAGTACGAATTAAAGAGAGGAAAGATTCAAAGGAAGGGGAGCAGCTGGCGGCAGGAACTATGACTCTCTTAATGTGGCCAAATGCCTCGTCATCCGGCGAAGTACACTTGCTAACTCAAGAAACTCATAGTGGGAGTAACTGTGACGACGTTTAGGTGGACATACAGTGGCATATCGGTTCTGTAGGACTGGCCATAGCAAGAATGATAATGGCCTAAAGAAATGAGAGCAGCCGGCAGGAGTAACTATGACTCTCTTGAGGTAGTCAAATGCCTCGTCACTCTGCGAAATTTATTTGAAAACTCGAGGATATCGTCGTTGGAGTAACTGAGACAACGTTAAGGTGGACATGTTGCAGCATTTCGCTTCTGCATGGACTGGCCGCAGTACGGATTAAAGAGAGGAAAGATTCAAAGAAAGTGGAGCAGCTGGAAAGAGGAACTATGACTCTCTTAAGGTAGCCAAATGCCTCGCCATCCGGCGATGTACATTAGCTAACTCGAGAAGCTCGTAGTGGGAGTAACTGTGACGACGTTAAAGTGGACATACGGTGGCATATCGGTTCTGTAGGACTGACCATATCAAGTATGATAAAGGCCTAAAGAAATGGGAGCAGCTGGCAGGAGTAACCATGACTCTCTTAGGGTAGACAAATGCCTCGTCACACTGCGAAATTTATTTGAAAACTCGAGGATATCGTCGTTGGAGTAACTCAGACAACGTTAAGGTGGACATGTTGCAGCATTTCGCTTCTGCATGGACTGGCCGCAGTACGAATTAAAGAGAGGAACGATTCAAAGGAAGGGGAGCAGCTGGCGGCAGGAACTATAACTCTCTTAATGTGGCCAAATGCCTCGTCATCCGGCGAAGTACACTTGCTAACTCAAGAAACTCGTAGTGGGAGTAACTGTGACGACGTTTAGGTGGACGAACAGTGGCATATCGGTTCCGTAGGACTGGCCATAGCAAGAATGATAATGGCCTAAAGAAATGAGAGCAGCCGGCAGGAGTAACTATGACTCTCTTAAGGTAGTCAAGTGCCTCGTCACTCTGCCAAATTTATTTGAAAACTCGAGGATATCGTCGTTGGAGTAACTCAGACAACGTTAAGGTGGACATGTTGCAGCATTTCACTTCTGCATGGACTGGCCGCAGTACGAATTAAAGAGAGGAAAGATTCAAAGAAAGTGGAGCAGCTGGAAAGAGGAACTATGACTCTCTTAAGGTAGCCAAATGCCTCGCCATCCGGCGATGTACATTTGCTAACTCGAGAAACTCGTAGTGGGAGTAACTGTGACGACGTTAAAGTGGACATACGGTGGCATATCGGTTCTGTAGGACTGGCCATATCAAGAATGATAAAGGCCTAAAGAAATGGGAGCAGCTGGCAGGAGTAAACATGACTCTCTTAAGGTAGACAAATGCCTCGTCACTCTGCGAAATTTATTTGAAAACTCGAGGATATCGTCATTGGAGTAACTCAGACAACGTTAAGGTAAACATGTTGCAGCATTTCGCTTCCGCATGGACTGGCCGCAGTACGAATTAAAGAGAGGAAAGATTCAAAGAAAGGGGAGCAGCTGGCAAGAGGAACTATGACACTCTTAAGGTAGCCAAATGCCTCGTAATCCGGCGAAGTACATTTGCTAACTCGAGAAACACGTAGTGGGAGTAACTGTGACGACGTTAAGGTGGACATACGGTGGCATATCGGTTCTGTAAGACTGGCCATATCAAGTATGATAAAGGCCTAAAGAAATGGGAGCAGCTGGCAGGAGTAACCATGACTCTCTTAAGGTAGCCAAATGCATCGTCACTCTGCGATATTTATTTGAAACCTCGAGGATATCGTCGTTGGAGTAACTCAGACAACGTTAAGGTGGACATGTTGCAGCATTACGCTTCTGCATGGACTGGCCGCAGTACGAATTAAAGAGAGGAAAGATTCAAAGGAAGGGGAGCAGCTGGCGGCAGGAACTATGACTCTCTTAATGTGGCCAAATGCCTCGTCATCCGGCGAAGTACACTTGCTAACTCAAGAAACTCGTAGTGGGAGTAACTGTGACGACGTTTAGGTGGACATACAGTGGCATATCGGTTCTGTAGGACTGGCCATAGCAAGAATGATAATGGCCTAAAGAAATGAGAGCAGCCGGCAGGAGTAACTATGACTCTCTTAAGGTAGTCAAATGCCTCGTCACTCTGCGAAATTTATTTGAAAACTCGAGGATATCGTCGTTGGAGTAACTCAGACAACGTTAAGGTGGACATGTTGCAGCATTTCGCTTCTGCATGGACTGGCCGCAGTACGGATTAAAGAGAGGAAAGATTCAAAGAAAGTGGAGCAGCTGGAAAGATGAACTATGACTCTCTTAAGGTAGCCAAATGCCTCGCCATCCGGCGATGTACATTTGCTAACTCGAGAAACTCGTAGTGGGAGTAACTGTGACGACGTTAAAGTGGACATACGGTGGCATATCGGTTCTGTAGGACTGGCCATATCAAGAATGATAAAGGCCTAAAGAAATGGGAGCAGCTGGCAGGAGTAAACATGACTCTCTTAAGGTAGACAAATGCCTCGTCACTCTGCGAAATTTATTTGAAAACTCGAGGATATCGTCATTGGAGTAACTCAGACAACGTTAAGGTAAACATGTTGCAGCATTTCGCTTCCGCATGGACTGGCCGCAGTACGAATTAAAGAGAGGAAAGATTCAAAGAAAGGGGAGCAGCTGGCAAGAGGAACTATGACACTCTTAAGGTAGCCAAATGCCTCGTAATCCGGCGAAGTACATTTGCTAACTCGAGAAACACGTAGTGGGTGTAACTGCGACGACGTTAAGGTGGACATACGGTGGCATATCGGTTCTGTAAGACTGGCCATATCAAGTATGACAAAGGCCTAAAGAAATGGGAGCAGCTGGCAGGAGTAACCATGACTCTCTTAAGGTAGACAAATGCCTCGTCACACTGCGAAATTTATTTGAAAACTCGAGGATATCGTCGTTGGAGTAACTCAGACAACGTTAAGGTGGACATGTTGCAGCATTTCGCTTCTGCATGGACTGGCCGCAGTACGAATTAAAGAGAGGAACGATTCAAAGGAAGGGGAGCAGCTGGCGGCAGGAACTATAACTCTCTGAATGTGGCCAAATGCCTCGTCATCCGGCGAAGTACACTTGCTAACTCAAGAAACTCGTAGTGGGAGTAACTGTGACGACGTTTAGGTGGACGAACAGTGGCATATCGGTTCCGTAGGACTGGCCATAGCAAGAATGATAATGGCCTAAAGAAATGAGAGCAGCCGGCAGGAGTAACTATGACTCTCTTAAGGTAGTCAAGTGCCTCGTCACTCTGCCAAATTTATTTGAAAACTCGAGGATATCGTCGTTGGAGTAACTCAGACAACGTTAAGGTGGACATGTTGCAGCATTTCACTTCTGCATGGACTGGCCGCAGTACGAATTAAAGAGAGGAAAGATTGAAAGAAAGTGGAGCAGCTGGAAAGAGGAACTATGACTCTCTTAAGGTAGCCAAATGCCTCGCCATCCGGCGATGTACATTAGCTAACTCGAGAAACTCGTAGTGGGAGTAACTGTGACGACGTTAAAGTGGACATACGGTGGCATATCGGTTCTGTAGGACTGACCATATCAAGTATGATAAAGGCCTAAAGAAATGGGAGCAGCTGGCAGGAGTAACCATGACTCTCTTAGGGTAGACAAATGCCTCGTCACACTGCGAAATTTATTTGAAAACTCGAGGATATCGTCGTTGGAGTAACTCAGACAACGTTAAGGTGGACATGTTGCAGCATTTCGCTTCTGCATGGACTGGCCGCAGTACGAATTAAAGAGAGGAACGATTCAAAGGAAGGGGAGCAGCTGGCGGCAGGAACTATAACTCTCTTAATGTGGCCAAATGCCTCGTCATCCGGCGAAGTACACTTGCTAACTCAAGAAACTCGTAGTGGGAGTAACTGTGACGACGTTTAGGTGGACGAACAGTGGCATATCGGTTCCGTAGGACTGGCCATAGCAAGAATGATAATGGCCTAAAGAAATGAGAGCAGCCGGCAGGAGTAACTATGACTCTCTTAAGGTAGTCAAGTGCCTCGTCACTCTGCCAAATTTATTTGAAAACTCGAGGATATCGTCGTTGGAGTAACTCAGACAACGTTAAGGTGGACATGTTGCAGCATTTCACTTCTGCATGGACTGGCCGCAGTACGAATTAAAGAGAGGAAAGATTCAAAGAAAGTGGAGCAGCTGGAAAGAGGAACTATGACTCTCTTAAGGTAGCCAAATGCCTCGCCATCCGGCGATGTACATTTGCTAACTCGAGAAACTCGTAGTGGGAGTAACTGTGACGACGTTAAAGTGGACATACGGTGGCATATCGGTTCTGTAGGACTGGCCATATCAAGAATGATAAAGGCCTAAAGAAATGGGAGCAGCTGGCAGGAGTAAACATGACTCTCTTAAGGTAGACAAATGCCTCGTCACTCTGCGAAATTTATTTGAAAACTCGAGGATATCGTCATTGGAGTAACTCAGACAACGTTAAGGTAAACATGTTGCAGCATTTCGCTTCCGCATGGACTGGCCGCAGTACGAATTAAAGAGAGGAAAGATTCAAAGAAAGGGGAGCAGCTGGCAAGAGGAACTATGACACTCTTAAGGTAGCCAAATGCCTCGTAATCCGGCGAAGTACATTTGCTAACTCGAGAAACACGTAGTGGGAGTAACTGTGACGACGTTAAGGTGGACATACGGTGGCATATCGGTTCTGTAAGACTGGCCATATCAAGTATGATAAAGGCCTAAAGAAATGGGAGCAGCTGGCAGGAGTAACCATGACTCTCTTAAGGTAGCCAAATGCATCGTCACTCTGCGATATTTATTTGAAACCTCGAGGATATCGTCGTTGGAGTAACTCAGACAACGTTAAGGTGGACATGTTGCAGCATTACGCTTCTGCATGGACTGGCCGCAGTACGAATTAAAGAGAGGAAAGATTCAAAGGAAGGGGAGCAGCTGGCGGCAGGAACTATGACTCTCTTAATGTGGCCAAATGCCTCGTCATCCGGCGAAGTACACTTGCTAACTCAAGAAACTCGTAGTGGGAGTAACTGTGACGACGTTTAGGTGGACATACAGTGGCATATCGGTTCTGTAGGACTGGCCATAGCAAGAATGATAATGGCCTAAAGAAATGAGAGCAGCCGGCAGGAGTAACTATGACTCTCTTAAGGTAGTCAAATGCCTCGTCACTCTGCGAAATTTATTTGAAAACTCGAGGATATCGTCGTTGGAGTAACTCAGACAACGTTAAGGTGGACATGTTGCAGCATTTCGCTTCTGCATGGACTGGCCGCAGTACGGATTAAAGAGAGGAAAGATTCAAAGAAAGTGGAGCAGCTGGAAAGATGAACTATGACTCTCTTAAGGTAGCCAAATGCCTCGCCATCCGGCGATGTACATTTGCTAACTCGAGAAACTCGTAGTGGGAGTAACTGTGACGACGTTAAAGTGGACATACGGTGGCATATCGGTTCTGTAGGACTGGCCATATCAAGAATGATAAAGGCCTAAAGAAATGGGAGCAGCTGGCAGGAGTAAACATGACTCTCTTAAGGTAGACAAATGCCTCGTCACTCTGCGAAATTTATTTGAAAACTCGAGGATATCGTCATTGGAGTAACTCAGACAACGTTAAGGTAAACATGTTGCAGCATTTCGCTTCCGCATGGACTGGCCGCAGTACGAATTAAAGAGAGGAAAGATTCAAAGAAAGGGGAGCAGCTGGCGGCAGGAACTATAACTCTCTGAATGTGGCCAAATGCCTCGTCATCCGGCGAAGTACACTTGCTAACTCAAGAAACTCGTAGTGGGAGTAACTGTGACGACGTTTAGGTGGACGAACAGTGGCATATCGGTTCCGTAGGACTGGCCATAGCAAGAATGATAATGGCCTAAAGAAATGAGAGCAGCCGGCAGGAGTAACTATGACTCTCTTAAGGTAGTCAAGTGCCTCGTCACTCTGCCAAATTTATTTGAAAACTCGAGGATATCGTCGTTGGAGTAACTCAGACAACGTTAAGGTGGACATGTTGCAGCATTTCACTTCTGCATGGACTGGCCGCAGTACGAATTAAAGAGAGGAAAGATTGAAAGAAAGTGGAGCAGCTGGAAAGAGGAACTATGACTCTCTTAAGGTAGCCAAATGCCTCGCCATCCGGCGATGTACATTAGCTAACTCGAGAAACTCGTAGTGGGAGTAACTGTGACGACGTTAAAGTGGACATACGGTGGCATATCGGTTCTGTAGGACTGACCATATCAAGTATGATAAAGGCCTAAAGAAATGGGAGCAGCTGGCAGGAGTAACCATGACTCTCTTAGGGTAGACAAATGCCTCGTCACACTGCGAAATTTATTTGAAAACTCGAGGATATCGTCGTTGGAGTAACTCAGACAACGTTAAGGTGGACATGTTGCAGCATTTCGCTTCTGCATGGACTGGCCGCAGTACGAATTAAAGAGAGGAACGATTCAAAGGAAGGGGAGCAGCTGGCGGCAGGAACTATAACTCTCTTAATGTGGCCAAATGCCTCGTCATCCGGCGAAGTACACTTGCTAACTCAAGAAACTCGTAGTGGGAGTAACTGTGACGACGTTTAGGTGGACGAACAGTGGCATATCGGTTCCGTAGGACTGGCCATAGCAAGAATGATAATGGCCTAAAGAAATGAGAGCAGCCGGCAGGAGTAACTATGACTCTCTTAAGGTAGTCAAGTGCCTCGTCACTCTGCCAAATTTATTTGAAAACTCGAGGATATCGTCGTTGGAGTAACTCAGACAACGTTAAGGTGGACATGTTGCAGCATTTCACTTCTGCATGGACTGGCCGCAGTACGAATTAAAGAGAGGAAAGATTCAAAGAAAGTGGAGCAGCTGGAAAGAGGAACTATGACTCTCTTAAGGTAGCCAAATGCCTCGCCATCCGGCGATGTACATTTGCTAACTCGAGAAACTCGTAGTGGGAGTAACTGTGACGACGTTAAAGTGGACATACGGTGGCATATCGGTTCTGTAGGACTGGCCATATCAAGAATGATAAAGGCCTAAAGAAATGGGAGCAGCTGGCAGGAGTAAACATGACTCTCTTAAGGTAGACAAATGCCTCGTCACTCTGCGAAATTTATTTGAAAACTCGAGGATATCGTCATTGGAGTAACTCAGACAACGTTAAGGTAAACATGTTGCAGCATTTCGCTTCCGCATGGACTGGCCGCAGTACGAATTAAAGAGAGGAAAGATTCAAAGAAAGGGGAGCAGCTGGCAAGAGGAACTATGACACTCTTAAGGTAGCCAAATGCCTCGTAATCCGGCGAAGTACATTTGCTAACTCGAGAAACACGTAGTGGGAGTAACTGTGACGACGTTAAGGTGGACATACGGTGGCATATCGGTTCTGTAAGACTGGCCATATCAAGTATGATAAAGGCCTAAAGAAATGGGAGCAGCTGGCAGGAGTAACCATGACTCTCTTAAGGTAGCCAAATGCATCGTCACTCTGCGATATTTATTTGAAACCTCGAGGATATCGTCGTTGGAGTAACTCAGACAACGTTAAGGTGGACATGTTGCAGCATTACGCTTCTGCATGGACTGGCCGCAGTACGAATTAAAGAGAGGAAAGATTCAAAGGAAGGGGAGCAGCTGGCGGCAGGAACTATGACTCTCTTAATGTGGCCAAATGCCTCGTCATCCGGCGAAGTACACTTGCTAACTCAAGAAACTCGTAGTGGGAGTAACTGTGACGACGTTTAGGTGGACATACAGTGGCATATCGGTTCTGTAGGACTGGCCATAGCAAGAATGATAATGGCCTAAAGAAATGAGAGCAGCCGGCAGGAGTAACTATGACTCTCTTAAGGTAGTCAAATGCCTCGTCACTCTGCGAAATTTATTTGAAAACTCGAGGATATCGTCGTTGGAGTAACTCAGACAACGTTAAGGTGGACATGTTGCAGCATTTCGCTTCTGCATGGACTGGCCGCAGTACGGATTAAAGAGAGGAAAGATTCAAAGAAAGTGGAGCAGCTGGAAAGATGAACTATGACTCTCTTAAGGTAGCCAAATGCCTCGCCATCCGGCGATGTACATTTGCTAACTCGAGAAACTCGTAGTGGGAGTAACTGTGACGACGTTAAAGTGGACATACGGTGGCATATCGGTTCTGTAGGACTGGCCATATCAAGAATGATAAAGGCCTAAAGAAATGGGAGCAGCTGGCAGGAGTAAACATGACTCTCTTAAGGTAGACAAATGCCTCGTCACTCTGCGAAATTTATTTGAAAACTCGAGGATATCGTCATTGGAGTAACTCAGACAACGTTAAGGTAAACATGTTGCAGCATTTCGCTTCCGCATGGACTGGCCGCAGTACGAATTAAAGAGAGGAAAGATTCAAAGAAAGGGGAGCAGCTGGCAAGAGGAACTATGACACTCTTAAGGTAGCCAAATGCCTCGTAATCCGGCGAAGTACATTTGCTAACTCGAGAAACACGTAGTGGGTGTAACTGCGACGACGTTAAGGTGGACATACGGTGGCATATCGGTTCTGTAAGACTGGCCATATCAAGTATGACAAAGGCCTAAAGAAATGGGAGCAGCTGGCAGGAGTAACCATGACTCTCTTAAGGTAGACAAATGCCTCGTCACACTGCGAAATTTATTTGAAAACTCGAGGATATCGTCGTTGGAGTAACTCAGACAACGTTAAGGTGGACATGTTGCAGCATTTCGCTTCTGCATGGACTGGCCGCAGTACGAATTAAAGAGAGGAACGATTCAAAGGAAGGGGAGCAGCTGGCGGCAGGAACTATAACTCTCTGAATGTGGCCAAATGCCTCGTCATCCGGCGAAGTACACTTGCTAACTCAAGAAACTCGTAGTGGGAGTAACTGTGACGACGTTTAGGTGGACGAACAGTGGCATATCGGTTCCGTAGGACTGGCCATAGCAAGAATGATAATGGCCTAAAGAAATGAGAGCAGCCGGCAGGAGTAACTATGACTCTCTTAAGGTAGTCAAGTGCCTCGTCACTCTGCCAAATTTATTTGAAAACTCGAGGATATCGTCGTTGGAGTAACTCAGACAACGTTAAGGTGGACATGTTGCAGCATTTCACTTCTGCATGGACTGGCCGCAGTACGAATTAAAGAGAGGAAAGATTGAAAGAAAGTGGAGCAGCTGGAAAGAGGAACTATGACTCTCTTAAGGTAGCCAAATGCCTCGCCATCCGGCGATGTACATTTGCTAACTCGAGAAACTCGTAGTGGGAGTAACTGTGACGACGTTAAAGTGGACATACGGTGGCATATCGGTTCTGTAAGACTGGCCATATCAAGTATGATAAAGGCCTAAAGAAATGGGAGCAGCTGGCAGGAGTAAACATGACTCTCTTAAGGTAGACAAATGCCTCGTCACTCTGCGAAATTTATTTGAAAACTCGAGGATATCGTCATTGGAGTAACTCAGACAACGTTAAGGTAAACATGTTGCAGCATTTCGCTTCCGCATGGACTGGCCGCAGTACGAATTAAAGAGAGGAAAGATTCAAAGAAAGGGGAGCAGCTGGCAAGAGGAACTATGACACTCTTAAGGTAGCCAAATGCCTCGTAATCCGGCGAAGTACATTTGCTAACTCGAGAAACACGTAGTGGGAGTAACTGTGACGACGTTAAGGTGGACATACGGTGGCATATCGGTTCTGTAAGACTGGCCATATCAAGTATGATAAAGGCCTAAAGAAATGGGAGCAGCTGGCAGGAGTAACCATGACTCTCTTAAGGTAGCCAAATGCATCGTCACTCTGCGATATTTATTTGAAACCTCGAGGATATCGTCGTTGGAGTAACTCAGACAACGTTAAGGTGGACATGTTGCAGCATTACGCTTCTGCATGGACTGGCCGCAGTACGAATTAAAGAGAGGAAAGATTCAAAGGAAGGGGAGCAGCTGGCGGCAGGAACTATGACTCTCTTAATGTGGCCAAATGCCTCGTCATCCGGCGAAGTACACTTGCTAACTCAAGAAACTCGTAGTGGGAGTAACTGTGACGACGTTTAGGTGGACATACAGTGGCATATCGGTTCTGTAGGACTGGCCATAGCAAGAATGATAATGGCCTAAAGAAATGAGAGCAGCCGGCAGGAGTAACTATGACTCTCTTAAGGTAGTCAAATGCCTCGTCACTCTGCGAAATTTATTTGAAAACTCGAGGATATCGTCGTTGGAGTAACTCAGACAACGTTAAGGTGGACATGTTGCAGCATTTCGCTTCTGCATGGACTGGCCGCAGTACGGATTAAAGAGAGGAAAGATTCAAAGAAAGTGGAGCAGCTGGAAAGAGGAACTATGACTCTCTTAAGGTAGCCAAATGCCTCGCCATCCGGCGATGTACATTTGCTAACTCGAGAAACTCGTAGTGGGAGTAACTGTGACGACGTTAAAGTGGACATACGGTGGCATATCGGTTCTGTAGGACTGGCCATATCAAGAATGATAAAGGCCTAAAGAAATGGGAGCAGCTGGCAGGAGTAAACATGACTCTCTTAAGGTAGACAAATGCCTCGTCACTCTGCGAAATTTATTTGAAAACTCGAGGATATCGTCATTGGAGTAACTCAGACAACGTTAAGGTAAACATGTTGCAGCATTTCGCTTCCGCATGGACTGGCCGCAGTACGAATTAAAGAGAGGAAAGATTCAAAGAAAGGGGAGCAGCTGGCAAGAGGAACTATGACACTCTTAAGGTAGCCAAATGCCTCGTAATCCGGCGAAGTACATTTGCTAACTCGAGAAACACGTAGTGGGTGTAACTGTGACGACGTTAAGGTGGACATACGGTGGCATATCGGTTCTGTAAGACTGGCCATATCAAGTATGATAAAGGCCTAAAGAAATGGGAGCAGCTGGCAGGAGTAACCATGACTCTCTTAAGGTAGCCAAATGCATCGTCACTCTGCGATATTTATTTGAAACCTCGAGGATATCGTCGTTGGAGTAACTCAGACAACGTTAAGGTGGACATGTTGCAGCATTACGCTTCTGCATGGACTGGCCGCAGTACGAATTAAAGAGAGGAAAGATTCAAAGGAAGGGGAGCAGCTGGCGGCAGGAACTATGACTCTCTTAATGTGGCCAAATGCCTCGTCATCCGGCGAAGTACACTTGCTAACTCAAGAAACTCGTAGTGGGAGTAACTGTGACGACGTTTAGGTGGACATACAGTGGCATATCGGTTCTGTAGGACTGGCCATAGCAAGAATGATAATGGCCTAAAGAAATGAGAGCAGCCGGCAGGAGTAACTATGACTCTCTTAAGGTAGTCAAATGCCTCGTCACTCTGCGAAATTTATTTGAAAACTCGAGGATATCGTCGTTGGAGTAACTCAGACAACGTTAAGGTGGACATGTTGCAGCATTTCGCTTCTGCATGGACTGGCCGCAGTACGGATTAAAGAGAGGAAAGATTCAAAGAAAGTGGAGCAGCTGGAAAGAGGAACTATGACTCTCTTAAGGTAGCCAAATGCCTCGCCATCCGGCGATGTACATTTGCTAACTCGAGAAACTCGTAGTGGGAGTAACTGTGACGACGTTAAAGTGGACATACGGTGGCATATCGGTTCTGTAGGACTGGCCATAGCAAGAATGATAATGGCCTAAAGAAATGAGAGCAGCCGGCAGGAGTAACTATGACTCTCTTAAGGTAGTCAAATGCCTCGTCACTCTGCGAAATTTATTTGAAAACTCGAGGATATCGTCGTTGGAGTAACTCAGACAACGTTAAGGTGGACATGTTGCAGCATTTCGCTTCTGCATGGACTGGCCGCAGTACGGATTAAAGAGAGGAAAGATTCAAAGAAAGTGGAGCAGCTGGAAAGAGGAACTATGACTCTCTTAAGGTAGCCAAATGCCTCGCCATCCGGCGATGTACATTTGCTAACTCGAGAAACTCGTAGTGGGAGTAACTGTGACGACGTTAAAGTGGACATACGGTGGCATATCGGTTCTGTAGGACTGGCCATATCAAGAATGATAAAGGCCTAAAGAAATGGGAGCAGCTGGCAGGAGTAAACATGACTCTCTTAAGGTAGACAAATGCCTCGTCACTCTGCGAAATTTATTTGAAAACTCGAGGATATCGTCATTGGAGTAACTCAGACAACGTTAAGGTAAACATGTTGCAGCATTTCGCTTCCGCATGGACTGGCCGCAGTACGAATTAAAGAGAGGAAAGATTCAAAGAAAGGGGAGCAGCTGGCAAGAGGAACTATGACACTCTTAAGGTAGCCAAATGCCTCGTAATCCGGCGAAGTACATTTGCTAACTCGAGAAACACGTAGTGGGAGTAACTGTGACGACGTTAAGGTGGACATACGGTGGCATATCGGTTCTGTAGGACTGGCCATATCAAGTATGATAAAGGCCTAAAGAAATGGGAGCAGCTGGCAGGAGTTACCATGACTCTCTTAAGGTAGCCAAATGCATCGTCACTCTGCGATATTTATTTGAAACCTCGAGGATATCGTCGTTGGAGTAACTCAGACAACGTTAAGGTGGACATGTTGCAGCATTACGCTTCTGCATGGACTGGCCGCAGTACGAATTAAAGAGAGGAAAGATTCAAAGGAAGGGGAGCAGCTGGCGGCAGGAACTATGACTCTCTTAATGTGGCCAAATGCCTCGTCATCCGGCGAAGTACACTTGCTAACTCAAGAAACTCGTAGAGGGAGTAACTGTGACGACGTTTAGGTGGACATACAGTGGCATATCGGTTCTGTAGGACTGGCCATAGCAAGAATGATAATGGCCTAAAGAAATGAGAGCAGCCGGCAGGAGTAACTATGACTCTCTTAAGGTAGTCAAATGCCTCGTCACTCTGCGAAATTTATTTGAAAACTCGAGGATATCGTCGTTGGAGTAACTCAGACAACGTTAAGGTGGACATGTTGCAGCATTTCGCTTCTGCATGGACTGGCCGCAGTACGGATTAAAGAGAGGAAAGATTCAAAGAAAGTGGAGCAGCTGGAAAGAGGAACTATGACTCTCTTAAGGTAGCCAAATGCCTCGCCATCCGGCGATGTACATTTGCTAACTCGAGAAACTCGTAGTGGGAGTAACTGTGACGACGTTAAAGTGGACATACGGTGGCATATCGGTTCTGTAGGACTGACCATATCAAGTATGATAAAGGCCTAAAGAAATGGGAGCAGCTGGCAGGAGTAACCATGACTCTCTTAAGGTAGACAAATGCCTCGTCACTCTGCGAAATTTATTTGAAAACTCGAGGATATCGTCGTTGGAGTAACTCAGACAACGTTAAGGTGGACATGTTGCAGCATTTCGCTTCTGCATGGACTGGCCGCAGTACGGATTAAAGAGAGGAAAGATTCAAAGAAAGTGGAGCAGCTGGAAAGAGGAACTATGACTCTCTTAAGGTAGCCAAATGCCTCGCCATCCGGCGATGTACATTTGCTAACTCGAGAAACTCGTAGTGGGAGTAACTGTGACGACGTTAAAGTGGACATACGGTGGCATATCGGTTCTGTAGGACTGGCCATATCAAGAATGATAAAGGCCTAAAGAAATGGGAGCAGCTGGCAGGAGTAAACATGACTCTCTTAAGGTAGACAAATGCCTCGTCACTCTGCGAAATTTATTTGAAAACTCGAGGATATCGTCATTGGAGAAACTCAGACAACGTTAAGGTAAACATGTTGCAGCATTTCGCTTCCGCATGGACTGGCCGCAGTACGAATTAAAGAGAGGAAAGATTCAAAGAAAGGGGAGCAGCTGGCAAGAGGAACTATGACACTCTTAAGGTAGCCAAATGCCTCGTAATCCGGCGAAGTACATTTGCTAACTCGAGAAACACGTAGTGGGAGTAACTGTGACGACGTTAAGGTGGACATACGGTGGCATATCGGTTCTGTAGGACTGGCCATATCAAGTATGATAAAGGCCTAAAGAAATGGGAGCAGCTGGCAGGAGTAACCATGACTCTCTTAAGGTAGCCAAATGCATCGTCACTCTGCGATATTTATTTGAAACCTCGAGGATATCGTCGTTGGAGTAACTCAGACAACGTTAAGGTGGACATGTTGCAGCATTACGCTTCTGCATGGACTGGCCGCAGTACGAATTAAAGAGAGGAAAGATTCAAAGGAAGGGGAGCAGCTGGCGGCAGGAACTATGACTCTCTTAATGTGGCCAAATGCCTCGTCATCCGGCGAAGTACACTTGCTAACTCAAGAAACTCGTAGTGGGAGTAACTGTGACGACGTTTAGGTGGACATACAGTGGCATATCGGTTCTGTAGGACTGGCCATAGCAAGAATGATAATGGCCTAAAGAAATGAGAGCAGCCGGCAGGAGTAACTATGACTCTCTTAAGGTAGTCAAATGCCTCGTCACTCTGCGAAATTTATTTGAAAACTCGAGGATATCGTCGTTGGAGTAACTCAGACAACGTTAAGGTGGACATGTTGCAGCATTTCGCTTCTGCATGGACTGGCCGCAGTACGGATTAAAGAGAGGAAAGATTCAAAGAAAGTGGAGCAGCTGGAAAGAGGAACTATGACTCTCTTAAGGTAGCCAAATGCCTCGCCATCCGGCGATGTACATTTGCTAACTCGAGAAACTCGTAGTGGGAGTAACTGTGACGACGTTAAAGTGGACATACGGTGGCATATCGGTTCTGTAGGACTGGCCATATCAAGAATGATAAAGGCCTAAAGAAATGGGAGCAGCTGGCAGGAGTAAACATGACTCTCTTAAGGTAGACAAATGCCTCGTCACTCTGCGAAATTTATTTGAAAACTCGAGGATATCGTCATTGGAGTAACTCAGACAACGTTAAGGTAAACATGTTGCAGCATTTCGCTTCCGCATGGACTGGCCGCAGTACGAATTAAAGAGAGGAAAGATTCAAAGAAAGGGGAGCAGCTGGCAAGAGGAACTATGACACTCTTAAGGTAGCCAAATGCCTCGTAATCCGGCGAAGTACATTTGCTAACTCGAGAAACACGTAGTGGGAGTAACTGTGACGACGTTAAGGTGGACATACGGTGGCATATCGGTTCTGTAGGACTGGCCATATCAAGTATGATAAAGGCCTAAAGAAATGGGAGCAGCTGGCAGGAGTTACCATGACTCTCTTAAGGTAGCCAAATGCATCGTCACTCTGCGATATTTATTTGAAACCTCGAGGATATCGTCGTTGGAGTAACTCAGACAACGTTAAGGTGGACATGTTGCAGCATTACGCTTCTGCATGGACTGGCCGCAGTACGAATTAAAGAGAGGAAAGATTCAAAGGAAGGGGAGCAGCTGGCGGCAGGAACTATGACTCTCTTAATGTGGCCAAATGCCTCGTCATCCGGCGAAGTACACTTGCTAACTCAAGAAACTCGTAGAGGGAGTAACTGTGACGACGTTTAGGTGGACATACAGTGGCATATCGGTTCTGTAGGACTGGCCATAGCAAGAATGATAATGGCCTAAAGAAATGAGAGCAGCCGGCAGGAGTAACTATGACTCTCTTAAGGTAGTCAAATGCCTCGTCACTCTGCGAAATTTATTTGAAAACTCGAGGATATCGTCGTTGGAGTAACTCAGACAACGTTAAGGTGGACATGTTGCAGCATTTCGCTTCTGCATGGACTGGCCGCAGTACGGATTAAAGAGAGGAAAGATTCAAAGAAAGTGGAGCAGCTGGAAAGAGGAACTATGACTCTCTTAAGGTAGCCAAATGCCTCGCCATCCGGCGATGTACATTTGCTAACTCGAGAAACTCGTAGTGGGAGTAACTGTGACGACGTTAAAGTGGACATACGGTGGCATATCGGTTCTGTAGGACTGACCATATCAAGTATGATAAAGGCCTAAAGAAATGGGAGCAGCTGGCAGGAGTAACCATGACTCTCTTAAGGTAGACAAATGCCTCGTCACTCTGCGAAATTTATTTGAAAACTCGAGGATATCGTCGTTGGAGTAACTCAGACAACGTTAAGGTGGACATGTTGCAGCATTTCGCTTCTGCATGGACTGGCCGCAGTACGGATTAAAGAGAGGAAAGATTCAAAGAAAGTGGAGCAGTTGGAAAGAGGAACTATGACTCTCTTAAGGTAGCCAAATGCCTCGCCATCCGGCGATGTACATTTGCTAACTCGAGAAACTCGTAGTGGGAGTAACTGTGACGACGTTAAAGTGGACATACGGTGGCATATCGGTTCTGTAGGACTGGCCATATCAAGAATGATAAAGGCCTAAAGAAATGGGAGCAGCTGGCAGGAGTAAACATGACTCTCTTAAGGTAGACAAATGACTCGTCACTCTGCGAAATTTATTTGAAAACTCGAGGATATCGTCATTGGAGTAACTCAGACAACGTTAAGGTAAACATGTTGCAGCATTTCGCTTCCGCATGGACTGGCCGCAGTACGAATTAAAGAGAGGAAAGATTCAAAGAAAGGGGAGCAGCTGGCAAGAGGAACTATGACACTCTTAAGGTAGCCAAATGCCTCGTAATCCGGCGAAGTACATTTGCTAACTCGAGAAACACGTAGTGGGAGTAACTGTGACGACGTTAAGGTGGACATACGGTGGCATATCGGTCCTGTAGGACTGGCCATATCAAGTATGATAAAGGCCTAAAGAAATGGGAGCAGCTGGCAGGAGTAACCATGACTCTCTTAAGGTAGCCAAATGCATCGTCACTCTGCGATATTTATTTGAAACCTCGAGGATATCGTCGTTGGAGTAACTCAGACAACGTTAAGGTGGACATGTTGCAGCATTACGCTTCTGCATGGACTGGCCGCAGTACGAATTAAAGAGAGGAAAGATTCAAAGGAAGGGGAGCAGCTGGCGGCAGGAACTATGACTCTCTTAATGTGGCCAAATGCCTCGTCATCCGGCGAAGTACACTTGCTAACTCAAGAAACTCGTAGTGGGAGTAACTGTGACGACGTTTAGGTGGACATACAGTGGCATATCGGTTCTGTAGGACTGGCCATAGCAAGAATGATAATGGCCTAAAGAAATGAGAGCAGCCGGCAGGAGTAACTATGACTCTCTTAAGGTAGTCAAATGCCTCGTCACTCTGCGAAATTTATTTGAAAACTCGAGGATATCGTCGTTGGAGTAACTCAGACAACGTTAAGGTGGACATGTTGCAGCATTTCGCTTCTGCATGGACTGGCCGCAGTACGGATTAAAGAGAGGAAAGATTCAAAGAAAGTGGAGCAGCTGGAAAGAGGAACTATGACTCTCTTAAGGTAGCCAAATGCCTCGCCATCCGGCGATGTACATTTGCTAACTCGAGAAACTCGTAGTGGGAGTAACTGTGACGACGTTAAAGTGGACATACGGTGGCATATCGGTTCTGTAGGACTGACCATATCAAGTATGATAAAGGCCTAAAGAAATGGGAGCAGCTGGCAGGAGTAACCATGACTCTCTTAAGGTAGACAAATGCCTCGTCACACTGCGAAATTTATTTGAAAACTCGAGGATATCGTCGTTGGAGTAACCCAGACAACGTTAAGGTGGACATGTTGCAGCATTTCGCTTCTGCATGGACTGGCCGCAGTACGAATTAAAGAGAGGAACGATTCAAAGGAAGGGGAGCAGCTGGCGGCAGGAACTATAACTCTCTTAATGTGGCCAAATGCCTCGTCATCCGGAGAAGTACACTTGCTAACTCAAGAAACTCGTAGTGGGAGTAACTGTGACGCCGTTTAGGTGGACGAACAGTGGCATATCGGTTCCGTAGGACTGGCCATAGCAAGAATGATAATGGCCTAAAGAAATGAGAGCAGCCGGCAGGAGTAACTATGACTCTCTTAAGGTAGTCAAGTGCCTCGTCACTCTGCCAAATTTATTTGAAAACTCGAGGATATCGTCGTTGGAGTAACTCAGACAACGTTAAGGTGGACATGTTGCAGCATTTCACTTCTGCATGGACTGGCCGCAGTACGAATTAAAGAGAGGAAAGATTGAAAGAAAGTGGAGCAGCTGGAAAGAGGAACTATGACTCTCTTAAGGTAGCCAAATGCCTCGCCATCCGGCGATGTACATTTGCTAACTCGAGAAACTCGTAGTGGGAGTAACTGTGACGACGTTAAAGTGGACATACGGTGGCATATCGGTTCTGTAGGACTGGCCATATCAAGAATGATAAAGGCCTAAAGAAATGGGAGCAGCTGGCAGGAGTAAACATGACTCTCTTAAGGTAGACAAATGCCTCGTCACTCTGCGAAATTTATTTGAAAACTCGAGGATATCGTCATTGGAGTAACTCAGACAACGTTAAGGTAAACATGTTGCAGCATTTCGCTTCCGCATGGACTGGCCGCAGTACGAATTAAAGAGAGGAAAGATTCAAAGAAAGGGGAGCAGCTGGCAAGAGGAACTATGACACTCTTAAGGTAGCCAAATGCCTCGTAATCCGGCGAAGTACATTTGCTAACTCGAGAAACACGTAGTGGGAGTAACTGTGACGACGTTAAGGTGGACATACGGTGGCATATCGGTTCTGTAAGACTGGCCATATCAAGTATGATAAAGGCCTAAAGAAATGGGAGCAGCTGGCAGGAGTAACCATGACTCTCTTAAGGTAGCCAAATGCATCGTCACTCTGCGATATTTATTTGAAACCTCGAGGATATCGTCGTTGGAGTAACTCAGACAACGTTAAGGTGGACATGTTGCAGCATTACGCTTCTGCATGGACTGGCCGCAGTACGAATTAAAGAGAGGAAAGATTCAAAGGAAGGGGAGCAGCTGGCGGCAGGAACTATGACTCTCTTAATGTGGCCAAATGCCTCGTCATCCGGCGAAGTACACTTGCTAACTCAAGAAACTCGTAGTGGGAGTAACTGTGACGACGTTTAGGTGGACATACAGTGGCATATCGGTTCTGTAGGACTGGCCATAGCAAGAATGATAATGGCCTAAAGAAATGAGAGCAGCCGGCAGGAGTAACTATGACTCTCTTAAGGTAGTCAAATGCCTCGTCACTCTGCGAAATTTATTTGAAAACTCGAGGATATCGTCGTTGGAGTAACTCAGACAACGTTAAGGTGGACATGTTGCAGCATTTCGCTTCTGCATGGACTGGCCGCAGTACGGATTAAAGAGAGGAAAGATTCAAAGAAAGTGGAGCAGCTGGAAAGAGGAACTATGACTCTCTTAAGGTAGCCAAATGCCTCGCCATCCGGCGATGTACATTTGCTAACTCGAGAAACTCGTAGTGGGAGTAACTGTGACGACGTTAAAGTGGACATACGGTGGCATATCGGTTCTGTAGGACTGACCATATCAAGTATGATAAAGGCCTAAAGAAATGGGAGCAGCTGGCAGGAGTAACCATGACTCTCTTAAGGTAGACAAATGCCTCGTCACACTGCGAAATTTATTTGAAAACTCGAGGACATCGTCGTTGGAGTAACTCAGACAACGTTAAGGTGGACATGCTGCAGCGTTACGCTTCTGCATGGACTGGCCGCAGTACGAATTAAAGAGAGGAAAGATTCAAAGGAAGGGGAGCAGCTGGCGGCAGGAACTATGACTCTCTTAATGTGGCCAAATGCCTCGTCATCCGGCGAAGTACACTTGCTAACTCAAGAAACTCGTAGTGGGAGTAACTGTGACGACGTTTAGGTGGACATACAGTGGCATATCGGTTCTGTAGGACTGGCCATAGCAAGAATGATAATGGCCTAAAGAAATGAGAGCAGCCGGCAGGAGTAACTATGACTCTCTTAAGGTAGTCAAATGCCTCGTCACTCTGCGAAATTTATTTGAAAACTCGAGGATATCGTCGTTGGAGTAACTCAGACAACGTTAAGGTGGACATGTTGCAGCATTTCGCTTCTGCATGGACTGGCCGCGGTACGGATTAAAGAGAGGAAAGATTCAAAGAAAGTGGAGCAGCTGGAAAGAGGAACTATGACTCTCTTAAGGTAGCCAAATGCCTCGCCATCCGGCGATGTACATTTGCTAACTCGAGAAACTCGTAGTGGGAGTAACTGTGACGACGTTAAAGTGGACATACGGTGGCATATCGGTTCTGTAGGACTGACCATATCAAGTATGATAAAGGCCTAAAGAAATGGGAGCAGCTGGCAGGAGTAACCATGACTCTCTTAAGGTAGACAAATGCCTCGTCACACTGCGAAATTTATTTGAAAACTCGAGGATATCGTCGTTGGAGTAACTCAGACAACGTTAAGGTGGACATGTTGCAGCATTTCGCTTCTGCATGGACTGGCCGCAGTACGAATTAAAGAGAGGAACGATTCAAAGGAAGGGGAGCAGCTGGCGGCAGGAACTATAACTCTCTTAATGTGGCCAAATGCCTCGTCATCCGGAGAAGTACACTTGCTAACTCAAGAAACTCGTAGTGGGAGTAACTGTGACGACGTTTAGGTGGACGAACAGTGGCATATCGGTTCCGTAGGACTGGCCATAGCAAGAATGATAATGGCCTAAAGAAATGAGAGCAGCCGGCAGGAGTAACTATGACTCTCTTAAGGTAGTCAAGTGCCTCGTCACTCTGCCAAATTTATTTGAAAACTCGAGGATATCGTCGTTGGAGTAACTCAGACAACGTTAAGGTGGACATGTTGCAGCATTTCACTTCTGCATGGACTGGCCGCAGTACGAATTAAAGAGAGGAAAGATTGAAAGAAAGTGGAGCAGCTGGAAAGAGGAACTATGACTCTCTTAAGGTAGCCAAATGCCTCGCCATCCGGCGATGTACATTTGCTAACTCGAGAAACTCGTAGTGGGAGTAACTGTGACGACGTTAAAGTGGACATACGGTGGCATATCGGTTCTGTAGGACTGGCCATATCAAGAATGATAAAGGCCTAAAGAAATGGGAGCAGCTGGCAGGAGTAAACATGACTCTCTTAAGGTAGACAAATGCCTCGTCACTCTGCGAAATTTATTTGAAAACTCGAGGATATCGTCATTGGAGTAACTCAGACAACGTTAAGGTAAACATGTTGCAGCATTTCGCTTCCGCATGGACTGGCCGCAGTACGAATTAAAGAGAGGAAAGATTCAAAGAAAGGGGAGCAGCTGGCAAGAGGAACTATGACACTCTTAAGGTAGCCAAATGCCTCGTAATCCGGCGAAGTACATTTGCTAACTCGAGAAACACGTAGTGGGAGTAACTGTGACGACGTTAAGGTGGACATACGGTGGCATATCGGTTCTGTAAGACTGGCCATATCAAGTATGATAAAGGCCTAAAGAAATGGGAGCAGCTGGCAGGAGTAACCATGATTCTCTTAAGGTAGCCAAATGCATCGTCACTCTGCGATATTTATTTGAAACCTCGAGGATATCGTCGTTGGAGTAACTCAGACAACGTTAAGGTGGACATGTTGCAGCATTACGCTTCTGCATGGACTGGCCGCAGTACGAATTAAAGAGAGGAAAGATTCAAAGGAAGGGGAGCAGCTGGCGGCAGGAACTATGACTCTCTTAATGTGGCCAAATGCCTCGTCATCCGGCGAAGTACACTTGCTAACTCAAGAAACTCGTAGTGGGAGTAACTGTGACGACGTTTAGGTGGACATACAGTGGCATATCGGTTCTGTAGGACTGGCCATAGCAAGAATGATAATGGCCTAAAGAAATGAGAGCAGCCGGCAGGAGTAACTATGACTCTCTTAAGGTAGTCAAATGCCTCGTCACTCTGCGAAATTTATTTGAAAACTCGAGGATATCGTCGTTGGAGTAACTCAGACAACGTTAAGGTGGACATGTTGCAGCATTTCGCTTCTGCATGGACTGGCCGCAGTACGGATTAAAGAGAGGAAAGATTGAAAGAAAGTGGAGCAGCTGGAAAGAGGAACTATGACTCTCTTAAGGTAGCCAAATGCCTCGCCATCCGGCGATGTACATTTGCTAACTCGAGAAACTCGTAGTGGGAGTAACTGTGACGACGTTAAAGTGGACATACGGTGGCATATCGGTTCTGTAGGACTGGCCATATCAAGAATGATAAAGGCCTAAAGAAATGGGAGCAGCTGGCAGGAGTAAACATGACTCTCTTAAGGTAGACAAATGCCTCGTCACTCTGCGAAATTTATTTGAAAACTCGAGGATATCGTCATTGGAGTAACTCAGACATCGTTAAGGTAAACATGTTGCAGCATTTCGCTTCCGCATGGACTGGCCGCAGTACGAATTAAAGAGAGGAAAGATTCAAAGAAAGGGGAGCAGCTGGCAAGAGGAACTATGACACTCTTAAGGTAGCCAAATGCCTCGTAATCCGGCGAAGTACATTTGCTAACTCGAGAAACACGTAGTGGGAGTAACTGTGACGACGTTAAGGTGGACATACGGTGGCATATCGGTTCTGTAAGACTGGCCATATCAAGTATGATTAAGGCCTAAAGAAATGGGAGCAGCTGGCAGGAGTAACCATGATTCTCTTAAGGTAGCCAAATGCATCGTCACTCTGCGATATTTATTTGAAACCTCGAGGATATCGTCGTTGGAGTAACTCAGACAACGTTAAGGTGGACATGTTGCAGCATTACGCTTCTGCATGGACTGGCCGCAGTACGAATTAAAGAGAGGAAAGATTCAAAGGAAGGGGAGCAGCTGGCGGCAGGAACTATGACTCTCTTAATGTGGCCAAATGCCTCGTCATCCGGCGAAGTACACTTGCTAACTCAAGAAACTCGTAGTGGGAGTAACTGTGACGACGTTTAGGTGGACATACAGTGGCATATCGGTTCTGTAGGACTGGCCATAGCAAGAATGATAATGGCCTAAAGAAATGAGAGCAGCCGGCAGGAGTAACTATGACTCTCTTAAGGTAGTCAAATGCCTCGTCACTCTGCGAAATTTATTTGAAAACTCGAGGATATCGTCGTTGGAGTAACTCAGACAACGTTAAGGTGGACATGTTGCAGCATTTCGCTTCTGCATGGACTGGCCGCAGTACGGATTAAAGAGAGGAAAGATTCAAAGAAAGTGGAGCAGCTGGAAAGAGGAACTATGACTCTCTTAAGGTAGCCAAATGCCTCGCCATCCGGCGATGTACATTTGCTAACTCGAGAAACTCGTAGTGGGAGTAACTGTGCGACGTTAAAGTGGACATACGGTGGCATATCGGTTCTGTAGGACTGACCATATCAAGTATGATAAAGGCCTAAAGAAATGGGAGCAGCTGGCAGGAGTAACCATGACTCTCTTAAGGTAGACAAATGCCTCGTCACACTGCGAAATTTATTTGAAAACTCGAGGATATCGTCGTTGGAGTAACTCAGACAACGTTAAGGTGGACATGCTGCAGCGTTACGCTTCTGCATGGACTGGCCGCAGTACGAATTAAAGAGAGGAAAGATTCAAAGGAAGGGGAGCAGCTGGCGGCAGGAACTATGACTCTCTTAATGTGGCCAAATGCCTCGTCATCCGGCGAAGTACACTTGCTAACTCAAGAAACTCGTAGTGGGAGTAACTGTGACGACGTTTAGGTGGACATACAGTGGCATATCGGTTCTGTAGGACTGGCCATAGCAAGAATGATAATGGCCTAAAGAAATGAGAGCAGCCGGCAGGAGTAACTATGACTCTCTTAAGGTAGTCAAATGCCTCGTCACTCTGCGAAATTTATTTGAAAACTCGAGGATATCGTCGTTGGAGTAACTCAGACAACGTTAAGGTGGACATGTTGCAGCATTTCGCTTCTGCATGGACTGGCCGCAGTACGGATTAAAGAGAGGAAAGATTGAAAGAAAGTGGAGCAGCTGGAAAGAGGAACTATGACTCTCTTAAGGTAGCCAAATGCCTCGCCATCCGGCGATGTACATTTGCTAACTCGAGAAACTCGTAGTGGGAGTAACTGTGACGACGTTAAAGTGGACATACGGTGGCATATCGGTTCTGTAGGACTGGCCATATCAAGAATGATAAAGGCCTAAAGAAATGGGAGCAGCTGGCAGGAGTAAACATGACTCTCTTAAGGTAGACAAATGCCTCGTCACTCTGCGAAATTTATTTGAAAACTCGAGGATATCGTCATTGGAGTAACTCAGACAACGTTAAGGTAAACATGTTGCAGCATTTCGCTTCCGCATGGACTGGCCGCAGTACGAATTAAAGAGAGGAAAGATTCAAAGAAAGGGGAGCAGCTGGCAAGAGGAACTATGACACTCTTAAGGTAGCCAAATGCCTCGTAATCCGGCGAAGTACATTTGCTAACTCGAGAAACACGTAGTGGGAGTAACTGTGACGACGTTAAGGTGGACATACGGTGGCATATCGGTTCTGTAAGACTGGCCATATCAAGTATGATAAAGGCCTAAAGAAATGGGAGCAGCTGGCAGGAGTAACCATGATTCTCTTAAGGTAGCCAAATGCATCGTCACTCTGCGATATTTATTTGAAACCTCGAGGATATCGTCGTTGGAGTAACTCAGACAACGTTAAGGTGGACATGTTGCAGCATTACGCTTCTGCATGGACTGGCCGCAGTACGAATTAAAGAGAGGAAAGATTCAAAGGAAGGGGAGCAGCTGGCGGCAGGAACTATGACTCTCTTAATGTGGCCAAATGCCTCGTCATCCGGCGAAGTACACTTGCTAACTCAAGAAACTCGTAGTGGGAGTAACTGTGACGACGTTTAGGTGGACATACAGTGGCATATCGGTTCTGTAGGACTGGCCATAGCAAGAATGATAATGGCCTAAAGAAATGAGAGCAGCCGGCAGGAGTAACTATGACTCTCTTAAGGTAGTCAAATGCCTCGTCACTCTGCGAAATTTATTTGAAAACTCGAGGATATCGTCGTTGGAGTAACTCAGACAACGTTAAGGTGGACATGTTGCAGCATTTCGCTTCTGCATGGACTGGCCGCAGTACGGATTAAAGAGAGGAAAGATTCAAAGAAAGTGGAGCAGCTGGAAAGAGGAACTATGACTCTCTTAAGGTAGCCAAATGCCTCGCCATCCGGCGATGTACATTTGCTAACTCGAGAAACTCGTAGTGGGAGTAACTGTGACGACGTTAAAGTGGACATACGGTGGCATATCGGTTCTGTAGGACTGACCATATCAAGTATGATAAAGGCCTAAAGAAATGGGAGCAGCTGGCAGGAGTAACCATGACTCTCTTAAGGTAGACAAATGCCTCGTCACACTGCGAAATTTATTTGAAAACTCGAGGATATCGTCGTTGGAGTAACTCAGACAACGTTAAGGTGGACATGCTGCAGCGTTACGCTTCTGCATGGACTGGCCGCAGTACGAATTAAAGAGAGGAAAGATTCAAAGGAAGGGGAGCAGCTGGCGGCAGGAACTATGACTCTCTTAATGTGGCCAAATGCCTCGTCATCCGGCGAAGTACACTTGCTAACTCAAGAAACTCGTAGTGGGAGTAACTGTGACGACGTTTAGGTGGACATACAGTGGCATATCGGTTCTGTAGGACTGGCCATAGCAAGAATGATAATGGCCTAAAGAAATGAGAGCAGCCGGCAGGAGTAACTATGACTCTCTTAAGGTAGTCAAATGCCTCGTCACTCTGCGAAATTTATTTGAAAACTCGAGGATATCGTCGTTGGAGTAACTCAGACAACGTTAAGGTGGACATGTTGCAGCATTTCGCTTCTGCATGGACTGGCCGCAGTACGGATTAAAGAGAGGAAAGATTCAAAGAAAGTGGAGCAGCTGGAAAGAGGAACTATGACTCTCTTAAGGTAGCCAAATGCCTCGCCATCCGGCGATGTACATTTGCTAACTCGAGAAACTCGTAGTGGGAGTAACTGTGACGACGTTAAAGTGGACATACGGTGGCATATCGGTTCTGTAGGACTGGCCATATCAAGAATGATAAAGGCCTAAAGAAATGGGAGCAGCTGGCAGGAGTAAACATGACTCTCTTAAGGTAGACAAATGCCTCGTCACTCTGCGAAATTTATTTGAAAACTCGAGGATATCGTCATTGGAGTAACTCAGACAACGTTAAGGTAAACATGTTGCAGCATTTCGCTTCCGCATGGACTGGCCGCAGTACGAATTAAGGTGAGGAAAGATTCAAAGAAAGGGGAGCAGCTGGCAAGAGGAACTATGACACTCTTAAGGTAGCCAAATGCCTCGTAATCCGGCGAAGTACATTTGCTAACTCGAGAAACACGTAGTGGGAGTAACTGTGACGACGTTAAGGTGGACATACGGTGGCATATCGGTTCTGTAGGACTGGCCATATCAAGTATGATAAAGGCCTAAAGAAATGGGAGCAGCTGGCAGGAGTAACCATGACTCTCTTAAGGTAGCCAAATGCATTGTCACTCTGCGATATTTATTTGAAACCTCGAGGATATCGTCGTTGGAGTAATTCAGACAACGTTAAGGTGGACATGTTGCAGCATTACGCTTCTGCAAGGACTGGCCGCAGTACGAATTAAAGAGAGGAAAGATTCAAAGGAAGGGGAGCAGCTGGCGGCAGGAACTATGACTCTCTTAATGTGGCCAAATGCCTCGTCATCCGGCGAAGTACACTTGCTAACTCAAGAAACTCGTAGTGGGAGTAACTGTGACGACGTTTAGGTGGACATACAGTGGCATATCGGTTCTGTAGGACTGGCCATAGCAAGAATGATAATGGCCTAAAGAAATGAGAGCAGCCGGCAGGAGTATCTATGACTCTCTTAAGGTAGTCAAATGCCTCGTCACTCTGCGAAATTTATTTGAAAACTCGAGGATATCGTCGTTGGAGTAACTCAGACAACGTTAAGGTGGACATGTTGCAGCATTTCGCTTCTGCATGGACTGGCCGCAGTACGGATTAAAGAGAGGAAAGACTCAAAGAAAGTGGAGCAGCTGGAAAGAGGAACTATGACTCTCTTAAGGTAGCCAAATGCCTCGCCATCCGGCGATGTACATTTGCTAACTCGAGAAGCTCGTAGTGGGAGTAACTGTGACGACGTTAAAGTGGACATACGGTGGCATATCGGTTCTGTAGGACTGACCATATCAAGTATGATAAAGGCCTAAAGAAATGGGAGCAGCTGGCAGGAGTAACCATGACTCTCTTAAGGTAGACAAATGCCTCGTCACACTGCGAAATTTATTTGAAAACTCGAGGATATCGTCGTTGGAGTAACTCAGACAACGTTAAGGTGGACATGTTGCAGCATTTCGCTTCTGCATGGACTGGCCGCAGTACGAATTAAAGAGAGGAACGATTCAAAGGAAGGGGAGCAGCTGGCGGCAGGAACTATAGCTCTCTTAATGTGGCCAAATGCCTCGTCATCCGGCGAAGTACACTTGCTAACTCAAGAAACTCGTAGTGGGAGTAACTGTGACGACGTTTAGGTGGACGAACAGTGGCATATCGGTTCCGTAGGACTGGCCATAGCAAGAATGATAATGGCCTAAAGAAATGAGAGCAGCCGGCAGGAGTAACTATGACTCTCTTAAGGTAGTCAAGTGCCTCGGCACTCTGCCAAATTTATTTGAAAACTCGAGGATATCGTCGTTGGAGTAACTCAGACAACGTTAAGGTGGACATGTTGCAGCATTTCACTTCTGCATGGACTGGCCGCAGTACGAATTAAAGAGAGGAAAGATTGAAAGAAAGTGGAGCAGCTGGAAAGAGGAACTATGACTCTCTTAAGGTAGCCAAATGCCTCGCCATCCGGCGATGTACATTTGCTAACTCGAGAAACTCGTAGTGGGAGTAACTGTGACGACGTTAAAGTGGACATACGGTGGCATATCGGTTCTGTAGGACTGGCCATATCAAGAATGATAAAGGCCTAAAGAAATGGGAGCAGCTGGCAGGAGTAAACATGACTCTCTTAAGGTAGACAAATGCCTCGTCACTCTGCGAAATTTATTTGAAAACTCGAGGATATCGTCATTGGAGTAACTCAGACAACGTTAAGGTAAACATGTTGCAGCATTTCGCTTCCGCATGGACTGGCCGCAGTACGAATTAAAGAGAGGAAAGATTCAAAGAAAGGGGAGCAGCTGGCAAGAGGAACTATGACACTCTTAAGGTAGCCAAATGCCTCGTAATCCGGCGAAGTACATTTGCTAACTCGAGAAACACGTAGTGGGAGTAACTGTGACGACGTTAAGGTGGACATACGGTGGCATATCGGTTCTGTAAGACTGGCCATATCAAGTATGATAAAGGCCTAAAGAAATGGGAGCAGCTGGCAGGAGTAACCATGACTCTCTTAAGGTAGCCAAATGCATCGTCACTCTGCGATATTTATTTGAAACCTCGAGGATATCGTCGTTGGAGTAACTCAGACAACGTTAAGGTGGACATGTTGCAGCATTACGCTTCTGCATGGACTGGCCGCAGTACGAATTAAAGAGAGGAAAGATTCAAAGGAAGGGGAGCAGCTGGCGGCAGGAACTATGACTCTCTTAATGTGGCCAAATGCCTCGTCATCCGGCGAAGTACACTTGCTAACTCAAGAAACTCGTAGTGGGAGTAACTGTGACGACGTTTAGGTGGACATACAGTGGCATATCGGTTCTGTAGGACTGGCCATAGCAAGAATGATAATGGCCTAAAGAAATGAGAGCAGCCGGCAGGAGTAACTATGACTCTCTTAAGGTAGTCAAATGCCTCGTCACACTGCGAAATTTATTTGAAAACTCGAGGATATCGTCGTTGGAGTAACTCAGACAACGTTAAGGTGGACATGTTGCAGCATTTCGCTTCTGCATGGACTGGCCGCAGTACGGATTAAAGAGAGGAAAGATTCAAAGAAAGTGGAGCAGCTGGAAAGAGGAACTATGACTCTCTTAAGGTAGCCAAATGCCTCGCCATCCGGCGATGTACATTTGCTAACTCGAGAAACTCGTAGTGGGAGTAACTGTGACGACGTTAAAGTGGACATACGGTGGCATATCGGTTCTGTAGGACTGGCCATATCAAGAATGATAAAGGCCTAAAGAAATGGGAGCAGCTGGCAGGAGTAAACATGACTCTCTTAAGGTAGACAAATGCCTCGTCACTCTGCGAAATTTATTTGAAAACTCGAGGATATCGTCATTGGAGTAACTCAGACAACGTTAAGGTAAACATGTTGCAGCATTTCGCTTCCGCATGGACTGGCCGCAGTACGAATTAAAGAGAGGAAAGATTCAAAGAAAGGGGAGCAGCTGGCAAGAGGAACTATGACACTCTTAAGGTAGCCAAATGCCTCGTAATCCGGCGAAGTACATTTGCTAACTCGAGAAACACGTAGTGGGTGTAACTGTGACGACGTTAAGGTGGACATACGGTGGCATATCGGTTCTGTAAGACTGGCCATATCAAGTATGATAAAGGCCTAAAGAAATGGGAGCAGCTGGCAGGAGTAACCATGACTCTCTTAAGGTAGCCAAATGCATCGTCACTCTGCGATATTTATTTGAAACCTCGAGGATATCGTCGTTGGAGTAACTCAGACAACGTTAAGGTGGACATGTTGCAGCATTACGCTTCTGCATGGACTGGCCGCAGTACGAATTAAAGAGAGGAAAGATTCAAAGGAAGGGGAGCAGCTGGCGGCAGGAACTATGACTCTCTTAATGTGGCCAAATGCCTCGTCATCCGGCGAAGTACACTTGCTAACTCAAGAAACTCGTAGTGGGAGTAACTGTGACGACGTTTAGGTGGACATACAGTGGCATATCGGTTCTGTAGGACTGGCCATAGCAAGAATGATAATGGCCTAAAGAAATGAGAGCAGCCGGCAGGAGTAACTATGACTCTCTTAAGGTAGTCAAATGCCTCGTCACTCTGCGAAATTTATTTGAAAACTCGAGGATATCGTCGTTGGAGTAACTCAGACAACGTTAAGGTGGACATGTTGCAGCATTTCGCTTCTGCATGGACTGGCCGCAGTACGGATTAAAGAGAGGAAAGATTCAAAGAAAGTGGAGCAGCTGGAAAGAGGAACTATGACTCTCTTAAGGTAGCCAAATGCCTCGCCATCCGGCGATGTACATTTGCTAACTCGAGAAACTCGTAGTGGGAGTAACTGTGACGACGTTAAAGTGGACATACGGTGGCATATCGGTTCTGTAGGACTGGCCATATCAAGAATGATAAAGGCCTAAAGAAATGGGAGCAGCTGGCAGGAGTAAACATGACTCTCTTAAGGTAGACAAATGCCTCGTCACTCTGCGAAATTTATTTGAAAACTCGAGGATATCGTCATTGGAGTAACTCAGACAACGTTAAGGTAAACATGTTGCAGCATTTCGCTTCCGCATGGACTGGCCGCAGTACGAATTAAAGAGAGGAAAGATTCAAAGAAAGGGGAGCAGCTGGCAAGAGGAACTATGACACTCTTAAGGTAGCCAAATGCCTCGTAATCCGGCGAAGTACATTTGCTAACTCGAGAAACACGTAGTGGGTGTAACTGTGACGACGTTAAGGTGGACATACGGTGGCATATCGGTTCTGTAAGACTGGCCATATCAAGTATGATAAAGGCCTAAAGAAATGGGAGCAGCTGGCAGGAGTAACCATGACTCTCTTAAGGTAGCCAAATGCATCGTCACTCTGCGATATTTATTTGAAACCTCGAGGATATCGTCGTTGGAGTAACTCAGACAACGTTAAGGTGGACATGTTGCAGCATTACGCTTCTGCATGGACTGGCCGCAGTACGAATTAAAGAGAGGAAAGATTCAAAGGAAGGGGAGCAGCTGGCGGCAGGAACTATGACTCTCTTAATGTGGCCAAATGCCTCGTCATCCGGCGAAGTACACTTGCTAACTCAAGAAACTCGTAGTGGGAGTAACTGTGACGACGTTTAGGTGGACATACAGTGGCATATCGGTTCTGTAGGACTGGCCATAGCAAGAATGATAATGGCCTAAAGAAATGAGAGCAGCCGGCAGGAGTAACTATGACTCTCTTAAGGTAGTCAAATGCCTCGTCACTCTGCGAAATTTATTTGAAAACTCGAGGATATCGTCGTTGGAGTAACTCAGACAACGTTAAGGTGGACATGTTGCAGCATTTCGCTTCTGCATGGACTGGCCGCAGTACGGATTAAAGAGAGGAAAGATTCAAAGAAAGTGGAGCAGCTGGAAAGAGGAACTATGACTCTCTTAAGGTAGCCAAATGCCTCGCCATCCGGCGATGTACATTTGCTAACTCGAGAAACTCGTAGTGGGAGTAACTGTGACGACGTTAAAGTGGACATACGGTGGCATATCGGTTCTGTAGGACTGGCCATATCAAGAATGATAAAGGCCTAAAGAAATGGGAGCAGCTGGCAGGAGTAAACATGACTCTCTTAAGGTAGACAAATGCCTCGTCACTCTGCGAAATTTATTTGAAAACTCGAGGATATCGTCATTGGAGTAACTCAGACAACGTTAAGGTAAACATGTTGCAGCATTTCGCTTCCGCATGGACTGGCCGCAGTACGAATTAAAGAGAGGAAAGATTCAAAGAAAGGGGAGCAGCTGGCAAGAGGAACTATGACACTCTTAAGGTAGCCAAATGCCTCGTAATCCGGCGAAGTACATTTGCTAACTCGAGAAACACGTAGTGGGAGTAACTGTGACGACGTTAAGGTGGACATACTGTGGCATATCGGTTCTGTAAGACTGGCCATATCAAGTATGATAAAGGCCTAAAGAAATGGGAGAAGCTGGCAGGAGTAACCATGACTCTCTTAAGGTAGCCAAATGCATCGTCACTCTGCGATATTTATTTGAAACCTCGAGGATATCGTCGTTGGAGTAACTCAGACAACGTTAAGATGGACATGTTGCAGCATTACGCTTCTGCATGGACTGGCCGCAGTACGAATTAAAGAGAGGAAAGATTCAAAGGAAGGGGAGCAGCTGGCGGCAGGAACTATGACTCTCTTAATGTGGCCAAATGCCTCGTCATCCGGCGAAGTACACTTGCTAACTCAAGAAACTCGTAGTGGGAGTAACTGTGACGACGTTTAGGTGGACATACAGTGGCATATCGGTTCTGTAGGACTGGCCATAGCAAGAATGATAATGGCCTAAAGAAATGAGAGCAGCCGGCAGGAGTAACTATGACTCTCTTAAGGTAGTCAAGTGCCTCGGCACTCTGCCAAATTTATTTGAAAACTCGAGGATATCGTCGTTGGAGTAACTCAGACAACGTTAAGGTGGACATGTTGCAGCATTTCACTTCTGCATGGACTGGCCGCAGTACGAATTAAAGAGAGGAAAGATTGAAAGAAAGTGGAGCAGCTGGAAAGAGGAACTATGACTCTCTTAAGGTAGCCAAATGCCTCGCCATCCGGCGATGTACATTTGCTAACTCGAGAAACTCGTAGTGGGAGTAACTGTGACGACGTTAAAGTGGACATACGGTGGCATATCGGTTCTGTAGGACTGGCCATATCAAGAATGATAAAGGCCTAAAGAAATGGGAGCAGCTGGCAGGAGTAAACATGACTCTCTTAAGGTAGACAAATGCCTCGTCACTCTGCGAAATTTATTTGAAAACTCGAGGATATCGTCATTGGAGTAACTCAGACAACGTTAAGGTAAACATGTTGCAGCATTTCGCTTCCGCATGGACTGGCCGCAGTACGAATTAAAGAGAGGAAAGATTCAAAGAAAGGGGAGCAGCTGGCAAGAGGAACTATGACACTCTTAAGGTAGCCAAATGCCTCGTAATCCGGCGAAGTACATTTGCTAACTCGAGAAACACGTAGTGGGAGTAACTGTGACGACGTTAAGGTGGACATACGGTGGCATATCGGTTCTGTAAGACTGGCCATATCAAGTATGATAAAGGCCTAAAGAAATGGGAGCAGCTGGCAGGAGTAACCATGACTCTCTTAAGGTAGCCAAATGCATCGTCACTCTGCGATATTTATTTGAAACCTCGAGGATATCGTCGTTGGAGTAACTCAGACAACGTTAAGGTGGACATGTTGCAGCATTACGCTTCTGCATGGACTGGCCGCAGTACGAATTAAAGAGAGGAAAGATTCAAAGGAAGGGGAGCAGCTGGCGGCAGGAACTATGACTCTCTTAATGTGGCCAAATGCCTCGTCATCCGGCGAAGTACACTTGCTAACTCAAGAAACTCGTAGTGGGAGTAACTGTGACGACGTTTAGGTGGACATACAGTGGCATATCGGTTCTGTAGGACTGGCCATAGCAAGAATGATAATGGCCTAAAGAAATGAGAGCAGCCGGCAGGAGTAACTATGACTCTCTTAAGGTAGTCAAATGCCTCGTCACTCTGCGAAATTTATTTGAAAACTCGAGGATATCGTCGTTGGAGTAACTCAGACAACGTTAAGGTGGACATGTTGCAGCATTTCGCTTCTGCATGGACTGGCCGCAGTACGGATTAAAGAGAGGAAAGATTCAAAGAAAGTGGAGCAGCTGGAAAGAGGAACTATGACTCTCTTAAGGTAGCCAAATGCCTCGCCATCCGGCGATGTACATTTGCTAACTCGAGAAACTCGTAGTGGGAGTAACTGTGACGACGTTAAAGTGGACATACGGTGGCATATCGGTTCTGTAGGACTGGCCATATCAAGAATGATAAAGGCCTAAAGAAATGGGAGCAGCTGGCAGGAGTAAACATGACTCTCTTAAGGTAGACAAATGCCTCGTCACTCTGCGAAATTTATTTGAAAACTCGAGGATATCGTCATTGGAGTAACTCAGACAACGTTAAGGTAAACATGTTGCAGCATTTCGCTTCCGCATGGACTGGCCGCAGTACGAATTAAAGAGAGGAAAGATTCAAAGAAAGGGGAGCAGCTGGCAAGAGGAACTATGACACTCTTAAGGTAGCCAAATGCCTCGTAATCCGGCGAAGTACATTTGCTAACTCGAGAAACACGTAGTGGGAGTAACTGTGACGACGTTAAGGTGGACATACGGTGGCATATCGGTTCTGTAAGACTGGCCATATCAAGTATGATAAAGGCCTAAAGAAATGGGAGAAGCTGGCAGGAGTAACCATGACTCTCTTAAGGTAGCCAAATGCATCGTCACTCTGCGATATTTATTTGAAACCTCGAGGATATCGTCGTTGGAGTAACTCAGACAACGTTAAGATGGACATGTTGCAGCATTACGCTTCTGCATGGACTGGCCGCAGTACGAATTAAAGAGAGGAAAGATTCAAAGGAAGGGGAGCAGCTGGCGGCAGGAACTATGACTCTCTTAATGTGGCCAAATGCCTCGTCATCCGGCGAAGTACACTTGCTAACTCAAGAAACTCGTAGTGGGAGTAACTGTGACGACGTTTAGGTGGACATACAGTGGCATATCGGTTCTGTAGGACTGGCCATAGCAAGAATGATAATGGCCTAAAGAAATGAGAGCAGCCGGCAGGAGTAACTATGACTCTCTTAAGGTAGTCAAGTGCCTCGGCACTCTGCCAAATTTATTTGAAAACTCGAGGATATCGTCGTTGGAGTAACTCAGACAACGTTAAGGTGGACATGTTGCAGCATTTCACTTCTGCATGGACTGGCCGCAGTACGAATTAAAGAGAGGAAAGATTGAAAGAAAGTGGAGCAGCTGGAAAGAGGAACTATGACTCTCTTAAGGTAGCCAAATGCCTCGCCATCCGGCGATGTACATTTGCTAACTCGAGAAACTCGTAGTGGGAGTAACTGTGACGACGTTAAAGTGGACATACGGTGGCATATCGGTTCTGTAGGACTGGCCATATCAAGAATGATAAAGGCCTAAAGAAATGGGAGCAGCTGGCAGGAGTAAACATGACTCTCTTAAGGTAGACAAATGCCTCGTCACTCTGCGAAATTTATTTGAAAACTCGAGGATATCGTCATTGGAGTAACTCAGACAACGTTAAGGTAAACATGTTGCAGCATTTCGCTTCCGCATGGACTGGCCGCAGTACGAATTAAAGAGAGGAAAGATTCAAAGAAAGGGGAGCAGCTGGCAAGAGGAACTATGACACTCTTAAGGTAGCCAAATGCCTCGTAATCCGGGGAAGTACATTTGCTAACTCGAGAAACACGTAGTGGGAGTAACTGTGACGACGTTAAGGTGGACATACGGTGGCATATCGGTTCTGTAAGACTGGCCATATCAAGTATGATAAAGGCCTAAAGAAATGGGAGCAGCTGGCAGGAGTAACCATGACTCTCTTAAGGTAGCCAAATGCATCGTCACTCTGCGATATTTATTTGAAACCTCGAGGATATCGTCGTTGGAGTAACTCAGACAACGTTAAGGTGGACATGTTGCAGCATTACGCTTCTGCATGGACTGGCCGCAGTACGAATTAAAGAGAGGAAAGATTCAAAGGAAGGGGAGCAGCTGGCGGCAGGAACTATGACTCTCTTAATGTGGCCAAATGCCTCGTCATCCGGCGAAGTACACTTGCTAACTCAAGAAACTCGTAGTGGGAGTAACTGTGACGACGTTTAGGTGGACATACAGTGGCATATCGGTTCTGTAGGACTGGCCATAGCAAGAATGATAATGGCCTAAAGAAATGAGAGCAGCCGGCAGGAGTAACTATGACTCTCTTAAGGTAGTCAAATGCCTCGTCACTCTGCGAAATTTATTTGAAAACTCGAGGATATCGTCGTTGGAGTAACTCAGACAACGTTAAGGTGGACATGTTGCAGCATTTCGCTTCTGCATGGACTGGCCGCAGTACGGATTAAAGAGAGGAAAGATTCAAAGAAAGTGGAGCAGCTGGAAAGAGGAACTATGACTCTCTTAAGGTAGCCAAATGCCTCGCCATCCGGCGATGTACATTTGCTAACTCGAGAAACTCGTAGTGGGAGTAACTGTGACGACGTTAAAGTGGACATACGGTGGCATATCGGTTCTGTAGGACTGGCCATATCAAGAATGATAAAGGCCTAAAGAAATGGGAGCAGCTGGCAGGAGTAAACATGACTCTCTTAAGGTAGACAAATGCCTCGTCACTCTGCGAAATTTATTTGAAAACTCGAGGATATCGTCATTGGAGTAACTCAGACAACGTTAAGGTAAACATGTTGCAGCATTTCGCTTCCGCATGGACTGGCCGCAGTACGAATTAAAGAGAGGAAAGATTCAAAGAAAGGGGAGCAGCTGGCAAGAGGAACTATGACACTCTTAAGGTAGCCAAATGCCTCGTAATCCGGCGAAGTACATTTGCTAACTCGAGAAACACGTAGTGGGTGTAACTGTGACGACGTTAAGGTGGACATACGGTGGCATATCGGTTCTGTAAGACTGGCCATATCAAGTATGATAAAGGCCTAAAGAAATGGGAGCAGCTGGCAGGAGTAACCATGACTCTCTTAAGGTAGCCAAATGCATCGTCACTCTGCGATATTTATTTGAAACCTCGAGGATATCGTCGTTGGAGTAACTCAGACAACGTTAAGGTGGACATGTTGCAGCATTACGCTTCTGCATGGACTGGCCGCAGTACGAATTAAAGAGAGGAAAGATTCAAAGGAAGGGGAGCAGCTGGCGGCAGGAACTATGACTCTCTTAATGTGGCCAAATGCCTCGTCATCCGGCGAAGTACACTTGCTAACTCAAGAAACTCGTAGTGGGAGTAACTGTGACGACGTTTAGGTGGACATACAGTGGCATATCGGTTCTGTAGGACTGGCCATAGCAAGAATGATAATGGCCTAAAGAAATGAGAGCAGCCGGCAGGAGTAACTATGACTCTCTTAAGGTAGTCAAATGCCTCGTCACTCTGCGAAATTTATTTGAAAACTCGAGGATATCGTCGTTGGAGTAACTCAGACAACGTTAAGGTGGACATGTTGCAGCATTTCGCTTCTGCATGGACTGGCCGCAGTACGGATTAAAGAGAGGAAAGATTCAAAGAAAGTGGAGCAGCTGGAAAGAGGAACTATGACTCTCTTAAGGTAGCCAAATGCCTCGCCATCCGGCGATGTACATTTGCTAACTCGAGAAACTCGTAGTGGGAGTAACTGTGACGACGTTAAAGTGGACATACGGTGGCATATCGGTTCTGTAGGACTGGCCATATCAAGAATGATAAAGGCCTAAAGAAATGGGAGCAGCTGGCAGGAGTAAACATGACTCTCTTAAGGTAGACAAATGCCTCGTCACTCTGCGAAATTTATTTGAAAACTCGAGGATATCGTCATTGGAGTAACTCAGACAACGTTAAGGTAAACATGTTGCAGCATTTCGCTTCCGCATGGACTGGCCGCAGTACGAATTAAAGAGAGGAAAGATTCAAAGAAAGGGGAGCAGCTGGCAAGAGGAACTATGACACTCTTAAGGTAGCCAAACGCCTCGTAATCCGGCGAAGTACATTTGCTAACTCGAGAAACACGTAGTGGGTGTAACTGTGACGACGTTAAGGTGGACATACGGTGGCATATCGGTTCTGTAAGACTGGCCATATCAAGTATGATAAAGGCCTAAAGAAATGGGAGCAGCTGGCAGGAGTAACCATGACTCTCTTAAGGTAGCCAAATGCATCGTCACTCTGCGATATTTATTTGAAACCTCGAGGATATCGTCGTTGGAGTAACTCAGACAACGTTAAGGTGGACATGTTGCAGCATTACGCTTCTGCATGGACTGGCCGCAGTACGAATTAAAGAGAGGAAAGATTCAAAGGAAGGGGAGCAGCTGGCGGCAGGAACTATGACTCTCTTAATGTGGCCAAATGCCTCGTCATCCGGCGAAGTACACTTGCTAACTCAAGAAACTCGTAGTGGGAGTAACTGTGACGACGTTTAGGTGGACATACAGTGGCATATCGGTTCTGTAGGACTGGCCATAGCAAGAATGATAATGGCCTAAAGAAATGAGAGCAGCCGGCAGGAGTAACTATGACTCTCTTAAGGTAGTCAAATGCCTCGTCACTCTGCGAAATTTATTTGAAAACTCGAGGATATCGTCGTTGGAGTAACTCAGACAACGTTAAGGTGGACATGTTGCAGCATTTCGCTTCTGCATGGACTGGCCGCAGTACGGATTAAAGAGAGGAAAGATTCAAAGAAAGTGGAGCAGCTGGAAAGAGGAACTATGACTCTCTTAAGGTAGCCAAATGCCTCGCCATCCGGCGATGTACATCTGCTAACTCGAGAAACTCGTAGTGGGAGTAACTGTGACGACGTTAAAGTGGACATACGGTGGCATATCGGTTCTGTAGGACTGGCCATATCAAGAATGATAAAGGCCTAAAGAAATGGGAGCAGCTGGCAGGAGTAAACATGACTCTCTTAAGGTAGACAAATGCCTCGTCACTCTGCGAAATTTATTTGAAAACTCGAGGATATCGTCATTGGAGTAACTCAGACAACGTTAAGGTAAACATGTTGCAGCATTTCGCTTCCGCATGGACTGGCCGCAGTACGAATTAAAGAGAGGAAAGATTCAAAGAAAGGGGAGCAGCTGGCAAGAGGAACTATGACACTCTTAAGGTAGCCAAATGCCTCGTAATCCGGCGTAGTACATTTGCTAACTCGAGAAACACGTAGTGGGTGTAACTGTGACGACGTTAAGGTGGACATACGGTGGCATATCGGTTCTGTAAGACTGGCCATATCAAGTATGATAAAGGCCTAAAGAAATGGGAGCAGCTGGCAGGAGTAACCATGACTCTCTTAAGGTAGCCAAATGCATCGTCACTCTGCGATATTTATTTGAAACCTCGAGGATATCGTCGTTGGAGTAACTCAGACAACGTTAAGGTGGACATGTTGCAGCATTACGCTTCTGCATGGACTGGCCGCAGTACGAATTAAAGAGAGGAAAGATTCAAAGGAAGGGGAGCAGCTGGCGGCAGGAACTATGACTCTCTTAATGTGGCCAAATGCCTCGTCATCCGGCGAAGTACACTTGCTAACTCAAGAAACTCGTAGTGGGAGTAACTGTGACGACGTTTAGGTGGACATACAGTGGCATATCGGTTCTGTAGGACTGGCCATAGCAAGAATGATAATGGCCTAAAGAAATGAGAGCAGCCGGCAGGAGTAACTATGACTCTCTTAAGGTAGTCAAATGCCTCGTCACTCTGCGAAATTTATTTGAAAACTCGAGGATATCGTCGTTGGAGTAACTCAGACAACGTTAAGGTGGACATGTTGCAGCATTTCGCTTCTGCATGGACTGGCCGCAGTACGGATTAAAGAGAGGAAAGATTCAAAGAAAGTGGAGCAGCTGGAAAGAGGAACTATGACTCTCTTAAGGTAGCCAAATGCCTCGCCATCCGGCGATGTACATTTGCTAACTCGAGAAACTCGTAGTGGGAGTAACTGTGACGACGTTAAAGTGGACATACGGTGGCATATCGGTTCTGTAGGACTGGCCATATCAAGAATGATAAAGGCCTAAAGAAATGGGAGCAGCTGGCAGGAGTAAACATGACTCTCTTAAGGTAGACAAATGCCTCGTCACTCTGCGAAATTTATTTGAAAACTCGAGGATATCGTCATTGGAGTAACTCAGACAACGTTAAGGTAAACATGTTGCAGCATTTCGCTTCCGCATGGACTGGCCGCAGTACGAATTAAAGAGAGGAAAGATTCAAAGAAAGGGGAGCAGCTGGCAAGAGGAACTATGACACTCTTAAGGTAGCCAAATGCCTCGTAATCCGGCGAAGTACATTTGCTAACACGAGAAACACGTAGTGGGAGTAACTGTGACGACGTTAAGGTGGACATACGGTGGCATATCGGTTCTGTAAGACTGGCCATATCAAGTATGATAAAGGCCTAAAGAAATGGGAGCAGCTGGCAGGAGTAACCATGACTCTCTTAAGGTAGCCAAATGCATCGTCACTCTGCGATATTTATTTGAAACCTCGAGGATATCGTCGTTGGAGTAACTCAGACAACGTTAAGGTGGACATGTTGCAGCATTACGCTTCTGCATGGACTGGCCGCAGTACGAATTAAAGAGAGGAAAGATTCAAAGGAAGGGGAGCAGCTGGCGGCAGGAACTATGACTCTCTTAATGTGGCCAAATGCCTCGTCATCCGGCGAAGTACACTTGCTAACTCAAGAAACTCGTAGTGGGAGTAACTGTGACGACGTTTAGGTGGACATACAGTGGCATATCGGTTCTGTAGGACTGGCCATAGCAAGAATGATAATGGCCTAAAGAAATGAGAGCAGCCGGCAGGAGTAACTATGACTCTCTTAAGGTAGTCAAATGCCTCGTCACTCTGCGAAATTTATTTGAAAACTCGAGGATATCGTCGTTGGAGTAACTCAGACAACGTTAAGGTGGACATGTTGCAGCATTTCGCTTCTGCATGGACTGGCCGCAGTACGGATTAAAGAGAGGAAAGATTCAAAGAAAGTGGAGCAGCTGGAAAGAGGAACTATGACTCTCTTAAGGTAGCCAAATGCCTCGCCATCCGGCGATGTACATTTGCTAACTCGAGAAACTCGTAGTGGGAGTAACTGTGACGACGTTAAAGTGGACATACGGTGGCATATCGGTTCTGTAGGACTGGCCATATCAAGAATGATAAAGGCCTAAAGAAATGGGAGCAGCTGGCAGGAGTAAACATGACTCTCTTAAGGTAGACAAATGCCTCGTCACTCTGGGAAATTTATTTGAAAACTCGAGGATATCGTCATTGGAGTAACTCAGACAACGTTAAGGTAAACATGTTGCAGCATTTCGCTTCCGCATGGACTGGCCGCAGTACGAATTAAAGAGAGGAAAGATTCAAAGAAAGGGGAGCAGCTGGCAAGAGGAACTATGACACTCTTAAGGTAGCCAAATGCCTCGTAATCCGGCGAAGTACATTTGCTAACTCGAGAAACTCGTAGTGGGAGTAACTGTGACGACGTTAAGGTGGACATACGGTGGCATATCGGTTCTGTAGGACTGGCCATATCAAGTATGATAAAGGCCTAAAGAAATGGGAGCAGCTGGCAGGAGTAACCATGACTCTCTTAAGGTAGCCAAATGCATCGTCACTCTGCGATATTTATTTGAAACCTCGAGGATATCGTCGTTGGAGTAACTCAGACAACGTTAAGGTGGACATGTTGCAGCATTACGCTTCTGCATGGACTGGCCGCAGTACGAATTAAAGAGAGGAAAGATTCAAAGGAAGGGGAGCAGCTGGCGGCAGGAACTATGACTCTCTTAATGTGGCCAAATGCCTCGTCATCCGGCGAAGTACACTTGCTAACTCAAGAAACTCGTAGTGGGAGTAACTGTGACGACGTTTAGGTGGACATACAGTGGCATATCGGTTCTGTAGGACTGGCCATAGCAAGAATGATAATGGCCTAAAGAAATGAGAGCAGCCGGCAGGAGTAACTATGACTCTCTTAAGGTAGTCAAATGCCTCGTCACTCTGCGAAATTTATTTGAAAACTCGAGGATATCGTCGTTGGAGTAACTCAGACAACGTTAAGGTGGACATGTTGCAGCATTTCACTTCTGCATGGACTGGCCGCAGTACGAATTAAAGAGAGGAAAGATTGAAAGAAAGTGGAGCAGCTGGAAAGAGGAACTATGACTCTCTTAAGGTAGCCAAATGCCTCGCCATCCGGCGATGTACATTTGCTAACTCGAGAAACTCGTAGTGGGAGTAACTGTGACGACGTTAAAGTGGACATACGGTGGCATATCGGTTCTGTAGGACTGGCCATATCAAGAATGATAAAGGCCTAAAGAAATGGGAGCAGCTGGCAGGAGTAAACATGACTCTCTTAAGGTAGACAAATGCCTCGTCACTCTGCGAAATTTATTTGAAAACTCGAGGATATCGTCATTGGAGTAACTCAGACAACGTTAAGGTAAACATGTTGCAGCATTTCGCTTCCGCATGGACTGGCCGCAGTACGAATTAAAGAGAGGAAAGATTCAAAGAAAGGGGAGCAGCTGGCAAGAGGAACTATGACACTCTTAAGGTAGCCAAATGCCTCGTAATCCGGCGAAGTACATTTGCTAACTCGAGAAACACGTAGTGGGAGTAACTGTGACGACGTTAAGGTGGACATACGGTGGCATATCGGTTCTGTAAGACTGGCCATATCAAGTATGATAAAGGCCTAAAGAAATGGGAGCAGCTGGCAGGAGTAACCATGACTCTCTTAAGGTAGCCAAATGCATCGTCACTCTGCGATATTTATTTGAAACCTCGAGGATATCGTCGTTGGAGTAACTCAGACAACGTTAAGGTGGACATGTTGCAGCATTACGCTTCTGCATGGACTGGCCGCAGTACGAATTAAAGAGAGGAAAGATTCAAAGGAAGGGGAGCAGCTGGCGGCAGGAACTATGACTCTCTTAATGTGGCCAAATGCCTCGTCATCCGGCGAAGTACACTTGCTAACTCAAGAAACTCGTAGTGGGAGTAACTGTGACGACGTTTAGGTGGACATACAGTGGCATATCGGTTCTGTAGGACTGGCCATAGCAAGAATGATAATGGCCTAAAGAAATGAGAGCAGCCGGCAGGAGTAACTATGACTCTCTTAAGGTAGTCAAATGCCTCGTCACTCTGCGAAATTTATTTGAAAACTCGAGGATATCGTCGTTGGAGTAACTCAGACAACGTTAAGGTGGACATGTTGCAGCATTTCGCTTCTGCATGGACTGGCCGCAGTACGGATTAAAGAGAGGAAAGATTCAAAGAAAGTGGAGCAGCTGGAAAGAGGAACTATGACTCTCTTAAGGTAGCCAAATGCCTCGCCATCCGGCGATGTACATTTGCTAACTCGAGAAACTCGTAGTGGGAGTAACTGTGACGACGTTAAAGTGGACATACGGTGGCATATCGGTTCTGTAGGACTGGCCATATCAAGAATGATAAAGGCCTAAAGAAATGGGAGCAGCTGGCAGGAGTAAACATGACTCTCTTAAGGTAGACAAATGCCTCGTCACTCTGCGAAATTTATTTGAAAACTCGAGGATATCGTCATTGGAGTAACTCAGACAACGTTAAGGTAAACATGTTGCAGCATTTCGCTTCCGCATGGACTGGCCGCAGTACGAATTAAAGAGAGGAAAGATTCAAAGAAAGGGGAGCAGCTGGCAAGAGGAACTATGACACTCTTAAGGTAGCCAAATGGCTCGTAATCCGGCGAAGTACATTTGCTAACTCGAGAAACACGTAGTGGGTGTAACTGTGACGACGTTAAGGTGGACATACGGTGGCATATCGGTTCTGTAAGACTGGCCATATCAAGTATGATAAAGGCCTAAAGAAATGGGAGCAGCTGGCAGGAGTAACCATGACTCTCTTAAGGTAGCCAAATGCATCGTCACTCTGCGATATTTATTTGAAACCTCGAGGATATCGTCGTTGGAGTAACTCAGACAACGTTAAGGTGGACATGTTGCAGCATTACGCTTCTGCATGGACTGGCCGCAGTACGAATTAAAGAGAGGAAAGATTCAAAGGAAGGGGAGCAGCTGGCGGCAGGAACTATGACTCTCTTAATGTGGCCAAATGCCTCGTCATCCGGCGAAGTACACTTGCTAACTCAAGAAACTCGTAGTGGGAGTAACTGTGACGACGTTTAGGTGGACATACAGTGGCATATCGGTTCTGTAGGACTGGCCATAGCAAGAATGATAATGGCCTAAAGAAATGAGAGCAGCCGGCAGGAGTAACTATGACTCTCTTAAGGTAGTCAAATGCCTCGTCACTCTGCGAAATTTATTTGAAAACTCGAGGATATCGTCGTTGGAGTAACTCAGACAACGTTAAGGTGGACATGTTGCAGCATTTCGCTTCTGCATGGACTGGCCGCAGTACGGATTAAAGAGAGGAAAGATTCAAAGAAAGTGGAGCAGCTGGAAAGAGGAACTATGACTCTCTTAAGGTAGCCAAATGCCTCGCCATCCGGCGATGTACATTTGCTAACTCGAGAAACTCGTAGTGGGAGTAACTGTGACGACGTTAAAGTGGACATACGGTGGCATATCGGTTCTGTAGGACTGGCCATATCAAGAATGATAAAGGCCTAAAGAAATGGGAGCAGCTGGCAGGAGTAAACATGACTCTCTTAAGGTAGACAAATGCCTCGTCACTCTGCGAAATTTATTTGAAAACTCGAGGATATCGTCATTGGAGTAACTCAGACAACGTTAAGGTAAACATGTTGCAGCATTTCGCTTCCGCATGGACTGGCCGCAGTACGAATTAAAGAGAGGAAAGATTCAAAGAAAGGGGAGCAGCTGGCAAGAGGAACTATGACACTCTTAAGGTAGCCAAATGCCTCGTAATCCGGCGAAGTACATTTGCTAACTCGAGAAACACGTAGTGGGTGTAACTGTGACGACGTTAAGGTGGACATACGGTGGCGTATCGGTTCTGTAAGACTGGCCATATCAAGTATGATAAAGGCCTAAAGAAATGGGAGCAGCTGGCAGGAGTAACCATGACTCTCTTAAGGTAGCCAAATGCATCGTCACTCTGCGATATTTATTTGAAACCTCGAGGATATCGTCGTTGGAGTAACTCAGACAACGTTAAGGTGGACATGTTGCAGCATTACGCTTCTGCATGGACTGGCCGCAGTACGAATTAAAGAGAGGAAAGATTCAAAGGAAGGGGAGCAGCTGGCGGCAGGAACTATGACTCTCTTAATGTGGCCAAATGCCTCGTCATCCGGCGAAGTACACTTGCTAACTCAAGAAACTCGTAGTGGGAGTAACTGTGACGACGTTTAGGTGGACATACAGTGGCATATCGGTTCTGTAGGACTGGCCATAGCAAGAATGATAATGGCCTAAAGAAATGAGAGCAGCCGGCAGGAGTAACTATGACTCTCTTAAGGTAGTCAAATGCCTCGTCACTCTGCGAAATTTATTTGAAAACTCGAGGATATCGTCGTTGGAGTAACTCAGACAACGTTAAGGTGGACATGTTGCAGCATTTCGCTTCTGCATGGACTGGCCGCAGTACGGATTAAAGAGAGGAAAGATTCAAAGAAAGTGGAGCAGCTGGAAAGAGGAACTATGACTCTCTTAAGGTAGCCAAATGCCTCGCCATCCGGCGATGTACATTTGCTAACTCGAGAAACTCGTAGTGGGAGTAACTGTGACGACGTTAAAGTGGACATACGGTGGCATATCGGTTCTGTAGGACTGGCCATATCAAGAATGATAAAGGCCTAAAGAAATGGGAGCAGCTGGCAGGAGTAAACATGACTCTCTTAAGGTAGACAAATGCCTCGTCACTCTGCGAAATTTATTTGAAAACTCGAGGATATCGTCATTGGAGTAACTCAGACAACGTTAAGGTAAACATGTTGCAGCATTTCGCTTCCGCATGGACTGGCCGCAGTACGAATTAAAGAGAGGAAAGATTCAAAGAAAGGGGAGCAGCTGGCAAGAGGAACTATGACACTCTTAAGGTAGCCAAATGCCTCGTAATCCGGCGAAGTACATTTGCTAACACGAGAAACACGTAGTGGGAGTAACTGTGACGACGTTAAGGTGGACATACGGTGGCATATCGGTTCTGTAAGACTGGCCATATCAAGTATGATAAAGGCCTAAAGAAATGGGAGCAGCTGGCAGGAGTAACCATGACTCTCTTAAGGTAGCCAAATGCATCGTCACTCTGCGATATTTATTTGAAACCTCGAGGATATCGTCGTTGGAGTAACTCAGACAACGTTAAGGTGGACATGTTGCAGCATTACGCTTCTGCATGGACTGGCCGCAGTACGAATTAAAGAGAGGAAAGATTCAAAGGAAGGGGAGCAGCTGGCGGCAGGAACTATGACTCTCTTAATGTGGCCAAATGCCTCGTCATCCGGCGAAGTACACTTGCTAACTCAAGAAACTCGTAGTGGGAGTAACTGTGACGACGTTTAGGTGGACATACAGTGGCATATCGGTTCTGTAGGACTGGCCATAGCAAGAATGATAATGGCCTAAAGAAATGAGAGCAGCCGGCAGGAGTAACTATGACTCTCTTAAGGTAGTCAAATGCCTCGTCACTCTGCGAAATTTATTTGAAAACTCGAGGATATCGTCGTTGGAGTAACTCAGACAACGTTAAGGTGGACATGTTGCAGCATTTCGCTTCTGCATGGACTGGCCGCAGTACGGATTAAAGAGAGGAAAGATTCAAAGAAAGTGGAGCAGCTGGAAAGAGGAACTATGACTCTCTTAAGGTAGCCAAATGCCTCGCCATCCGGCGATGTACATTTGCTAACTCGAGAAACTCGTAGTGGGAGTAACTGTGACGACGTTAAAGTGGACATACGGTGGCATATCGGTTCTGTAGGACTGGCCATATCAAGAATGATAAAGGCCTAAAGAAATGGGAGCAGCTGGCAGGAGTAAACATGACTCTCTTAAGGTAGACAAATGCCTCGTCACTCTGGGAAATTTATTTGAAAACTCGAGGATATCGTCATTGGAGTAACTCAGACAACGTTAAGGTAAACATGTTGCAGCATTTCGCTTCCGCATGGACTGGCCGCAGTACGAATTAAAGAGAGGAAAGATTCAAAGAAAGGGGAGCAGCTGGCAAGAGGAACTATGACACTCTTAAGGTAGCCAAATGCCTCGCCATCCGGCGATGTACATTTGCTAACTCGAGAAACTCGTAGTGGGAGTAACTGTGACGACGTTAAAGTGGACATACGGTGGCATATCGGTTCTGTAGGACTGGCCATATCAAGTATGATAAAGGCCTAAAGAAATGGGAGCAGCTGGCAGGAGTAACCATGACTCTCTTAAGGTAGCCAAATGCATCGTCACTCTGCGATATTTATTTGAAACCTCGAGGATATCGTCGTTGGAGTAACTCAGACAACGTTAAGGTGGACATGTTGCAGCATTACGCTTCTGCATGGACTGGCCGCAGTACGAATTAAAGAGAGGAAAGATTCAAAGGAAGGGGAGCAGCTGGCGGCAGGAACTATGACTCTCTTAATGTGGCCAAATGCCTCGTCATCCGGCGAAGTACACTTGCTAACTCAAGAAACTCGTAGTGGGAGTAACTGTGACGACGTTTAGGTGGACATACAGTGGCATATCGGTTCTGTAGGACTGGCCATAGCAAGAATGATAATGGCCTAAAGAAATGAGAGCAGCCGGCAGGAGTAACTATGACTCTCTTAAGGTAGTCAAATGCCTCGTCACTCTGCGAAATTTATTTGAAAACTCGAGGATATCGTCGTTGGAGTAACTCAGACAACGTTAAGGTGGACATGTTGCAGCATTTCACTTCTGCATGGACTGGCCGCAGTACGAATTAAAGAGAGGAAAGATTGAAAGAAAGTGGAGCAGCTGGAAAGAGGAACTATGACTCTCTTAAGGTAGCCAAATGCCTCGCCATCCGGCGATGTACATTTGCTAACTCGAGAAACTCGTAGTGGGAGTAACTGTGACGACGTTAAAGTGGACATACGGTGGCATATCGGTTCTGTAGGACTGGCCATATCAAGAATGATAAAGGCCTAAAGAAATGGGAGCAGCTGGCAGGAGTAAACATGACTCTCTTAAGGTAGACAAATGCCTCGTCACTCTGCGAAATTTATTTGAAAACTCGAGGATATCGTCATTGGAGTAACTCAGACAACGTTAAGGTAAACATGTTGCAGCATTTCGCTTCCGCATGGACTGGCCGCAGTACGAATTAAAGAGAGGAAAGATTCAAAGAAAGGGGAGCAGCTGGCAAGAGGAACTATGACACTCTTAAGGTAGCCAAATGCCTCGTAATCCGGCGAAGTACATTTGCTAACTCGAGAAACACGTAGTGGGAGTAACTGTGACGACGTTAAGGTGGACATACGGTGGCATATCGGTTCTGTAAGACTGGCCATATCAAGTATGATAAAGGCCTAAAGAAATGGGAGCAGCTGGCAGGAGTAACCATGACTCTCTTAAGGTAGCCAAATGCATCGTCACTCTGCGATATTTATTTGAAACCTCGAGGATATCGTCGTTGGAGTAACTCAGACAACGTTAAGGTGGACATGTTGCAGCATTACGCTTCTGCATGGACTGGCCGCAGTACGAATTAAAGAGAGGAAAGATTCAAAGGAAGGGGAGCAGCTGGCGGCAGGAACTATGACTCTCTTAATGTGGCCAAATGCCTCGTCATCCGGCGAAGTACACTTGCTAACTCAAGAAACTCGTAGTGGGAGTAACTGTGACGACGTTTAGGTGGACATACAGTGGCATATCGGTTCTGTAGGACTGGCCATAGCAAGAATGATAATGGCCTAAAGAAATGAGAGCAGCCGGCAGGAGTAACTATGACTCTCTTAAGGTAGTCAAATGCCTCGTCACTCTGCGAAATTTATTTGAAAACTCGAGGATATCGTCGTTGGAGTAACTCAGACAACGTTAAGGTGGACATGTTGCAGCATTTCGCTTCTGCATGGACTGGCCGCAGTACGGATTAAAGAGAGGAAAGATTCAAAGAAAGTGGAGCAGCTGGAAAGAGGAACTATGACTCTCTTAAGGTAGCCAAATGCCTCGCCATCCGGCGATGTACATTTGCTAACTCGAGAAACTCGTAGTGGGAGTAACTGTGACGACGTTAAAGTGGACATACGGTGGCATATCGGTTCTGTAGGACTGGCCATATCAAGAATGATAAAGGCCTAAAGAAATGGGAGCAGCTGGCAGGAGTAAACATGACTCTCTTAAGGTAGACAAATGCCTCGTCACTCTGCGAAATTTATTTGAAAACTCGAGGATATCGTCATTGGAGTAACTCAGACAACGTTAAGGTAAACATGTTGCAGCATTTCGCTTCCGCATGGACTGGCCGCAGTACGAATTAAAGAGAGGAAAGATTCAAAGAAAGGGGAGCAGCTGGCAAGAGGAACTATGACACTCTTAAGGTAGCCAAATGGCTCGTAATCCGGCGAAGTACATTTGCTAACTCGAGAAACACGTAGTGGGTGTAACTGTGACGACGTTAAGGTGGACATACGGTGGCATATCGGTTCTGTAAGACTGGCCATATCAAGTATGATAAAGGCCTAAAGAAATGGGAGCAGCTGGCAGGAGTAACCATGACTCTCTTAAGGTAGCCAAATGCATCGTCACTCTGCGATATTTATTTGAAACCTCGAGGATATCGTCGTTGGAGTAACTCAGACAACGTTAAGGTGGACATGTTGCAGCATTACGCTTCTGCATGGACTGGCCGCAGTACGAATTAAAGAGAGGAAAGATTCAAAGGAAGGGGAGCAGCTGGCGGCAGGAACTATGACTCTCTTAATGTGGCCAAATGCCTCGTCATCCGGCGAAGTACACTTGCTAACTCAAGAAACTCGTAGTGGGAGTAACTGTGACGACGTTTAGGTGGACATACAGTGGCATATCGGTTCTGTAGGACTGGCCATAGCAAGAATGATAATGGCCTAAAGAAATGAGAGCAGCCGGCAGGAGTAACTATGACTCTCTTAAGGTAGTCAAATGCCTCGTCACTCTGCGAAATTTATTTGAAAACTCGAGGATATCGTCGTTGGAGTAACTCAGACAACGTTAAGGTGGACATGTTGCAGCATTTCGCTTCTGCATGGACTGGCCGCAGTACGGATTAAAGAGAGGAAAGATTCAAAGAAAGTGGAGCAGCTGGAAAGAGGAACTATGACTCTCTTAAGGTAGCCAAATGCCTCGCCATCCGGCGATGTACATTTGCTAACTCGAGAAACTCGTAGTGGGAGTAACTGTGACGACGTTAAAGTGGACATACGGTGGCATATCGGTTCTGTAGGACTGGCCATATCAAGAATGATAAAGGCCTAAAGAAATGGGAGCAGCTGGCAGGAGTAAACATGACTCTCTTAAGGTAGACAAATGCCTCGTCACTCTGCGAAATTTATTTGAAAACTCGAGGATATCGTCATTGGAGTAACTCAGACAACGTTAAGGTAAACATGTTGCAGCATTTCGCTTCCGCATGGACTGGCCGCAGTACGAATTAAAGAGAGGAAAGATTCAAAGAAAGGGGAGCAGCTGGCAAGAGGAACTATGACACTCTTAAGGTAGCCAAATGCCTCGTAATCCGGCGAAGTACATTTGCTAACTCGAGAAACACGTAGTGGGTGTAACTGTGACGACGTTAAGGTGGACATACGGTGGCGTATCGGTTCTGTAAGACTGGCCATAGCAAGAATGATAATGGCCTAAAGAAATGAGAGCAGCCGGCAGGAGTAACTATGACTCTCTTAAGGTAGTCAAATGCCTCGTCACTCTGCGAAATTTATTTGAAAACTCGAGGATATCGTCGTTGGAGTAACTCAGACAACGTTAAGGTGGACATGTTGCAGCATTTCGCTTCTGCATGGACTGGCCGCAGTACGGATTAAAGAGAGGAAAGATTCAAAGAAAGTGGAGCAGCTGGAAAGAGGAACTATGACTCTCTTAAGGTAGCCAAATGCCTCGCCATCCGGCGATGTACATTTGCTAACTCGAGAAACTCGTAGTGGGAGTAACTGTGACGACGTTAAAGTGGACATACGGTGGCATATCGGTTCTGTAGGACTGGCCATATCAAGAATGATAAAGGCCTAAAGAAATGGGAGCAGCTGGCAGGAGTAAACATGACTCTCTTAAGGTAGACAAATGCCTCGTCACTCTGCGAAATTTATTTGAAAACTCGAGGATATCGTCATTGGAGTAACTCAGACAACGTTAAGGTAAACATGTTGCAGCATTTCGCTTCCGCATGGACTGGCCGCAGTACGAATTAAAGAGAGGAAAGATTCAAAGAAAGGGGAGCAGCTGGCAAGAGGAACTATGACACTCTTAAGGTAGCCAAATGCCTCGTAATCCGGCGAAGTACATTTGCTAACTCGAGAAACACGTAGTGGGAGTAACTGTGACGACGTTAAGGTGGACATACGGTGGCATATCGGTTCTGTAAGACTGGCCATATCAAGTATGATAAAGGCCTAAAGAAATGGGAGCAGCTGGCAGGAGTAACCATGACTCTCTTAAGGTAGCCAAATGCATCGTCACTCTGCGATATTTATTTGAAACCTCGAGGATATCGTCGTTGGAGTAACTCAGACAACGTTAAGGTGGACATGTTGCAGCATTACGCTTCTGCATGGACTGGCCGCAGTACGAATTAAAGAGAGGAAAGATTCAAAGGAAGGGGAGCAGCTGGCGGCAGGAACTATGACTCTCTTAATGTGGCCAAATGCCTCGTCATCCGGCGAAGTACACTTGCTAACTCAAGAAACTCGTAGTGGGAGTAACTGTGACGACGTTTAGGTGGACATACAGTGGCATATCGGTTCTGTAGGACTGGCCATAGCAAGAATGATAATGGCCTAAAGAAATGAGAGCAGCCGGCAGGAGTAACTATGACTCTCTTAAGGTAGTCAAATGCCTCGTCACTCTGCGAAATTTATTTGAAAACTCGAGGATATCGTCGTTGGAGTAACTCAGACAACGTTAAGGTGGACATGTTGCAGCATTTCGCTTCTGCATGGACTGGCCGCAGTACGGATTAAAGAGAGGAAAGATTCAAAGAAAGTGGAGCAGCTGGAAAGAGGAACTATGACTCTCTTAAGGTAGCCAAATGCCTCGCCATCCGGCGATGTACATTTGCTAACTCGAGAAACTCGTAGTGGGAGTAACTGTGACGACGTTAAAGTGGACATACGGTGGCATATCGGTTCTGTAGGACTGGCCATATCAAGAATGATAAAGGCCTAAAGAAATGGGAGCAGCTGGCAGGAGTAAACATGACTCTCTTAAGGTAGACAAATGCCTCGTCACTCTGCGAAATTTATTTGAAAACTCGAGGATATCGTCATTGGAGTAACTCAGACAACGTTAAGGTAAACATGTTGCAGCATTTCGCTTCCGCATGGACTGGCCGCAGTACGAATTAAAGAGAGGAAAGATTCAAAGAAAGGGGAGCAGCTGGCAAGAGGAACTATGACACTCTTAAGGTAGCCAAATGGCTCGTAATCCGGCGAAGTACATTTGCTAACTCGAGAAACACGTAGTGGGTGTAACTGTGACGACGTTAAGGTGGACATACGGTGGCATATCGGTTCTGTAAGACTGGCCATATCAAGTATGATAAAGGCCTAAAGAAATGGGAGCAGCTGGCAGGAGTAACCATGACTCTCTTAAGGTAGCCAAATGCATCGTCACTCTGCGATATTTATTTGAAACCTCGAGGATATCGTCGTTGGAGTAACTCAGACAACGTTAAGGTGGACATGTTGCAGCATTACGCTTCTGCATGGACTGGCCGCAGTACGAATTAAAGAGAGGAAAGATTCAAAGGAAGGGGAGCAGCTGGCGGCAGGAACTATGACTCTCTTAATGTGGCCAAATGCCTCGTCATCCGGCGAAGTACACTTGCTAACTCAAGAAACTCGTAGTGGGAGTAACTGTGACGACGTTTAGGTGGACATACAGTGGCATATCGGTTCTGTAGGACTGGCCATAGCAAGAATGATAATGGCCTAAAGAAATGAGAGCAGCCGGCAGGAGTAACTATGACTCTCTTAAGGTAGTCAAATGCCTCGTCACTCTGCGAAATTTATTTGAAAACTCGAGGATATCGTCGTTGGAGTAACTCAGACAACGTTAAGGTGGACATGTTGCAGCATTTCGCTTCTGCATGGACTGGCCGCAGTACGGATTAAAGAGAGGAAAGATTCAAAGAAAGTGGAGCAGCTGGAAAGAGGAACTATGACTCTCTTAAGGTAGCCAAATGCCTCGCCATCCGGCGATGTACATTTGCTAACTCGAGAAACTCGTAGTGGGAGTAACTGTGACGACGTTAAAGTGGACATACGGTGGCATATCGGTTCTGTAGGACTGGCCATATCAAGAATGATAAAGGCCTAAAGAAATGGGAGCAGCTGGCAGGAGTAAACATGACTCTCTTAAGGTAGACAAATGCCTCGTCACTCTGCGAAATTTATTTGAAAACTCGAGGATATCGTCATTGGAGTAACTCAGACAACGTTAAGGTAAACATGTTGCAGCATTTCGCTTCCGCATGGACTGGCCGCAGTACGAATTAAAGAGAGGAAAGATTCAAAGAAAGGGGAGCAGCTGGCAAGAGGAACTATGACACTCTTAAGGTAGCCAAATGCCTCGTAATCCGGCGAAGTACATTTGCTAACTCGAGAAACACGTAGTGGGTGTAACTGTGACGACGTTAAGGTGGACATACGGTGGCGTATCGGTTCTGTAAGACTGGCCATATCAAGTATGATAAAGGCCTAAAGAAATGGGAGCAGCTGGCAGGAGTAACCATGACTCTCTTAAGGTAGCCAAATGCATCGTCACTCTGCGATATTTATTTGAAACCTCGAGGATATCGTCGTTGGAGTAACTCAGACAACGTTAAGGTGGACATGTTGCAGCATTACGCTTCTGCATGGACTGGCCGCAGTACGAATTAAAGAGAGGAAAGATTCAAAGGAAGGGGAGCAGCTGGCGGCAGGAACTATGACTCTCTTAATGTGGCCAAATGCCTCGTCATCCGGCGAAGTACACTTGCTAACTCAAGAAACTCGTAGTGGGAGTAACTGTGACGACGTTTAGGTGGACATACAGTGGCATATCGGTTCTGTAGGACTGGCCATAGCAAGAATGATAATGGCCTAAAGAAATGAGAGCAGCCGGCAGGAGTAACTATGACTCTCTTAAGGTAGTCAAATGCCTCGTCACTCTGCGAAATTTATTTGAAAACTCGAGGATATCGTCGTTGGAGTAACTCAGACAACGTTAAGGTGGACATGTTGCAGCATTTCGCTTCTGCATGGACTGGCCGCAGTACGGATTAAAGAGAGGAAAGATTCAAAGAAAGTGGAGCAGCTGGAAAGAGGAACTATGACTCTCTTAAGGTAGCCAAATGCCTCGCCATCCGGCGATGTACATTTGCTAACTCGAGAAACTCGTAGTGGGAGTAACTGTGACGACGTTAAAGTGGACATACGGTGGCATATCGGTTCTGTAGGACTGGCCATATCAAGAATGATAAAGGCCTAAAGAAATGGGAGCAGCTGGCAGGAGTAAACATGACTCTCTTAAGGTAGACAAATGCCTCGTCACTCTGCGAAATTTATTTGAAAACTCGAGGATATCGTCATTGGAGTAACTCAGACAACGTTAAGGTAAACATGTTGCAGCATTTCGCTTCCGCATGGACTGGCCGCAGTACGAATTAAAGAGAGGAAAGATTCAAAGAAAGGGGAGCAGCTGGCAAGAGGAACTATGACACTCTTAAGGTAGCCAAATGCCTCGTAATCCGGCGAAGTACATTTGCTAACACGAGAAACACGTAGTGGGAGTAACTGTGACGACGTTAAGGTGGACATACGGTGGCATATCGGTTCTGTAAGACTGGCCATATCAAGTATGATAAAGGCCTAAAGAAATGGGAGCAGCTGGCAGGAGTAACCATGACTCTCTTAAGGTAGCCAAATGCATCGTCACTCTGCGATATTTATTTGAAACCTCGAGGATATCGTCGTTGGAGTAACTCAGACAACGTTAAGGTGGACATGTTGCAGCATTACGCTTCTGCATGGACTGGCCGCAGTACGAATTAAAGAGAGGAAAGATTCAAAGGAAGGGGAGCAGCTGGCGGCAGGAACTATGACTCTCTTAATGTGGCCAAATGCCTCGTCATCCGGCGAAGTACACTTGCTAACTCAAGAAACTCGTAGTGGGAGTAACTGTGACGACGTTTAGGTGGACATACAGTGGCATATCGGTTCTGTAGGACTGGCCATAGCAAGAATGATAATGGCCTAAAGAAATGAGAGCAGCCGGCAGGAGTAACTATGACTCTCTTAAGGTAGTCAAATGCCTCGTCACTCTGCGAAATTTATTTGAAAACTCGAGGATATCGTCGTTGGAGTAACTCAGACAACGTTAAGGTGGACATGTTGCAGCATTTCGCTTCTGCATGGACTGGCCGCAGTACGGATTAAAGAGAGGAAAGATTCAAAGAAAGTGGAGCAGCTGGAAAGAGGAACTATGACTCTCTTAAGGTAGCCAAATGCCTCGCCATCCGGCGATGTACATTTGCTAACTCGAGAAACTCGTAGTGGGAGTAACTGTGACGACGTTAAAGTGGACATACGGTGGCATATCGGTTCTGTAGGACTGGCCATATCAAGAATGATAAAGGCCTAAAGAAATGGGAGCAGCTGGCAGGAGTAAACATGACTCTCTTAAGGTAGACAAATGCCTCGTCACTCTGCGAAATTTATTTGAAAACTCGAGGATATCGTCATTGGAGTAACTCAGACAACGTTAAGGTAAACATGTTGCAGCATTTCGCTTCCGCATGGACTGGCCGCAGTACGAATTAAAGAGAGGAAAGATTCAAAGAAAGGGGAGCAGCTGGCAAGAGGAACTATGACACTCTTAAGGTAGCCAAATGCCTCGTAATCCGGCGAAGTACATTTGCTAACTCGAGAAACACGTAGTGGGTGTAACTGTGACGACGTTAAGGTGGACATACGGTGGCATATCGGTTCTGTAAGACTGGCCATATCAAGTATGATAAAGGCCTAAAGAAATGGGAGCAGCTGGCAGGAGTAACCATGACTCTCTTAAGGTAGCCAAATGCATCGTCACTCTGCGATATTTATTTGAAACCTCGAGGATATCGTCGTTGGAGTAACTCAGACAACGTTAAGGTGGACATGTTGCAGCATTACGCTTCTGCATGGACTGGCCGCAGTACGAATTAAAGAGAGGAAAGATTCAAAGGAAGGGGAGCAGCTGGCGGCAGGAACTATGACTCTCTTAATGTGGCCAAATGCCTCGTCATCCGGCGAAGTACACTTGCTAACTCAAGAAACTCGTAGTGGGAGTAACTGTGACGACGTTTAGGTGGACATACAGTGGCATATCGGTTCTGTAGGACTGGCCATAGCAAGAATGATAATGGCCTAAAGAAATGAGAGCAGCCGGCAGGAGTAACTATGACTCTCTTAAGGTAGTCAAATGCCTCGTCACTCTGCGAAATTTATTTGAAAACTCGAGGATATCGTCGTTGGAGTAACTCAGACAACGTTAAGGTGGACATGTTGCAGCATTTCGCTTCTGCATGGACTGGCCGCAGTACGGATTAAAGAGAGGAAAGATTCAAAGAAAGTGGAGCAGCTGGAAAGAGGAACTATGACTCTCTTAAGGTAGCCAAATGCCTCGCCATCCGGCGATGTACATTTGCTAACTCGAGAAACTCGTAGTGGGAGTAACTGTGACGACGTTAAAGTGGACATACGGTGGCATATCGGTTCTGTAGGACTGGCCATATCAAGAATGATAAAGGCCTAAAGAAATGGGAGCAGCTGGCAGGAGTAAACATGACTCTCTTAAGGTAGACAAATGCCTCGTCACTCTGCGAAATTTATTTGAAAACTCGAGGATATCGTCATTGGAGTAACTCAGACAACGTTAAGGTAAACATGTTGCAGCATTTCGCTTCCGCATGGACTGGCCGCAGTACGAATTAAAGAGAGGAAAGATTCAAAGAAAGGGGAGCAGCTGGCAAGAGGAACTATGACACTCTTAAGGTAGCCAAATGCCTCGTAATCCGGCGAAGTGCATTTGCTAACACGAGAAACACGTAGTGGGAGTAACTGTGACGACGTTAAGGTGGACATACGGTGGCATATCGGTTCTGTAAGACTGGCCATATCAAGTATGATAAAGGCCTAAAGAAATGGGAGCAGCTGGCAGGAGTAACCATGACTCTCTTAAGGTAGCCAAATGCATCGTCACTCTGCGATATTTATTTGAAACCTCGAGGATATCGTCGTTGGAGTAACTCAGACAACGTTAAGGTGGACATGTTGCAGCATTACGCTTCTGCATGGACTGGCCGCAGTACGAATTAAAGAGAGGAAAGATTCAAAGGAAGGGGAGCAGCTGGCGGCAGGAACTATGACTCTCTTAATGTGGCCAAATGCCTCGTCATCCGGCGAAGTACACTTGCTAACTCAAGAAACTCGTAGTGGGAGTAACTGTGACGACGTTTAGGTGGACATACAGTGGCATATCGGTTCTGTAGGACTGGCCATAGCAAGAATGATAATGGCCTAAAGAAATGAGAGCAGCCGGCAGGAGTAACTATGACTCTCTTAAGGTAGTCAAATGCTTCGTCACTCTGCGAAATTTATTTGAAAACTCGAGGATATCGTCGTTGGAGTAACTCAGACAACGTTAAGGTGGACATGTTGCAGCATTTCGCTTCTGCATGGACTGGCCGCAGTACGGATTAAAGAGAGGAAAGATTCAAAGAAAGTGGAGCAGCTGGAAAGAGGAACTATGACTCTCTTAAGGTAGCCAAATGCCTCGCCATCCGGCGATGTACATTTGCTAACTCGAGAAACTCGTAGTGGGAGTAACTGTGACGACGTTAAAGTGGACATACGGTGGCATATCGGTTCTGTAGGACTGGCCATATCAAGAATGATAAAGGCCTAAAGAAATGGGAGCAGCTGGCAGGAGTAAACATGACTCTCTTAAGGTAGACAAATGCCTCGTCACTCTGGGAAATTTATTTGAAAACTCGAGGATATCGTCATTGGAGTAACTCAGACAACGTTAAGGTAAACATGTTGCAGCATTTCGCTTCCGCATGGACTGGCCGCAGTACGAATTAAAGAGAGGAAAGATTCAAAGAAAGGGGAGCAGCTGGCAAGAGGAACTATGACACTCTTAAGGTAGCCAAATGCCTCGTAATCCGGCGAAGTACATTTGCTAACTCGAGAAACTCGTAGTGGGAGTAACTGTGACGACGTTAAGGTGGACATACGGTGGCATATCGGTTCTGTAGGACTGGCCATATCAAGTATGATAAAGGCCTAAAGAAATGGGAGCAGCTGGCAGGAGTAACCATGACTCTCTTAAGGTAGCCAAATGCATCGTCACTCTGCGATATTTATTTGAAACCTCGAGGATATCGTCGTTGGAGTAACTCAGACAACGTTAAGGTGGACATGTTGCAGCATTACGCTTCTGCATGGACTGGCCGCAGTACGAATTAAAGAGAGGAAAGATTCAAAGGAAGGGGAGCAGCTGGCGGCAGGAACTATGACTCTCTTAATGTGGCCAAATGCCTCGTCATCCGGCGAAGTACACTTGCTAACTCAAGAAACTCGTAGTGGGAGTAACTGTGACGACGTTTAGGTGGACATACAGTGGCATATCGGTTCTGTAGGACTGGCCATAGCAAGAATGATAATGGCCTAAAGAAATGAGAGCAGCCGGCAGGAGTAACTATGACTCTCTTAAGGTAGTCAAATGCCTCGTCACTCTGCGAAATTTATTTGAAAACTCGAGGATATCGTCGTTGGAGTAACTCAGACAACGTTAAGGTGGACATGTTGCAGCATTTCGCTTCTGCATGGACTGGCCGCAGTACGGATTAAAGAGAGGAAAGATTCAAAGAAAGTGGAGCAGCTGGAAAGAGGAACTATGACTCTCTTAAGGTAGCCAAATGCCTCGCCATCCGGCGATGTACATTTGCTAACTCGAGAAACTCGTAGTGGGAGTAACTGTGACGACGTTAAAGTGGACATACGGTGGCATATCGGTTCTGTAGGACTGACCATATCAAGTATGATAAAGGCCTAAAGAAATGGGAGCAGCTGGCAGGAGTAACCATGACTCTCTTAAGGTAGACAAATGCCTCGTCACTCTGCGAAATTTATTTGAAAACTCGAGGATATCGTCGTTGGAGTAACTCAGACAACGTTAAGGTGGACATGTTGCAGCATTTCGCTTCTGCATGGACTGGCCGCAGTACGGATTAAAGAGAGGAAAGATTCAAAGAAAGTGGAGCAGCTGGAAAGAGGAACTATGACTCTCTTAAGGTAGCCAAATGCCTCGCCATCCGGCGATGTACATTTGCTAACTCGAGAAACTCGTAGTGGGAGTAACTGTGACGACGTTAAAGTGGACATACGGTGGCATATCGGTTCTGTAGGACTGGCCATATCAAGAATGATAAAGGCCTAAAGAAATGGGAGCAGCCGGCAGGAGTAAACATGACTCTCTTAAGGTAGACAAATGCCTCGTCACTCTGCGAAATTTATTTGAAAACTCGAGGATATCGTCATTGGAGTAACTCAGACAACGTTAAGGTAAACATGTTGCAGCATTTCGCTTCCGCATGGACTGGCCGCAGTACGAATTAAAGAGAGGAAAGATTCAAAGAAAGGGGAGCAGCTGGCAAGAGGAACTATGACACTCTTAAGGTAGCCAAATGCCTCGTAATCCGGCGAAGTACATTTGCTAACTCGAGAAACACGTAGTGGGAGTAACTGTGACGACGTTAAGGTGGACATACGGTGGCATATCGGTTCTGTAGGACTGGCCATATCAAGAATGATAAAGGCCTAAAGAAATGGGAGCAGCTGGCAGGAGTAAACATGACTCTCTTAAGGTAGACAAATGCCTCGTCACTCTGCGAAATTTATTTGAAAACTCGAGGATATCGTCATTGGAGTAACTCAGACAACGTTAAGGTAAACATGTTGCAGCATTTCGCTTCCGCATGGACTGGCCGCAGTACGAATTAAAGAGAGGAAAGATTCAAAGAAAGTGGAGCAGCTGGAAAGAGGAACTATGACTCTCTTAAGGTAGCCAAATGCCTCGCCATCCGGCGATGTACATTTGCTAACTCGAGAAACTCGTAGTGGGAGTAACTGTGACGACGTTAAAGTGGACATACGGTGGCATATCGGTTCTGTAGGACTGACCATATCAAGTATGATAAAGGCCTAAAGAAATGGGAGCAGCTGGCAGGAGTAACCATGACTCTCTTAAGGTAGACAAATGCCTCGTCACACTGCGAAATTTATTTGAAAACTCGAGGATATCGTCGTTGGAGTAACTCAGACAACGTTAAGGTGGACATGTTGCAGCATTTCGCTTCTGCATGGACTGGCCGCAGTACGAATTAAAGAGAGGAACGATTCAAAGGAAGGGGAGCAGCTGGCGGCAGGAACTATAACTCTCTTAATGTGGCCAAATGCCTCGTCATCCGGAGAAGTACACTTGCTAACTCAAGAAACTCGTAGTGGGAGTAACTGTGACGACGTTTAGGTGGACGAACAGTGGCATATCGGTTCCGTAGGACTGGCCATAGCAAGAATGATAATGGCCTAAAGAAATGAGAGCAGCCGGCAGGAGTAACTATGACTCTCTTAAGGTAGTCAAATGCCTCGTCACTCTGCGAAATTTATTTGAAAACTCGAGGATATCGTCGTTGGAGTAACTCAGACAACGTTAAGGTGGACATGTTGCAGCATTTCGCTTCTGCATGGACTGGCCGCAGTACGGATTAAAGAGAGGAAAGATTCAAAGAAAGTGGAGCAGCTGGAAAGAGGAACTATGACTCTCTTAAGGTAGCCAAATGCCTCGCCATCCGGCGATGTACATTTGCTAACTCGAGAAACTCGTAGTGGGAGTAACTGTGACGACGTTAAAGTGGACATACGGTGGCATATCGGTTCTGTAGGACTGGCCATATCAAGAATGATAAAGGCCTAAAGAAATGGGAGCAGCTGGCAGGAGTAAACATGATTCTCTTAAGGTAGACAAATGCCTCGTCACTCTGCGAAATTTATTTGAAAACTCGAGGATATCGTCATTGGAGTAACTCAGACAACGTTAAGGTAAACATGTTGCAGCATTTCGCTTCCGCATGGACTGGCCGCAGTACGAATTAAAGAGAGGAAAGATTCAAAGAAAGGGGAGCAGCTGGCAAGAGGAACTATGACACTCTTAAGGTAGCCAAATGCCTCGTAATCCGGCGAAGTACATTTGCTAACTCGAGAAACACGTAGTGGGTGTAACTGTGACGACGTTAAGGTGGACATACGGTGGCATATCGGTTCTGTAAGACTGGCCATATCAAGTATGATAAAGGCCTAAAGAAATGGGAGCAGCTGGCAGGAGTAACCATGACTCTCTTAAGGTAGCCAAATGCATCGTCACTCTGCGATATTTATTTGAAACCTCGAGGATATCGTCGTTGGAGTAACTCAGACAACGTTAAGGTGGACATGTTGCAGCATTACGCTTCTGCATGGACTGGCCGCAGTACGAATTAAAGAGAGGAAAGATTCAAAGGAAGGGGAGCAGCTGGCGGCAGGAACTATGACTCTCTTATTGTGGCCAAATGCCTCGTCATCCGGCGAAGTACACTTGCTAACTCAAGAAACTCGTAGTGGGAGTAACTGTGACGACGTTTAGGTGGACATACAGTGGCATATCGGTTCTGTAGGACTGGCCATAGCAAGAATGATAATGGCCTAAAGAAATGAGAGCAGCCGGCAGGAGTAACTATGACTCTCTTAAGGTAGTCAAATGCCTCGTCACTCTGCGAAATTTATTTGAAAACTCGAGGATATCGTCGTTGGAGTAACTCAGACAACGTTAAGGTGGACATGTTGCAGCATTTCGCTTCTGCATGGACTGGCCGCAGTACGGATTAAAGAGAGGAAAGATTCAAAGAAAGTGGAGCAGCTGGAAAGAGGAACTATGACTCTCTTAAGGTAGCCAAATGCCTCGCCATCCGGCGATGTACATTTGCTAACTCGAGAAACTCGTAGTGGGAGTAACTGTGACGACGTTAAAGTGGACATACGGTGGCATATCGGTTCTGTAGGACTGGCCATATCAAGAATGATAAAGGCCTAAAGAAATGGGAGCAGCTGGCAGGAGTAAACATGACTCTCTTAAGGTAGACAAATGCCTCGTCACTCTGCGAAATTTATTTGAAAACTCGAGGATATCGTCATTGGAGTAACTCAGACAACGTTAAGGTAAACATGTTGCAGCATTTCGCTTCCGCATGGACTGGCCGCAGTACGAATTAAAGAGAGGAAAGATTCAAAGAAAGGGGAGCAGCTGGCAAGAGGAACTATGACACTCTTAAGGTAGCCAAATGCCTCGTAATCCGGCGAAGTACATTTGCTAACTCGAGAAACACGTAGTGGGTGTAACTGTGACGACGTTAAGGTGGACATACGGTGGCATATCGGTTCTGTAAGACTGGCCATATCAAGTATGATAAAGGCCTAAAGAAATGGGAGCAGCTGGCAGGAGTAACCATGACTCTCTTAAGGTAGCCAAATGCATCGTCACTCTGCGATATTTATTTGAAACCTCGAGGATATCGTCGTTGGAGTAACTCAGACAACGTTAAGGTGGACATGTTGCAGCATTACGCTTCTGCATGGACTGGCCGCAGTACGAATTAAAGAGAGGAAAGATTCAAAGGAAGGGGAGCAGCTGGCGGCAGGAACTATGACTCTCTTAATGTGGCCAAATGCCTCGTCATCCGGCGAAGTACACTTGCTAACTCAAGAAACTCGTAGTGGGAGTAACTGTGACGACGTTTAGGTGGACATACAGTGGCATATCGGTTCTGTAGGACTGGCCATAGCAAGAATGATAATGGCCTAAAGAAATGAGAGCAGCCGGCAGGAGTAACTATGACTCTCTTAAGGTAGTCAAATGCCTCGTCACTCTGCGAAATTTATTTGAAAACTCGAGGATATCGTCGTTGGAGTAACTCAGACAACGTTAAGGTGGACATGTTGCAGCATTTCGCTTCTGCATGGACTGGCCGCAGTACGGATTAAAGAGAGGAAAGATTCAAAGAAAGTGGAGCAGCTGGAAAGAGGAACTATGACTCTCTTAAGGTAGCCAAATGCCTCGCCATCCGGCGATGTACATTTGCTAACTCGAGAAACTCGTAGTGGGAGTAACTGTGACGACGTTAAAGTGGACATACGGTGGCATATCGGTTCTGTAGGACTGGCCATATCAAGAATGATAAAGGCCTAAAGAAATGGGAGCAGCTGGCAGGAGTAAACATGACTCTCTTAAGGTAGACAAATGCCTCGTCACTCTGCGAAATTTATTTGAAAACTCGAGGATATCGTCATTGGAGTAACTCAGACAACGTTAAGGTAAACATGTTGCAGCATTTCGCTTCCGCATGGACTGGCCGCAGTACGAATTAAAGAGAGGAAAGATTCAAAGAAAGGGGAGCAGCTGGCAAGAGGAACTATGACACTCTTAAGGTAGCCAAATGCCTCGTAATCCGGCGAAGTACATTTGCTAACTCGAGAAACACGTAGTGGGTGTAACTGTGACGACGTTAAGGTGGACATACGGTGGCATATCGGTTCTGTAAGACTGGCCATATCAAGTATGATAAAGGCCTAAAGAAATGGGAGCAGCTGGCAGGAGTAACCATGACTCTCTTAAGGTAGCCAAATGCATCGTCACTCTGCGATATTTATTTGAAACCTCGAGGATATCGTCGTTGGAGTAACTCAGACAACGTTAAGGTGGACATGTTGCAGCATTACGCTTCTGCATGGACTGGCCGCAGTACGAATTAAAGAGAGGAAAGATTCAAAGGAAGGGGAGCAGCTGGCGGCAGGAACTATGACTCTCTTAATGTGGCCAAATGCCTCGTCATCCGGCGAAGTACACTTGCTAACTCAAGAAACTCGTAGTGGGAGTAACTGTAACGACGTTTAGGTGGACATACAGTGGCATATCGGTTCTGTAGGACTGGCCATAGCAAGAATGATAATGGCCTAAAGAAATGAGAGCAGCCGGCAGGAGTAACTATGACTCTCTTAAGGTAGTCAAATGCCTCGTCACTCTGCGAAATTTATTTGAAAACTCGAGGATATCGTCGTTGGAGTAACTCAGACAACGTTAAGGTGGACATGTTGCAGCATTTCGCTTCTGCATGGACTGGCCGCAGTACGGATTAAAGAGAGGAAAGATTCAAAGAAAGTGGAGCAGCTGGAAAGAGGAACTATGACTCTCTTAAGGTAGCCAAATGCCTCGCCATCCGGCGATGTACATTTGCTAACTCGAGAAACTCGTAGTGGGAGTAACTGTGACGACGTTAAAGTGGACATACGGTGGCATATCGGTTCTGTAGGACTGGCCATATCAAGAATGATAAAGGCCTAAAGAAATGGGAGCAGCTGGCAGGAGTAAACATGACTCTCTTAAGGTAGACAAATGCCTCGTCACTCTGCGAAATTTATTTGAAAACTCGAGGATATCGTCATTGGAGTAACTCAGACAACGTTAAGGTAAACATGTTGCAGCATTTCGCTTCCGCATGGACTGGCCGCAGTACGAATTAAAGAGAGGAAAGATTCAAAGAAAGGGGAGCAGCTGGCAAGAGGAACTATGACACTCTTAAGGTAGCCAAATGCCTCGTAATCCGGCGAAGTACATTTGCTAACTCGAGAAACACGTAGTGGGAGTAACTGTGACGACGTTAAGGTGGACATACGGTGGCATATCGGTTCTGTAAGACTGGCCATATCAAGTATGATAAAGGCCTAAAGAAATGGGAGCAGCTGGCAGGAGTAACCATGACTCTCTTAAGGTAGCCAAATGCATCGTCACTCTGCGATATTTATTTGAAACCTCGAGGATATCGTCGTTGGAGTAACTCAGACAACGTTAAGGTGGACATGTTGCAGCATTACGCTTCTGCATGGACTGGCCGCAGTACGAATTAAAGAGAGGAAAGATTCAAAGGAAGGGGAGCAGCTGGCGGCAGGAACTATGACTCTCTTAATGTGGCCAAATGCCTCGTCATCCGGCGAAGTACACTTGCTAACTCAAGAAACTCGTAGTGGGAGTAACTGTGACGACGTTTAGGTGGACATACAGTGGCATATCGGTTCTGTAGGACTGGCCATAGCAAGAATGATAATGGCCTAAAGAAATGAGAGCAGCCGGCAGGAGTAACTATGACTCTCTTAAGGTAGTCAAGTGCCTCGGCACTCTGCCAAATTTATTTGAAAACTCGAGGATATCGTCGTTGGAGTAACTCAGACAACGTTAAGGTGGACATGTTGCAGCATTTCGCTTCCGCATGGACTGGCCGCAGTACGAATTAAAGAGAGGAAAGATTCAAAGAAAGGGGAGCAGCTGGCAAGAGGAACTATGACACTCTTAAGGTAGCCAAATGCCTCGTAATCCGGCGAAGTACATTTGCTAACTCGAGAAACACGTAGTGGGTGTAACTGTGACGACGTTAAGGTGGACATACGGTGGCATATCGGTTCTGTAAGACTGGCCATATCAAGTATGATAAAGGCCTAAAGAAATGGGAGCAGCTGGCAGGAGTAACCATGACTCTCTTAAGGTAGCCAAATGCATCGTCACTCTGCGATATTTATTTGAAACCTCGAGGATATCGTCGTTGGAGTAACTCAGACAACGTTAAGGTGGACATGTTGCAGCATTACGCTTCTGCATGGACAGGCCGCAGTACGAATTAAAGAGAGGAAAGATTCAAAGGAAGGGGAGCAGCTGGCGGCAGGAACTATGACTCTCTTATTGTGGCCAAATGCCTCGTCATCCGGCGAAGTACACTTGCTAACTCAAGAAACTCGTAGTGGGAGTAACTGTGACGACGTTTAGGTGGACATACAGTGGCATATCGGTTCTGTAGGACTGGCCATAGCAAGAATGATAATGGCCTAAAGAAATGAGAGCAGCCGGCAGGAGTAACTATGACTCTCTTAAGGTAGTCAAATGCCTCGTCACTCTGCGAAATTTATTTGAAAACTCGAGGATATCGTCGTTGGAGTAACTCAGACAACGTTAAGGTGGACATGTTGCAGCATTTCGCTTCTGCATGGACTGGCCGCAGTACGGATTAAAGAGAGGAAAGATTCAAAGAAAGTGGAGCAGCTGGAAAGAGGAACTATGACTCTCTTAAGGTAGCCAAATGCCTCGCCATCCGGCGATGTACATTTGCTAACTCGAGAAACTCGTAGTGGGAGTAACTGTGACGACGTTAAAGTGGACATACGGTGGCATATCGGTTCTGTAGGACTGGCCATATCAAGAATGATAAAGGCCTAAAGAAATGGGAGCAGCTGGCAGGAGTAAACATGACTCTCTTAAGGTAGACAAATGCCTCGTCACTCTGCGAAATTTATTTGAAAACTCGAGGATATCGTCATTGGAGTAACTCAGACAACGTTAAGGTAAACATGTTGCAGCATTTCGCTTCCGCATGGACTGGCCGCAGTACGAATTAAAGAGAGGAAAGATTCAAAGAAAGGGGAGCAGCTGGCAAGAGGAACTATGACACTCTTAAGGTAGCCAAATGCCTCGTAATCCGGCGAAGTACATTTGCTAACTCGAGAAACACGTAGTGGGTGTAACTGTGACGACGTTAAGGTGGACATACGGTGGCATATCGGTTCTGTAAGACTGGCCATATCAAGTATGATAAAGGCCTAAAGAAATGGGAGCAGCTGGCAGGAGTAACCATGACTCTCTTAAGGTAGCCAAATGCATCGTCACTCTGCGATATTTATTTGAAACCTCGAGGATATCGTCGTTGGAGTAACTCAGACAACGTTAAGGTGGACATGTTGCAGCATTACGCTTCTGCATGGACTGGCCGCAGTACGAATTAAAGAGAGGAAAGATTCAAAGGAAGGGGAGCAGCTGGCGGCAGGAACTATGACTCTCTTAATGTGGCCAAATGCCTCGTCATCCGGCGAAGTACACTTGCTAACTCAAGAAACTCGTAGTGGGAGTAACTGTAACGACGTTTAGGTGGACATACAGTGGCATATCGGTTCTGTAGGACTGGCCATAGCAAGAATGATAATGGCCTAAAGAAATGAGAGCAGCCGGCAGGAGTAACTATGACTCTCTTAAGGTAGTCAAATGCCTCGTCACTCTGCGAAATTTATTTGAAAACTCGAGGATATCGTCGTTGGAGTAACTCAGACAACGTTAAGGTGGACATGTTGCAGCATTTCGCTTCTGCATGGACTGGCCGCAGTACGGATTAAAGAGAGGAAAGATTCAAAGAAAGTGGAGCAGCTGGAAAGAGGAACTATGACTCTCTTAAGGTAGCCAAATGCCTCGCCATCCGGCGATGTACATTTGCTAACTCGAGAAACTCGTAGTGGGAGTAACTGTGACGACGTTAAAGTGGACATACGGTGGCATATCGGTTCTGTAGGACTGGCCATATCAAGAATGATAAAGGCCTAAAGAAATGGGAGCAGCTGGCAGGAGTAAACATGACTCTCTTAAGGTAGACAAATGCCTCGTCACTCTGCGAAATTTATTTGAAAACTCGAGGATATCGTCATTGGAGTAACTCAGACAACGTTAAGGTAAACATGTTGCAGCATTTCGCTTCCGCATGGACTGGCCGCAGTACGAATTAAAGAGAGGAAAGATTCAAAGAAAGGGGAGCAGCTGGCAAGAGGAACTATGACACTCTTAAGGTAGCCAAATGCCTCGTAATCCGGCGAAGTACATTTGCTAACTCGAGAAACACGTAGTGGGAGTAACTGTGACGACGTTAAGGTGGACATACGGTGGCATATCGGTTCTGTAAGACTGGCCATATCAAGTATGATAAAGGCCTAAAGAAATGGGAGCAGCTGGCAGGAGTAACCATGACTCTCTTAAGGTAGCCAAATGCATCGTCACTCTGCGATATTTATTTGAAACCTCGAGGATATCGTCGTTGGAGTAACTCAGACAACGTTAAGGTGGACATGTTGCAGCATTTCGCTTCTGCATGGACTGGCCGCAGTACGGATTAAAGAGAGGAAAGATTCAAAGAAAGTGGAGCAGCTGGAAAGAGGAACTATGACTCTCTTAATGTGGCCAAATGCCTCGTCATCCGGCGAAGTACACTTGCTAACTCAAGAAACTCGTAGTGGGAGTAACTGTGACGACGTTTAGGTGGACATACAGTGGCATATCGGTTCTGTAGGACTGGCCATAGCAAGAATGATAATGGCCTAAAGAAATGAGAGCAGCCGGCAGGAGTAGCTATGACTCTCTTAAGGTAGTCAAATGCCTCGTCACTCTGCGAAATTTTTTTGAAAACTCGAGGATATCGTCGTTGGAGTAACTCAGACAACGTTAAGGTGGACATGTTGCAGCATTTCGCTTCTGCATGGACTGGCCGCAGTACGGATTAAAGAGAGGAAAGATTCAAAGAAAGTGGAGCAGCTGGAAAGAGGAACTATGACTCTCTTAAGGTAGCCAAATGCCTCGCCATCCGGCGATGTACATTTGCTAACTCGAGAAACTCGTAGTGGGAGTAACTGTGACGACGTTAAAGTGGACATACGGTGGCATATCGGTTCTGTAGGACTGACCATATCAAGTATGATAAAGGCCTAAAGAAATGGGAGCAGCTGGCAGGAGTAACCATGACTCTCTTAAGGTAGACAAATGCCTCGTCACTCTGCGAAATTTATTTGAAAACTCGAGGATATCGTCGTTGGAGTAACTCAGACAACGTTAAGGTGGACATGTTGCAGCATTTCGCTTCTGCATGGACTGGCCGCAGTACGGATTAAAGAGAGGAAAGATTCAAAGAAAGTGGAGCAGCTGGAAAGAGGAACTATGACTCTCTTAAGGTAGCCAAATGCCTCGCCATCCGGCGATGTACATTTGCTAACTCGAGAAACTCGTAGTGGGAGTAACTGTGACGACGTTAAAGTGGACATACGGTGGCATATCGGTTCTGTAGGACTGGCCATATCAAGAATGATAAAGGCCTAAAGAAATGGGAGCAGCTGGCAGGAGTAAACATGACTCTCTTAAGGTAGACAAATGCCTCGTCACTCTGCGAAATTTATTTGAAAACTCGAGGATATCGTCATTGGAGTAACTCAGACAACGTCAAGGTAAACATGTTGCAGCATTTCGCTTCCGCATGGACTGGCCGCAGTACGAATTAAAGAGAGGAAAGATTCAAAGAAAGGGGAGCAGCTGGCAAGAGGAACTATGACACTCTTAAGGTAGCCAAATGCCTCGTAATCCGGCGAAGTACATTTGCTAACTCGAGAAACACGTAGTGGGAGTAACTGTGACGACGTTAAGGTGGACATACGGTGGCATATCGGTTCTGTAGGACTGGCCATATCAAGTATGATAAAGGCCTAAAGAAATGGGAGCAGCTGGCAGGAGTAACCATGACTCTCTTAAGGTAGCCAAATGCATCGTCACTCTGCGATATTTATTTGAAACCTCGAGGATATCGTCGTTGGAGTAACTCAGACAACGTTAAGGTGGACATGTTGCAGCATTACGCTTCTGCATGGACTGGCCGCAGTACGAATTAAAGAGAGGAAAGATTCAAAGGAAGGGGAGCAGCTGGCGGCAGGAACTATGACTCTCTTAATGTGGCCAAATGCCTCGTCATCCGGCGAAGTACACTTGCTAACTCAAGAAACTCGTAGTGGGAGTAACTGTGACGACGTTTAGGTGGACATACAGTGGCATATCGGTTCTGTAGGACTGGCCATAGCAAGAATGATAATGGCCTAAAGAAATGAGAGCAGCCGGCAGGAGTAACTATGACTCTCTTAAGGTAGTCAAATGCCTCGTCACTCTGCGAAATTTATTTGAAAACTCGAGGATATCGTCGTTGGAGTAACTCAGACAACGTTAAGGTGGACATGTTGCAGCATTTCGCTTCTGCATGGACTGGCCGCAGTACGGATTAAAGAGAGGAAAGATTCAAAGAAAGTGGAGCAGCTGGAAAGAGGAACTATGACTCTCTTAAGGTAGCCAAATGCCTCGCCATCCGGCGATGTACATTTGCTAACTCGAGAAACTCGTAGTGGGAGTAACTGTGACGACGTTAAAGTGGACATACGGTGGCATATCGGTTCTGTAGGACTGACCATATCAAGTATGATAAAGGCCTAAAGAAATGGGAGCAGCTGGCAGGAGTAACCATGACTCTCTTAAGGTAGACAAATGCCTCGTCACACTGCGAAATTTATTTGAAAACTCGAGGATATCGTCGTTGGAGTAACTCAGACAACGTTAAGGTGGACATGTTGCAGCATTTCGCTTCTGCATGGACTGGCCGCAGTACGAATTAAAGAGAGGAACGATTCAAAGGAAGGGGAGCAGCTGGCGGCAGGAACTATAACTCTCTTAATGTGGCCAAATGCCTCGTCATCCGGAGAAGTACACTTGCTAACTCAAGAAACTCGTAGTGGGAGTAACTGTGACGACGTTTAGGTGGACGAACAGTGGCATATCGGTTCCGTAGGACTGGCCATAGCAAGAATGATAATGGCCTAAAGAAATGAGAGCAGCCGGCAGGAGTAACTATGACTCTCTTAAGGTAGTCAAGTGCCTCGTCACTCTGCCAAATTTATTTGAAAACTCGAGGATATCGTCGTTGGAGTAACTCAGACAACGTTAAGGTGGACATGTTGCAGCATTTCACTTCTGCATGGACTGGCCGCAGTACGAATTAAAGAGAGGAAAGATTGAAAGAAAGTGGAGCAGCTGGAAAGAGGAACTATGACTCTCTTAAGGTAGCCAAATGCCTCGCCATCCGGCGATGTACAATTGCTAACTCGAGAAACTCGTAGTGGGAGTAACTGTGACGACGTTAAAGTGGACATACGGTGGCATATCGGTTCTGTAGGACTGGCCATATCAAGAATGATAAAGGCCTAAAGAAATGGGAGCAGCTGGCAGGAGTAAACATGACTCTCTTAAGGTAGACAAATGCCTCGTCACTCTGCGAAATTTATTTGAAAACTCGAGGATATCGTCATTGGAGTAACTCAGACAACGTTAAGGTAAACATGTTGCAGCATTTCGCTTCCGCATGGACTGGCCGCAGTACGAATTAAAGAGAGGAAAGATTCAAAGAAAGGGGAGCAGCTGGCAAGAGGAACTATGACACTCTTAAGGTAGCCAAATGCCTCGTAATCCGGCGAAGTACATTTGCTAACTCGAGAAACACGTAGTGGGAGTAACTGTGACGACGTTAAGGTGGACATACGGTGGCATATCGGTTCTGTAGGACTGGCCATATCAAGTATGATAAAGGCCTAAAGAAATGGGAGCAGCTGGCAGGAGTAACCATGACTCTCTTAAGGTAGCCAAATGCATCGTCACTCTGCGATATTTATTTGAAACCTCGAGGATATCGTCGTTGGAGTAACTCAGACAACGTTAAGGTGGACATGTTGCAGCATTACGCTTCTGCATGGACTGGCCGCAGTACGAATTAAAGAGAGGAAAGATTCAAAGGAAGGGGAGCAGCTGGCGGCAGGAACTATGACTCTCTTAATGTGGCCAAATGCCTCGTCATCCGGCGAAGTACACTTGCTAACTCAAGAAACTCGTAGTGGGAGTAACTGTGACGACGTTTAGGTGGACATACAGTGGCATATCGGTTCTGTAGGACTGGCCATAGCAAGAATGATAATGGCCTAAAGAAATGAGAGCAGCCGGCAGGAGTAACTATGACTCTCTTAAGGTAGTCAAATGCCTCGTCACTCTGCGAAATTTATTTGAAAACTCGAGGATATCGTCGTTGGAGTAACTCAGACAACGTTAAGGTGGACATGTTGCAGCATTTCGCTTCTGCATGGACTGGCCGCAGTACGGATTAAAGAGAGGAAAGATTCAAAGAAAGTGGAGCAGCTGGAAAGAGGAACTATGACTCTCTTAAGGTAGCCAAATGCCTCGCCATCCGGCGATGTACATTTGCTAACTCGAGAAACTCGTAGTGGGAGTAACTGTGACGACGTTAAAGTGGACATACGGTGGCATATCGGTTCTGTAGGACTGACCATATCAAGTATGATAAAGGCCTAAAGAAATGGGAGCAGCTGGCAGGAGTAACCATGACTCTCTTAAGGTAGACAAATGCCTCGTCACACTGCGAAATTTATTTGAAAACTCGAGGATATCGTCGTTGGAGTAACTCAGACAACGTTAAGGTGGACATGTTGCAGCATTTCGCTTCTGCATGGACTGGCCGCAGTACGAATTAAAGAGAGGAACGATTCAAAGGAAGGGGAGCAGCTGGCGGCAGGAACTATAACTCTCTTAATGTGGCCAAATGCCTCGTCATCCGGAGAAGTACACTTGCTAACTCAAGAAACTCGTAGTGGGAGTAACTGTGACGACGTTTAGGTGGACGAACAGTGGCATATCGGTTCCGTAGGACTGGCCATAGCAAGAATGATAATGGCCTAAAGAAATGAGAGCAGCCGGCAGGAGTAACTATGACTCTCTTAAGGTAGTCAAGTGCCTCGTCACTCTGCCAAATTTATTTGAAAACTCGAGGATATCGTCGTTGGAGTAACTCAGACAACGTTAAGGTGGACATGTTGCAGCATTTCACTTCTGCATGGACTGGCCGCAGTACGAATTAAAGAGAGGAAAGATTGAAAGAAAGTGGAGCAGCTGGAAAGAGGAACTATGACTCTCTTAAGGTAGCCAAATGCCTCGCCATCCGGCGATGTACATTTGCTAACTCGAGAAACTCGTAGTGGGAGTAACTGTGACGACGTTAAAGTGGACATACGGTGGCATATCGGTTCTGTAGGACTGGCCGTATCAAGAATGATAAAGGCCTAAAGAAATGGGAGCAGCTGGCAGGAGTAAACATGACTCTCTTAAGGTAGACAAATGCCTCGTCACTCTGCGAAATTTATTTGAAAACTCGAGGATATCGTCATTGGAGTAACTCAGACAACGTTAAGGTAAACATGTTGCAGCATTTCGCTTCCGCATGGACTGGCCGCAGTACGAATTAAAGAGAGGAAAGATTCAAAGAAAGGGGAGCAGCTGGCAAGAGGAACTATGACACTCTTAAGGTAGCCAAATGCCTCGTAATCCGGCGAAGTACATTTGCTAACTCGAGAAACACGTAGTGGGAGTAACTGTGACGACGTTAAGGTGGACATACGGTGGCATATCGGTTCTGTAAGACTGGCCATATCAAGTATGATAAAGGCCTAAAGAAATGGGAGCAGCTGGCAGGAGTAACCATGACTCTCTTAAGGTAGCCAAATGCATCGTCACTCTGCGATATTTATTTGAAACCTCGAGGATATCGTCGTTGGAGTAACTCAGACAACGTTAAGGTGGACATGTTGCAGCATTACGCTTCTGCATGGACTGGCCGCAGTACGAATTAAAGAGAGGAAAGATTCAAAGGAAGGGGAGCAGCTGGCGGCAGGAACTATGACTCTCTTAATGTGGCCAAATGCCTCGTCATCCGGCGAAGTACACTTGCTAACTCAAGAAACTCGTAGTGGGAGTAACTGTGACGACGTTTAGGTGGACATACAGTGGCATATCGGTTCTGTAGGACTGGCCATAGCAAGAATGATAATGGCCTAAAGAAATGAGAGCAGCCGGCAGGAGTAACTATGACTCTCTTAAGGTAGTCAAATGCCTCGTCACTCTGCGAAATTTATTTGAAAACTCGAGGATATCGTCGTTGGAGTAACTCAGACAACGTTAAGGTGGACATGTTGCAGCATTTCGCTTCTGCATGGACTGGCCGCAGTACGGATTAAAGAGAGGAAAGATTCAAAGAAAGTGGAGCAGCTGGAAAGAGGAACTATGACTCTCTTAAGGTAGCCAAATGCCTCGCCATCCGGCGATGTACATTTGCTAACTCGAGAAACTCGTAGTGGGAGTAACTGTGACGACGTTAAAGTGGACATACGGTGGCATATCGGTTCTGTAGGACTGACCATATCAAGTATGATAAAGGCCTAAGGAAATGGGAGCAGCTGGCAGGAGTAACCGTGACTCTCTTAAGGTAGACAAATGCCTCGTCACACTGCGAAATTTATTTGAAAACTCGAGGATATCGTCGTTGGAGTAACTCAGACAACGTTAAGGTGGACATGCTGCAGCATTACGCTTCTGCATGGACTGGCCGCAGTACGAATTAAAGAGAGGAAAGATTCAAAGGAAGGGGAGCAGCTGGCGGCAGGAACTATGACTTTCTTAATGTGGCCAAATGCCTCGTCATCCGGCGAAGTACACTTGCTAACTCAAGAAACTCGTAGTGGGAGTAACTGTGACGACGTTTAGGTGGACATACAGTGGCATATCGGTTCTGTAGGACTGGCCATAGCAAGAATGATAATGGCCTAAAGAAATGAGAGCAGCCGGCAGGAGTAACTATGACTCTCTTAAGGTAGTCAAATGCCTCGTCACTCTGCGAAATTTATTTGAAAACTCGAGGATATCGTCGTTGGAGTAACTCAGACAACGTTAAGGTGGACATGTTGCAGCATTTCGCTTCTGCATGGACTGGCCGCAGTACGAATTAAAGAGAGGAACGATTCAAAGGAAGGGGAGCAGCTGGCGGCAGGAACTATAACTCTCTTAATGTGGCCAAATGCCTCGTCATCCGGCGAAGTACACTTGCTAACTCAAGAAACTCGTAGTGGGAGTAACTGTGACGACGTTTAGGTGGACGAACAGTGGCATATCGGTTCCGTAGGACTGGCCATAGCAAGAATGATAATAACCTAAAGAAATGAGAGCAGCCGGCAGGAGTAACTATGACTCTCTTAAGGTAGTCAAATGCCTCGTCACTCTGCGAAATTTATTTGAAAACTCGAGGATATCGTCGTTGGAGTAACTCAGACAACGTTAAGGTGGACATGTTGCAGCATTTCGCTTCTGCATGGACTGGCCGCAGTACGGATTAAAGAGAGGAAAGATTCAAAGAAAGTGGAGCAGCTGGAAAGAGGAACTATGACTCTCTTAAGGTAGTCAAATGCCTCGCCATCCGGCGATGTACATTTGCTAACTCGAGAAACTCGTAGTGGGAGTAACTGTGACGACGTTAAAGTGGACATACGGTGGCATATCGGTTCTGTAGGACTGGCCATATCAAGAATGATAAAGGCCTAAAGAAATGGGAGCAGCTGGCAGGAGTAAACATGACTCTCTTAAGGTAGACAAATGCCTCGTCACTCTGCGATATTTATTTGAAAACTCGAGGATATCGTCATTGGAGTAACTCAGACAACGTTAAGGTAAACATGTTGCAGCATTTCGCTTCCGCATGGACTGGCCGCAGTACGAATTAAAGAGAGGAAAGATTCAAAGAAAGGGGAGCAGCTGGCAAGAGGAACTATGACACTCTTAAGGTAGCCAAATGCCTCGTAATCCGGCGAAGTACATTTGCTAACTCGAGAAACACGTAGTGGGAGTAACTGTGACGACGTTAAGGTGGACATACGGTGGCATATCGGTTCTGTAGGACTGGCCATATCAAGTATGATAAAGGCCTAAAGAAATGGGAGCAGCTGGCAGGAGTAACCATGACTCTCTTAAGGTAGCCAAATGCATCGTCACTCTGCGATATTTATTTGAAACCTCGAGGATATCGTCGTTGGAGTAACTCAGACAACGTTAAGGTGGACATGTTGCAGCATTACGCTTCTGCATGGACTGGCCGCAGTACGAATTAAAGAGAGGAAAGATTCAAAGGAAGGGGAGCAGCTGGCGGCAGGAACTATGACTCTCTTAATGTGGCCAAATGCCTCGTCATCCGGCGAAGTACACTTGCTAACTCAAGAAACTCGTAGTGGGAGTAACTGTGACGACGTTTAGGTGGACATACAGTGGCATATCGGTTCTGTAGGACTGGCCATAGCAAGAATGATAATGGCCTAAAGAAATGAGAGCAGCCGGCAGGAGTAACTATGACTCTCTTAAGGTAGTCAAATGCCTCGTCACTCTGCGAAATTTATTTGAAAACTCGAGGATATCGTCGTTGGAGTAACTCAGACAACGTTAAGGTGGACATGTTGCAGCATTTCGCTTCTGCATGGACTGGCCGCAGTACGGATTAAAGAGAGGAAAGATTCAAAGAAAGTGGAGCAGCTGGAAAGAGGAACTATGACTCTCTTAAGGTAGCCAAATGCCTCGCCATCCGGCGATGTACATTTGCTAACTCGAGAAACTCGTAGTGGGAGTAACTGTGACGACGTTAAAGTGGACATACGGTGGCATATCGGTTCTGTAGGACTGACCATATCAAGTATGATAAAGGCCTAAAGAAATGGGAGCAGCTGGCAGGAGTAACCATGACTCTCTTAAGGTAGACAAATGCCTCGTCACACTGCGAAATTTATTTGAAAACTCGAGGATAGCGTCGTTGGAGTAACTCAGACAACGTTAAGGTGGACATGTTGCAGCATTTCGCTTCTGCATGGACTGGCCGCAGTACGAATTAAAGAGAGGAACGATTCAAAGGAAGGGGAGCAGCTGGCGGCAGGAACTATAACTCTCTTAATGTGGCCAAATGCCTCGTCATCCGGCGAAGTACACTTGCTAACTCAAGAAACTCGTAGTGGGAGTAACTGTGACGACGTTTAGGTGGACGAACAGTGGCATATCGGTTCCGTAGGACTGGCCATAGCAAGAATGATAATGGCCTAAAGAAATGAGAGCAGCCGGCAGGAGTAACTATGACTCTCTTAAGGTAGTCAAGTGCCTCGTCACTCTGCCAAATTTATTTGAAAACTCGAGGATATCGTCGTTGGAGTAACTCAGACAACGTTAAGGTGGACATGTTGCAGCATTTCACTTTTGCATGGACTGGCCGCAGTACGAATTAAAGAGAGGAAAGATTGAAAGAAAGTGGAGCAGCTGGAAAGAGGAACTATGACTCTCTTAAGGTAGAGAAATGCCTCGCCATCCGGCGATGTACATTTGCTAACTCGAGAAACTCGTAGTGGGAGTAACTGTGACGACGTTAAAGTGGACATACGGTGGCATATCGGTTCTGTAGGACTGGCCATATCAAGAATGATAAAGGCCTAAAGAAATGGGAGCAGCTGGCAGGAGTAAACATGACTCTCTTAAGGTAGACAAATGCCTCGTCACTCTGCGAAATTTATTTGAAAACTCGAGGATATCGTCATTGGAGTAACTCAGACAACGTTAAGGTAAACATGTTGCAGCATTTCGCTTCCGCATGGACTGGCCGCAGTACGAATTAAAGAGAGGAAAGATTCAAAGAAAGGGGAGCAGCTGGCAAGAGGAACTATGACACTCTTAAGGTAGCCAAATGCCTCGTAATCCGGCGAAGTACATTTGCTAACTCGAGAAACACGTAGTGGGAGTAACTGTGACGACGTTAAGGTGGACATACGGTGGCATATCGGTTCTGTAGGACTGGCCATATCAAGTATGATAAAGGCCTAAAGAAATGGGAGCAGCTGGCAGGAGTAACCATGACTCTCTTAAGGTAGCCAAATGCATCGTCACTCTGCGATATTTATTTGAAACCTCGAGGATATCGTCGTTGGAGTAACTCAGACAACGTTAAGGTGGACATGTTGCAGCATTACGCTTCTGCAAGGACTGGCCGCAGTACGAATTAAAGAGAGGAAAGATTCAAAGGAAGGGGAGCAGCTGGCGGCAGGAACTATGACTCTCTTAATGTGGCCAAATGCCTCGTCATCCGGCGAAGTACACTTGCTAACTCAAGAAACTCGTAGTGGGAGTAACTGTGACGACGTTTAGGTGGACATACAGTGGCATATCGGTTCTGTAGGACTGGCCATAGCAAGAATGATAATGGCCTAAAGAAATGAGAGCAGCCGGCAGGAGTAACTATGACTCTCTTAAGGTAGTCAAATGCCTCGTCACTCTGCGAAATTTATTTGAAAACTCGAGGATATCGTCGTTGGAGTAACTCAGACAACGTTAAGGTGGACATGTTGCAGCATTTCGCTTCTGCATGGACTGGCCGCAGTACGGATTAAAGAGAGGAAAGATTCAAAGAAAGTGGAGCAGCTGGAAAGAGGAACTATGACTCTCTTAAGGTAGCCAAATGCCTCGCCATCCGGCGATGTACATTTGCTAACTCGAGAAACTCGTAGTGGGAGTAACTGTGACGACGTTAAAGTGGACATACGGTGGCATATCGGTTCTGTAGGACTGACCATATCAAGTATGATAAAGGCCTAAAGAAATGGGAGCAGCTGGCAGGAGTAACCATGACTCTCTTAAGGTAGACAAATGCCTCGTCACACTGCGAAATTTATTTGAAAACTCGAGGATAGCGTCGTTGGAGTAACTCAGACAACGTTAAGGTGGACATGTTGCAGCATTTCGCTTCTGCATGGACTGGCCGCAGTACGAATTAAAGAGAGGAACGATTCAAAGGAAGGGGAGCAGCTGGCGGCAGGAACTATAACTCTCTTAATGTGGCCAAATGCCTCGTCATCCGGCGAAGTACACTTGCTAACTCAAGAAACTCGTAGTGGGAGTAACTGTGACGACGTTTAGGTGGACGAACAGTGGCATATCGGTTCCGTAGGACTGGCCATAGCAAGAATGATAATGGCCTAAAGAAATGAGAGCAGCCGGCAGGAGTAACTATGACTCTCTTAAGGTAGTCTAGTGCCTCGTCACTCTGCCAAATTTATTTGAAAACTCGAGGATATCGTCGTTGGAGTAACTCAGACAACGTTAAGGTGGACATGTTGCAGCATTTCACTTTTGCATGGACTGGCCGCAGTACGAATTAAAGAGAGGAAAGATTGAAAGAAAGTGGAGCAGCTGGAAAGAGGAACTATGACTCTCTTAAGGTAGAGAAATGCCTCGCCATCCGGCGATGTACATTTGCTAACTCGAGAAACTCGTAGTGGGAGTAACTGTGACGACGTTAAAGTGGACATACGGTGGCATATCGGTTCTGTAGGACTGGCCATATCAAGAATGATAAAGGCCTAAAGAAATGGGAGCAGCTGGCAGGAGTAAACATGACTCTCTTAAGGTAGACAAATGCCTCGTCACTCTGTGAAATTTATTTGAAAACTCGAGGATATCGTCATTGGAGTAACTCAGACAACGTTAAGGTAAACATGTTGCAGCATTTCGCTTCCGCATGGACTGGCCGCAGTACGAATTAAAGAGAGGAAAGATTCAAAGAAAGGGGAGCAGCTGGCAAGAGGAACTATGACACTCTTAAGGTAGCCAAATGCCTCGTAATCCGGCGAAGTACATTTGCTAACTCGAGAAACACGTAGTGGGAGTAACTGTGACGACGTTAAGGTGGACATACGGTGGCATATCGGTTCTGTAGGACTGGCCATATCAAGTATGATAAAGGCCTAAAGAAATGGGAGCAGCTGGCAGGAGTAACCATGACTCTCTTAAGGTAGCCAAATGCATCGTCACTCTGCGATATTTATTTGAAACCTCGAGGATATCGTCGTTGGAGTAACTCAGACAACGTTAAGGTGGACATGTTGCAGCATTACGCTTCTGCATGGACTGGCCGCAGTACGAATTAAAGAGAGGAAAGATTCAAAGGAAGGGGAGCAGCTGGCGGCAGGAACTATGACTCTCTTAAGGTAGCCAAATGCCTCGCCATCCGGCGATGTACATTTGCTAACTCGAGAAACTCGTAGTGGGAGTAACTGTGACGACCTTAAAGTGGACATACGGTGGCATATCGGTTCTGTAGGACTGACCATATCAAGTATGATAAAGGCCTAAAGAAATGGGAGCAGCTGGCAGGAGTAACCATGACTCTCTTAAGGTAGACAAATGCCTCGTCACACTGCGAAATTTATTTGAAAACTCGAGGATATCGTCGTTGGAGTAACTCAGACAACGTTAAGGTGGACATGTTGCAGCATTTCGCTTCTGCATGGACTGGCCGCAGTACGAATTAAAGAGAGGAACGATTCAAAGGAAGGGGAGCAGCTGGCGGCAGGAACTATAACTCTCTTAATGTGGCCAAATGCCTCGTCATCCGGCGAAGTACACTTGCTAACTCAAGAAACTCGTAGTGGGAGTAACTGTGACGACGTTTAGGTGGACGAACAGTGGCATATCGGTTCCGTAGGACTGGCCATAGCAAGAATGATAATGGCCTAAAGAAATGAGAGCAGCCGGCAGGAGTAACTATGACTCTCTTAAGGTAGTCAAGTGCCTCGTCACTCTGCCAAATTTATTTGAAAACTCGAGGATATCGTCGTTGGAGTAACTCAGACAACGTTAAGGTGGACATGTTGCAGCATTTCACTTCTGCATGGACTGGCCGCAGTACGAATTAAAGAGAGGAAAGATTGAAAGAAAGTGGAGCAGGTGGCAAGAGGAATTATGACTCTCTTAAGGTAGCCAAATGCCTCGTCATCCGGCGAAGTACATTTGCTAACTCGAGAAACTCGTAGTGGGGGTAACTGTGACGACGTTAAGGTGGACATACGGTGGCATATCGGTTCTGTAGGACTGGCCATATCAAGTATGACAAAGGCCTAAAGAAATGGGAGCAGCTGGCAGGAGTAACCATGACTCTCTTAAGGTAGCCAAATGCATCGTCACTCTGCGATATTTATTTGAAACCTCGAGGATATCGTCATTGGAGTAACTCAGACAACGTTAAGGTGGACATGTTGCAGCATTACGCTTCTGCATGGACTGGCCGCAGTACGAATTAAAGAGAGGAAAGATTCAAAGGAAGGGGAGCAGCTGGCGGCAAGAACTATGACTCTCTTAATGTGGCCAAATGCCTCGTCATCCGGCGAAGTACACTTGCTAACTCAAGAAACTCGTAGTGGGAGTAACTGTGACGACGTTTAGGTGGACATACAGTGGCATATCGGTTCTGTAGGACTGGCCATAGCAAGAATGATAATGGCCTAAAGAAATGAGAGCAGCCGGCAGGAGTAACTATGACTCTCTTAAGGTAGTCAAATGCCTCGTCACTCTGCCAAATTTATTTGAAAACTCGAGGATATCGTCGTTGGAGTAACTCAGACCACGTTAAGGTGGACATGTTGCAGCATTTCACTTCTGCATGGACTGGCCGCAGTACGAATTAAAGAGAGGAAAGATTGAAAGAAAGTGGAGCAGGTGGCAAGAGGAATTATGACTCTCTTAAGGTAGCCAAATGCCTCGTCATCCGACGAAGTACATTTGCTAACTCGAGAAACTCGTAGGGGGGGTAACTGTGACGACGTTAAGGTGGACATACGGTGGCATATCGGTTCTGTAGGACTGGCCATATCAAGAATGATAAAGGCCTAAAGAAATGGGAGCAGCTGGCAGGAGTAACCATGACTCTCTTAAGGTAGCCAAATGCCTCGTCACTCTGCGAAATTTATTTGAAAATCGAGGATATCGTCGATGGAGTAACTCAGACAACGTTAAGGTTTACATGTTGCAGCATTTCGCTTCTGCATTGACTGGCCGCAGTACGAATTAAAGAGAGGAAAGATTCAAAGGAAGGGGAGCAGCTGGCAGCAGGAACTATGACTCTCTTAAGAGAGCCAAATGCCTCGTCATCCGGCGAAGTACATTTGTTAACTCAAGAAACTCGTAGTGGGTGTCACTGTGACGACGTTAAGGTGGACATACGGTGGCATATCGGTTCTGTAGGACTGGCCATAGCAAGGATGATAATGGCCTAAAGAAAAGAGAGCAGCCGGCAGGAGTAACTATGACTCTCTTAAGGTAGTCAAATGCCTCGTCACTCTGCGAAATTTATTTGAAAACTCGAGGATATCGTCATTGGAGTAACTCAGACAACGTTAAGGTAAACATGTTGCAGCATTTCGCTTCCGCATGGACTGGCCGCAGTACGAATTAAAGAGAGGAAAGATTCAAAGAAAGGGGAGCAGCTGGCAAGAGGAGCTATGACACTCTTAAGGTAGCCAAATGCCTCGTAATCCGGCGAAGTACATTTGCTAACTCGAGAAACACGTAGTGGGAGTAACTGTGACGACGTTAAGGTGGACATACGGTGGCATATCGGTTCTGTAGGACTGGCCATATCAAGTATGATAAAGGCCTAAAGAAATGGGAGCAGCTGGCAGGAGTAACCATGACTCTCTTAAGGTAGCCAAATGCATCGTCACTCTGCGATATTTATTTGAAACCTCGAGGATATCGTCGTTGGAGTAACTCAGACAACGTTAAGGTGGACATGTTGCAGCATTACGCTTCTGCATGGACTGGCCGCAGTACGAATTAAAGAGAGGAAAGATTCAAAGGAAGGGGAGCAGCTGGCGGCAGGAACTATGACTCTCTTAATCTGGCCAAATGCCTCGTCATCCGGCGAAGTACACTTGCTAACTCAAGAAACTCGTAGTGGGAGTAACTGTGACGACGTTTAGGTGGACATACAGTGGCATATCGGTTCTGTAGGACTGGCCATAGCAAGAATGATAATGGCCTAAAGAAATGAGAGCAGCCGGCAGGAGTAACTATGACTCTCTTAAGGTAGTCAAATGCCTCGTCACTCTGCGAAATTTATTTGAAAACTCGAGGATATCGTCGTTGGAGTAACTCAGACAACGTTAAGGTGGACATGTTGCAGCATTTCGCTTCTGCATGGACTGGCCGCAGTACGGATTAAAGAGAGGAAAGATTCAAAGAAAGTGGAGCAGCTGGAAAGAGGAACTATGACTCTCTTAAGGTAGCCAAATGCCTCGCCATCCGGCGATGTACATTTGCTAACTCGAGAAACTCGTAGTGGGAGTAACTGTGACGCCGTTAAAGTGGACATACGGTGGCATATCGGTTCTGTAGGACTGACCATATCAAGTATGATAAAGGCCTAAAGAAATGGGAGCAGCTGGCAGGAGTAACCATGACTCTCTTAAGGTAGACAAATGCCTCGTCACACTGCGAAATTTATTTGAAAACTCGAGGATATCGTCGTTGGAGTAACTCAGACAACGTTAAGGTGGACATGTTGCAGCATTTCGCTTCTGCATGGACTGGCCGCAGTACGAATTAAAGAGAGGAACGATTCAAAGGAAGGGGAGCAGCTGGCGGCAGGAGCTATAACTCTCTTAATGTGGCCAAATGCCTCGTCATCCGGCGAAGTACACTTGCTAACTCAAGAAACTCGTAGTGGGAGTAACTGTGACGACGTTTAGGTGGACGAACAGTGGCATATCGGTTCCGTAGGACTGGCCATAGCAAGAATGATAATGGCCTAAAGAAATGAGAGCAGCCGGCAGGAGTAACTATGACTCTCTTAAGGTAGTCAAGTGCCTCGTCACTCTGCCAAATTTATTTGAAAACTCGAGGATATCGTCGTTGGAGTAACTCAGACAACGTTAAGGTCGACATGTTGCAGCATTTCACTTCTGCATGGACTGGCCGCAGTACGAATTAAAGAGAGGAAAGATTGAAAGAAAGTGGAGCAGGTGGCAAGAGGAATTATGACTCTCTTAAGGTAGCCAAATGCCTCGTCATCCGGCGAAGTACATTTGCTAACTCGAGAAACTCGTAGTGGGGGTAACTGTGACGACGTTAAGGTGGACATACGGTGGCATATCGGTTCTGTAGGACTGGCCATATCAAGTATGATAAAGGCCTAAAGAAATGGGAGCAGCTGGCAGGAGTAACCATGACTCTCTTAAGGTAGCCAAATGCATCGTCACTCTGCGATATTTATTTGAAACCTCGAGGATATCGTCGTTGGAGTAACTCAGACAACGTTAAGGTGGACATGTTGCAGCATTACGCTTCTGCATGGACTGGCCGCAGTACGAATTAAAGAGAGGAAAGATTCAAAGGAAGGGGAGCAGCTGGCGGGAAGAACTATGACTCTCTTAATGTGGCCATATGCCTCGTCATCCGGCGAAGTACACTTGCTAACTCAAGAAACTCGTAGTGGGAGTAACTGTGACGACGTTTAGGTGGACATACAGTGGCATATCGGTTCTGTAGGACTGGCCATAGCAAGAATGATAATGGCCTAAAGAAATGAGAGCAGCCGGCAGGAGTAACTATGACTCTCTTAAGGTAGTCAAATGCCTCGTCACTCTGCGAAATTTATTTGAAAACTCGAGGATATCGTCGTTGGAGTAACTCAGACAACGTTAAGGTGGACATGTTGCAGCATTTCGCTTCTGCATGGACTGGCCGCAGTACGGATTAAAGAGAGGAAAGATTCAAAGAAAGTGGAGCAGCTGGAAAGAGGAACTATGACTCTCTTAAGGTAGCCAAATGCCTCGCCATCCGGCGATGTACATTTGCTAACTCGAGAAACTCGTAGTGGGAGTAACTGTGACGACGTTAAAGTGGACATACGGTGGCATATCGGTTCTGTAGGACTGACCATATCAAGTATGATAAAGGCCTAAAGAAATGGGAGCAGCTGGCAGGAGTAACCATGACTCTCTTAAGGTAGACAAATGCCTCGTCACACTGCGAAATTTATTTGAAAACTCGAGGATATCGTCGTTGGAGTAACTCAGACAACGTTAAGGTGGACATGTTGCAGCATTTCGCTTCTGCATGGACCGGCCGCAGTACGAATTAAAGAGAGGAACGATTCAAAGGAAGGGGAGCAGCTGGCGGCAGGAACTATAACTCTCTTAATGTGGCCAAATGCCTCGTCATCCGGCGAAGTACACTTGCTAACTCAAGAAACTCGTAGTGGGAGTAACTGTGACGACGTTTAGGTGGACGAACAGTGGCATATCGGTTCCGTAGGACTGGCCATAGCAAGAATGATAATGGCCTAAAGAAATGAGAGCAGCCGGCAGGAGTAACTATGACTCTCTTAAGGTAGTCAAGTGCCTCGTCACTCTGCCAAATTTATTTGAAAACTCGAGGATATCGTCGTTGGAGTAACTCAGACCACGTTAAGGTGGACATGTTGCAGCATTTCACTTCTGCATGGACTGGCCGCAGTACGAATTAAAGAGAGGAAAGATTGAAAGAAAGTGGAGCAGGTGGCAAGAGGAATTATGACTCTCTTATCGCCTTGACTCCTGGGGCCTATCCACAGGAGGAAGATACCGTCTTTGTTCTTCCTTCTTTGTGTCTTTATTTTGTGTTTTTGTTGTTGTCCTTCCGCACTGATATATATGTATATGTGTATGTTAATTTTATACTTGTATTCTGTGGTACCGCCCTGTAAGTCCCCACCTCGGTGGCGGACATGGCGTCAAACACCTGCCACGTACTATATATGTATATATTTTGTGTTATTCAAATTATTTTGAATAAAGACGGCTGTTGATAGCCAAATGCCTCGTCATCCGGCGAAGTACATTTGCTAACTCGAGAAACTCGTAGGGGGGGTAACTGTGACGACGTTAAGGTGGACATACGGTGGCATATCGGTTCTGTAGGACTGGCCATATCAAGAATGATAAAGGCCTAAAGAAATGGGAGCAGCTGGCAGGAGTAACCATGACTCTCTTAAGGTAGCCAAATGCCTCGTCACTCTGCGAAATTTATTTGAAAATCGAGGATATCGTCGATGGAGTAACTCAGACAACGTTAAGGTTTACATGTTGCAGCATTTCGCTTCTGCATTGACTGGCCGCAGTACGAATTAAAGAGAGGAAAGATTCAAAGGAAGGGGAGCAGCTGGCAGCAGGAACTATGACTCTCTTAAGAGAGCCAAATGCCTCGTCATCCGGCGAAGTACATTTGTTAACTCAAGAAACTCGTAGTGGGTGTCACTGTGACGACGTTAAGGTGGACATACGGTGGCATATCGGTTCTGTAGGACTGGCCATAGCAAGAATGATAATGGCCTAAAGAAATGAGAGCAGCCGGCAGGAGTAACTATGACTCTCTTAAGGTAGTCAAGTGCCTCGTCACTCTGCCAAATTTATTTGAAAACTCGAGGATATCGTCGTTGGAGTAACTCAGACAACGTTAAGGTGGACATGTTGCAGCATTTCACTTCTGCATGGACTGGCCGCAGTACGAATTAAAGAGAGGAAAGATTGAAAGAAAGTGGAGCAGGTGGCAAGAGGAATTATGACTCTCTTAAGGTAGCCAAATGCCTCGTCATCCGGCGAAGTACATTTGCTAACTCGAGAAACTCGTAGTGGGGGTAACTGTGACGACGTTAAGGTGGACATACGGTGGCATATCGGTTCTGTAGGACTGGCCATATCAAGTATGATAAAGGCCTAAAGAAATGGGAGCAGCTGGCAGGAGTAACCATGACTCTCTTAAGGTAGCCAAATGCATCGTCACTCTGCGATATTTATTTGAAAACTCGAGGATATCGTCGTTGGAGTAACTCAGACAACGTTAAGGTGGACATGTTGCAGCATTTCGCTTCTGCATGGACTGGCCGCAGTACGGATTAAAGAGAGGAAAGATTCAAAGAAAGTGGAGCAGCTGGAAAGAGGAACTATGACTCTCTTAAGGTAGCCAAATGCCTCGCCATCCGGCGATGTACATTTGCTAACTCGAGAAACTCGTAGTGGGAGTAACTGTGACGACGTTAAAGTGGACATACGGTGGCATATCGGTTCTGTAGGACTGACCATATCAAGTATGATAAAGGCCTAAAGAAATGGGAGCAGCTGGCAGGAGTAACCATGACTCTCTTAAGGTAGACAAATGCCTCGTCACACTGCGAAATTTATTTGAAAACTCGAGGATATCGTCGTTGGAGTAACTCAGACAACGTTAAGGTGGACATGTTGCAGCATTTCGCTTCTGCATGGACTGGCCGCAGTACGAATTAAAGAGAGGAACGATTCAAAGGAAGGGGAGCAGCTGGCGGCAGGAACTATAACTCTCTTAATGTGGCCAAATGCCTCGTCATCCGGCGAAGTACACTTGCTAACTCAAGAAACTCGTAGTGGGAGTAACTGTGACGACGTTTAGGTGGACGAACAGTGGCATATCGGTTCCGTAGGACTGGCCATAGCAAGAATGATAATGGCCTAAAGAAATGAGAGCAGCCGGCAGGAGTAACTATGACTCTCTTAAGGTAGTCAAGTGCCTCGTCACTCTGCCAAATTTATTTGAAAACTCGAGGATATCGTCGTTGGAGTAACTCAGACCACGTTAAGGTGGACATGTTGCAGCATTTCACTTCTGCATGGACTGGCCGCAGTACGAATTAAAGAGAGGAAAGATTGAAAGAAAGTGGAGCAGGTGGCAAGAGGAATTATGACTCTCTTAAGGTAGCCAAATGCCTCGTCATCCGGCGAAGTACATTTGCTAACTCGAGAAACTCGTAGGGGGGGTAACTGTGACGACGTTAAGGTGGACATACGGTGGCATATCGGTTCTGTAGGACTGGCCATATCAAGAATGATAAAGGCCTAAAGAAATGGGAGCAGCTGGCAGGAGTAACCATGACTCTCTTAAGGTAGCCAAATGCCTCGTCACTCTGCGAAATTTATTTGAAAATCGAGGATATCGTCGATGGAGTAACTCAGACAACGTTAAGGTTTACATGTTGCAGCATTTCGCTTCTGCATTGACTGGCCGCAGTACGAATTAAAGAGAGGAAAGATTCAAAGGAAGGGGAGCAGCTGGCAGCAGGAACTATGACTCTCTTAAGAGAGCCAAATGCCTCGTCATCCGGCGAAGTACATTTGTTAACTCAAGAAACTCGTAGTGGGTGTCACTGTGACGACGTTAAGGTGGACATACGGTGGCATATCGGTTCTGTAGGACTGGCCATAGCAAGAATGATAATGGCCTAAAGAAAAGAGAGCAGCCGGCAGGAGTAACTATGACTCTCTTAAGGTAGTCAAATGCCTCGTCACTCTACGAAATTTATTTGAAAACTCGAGGATATCGTCATTGGAGTAACTCAGACAACGTTAAGGTAAACATGTTGCAGCATTTCGCTTCCGCATGGACTGGCCGCAGTACGAATTAAAGAGAGGAAAGATTCAAAGAAAGGGGAGCAGCTGGCAAGAGGAGCTATGACACTCTTAAGGTAGCCAAATGCCTCGTAATCCGGCGAAGTACATTTGCTAACTCGAGAAACTCGTAGTGGGAGTAACTGTGACGACGTTAAGGTGGACATACGGTGGCATATCGGTTCTGTAGGACTGGCCATATCAAGTATGATAAAGGCCTAAAGAAATGGGAGCAGCTGGCAGGAGTAACCATGACTCTCTTAAGGTAGCCAAATGCATCGTCACTCTGCGATATTTATTTGAAACCTCGAGGATATCGTCGTTGGAGTAACTCAGACAACGTTAAGGTGGACATGTTGCAGCATTACGCTTCTGCATGGACTGGCCGCAGTACGAATTAAAGAGAGGAAAGATTCAAAGGAAGGGGAGCAGCTGGCGGCAGGAACTATGACTCTCTTAATGTGGCCAAATGCCTCGTCATCCGGCGAAGTACACTTGCTAACTCAAGAAACTCGTAGTGGGAGTAACTGTGACGACGTTTAGGTGGACATACAGTGGCATATCGGTTCTGTAGGACTGGCCATAGCAAGAATGATAATGGCCTAAAGAAATGAGAGCAGCCGGCAGGAGTAACTATGACTCTCTTAAGGTAGTCAAATGCCTCGTCACTCTGCGAAATTTATTTGAAAACTCGAGGATATCGTCGTTGGAGTAACTCAGACAACGTTAAGGTGGACATGTTGCAGCATTTCGCTTCTGCATGGACTGGCCGCAGTACGGATTAAAGAGAGGAAAGATTCAAAGAAAGTGGAGCAGCTGGAAAGAGGAACTATGACTCTCTTAAGGTAGCCAAATGCCTCGCCATCCGGCGATGTACATTTGCTAACTCGAGAAACTCGTAGTGGGAGTAACTGTGACGACGTTAAAGTGGACATACGGTGGCATATCGGTTCTGTAGGACTGACCATATCAAGTATGATAAAGGCCTAAAGAAATGGGAGCAGCTGGCAGGAGTAACCATGACTCTCTTAAGGTAGACAAATGCCTCGTCACACTGCGAAATTTATTTGAAAACTCGAGGATATCGTCGTTGGAGTAACTCAGACAACGTTAAGGTGGACATGTTGCAGCATTTCGCTTCTGCATGGACTGGCCGCAGTACTAATTAAAGAGAGGAACGATTCAAAGGAAGGGGAGCAGCTGGCGGCAGGAACTATAACTCTCTTAATGTGGCCAAATGCCTCGTCATCCGGCGAAGTACACTTGCTAACTCAAGAAACTCGTAGTGGGAGTAACTGTGACGACGTTTAGGTGGACGAACAGTGGCATATCGGTTCCGTAGGACTGGCCATAGCAAGAATGATAATGGCCTAAAGAAATGAGAGCAGCCGGCAGGAGTAACTATGACTCTCTTAAGGTAGTCAAGTGCCTCGTCACTCTGCCAAATTTATTTGAAAACTCGAGGATATCGTCGTTGGAGTAACTCAGACAACGTTAAGGTGGACATGTTGCAGCATTTCACTTCTGCATGGACTGGCCGCAGTACGAATTAAAGAGAGGAAAGATTGAAAGAAAGTGGAGCAGGTGGCAAGAGGAATTATGACTCTCTTAAGGTAGCCAAATGCCTCGTCATCCGGCGAAGTACATTTGCTAACTCGAGAAACTCGTAGTGGGGGTAACTGTGACGACGTTAAGGTGGACATACGGTGGCATATCGGTTCTGTAGGACTGGCCATATCAAGTATGATAAAGGCCTAAAGAAATGGGAGCAGCTGGCAGGAGTAACCATGACTCTCTTAAGGTAGCCAAATGCATCGTCACTCTGCGATATTTATTTGAAACCTCGAGGATATCGTCGTTGGAGTAACTCAGACAACGTTAAGGTGGACATGTTGCAGCATTACGCTTCTGCATGGACTGGCCGCAGTACGAATTAAAGAGAGGAAAGATTCAAAGGAAGGGGAGCAGCTGGCGGCAAGAACTATGACTCTCTTAATGTGGCCAAATGCCTCGTCATCCGGCGAAGTACACTTGCTAACTCAAGAAACTCGTAGTGGGAGTAACTGTGACGACGTTTAGGTGGACATACAGTGGCATATCGGTTCTGTAGGACTGGCCATAGCAAGAATGATAATGGCCTAAAGAAATGAGAGCAGCCGGCAGGAGTAACTATGACTCTCTTAAGGTAGTCAAATGCCTCGTCACTCTGCGAAATTTATTTGAAAACTCGAGGATATCGTCGTTGGAGTAACTCAGACAACGTTAAGGTGGACATGTTGCAGCATTTCGCTTCTGCATGGACTGGCCGCAGTACGGATTAAAGAGAGGAAAGATTCAAAGAAAGTGGAGCAGCTGGAAAGAGGAACTATGACTCTCTTAAGGTAGCCAAATGCCTCGCCATCCGGCGATGTACATTTGCTAACTCGAGAAACTCGTAGTGGGAGTAACTGTGACGACGTTAAAGTGGACATACGGTGGCATATCGGTTCTGTAGGACTGACCATATCAAGTATGATAAAGGCCTAAAGAAATGGGAGCAGCTGGCAGGAGTAACCATGACTCTCTTAAGGTAGACAAATGCCTCGTCACACTGCGAAATTTATTTGAAAACTCGAGGATATCGTCGTTGGAGTAACTCAGACAACGTTAAGGTGGACATGTTGCAGCATTTCGCTTCTGCATGGACTGGCCGCAGTACGAATTAAAGAGAGGAACGATTCAAAGGAAGGGGAGCAGCTGGCGGCAGGAACTATAACTCTCTTAATGTGGCCAAATGCCTCGTCATCCGGCGAAGTACACTTGCTAACTCAAGAAACTCGTAGTGGGAGTAACTGTGACGACGTTTAGGTGGACGAACAGTGGCATATCGGTTCCGTAGGACTGGCCATAGCAAGAATGATAATGGCCTAAAGAAATGAGAGCAGCCGGCAGGAGTAACTATGACTCTCTTAAGGTAGTCAAGTGCCTCGTCACTCTGCCAAATTTATTTGAAAACTCGAGGATATCGTCGTTGGAGTAACTCAGACCACGTTAAGGTGGACATGTTGCAGCATTTCACTTCTGCATGGACTGGCCGCAGTACGAATTAAAGAGAGGAAAGATTGAAAGAAAGTGGAGCAGGTGGCAAGAGGAATTATGACTCTCTTAAGGTAGCCAAATGCCTCGTCATCCGGCGAAGTACATTTGCTAACTCGAGAAACTCGTAGGGGGGGTAACTGTGACGACGTTAAGGTGGACATACGGTGGCATATCGGTTCTGTAGGACTGGCCATATCAAGAATGATAAAGGCCTAAAGAAATGGGAGCAGCTGGCAGGAGTAACCATGACTCTCTTAAGGTAGCCAAATGCCACGTCACTCTGCGAAATTTATTTGAAAATCGAGGATATCGTCGATGGAGTAACTCAGACAACGTTAAGGTTTACATGTTGCAGCATTTCGCTTCTGCATTGACTGGCCGCAGTACGAATTAAAGAGAGGAAAGATTCAAAGGAAGGGGAGCAGCTGGCAGCAGGAACTATGACTCTCTTAAGAGAGCCAAATGCCTCGTCATCCGGCGAAGTACATTTGTTAACTCAAGAAACTCGTAGTGGGTGTCACTGTGACGACGTTAAGGTGGACATACGGTGGCATATCGGTTCTGTAGGACTGGCCATAGCAAGAATGATAATGGCCTAAAGAAATGAGAGCAGCCGGCAGGAGTAACTATGACTCTCTTAAGGTAGTCAAGTGCCTCGTCACTCTGCCAAATTTATTTGAAAACTCGAGGATATCGTCGTTGGAGTAACTCAGACAACGTTAAGGTGGACATGGTGCAGCATTTCACTTCTGCATGGACTGGCCGCAGTACGAATTAAAGAGAGGAAAGATTGAAAGAAAGTGGAGCAGGTGGCAAGAGGAATTATGACTCTCTTAAGGTAGCCAAATGCCTCGTCATCCGGCGAAGTACATTTGCTAACTCGAGAAACTCGTAGTGGGGGTAACTGTGACGACGTTAAGGTGGACATACGGTGGCATATCGGTTCTGTAGGACTGGCCATATCAAGTATGATAAAGGCCTAAAGAAATGGGAGCAGCTGGCAGGAGTAACCATGACTCTCTTAAGGTAGCCAAATGCATCGTCACTCTGCGATATTTATTTGAAACCTCGAGGATATCGTCGTTGGAGTAACTCAGACAACGTTAAGGTGGACATGTTGCAGCATTACGCTTCTGCATGGACTGGCCGCAGTACGAATTAAAGAGAGGAAAGATTCAAAGGAAGGGGAGCAGCTGGCGGCAGGAACTATGACTCTCTTAATGTGGCCAAATGCCTCGTCATCCGGCGAAGTACACTTGCTAACTCAAGAAACTCGTAGTGGGAGTAACTGTGACGACGTTTAGGTGGACATACAGTGGCATATCGGTTCTGTAGGACTGGCCATAGCAAGAATGATAATGGCCTAAAGAAGTGAGAGCAGCCGGCAGGAGTAACTATGACTCTCTTAAGGTAGTCATATGCCTCGTCACTCTGCGAAATTTATTTGAAAACTCGAGGATATCGTCGTTGGAGTAACTCAGACAACGTTAAGGTGGACATGTTGCAGCATTTCGCTTCTGCATGGACTGGCCGCAGTACGGATTAAAGAGAGGAAAGATTCAAAGAAAGTGGAGCAGCTGGAAAGAGGAACTATGACTCTCTTAAGGTAGCCAAATGCCTCGCCATCCGGCGATGTACATTTGCTAACTCGAGAAACTCGTAGTGGGAGTAACTGTGACGACGTTAAAGTGGACATACGGTGGCATATCGGTTCTGTAGGACTGACCATATCAAGTATGATAAAGGCCTAAAGAAATGGGAGCAGCTGGCAGGAGTAACCATGACTCTCTTAAGGTAGACAAATGCCTCGTCACACTGCGAAATTTATTTGAAAACTCGAGGATATCGTCGTTGGAGTAACTCAGACAACGTTAAGGTGGACATGTTGCAGCATTTCGCTTCTGCATGGACTGACCGCAGTACGAATTAAAGAGAGGAACGATTCAAAGGAAGGGGAGCAGCTGGCGGCAGGAACTATAACTCTCTTAATGTGGCCAAATGCCTCGTCATCCGGCGAAGTACACTTGCTAACTCAAGAAACTCGTAGTGGGAGTAACTGTGACGACGTTTAGGTGGACGAACAGTGGCATATCGGTTCCGTAGGATTGGCCATAGCAAGAATGATAATGGCCTAAAGAAATGAGAGCAGCCGGCAGGAGTAACTATGACTCTCTTAAGGTAGTCAAGTGCCTCGTCACTCTGCCAAATTTATTTGAAAACTCGAGGATATCGTCGTTGGAGTAACTCAGACAACGTTAAGGTGGACATGTTGCAGCATTTCACTTCTGCATGGACTGGCCGCAGTACGAATTAAAGAGAGGAAAGATTCAAAGGAAGGGGAGCAGCTGGCGGCAAGAACTATGACTCTCTTAATGTGGCCAAATGCCTCGTCATCCGGCGAAGTACACTTGCTAACTCAAGAAACTCGTAGTGGGAGTAACTGTGACGACGTTTAGGTGGACATACAGTGGCATATCGGTTCTGTAGGACTGGCCATAGCAAGAATGATAATGGCCTAAAGAAAAGAGAGCAGCCGGCAGGAGTAACTATGACTCTCTTAAGGTAGTCAAATGCCTCGTCACTCTGCGAAATTTATTTGAAAACTCGAGGATATCGTCATTGGAGTAACTCAGACAACGTTAAGGTGGACATGTTGCAGCATTTCGCTTCTGCATGGACTGGCCGCAGTACGGATTAAAGAGAGGAAAGATTCAAAGAAAGTGGAGCAGCTGGAAAGAGGAACTATGACTCTCTTAAGGTAGCCAAATGCCTCGCCATCCGGCGATGTACATTTGCTAACTCGAGAAACTCGTAGTGGGAGTAACTGTGACGACGTTAAAGTGGACATACGGTGGCATATCGGTTCTGTAGGACTGACCATATCAAGTATGATAAAGGCCTAAAGAAATGGGAGCAGCTGGCAGGAGTAACCATGACTCTCTTAAGGTAGACAAATGCCTCGTCACACTGCGAAATTTATTTGAAAACTCGAGGATATCGTCGTTGGAGTAACTCAGACAACGTTAAGGTGGACATGTTGCAGCATTTCGCTTCTGCATGGACTGGCCGCAGTACGAATTAAAGAGAGGAACGATTCAAAGGAAGGGGAGCAGCTGGCGGCAGGAACTATAACTCTCTTAATGTGGCCAAATGCCTCGTCATCCGGCGAAGTACACTTGCTAACTCAAGAAACTCGTAGTGGGAGTAACTGTGACGACGTTTAGGTGGACGAACAGTGGCATATCGGTTCCGTAGGACTGGCCATAGCAAGAATGATAATGGCCTAAAGAAATGAGAGCAGCCGGCAGGAGTAACTATGACTCTCTTAAGGTAGTCAAGTGCCTCGTCACTCTGCCAAATTTATTTGAAAACTCGAGGATATCGTCGTTGGAGTAACTCAGACCACGTTAAGGTGGACATGTTGCAGCATTTCACTTCTGCATGGACTGGCCGCAGTACGAATTAAAGAGAGGAAAGATTGAAAGAAAGTGGAGCAGGTGGCAAGAGGAATTATGACTCTCTTAAGGTAGCCAAATGCCTCGTCATCCGGCGAAGTACATTTGCTAACTCGAGAAACTCGTAGGGGGGGTAACTGTGACGACGTTAAGGCGGACATACGGTGGCATATCGGTTCTGTAGGACTTGCCATATCAAGAATGATAAAGGCCTAAAGAAATGGGAGCAGCTGGCAGGAGTAACCATGACTCTCTTAAGGTAGCCAAATGCCTCGTCACTCTGCGAAATTTATTTGAAAATCGAGGATATCGTCGATGGAGTAACTCAGACAACGTTAAGGTTTACATGTTGCAGCATTTCGCTTCTGCATTGACTGGCCGCAGTACGAATTAAAGAGAGGAAAGATTCAAAGGAAGGGGAGCAGCTGGCAGCAGGAACTATGACTCTCTTAAGAGAGCCAAATGCCTCGTCATCCGGCGAAGTACATTTGTTAACTCAAGAAACTCGTAGTGGGTGTCACTGTGACGACGTTAAGGTGGACATACGGTGGCATATCGGTTCTGTAGGACTGGCCATAGCAAGAATGATAATGGCCTAAAGAAATGAGAGCAGCCGGCAGGAGTAACTATGACTCTCTTAAGGTAGTCAAGTGCCTCGTCACTCTGCCAAATTTATTTGAAAACTCGAGGATATCGTCGTTGGAGTAACTCAGACAACGTTAAGGTGGACATGTTGCAGCATTTCACTTCTGCATGGACTGGCCGCAGTACGAATTAAAGAGAGGAAAGATTGAAAGAAAGTGGAGCAGGTGGCAAGAGGAATTATGACTCTCTTAAGGTAGCCAAATGCCTCGTCATCCGGCGAAGTACATTTGCTAACTCGAGAAACTCGTAGTGGGGGTAACTGTGACGACGTTAAGGTGGACATACGGTGGCATATCGGTTCTGTAGGACTGGCCATATCAAGTATGATAAAGGCCTAAAGAAATGGGAGCAGCTGGCAGGAGTAACCATGACTCTCTTAAGGTAGCCAAATGTATCGTCACTCTGCGATATTTATTTGAAACCTCGAGGATATCGTCGTTGGAGTAACTCAGACCACGTTAAGGTGGACATGTTGCAGCATTACGCTTCTGCATGGACTGGCCGCAGTACGAATTAAAGAGAGGAAAGATTCAAAGGAAGGGGAGCAGCTGGCGGCAAGAACTATGACTCTCTTAATGTGGCCAAATGCCTCGTCATCCGGCGAAGTACACTTGCTAACTCAAGAAACTCGTAGTGGGAGTAACTGTGACGACGTTTAGGTGGACATACAGTGGCATATCGGTTCTGTAGGACTGGCCATAGCAAGAATGATAATGGCCTAAAGAAATGAGAGCAGCCGGCAGGAGTAACTATGACTCTCTTAAGGTAGTCAAATGCCTCGTCACTCTGCGAAATTTATTTGAAAACTCGAGGATATCGTCGTTGGAGTAACTCAGACAACGTTAAGGTGGACATGTTGCAGCATTTCGCTTCTGCATGGACTGGCCGCAGTACGGATTAAAGAGAGGAAAGATTCAAAGAAAGTGGAGCAGCTGGAAAGAGGAACTATGACTCTCTTAAGGTAGCCAAATGCCTCGCCATCCGGCGATGTACATTTGCTAACTCGAGAAACTCGTAGTGGGAGTAACTGTGACGACGTTAAAGTGGACATACGGTGGCATATCGGTTCTGTAGGACTGACCATATCAAGTATGATAAAGGCCTAAAGAAATGGGAGCAGCTGGCAGGAGTAACCATGACTCTCTTAAGGTAGACAAATGCCTCGTCACACTGCGAAATTTATTTGAAAACTCGAGGATATCGTCGTTGGAGTAACTCAGACAACGTTAAGGTGGACATGTTGCAGCATTTCGCTTCTGCATGGACTGGCCGCAGTACGAATTAAAGAGAGGAACGATTCAAAGGAAGGGGAGCAGCTGGCGGCAGGAACTATAACTCTCTTAATGTGGCCAAATGCCTCGTCATCCGGCGAAGTACACTTGCTAACTCAAGAAACTCGTAGTGGGAGTAACTGTGACGACGTTTAGGTGGACGAACAGTGGCATATCGGTTCCGTAGGACTGGCCATAGCAAGAATGATAATGGCCTAAAGAAATGAGAGCAGCCGGCAGGAGTAACTATGACTCTCTTAAGGTAGTCAAGTGCCTCGTCACTCTGCCAAATTTATTTGAAAACTCGAGGATATCGTCGTTGGAGTAACTCAGACCACGTTAAGGTGGACATGTTGCAGCATTTCACTTCTGCATGGACTGGCCGCAGTACGAATTAAAGAGAGGAAAGATTGAAAGAAAGTGGAGCAGGTGGCAAGAGGAATTATGACTCTCTTAAGGTAGCCAAATGCCTCGTCATCCGGCGAAGTACATTTGCTAACTCGAGAAACTCGTAGGGGGGGTAACTGCGACGACGTTAAGGTGGACATACGGTGGCATATCGGTTCTGTAGGACTGGCCATATCAAGAATGATAAAGGCCTAAAGAAATGGGAGCAGCTGGCAGGAGTAACCATGACTCTCTTAAGGTAGCCAAATGCCTCGTCACTCTGCGAAATTTATTTGAAAATCGAGGATATCGTCGATGGAGTAACTCAGACAACGTTAAGGTTTACATGTTGCAGCATTTCGCTTCTGCATTGACTGGCCGCAGTACGAATTAAAGAGAGGAAAGATTCAAAGGAAGGGGAGCAGCTGGCAGCAGGAACTATGACTCTCTTAAGAGAGCCAAATGCCTCGTCATCCGGCGAAGTACATTTGTTAACTCAAGAAACTCGTAGTGGGTGTCACTGTGACGACGTTAAGGTGGACATACGGTGGCATATCGGTTCTGTAGGACTGGCCATATCAAGTATGATAAAGGCCTAAAGAAATGGGAGCAGCTGGCAGGAGTAACCATGACTCTCTTAAGGTAGCCAAATGCATCGTCACTCTGCGATATTTATTTGAAACCTCGAGGATATCGTCGTTGGAGTAACTCAGACAACGTTAAGGTGGACATGTTGCAGCATTACGCTTCTGCATGGACTGGCCGCAGTACGAATTAAAGAGAGGAAAGATTCAAAGGAAGGGGAGCAGCTGGCGGCAGGAACTATGACTCTCTTAATGTGGCCAAATGCCTCGTCATCCGGCGAAGTACACTTGCTAACTCAAGAAACTCGTAGTGGGAGTAACTGTGACGACGTTTAGGTGGACATACAGTGGCATATCGGTTCTGTAGGACTGGCCATAGCAAGAATGATAATGGCCTAAAGAAATGAGAGCAGCCGGCAGGAGTAACTATGACTCTCTTAAGGTAGTCAAATGCCTCGTCACTCTGCGAAATTTATTTGAAAACTCGAGGATATCGTCGTTGGAGTAACTCAGACAACGTTAAGGTGGACATGTTGCAGCATTTCGCTTCTGCATGGACTGGCCGCAGTACGGATTAAAGAGAGGAAAGATTCAAAGAAAGTGGAGCAGCTGGAAAGAGGAACTATGACTCTCTTAAGGTAGCCAAATGCCTCGCCATCCGGCGATGTACATTTGCTAACTCGAGAAACTCGTAGTGGGAGTAACTGTGACGACGTTAAAGTGGACATACGGTGGCATATCGGTTCTGTAGGACTGACCATATCAAGTATGATAAAGGCCTAAAGAAATGGGAGCAGCTGGCAGGAGTAACCATGACTCTCTTAAGGTAGACAAATGCCTCGTCACACTGCGAAATTTATTTGAAAACTCGAGGATATCGTCGTTGGAGTAACTCAGACAACGTTAAGGTGGACATGTTGCAGCATTTCGCTTCTGCATGGACTGGCCGCAGTACGAATTAAAGAGAGGAACGATTCAAAGGAAGGGGAGCAGCTGGCGGCAGGAACTATAACTCTCTTAATGTGGCCAAATGCCTCGTCATCCGGCGAAGTACACTTGCTAACTCAAGAAACTCGTAGTGGGAGTAACTGTGACGACGTTTAGGTGGACGAACAGTGGCATATCGGTTCCGTAGGACTGGCCATAGCAAGAATGATAATGGCCTAAAGAAATGAGAGCAGCCGGCAGGAGTAACTATGACTCTCTTAAGGTAGTCAAGTGCCTCGTCACTCTGCCAAATTTATTTGAAAACTCGAGGATATCGTCGTTGGAGTAACTCAGACAACGTTAAGGTGGACATGTTGCAGCATTTCACTTCTGCATGGACTGGCCGCAGTACGAATTAAAGAGAGGAAAGATTGAAAGAAAGTGGAGCAGGTGGCAAGAGGAATTATGACTCTCTTAAGGTAGCCAAATGCCTCGTCATCCGGCGAAGTACATTTGCTAACTCGAGAAACTCGTAGTGGGGGTAACTGTGACGACGTTAAGGTGGACATACGGTGGCATATCGGTTCTGTAGGACTGGCCATATCAAGTATGATAAAGGCCTAAAGAAATGGGAGCAGCTGGCAGGAGTAACCATGACTCTCTTAAGGTAGCCAAATGTATCGTCACTCTGCGATATTTATTTGAAACCTCGAGGATATCGTCGTTGGAGTAACTCAGACCACGTTAAGGTGGACATGTTGCAGCATTACGCTTCTGCATGGACTGGCCGCAGTACGAATTAAAGAGAGGAAAGATTCAAAGGAAGGGGAGCAGCTGGCGGCAAGAACTATGACTCTCTTAATGTGGCCAAATGCCTCGTCATCCGGCGAAGTACACTTGCTAACTCAAGAAACTCGTAGTGGGAGTAACTGTGACGACGTTTAGGTGGACATACAGTGGCATATCGGTTCTGTAGGACTGGCCATAGCAAGAATGATAATGGCCTAAAGAAATGAGAGCAGCCGGCAGGAGTAACTATGACTCTCTTAAGGTAGTCAAATGCCTCGTCACTCTGCGAAATTTATTTGAAAACTCGAGGATATCGTCGTTGGAGTAACTCAGACAACGTTAAGGTGGACATGTTGCAGCATTTCGCTTCTGCATGGACTGGCCGCAGTACGGATTAAAGAGAGGAAAGATTCAAAGAAAGTGGAGCAGCTGGAAAGAGGAACTATGACTCTCTTAAGGTAGCCAAATGCCTCGCCATCCGGCGATGTACATTTGCTAACTCGAGAAACTCGTAGTGGGAGTAACTGTGACGACGTTAAAGTGGACATACGGTGGCATATCGGTTCTGTAGGACTGACCATATCAAGTATGATAAAGGCCTAAAGAAATGGGAGCAGCTGGCAGGAGTAACCATGACTCTCTTAAGGTAGACAAATGCCTCGTCACACTGCGAAATTTATTTGAAAACTCGAGGATATCGTCGTTGGAGTAACTCAGACAACGTTAAGGTGGACATGTTGCAGCATTTCGCTTCTGCATGGACTGGCCGCAGTACGAATTAAAGAGAGGAACGATTCAAAGGAAGGGGAGCAGCTGGCGGCAGGAACTATAACTCTCTTAATGTGGCCAAATGCCTCGTCATCCGGCGAAGTACACTTGCTAACTCAAGAAACTCGTAGTGGGAGTAACTGTGACGACGTTTAGGTGGACGAACAGTGGCATATCGGTTCCGTAGGACTGGCCATAGCAAGAATGATAATGGCCTAAAGAAATGAGAGCAGCCGGCAGGAGTAACTATGACTCTCTTAAGGTAGTCAAGTGCCTCGTCACTCTGCCAAATTTATTTGAAAACTCGAGGATATCGTCGTTGGAGTAACTCAGACAACGTTAAGGTGGACATGTTGCAGCATTTCACTTCTGCATGGACTGGCCGCAGTACGAATTAAAGAGAGGAAAGATTGAAAGAAAGTGGAGCAGGTGGCAAGAGGAATTATGACTCTCTTAAGGTAGCCAAATGCCTCGTCATCCGGCGAAGTACATTTGCTAACTCGAGAAACTCGTAGTGGGGGTAACTGTGACGACGTTAAGGTGGACATACGGTGGCATATCGGTTCTGTAGGACTGGCCATATCAAGTATGATAAAGGCCTAAAGATATGGGAGCAGCTGGCAGGAGTAACCATGACTCTCTTAAGGTAGCCAAATGTATCGTCACTCTGCGATATTTATTTGAAACCTCGAGGATATCGTCGTTGGAGTAACTCAGACCACGTTAAGGTGGACATGTTGCAGCATTACGCTTCTGCATGGACTGGCCGCAGTACGAATTAAAGAGAGGAAAGATTCAAAGGAAGGGGAGCAGCTGGCGGCAAGAACTATGACTCTCTTAATGTGGCCAAATGCCTCGTCATCCGGCGAAGTACACTTGCTAACTCAAGAAACTCGTAGTGGGAGTAACTGTGACGACGTTTAGGTGGACATACAGTGGCATATCGGTTCTGTAGGACTGGCCATAGCAAGAATGATAATGGCCTAAAGAAATGAGAGCAGCCGGCAGGAGTAACTATGACTCTCTTAAGGTAGTCAAATGCCTCGTCACTCTGCGAAATTTATTTGAAAACTCGAGGATATCGTCGTTGGAGTAACTCAGACAACGTTAAGGTGGACATGTTGCAGCATTTCGCTTCTGCATGGACTGGCCGCAGTACGGATTAAAGAGAGGAAAGATTCAAAGAAAGTGGAGCAGCTGGAAAGAGGAACTATGACTCTCTTAAGGTAGCCAAATGCCTCGCCATCCGGCGATGTACATTTGCTAACTCGAGAAACTCGTAGTGGGAGTAACTGTGACGACGTTAAAGTGGACATACGGTGGCATATCGGTTCTGTAGGACTGACCATATCAAGTATGATAAAGGCCTAAAGAAATGGGAGCAGCTGGCAGGAGTAACCATGACTCTCTTAAGGTAGACAAATGCCTCGTCACACTGCGAAATTTATTTGAAAACTCGAGGATATCGTCGTTGGAGTAACTCAGACAACGTTAAGGTGGACATGTTGCAGCATTTCGCTTCTGCATGGACTGGCCGCAGTACGAATTAAAGAGAGGAACGATTCAAAGGAAGGGGAGCAGCTGGCGGCAGGAACTATAACTCTCTTAATGTGGCCAAATGCCTCGTCATCCGGCGAAGTACACTTGCTAACTCAAGAAACTCGTAGTGGGAGTAACTGTGACGACGTTTAGGTGGACGAACAGTGGCATATCGGTTCCGTAGGACTGGCCATAGCAAGAATGATAATGGCCTAAAGAAATGAGAGCAGCCGGCAGGAGTAACTCTGACTCTCTTAAGGTAGCCAAATGCCTCGTCACTCTGCGAAATTTATTTGAAAATCGAGGATATCGTCGATGGAGTAACTCAGACAACGTTAAGGTTTACATGTTGCAGCATTTCGCTTCTGCATTGACTGGCCGCAGTACGAATTAAAGAGAGGAAAGATTCAAAGGAAGGGGAGCAGCTGGCAGCAGGAACTATGACTCTCTTAAGAGAGCCAAATGTCTCGTCATCCGGCGAAGTACATTTGTTAACTCAAGAAACTCGTAGTGGGTGTCACTGTGACGACGTTAAGGTGGACATACGGTGGCATATCGGTTCTGTAGGACTGGCCATAGCAAGAATGATAATGGCCTAAAGAAATGAGAGCAGCCGGCAGGAGTAACTATGACTCTCTTAAGGTAGTCAAGTGCCTCGTCACTCTGCCAAATTTATTTGAAAACTCGAGGATATCGTCGTTGGAGTAACTCAGACAACGTTAAGGTGGACATGTTGCAGCATTTCGCTTCTGCATTGACTGGCCGCAGTACGAATTAAAGAGAGGAAAGATTCAAAGGAAGGGGAGCAGCTGGCAGCAGGAACTATGACTCTCTTAAGAGAGCCAAATGCCTCGTCATCCGGCGAAGTACATTTGTTAACTCAAGAAACTCGTAGTGGGTGTCACTGTGACGACGTTAAGGTGGACATACGGTGGCATATCGGTTCTGTAGGACTGGCCATAGCAAGAATGATAATGGCCTAAAGAAATGAGAGCAGCCGGCAGGAGTAACTATGACTCTCTTAAGGTAGTCAAGTGCCTCGTCACTCTGCCAAATTTATTTGAAAACTCGAGGATATCGTCGTTGGAGTAACTCAGACAACGTTAAGGTGGACATGTTGCAGCATTTCACTTCTGCATGGACTGGCCGCAGTACGAATTAAAGAGAGGAAAGATTGAAAGAAAGTGGAGCAGGTGGCAAGAGGAATTATGACTCTCTTAAGGTAGCCAAATGCCTCGTCATCCGGCGAAGTACATTTGCTAACTCGAGAAACTCGTAGTGGGGGTAACTGTGACGACGTTAAGGTGGACATACGGTGGCATATCGGTTCTGTAGGACTGGCCATATCAAGTATGATAAAGGCCTAAAGAAATGGGAGCAGCTGGCAGGAGTAACCATGACTCTCTTAAGGTAGCCAAATGTATCGTCACTCTGCGATATTTATTTGAAACCTCGAGGATATCGTCGTTGGAGTAACTCAGACCACGTTAAGGTGGACATGTTGCAGCATTACGCTTCTGCATGGACTGGCCGCAGTACGAATTAAAGAGAGGAAAGATTCAAAGGAAGGGGAGCAGCTGGCGGCAAGAACTATGACTCTCTTAATGTGGCCAAATGCCTCGTCATCCGGCGAAGTACACTTGCTAACTCAAGAAACTCGTAGTGGGAGTAACTGTGACGACGTTTAGGTGGACATACAGTGGCATATCGGTTCTGTAGGACTGGCCATAGCAAGAATGATAATGGCCTAAAGAAATGAGAGCAGCCGGCAGGAGTAACTATGACTCTCTTAAGGTAGTCAAATGCCTCGTCACTCTGCGAAATTTATTTGAAAACTCGAGGATATCGTCGTTGGAGTAACTCAGACAACGTTAAGGTGGACATGTTGCAGCATTTCGCTTCTGCATGGACTGGCCGCAGTACGGATTAAAGAGAGGAAAGATTCAAAGAAAGTGGAGCAGCTGGAAAGAGGAACTATGACTCTCTTAAGGTAGCCAAATGCCTCGCCATCCGGCGATGTACATTTGCTAACTCGAGAAACTCGTAGTGGGAGTAACTGTGACGACGTTAAAGTGGACATACGGTGGCATATCGGTTCTGTAGGACTGACCATATCAAGTATGATAAAGGCCTAAAGAAATGGGAGCAGCTGGCAGGAGTAACCATGACTCTCTTAAGGTAGACAAATGCCTCGTCACACTGCGAAATTTATTTGAAAACTCGAGGATATCGTCGTTGGAGTAACTCAGACAACGTTAAGGTGGACATGTTGCAGCATTTCGCTTCTGCATGGACTGGCCGCAGTACGAATTAAAGAGAGGAACGATTCAAAGGAAGGGGAGCAGCTGGCGGCAGGAACTATAACTCTCTTAATGTGGCCAAATGCCTCGTCATCCGGCGAAGTACACTTGCTAACTCAAGAAACTCGTAGTGGGAGTAACTGTGACGACGTTTAGGTGGACGAACAGTGGCATATCGGTTCCGTAGGACTGGCCATAGCAAGAATGATAATGGCCTAAAGAAATGAGAGCAGCCGGCAGGAGTAACTATGACTCTCTTAAGGTAGCCAAATGCCTCGTCACTCTGCGAAATTTATTTGAAAATCGAGGATATCGTCGATGGAGTAACTCAGACAACGTTAAGGTTTACATGTTGCAGCATTTCGCTTCTGCATTGACTGGCCGCAGTACGAATTAAAGAGAGGAAAGATTCAAAGGAAGGGGAGCAGCTGGCAGCAGGAACTATGACTCTCTTAAGAGAGCCAAATGCCTCGTCATCCGGCGAAGTACATTTGTTAACTCAAGAAACTCGTAGTGGGTGTCACTGTGACGACGTTAAGGTGGACATACGGTGGCATATCGGTTCTGTAGGACTGGCCATAGCAAGAATGATAATGGCCTAAAGAAATGAGAGCAGCCGGCAGGAGTAACTATGACTCTCTTAAGGTAGTCAAGTGCCTCGTCACTCTGCCAAATTTATTTGAAAACTCGAGGATATCGTCGTTGGAGTAACTCAGACAACGTTAAGGTGGACATGTTGCAGCATTTCACTTCTGCATGGACTGGCCGCAGTACGAATTAAAGAGAGGAAAGATTGAAAGAAAGTGGAGCAGGTGGCAAGAGGAATTATGACTCTCTTAAGGTAGCCAAATGCCTCGTCATCCGGCGAAGTACATTTGCTAACTCGAGAAACTCGTAGTGGGGGTAACTGTGACGACGTTAAGGTGGACATACGGTGGCATATCGGTTCTGTAGGACTGGCCATATCAAGTATGATAAAGGCCTAAAGAAATGGGAGCAGCTGGCAGGAGTAACCATGACTCTCTTAAGGTAGCCAAATGCATCGTCACTCTGCGATATTTATTTGAAACCTCGAGGATATCGTCGTTGGAGTAACTCAGACAACGTTAAGGTGGACATGTTGCAGCATTTCGCTTCTGCATGGACTGGCCGCAGTACGGATTAAAGAGAGGAAAGATTCAAAGAAAGTGGAGCAGCTGGAAAGAGGAACTATGACTCTCTTAAGGTAGCCAAATGCCTCGCCATCCGGCGATGTACATTTGCTAACTCGAGAAACTCGTAGTGGGAGTAACTGTGACGACGTTAAAGTGGACATACGGTGGCATATCGGTTCTGTAGGACTGACCATATCAAGTATGATAAAGGCCTAAAGAAATGGGAGCAGCTGGCAGGAGTAACCATGACTCTCTTAAGGTAGACAAATGCCTCGTCACACTGCGAAATTTATTTGAAAACTCGAGGATATCGTCGTTGGAGTAACTCAGACAACGTTAAGGTGGACATGTTGCAGCATTTCGCTTCTGCATGGACTGGCCGCAGTACGAATTAAAGAGAGGAACGATTCAAAGGAAGGGGAGCAGCTGGCGGCAGGAACTATAACTCTCTTAATGTGGCCAAATGCCTCGTCATCCGGCGAAGTACACTTGCTAACTCAAGAAACTCGTAGTGGGAGTAACTGTGACGACGTTTAGGTGGACGAACAGTGGCATATCGGTTCCGTAGGACTGGCCATAGCAAGAATGATAATGGCCTAAAGAAATGAGAGCAGCCGGCAGGAGTAACTATGACTCTCTTAAGGTAGTCAAGTGCCTCGTCACTCTGCCAAATTTATTTCAAAACTCGAGGATATCGTCGTTGGAGTAACTCAGACCACGTTAAGGTGGACATGTTGCAGCATTTCACTTCTGCATGGACTGGCCGCAGTACGAATTAAAGAGAGGAAAGATTGAAAGAAAGTGGAGCAGGTGGCAAGAGGAATTATGACTCTCTTAAGGTAGCCAAATGCCTCGTCATCCGGCGAAGTACATTTGCTAACTCGAGAAACTCGTAGGGGGGGTAACTGTGACGACGTTAAGGTGGACATACGGTGGCATATCGGTTCTGTAGGACTGGCCATATCAAGAATGATAAAGGCCTAAAGAAATGGGAGCAGCTGGCAGGAGTAACCATGACTCTCTTAAGGTAGCCAAATGCCTCGTCACTCTGCGAAATTTATTTGAAAATCGAGGATATCGTCGATGGAGTAACTCAGACAACGTTAAGGTTTACATGTTGCAGCATTTCGCTTCTGCATTGACTGGCCGCAGTACGAATTAAAGAGAGGAAAGATTCAAAGGAAGGGGAGCAGCTGGCAGCAGGAACTATGACTCTCTTAAGAGAGCCAAATGCCTCGTCATCCGGCGAAGTACATTTGTTAACTCAAGAAACTCGTAGTGGGTGTCACTGTGACGACGTTAAGGTGGACATACGGTGGCATATCGGTTCTGTAGGACTGGCCATATCAAGTATGATAAAGGCCTAAAGAAATGGGAGCAGCTGGCAGGAGTAACCATGACTCTCTTAAGGTAGCCAAATGCATCGTCACTCTGCGATATTTATTTGAAACCTCGAGGATATCGTCGTTGGAGTAACTCAGACAACGTTAAGGTGGACATGTTGCAGCATTACGCTTCTGCATGGACTGGCCGCAGTACGAATTAAAGAGAGGAAAGATTCAAAGGAAGGGGAGCAGCTGGCGGCAGGAACTATGACTCTCTTAATGTGGCCAAATGCCTCGTCATCCGGCGAAGTACACTTGCTAACTCAAGAAACTCGTAGTGGGAGTAACTGTGACGACGTTTAGGTGGACATACAGTGGCATATCGGTTCTGTAGGACTGGCCATAGCAAGAATGATAATGGCCTAAAGAAATGAGAGCAGCCGGCAGGAGTAACTATGACTCTCTTAAGGTAGTCAAATGCCTCGTCACTCTGCGAAATTTATTTGAAAACTCGAGGATATCGTCGTTGGAGTAACTCAGACAACGTTAAGGTGGACATGTTGCAGCATTTCGCTTCTGCATGGACTGGCCGCAGTACGGATTAAAGAGAGGAAAGATTCAAAGAAAGTGGAGCAGCTGGAAAGAGGAACTATGACTCTCTTAAGGTAGCCAAATGCCTCGCCATCCGGCGATGTACATTTGCTAACTCGAGAAACTCGTAGTGGGAGTAACTGTGACGACGTTAAAGTGGACATACGGTGGCATATCGGTTCTGTAGGACTGACCATATCAAGTATGATAAAGGCCTAAAGAAATGGGAGCAGCTGGCAGGAGTAACCATGACTCTCTTAAGGTAGACAAATGCCTCGTCACACTGCGAAATTTATTTGAAAACTCGAGGATATCGTCGTTGGAGTAACTCAGACAACGTTAAGGTGGACATGTTGCAGCATTTCACTTCTGCATGGACTGGCCGCAGTACGAATTAAAGAGAGGAACGATTCAAAGGAAGGGGAGCAGCTGGCGGCAGGAACTATAACTCTCTTAATGTGGCCAAATGCCTCGTCATCCGGCGAAGTACACTTGCTAACTCAAGAAACTCGTAGTGGGAGTAACTGTGACGACGTTTAGGTGGACGAACAGTGGCATATCGGTTCCGTAGGACTGGCCATAGCAAGAATGATAATGGCCTAAAGAAATGAGAGCAGCCGGCAGGAGTAACTATAACTCTCTTAAGGTAGTCAAGTGCCTCGTCACTCTGCCAAATTTATTTGGAAACTCGAGGATATCGTCGTTGGAGTAACTCAGACAACGTTAAGGTGGACATGTTGCAGCATTTCACTTCTGCATGGACTGGCCGCAGTACGAATTAAAGAGAGGAAAGATTGAAAGAAAGTGGAGCAGGTGGCAAGAGGAATTATGACTCTCTTAAGGTAGCCAAATGCCTCGTCATCCGGCGAAGTACATTTGCTAACTCGAGAAACTCGTAGTGGGGGTAACTGTGACGACGTTAAGGTGGACATACGGTGGCATATCGGTTCTGTAGGACTGGCCATATCAAGTATGATAAAGGCCTAAAGAAATGGGAGCAGCTGGCAGGAGTAACCATGACTCTCTTAAGGTAGCCAAATGCATCGTCACTCTGCGATATTTATTTGAAACCTCGAGGATATCGTCGTTGGAGTAACTCAGACAACGTTAAGGTGGACATGTTGCAGCATTACGCTTCTGCATGGACTGGCCGCAGTACGAATTAAAGAGAGGAAAGATTCAAAGGAAGGGGAGCAGCTGGCGGCAGGAACTATGACTCTCTTAATGTGGCCAAATGCCTCGTCATCCGGCGAAGTACACTTGCTAACTCAAGAAACTCGTAGTGGGAGTAACTGTGACGACGTTTAGGTGGACATACAGTGGCATATCGGTTCTGTAGGACTGGCCATAGCAAGAATGATAATGGCCTAAAGAAATGAGAGCAGCCGGCAGGAGTGACTATGACTCTCTTAAGGTAGTCAAATGCCTCGTCACTCTGCGAAATTTATTTGAAAACTCGAGGATATCGTCGTTGGAGTAACTCAGACAACGTTAAGGTGGACATGTTGCAGCATTTCGCTTCTGCATGGACTGGCCGCAGTACGGATTAAAGAGAGGAAAGATTCAAAGAAAGTGGAGCAGCTGGAAAGAGGAACTATGACTCTCTTAAGGTAGCCAAATGCCTCGCCATCCGGCGATGTACATTTGCTGACTCGAGACACTCGTAGTGGGAGTAACTGTGACGACGTTAAAGTGGACATACGGTGGCATATCGGTTCTGTAGGACTGACCATATCAAGTATGATAAAGGCCTAAAGAAATGGGAGCAGCTGGCAGGAGTAACCATGACTCTCTTAAGGTAGACAAATGCCTCGTCACACTGCGAAATTTATTTGAAAACTCGAGGATATCGTCGTTGGAGTAACTCAGACAACGTTAAGGTGGACATGTTGCAGCATTTCGCTTCTGCATGGACTGGCCGCAGTACGAATTAAAGAGAGGAACGATTCAAAGGAAGGGGAGCAGCTGGCGGCAGGAACTATAACTCTCTTAATGTGGCCAAATGCCTCGTCATCCGGCGAAGTACACTTGCTAACTCAAGAAACTCGTAGTGGGAGTAACTGTGACGACGTTTAGGTGGACGAACAGTGGCATATCGGTTCCGTAGGACTGGCCATAGCAAGAATGATAATGGCCTAAAGAAATGAGAGCAGCCGGCAGGAGTAACTATGACTCTCTTAAGGTAGTCAAGTGCCTCGTCACTCTGCCAAATTTATTTGAAAACTCGAGGATATCGTCGTTGGAGTAACTCAGACCACGTTAAGGTGGACATGTTGCAGCATTTCACTTCTGCATGGACTGGCCGCAGTACGATTTAAAGAGAGGAAAGATAAAAAGAAAGTGGAGCAGGTGGCAAGAGGAATTATGACTCTCTTAAGGTAGCCAAATGCCTCGTCATCCGGCGAAGTACATTTGCTAACTCGAGAAACTCGTAGGGGGGGTAACTGTGACGACGTTAAGGTGGACATACGGTGGCATATCGGTTCTGTAGGACTGGCCATATCAAGAATGATAAAGGCCTAAAGAAATGGGAGCAGCTGGCAGGAGTAACCATGACTCTCTTAAGGTAGCCAAATGCCTCGTCACTCTGCGAAATTTATTTGAAAATCGAGGATATCGTCGATGGAGTAACTCAGACAACGTTAAGGTTTACATGTTGCAGCATTTCGCTTCTGCATTGACTGGCCGCAGTACGAATTAAAGAGAGGAAAGATTCAAAGGAAGGGGAGCAGCTGGCAGCAGGAACTATGACTCTCTTAAGAGAGCCAAATGCCTCGTCATCCGGCGAAGTACATTTGTTAACTCAAGAAACTCGTAGTGGGTGTCACTGTGACGACGTTAAGGTGGACATACGGTGGCATATCGGTTCTGTAGGACTGGCCATAGCAAGAATGATAATGGCCTAAAGAAAAGAGAGCAGCCGGCAGGAGTAACTATGACTCTCTTAAGGTAGTCAAATGCCTCGTCACTCTGCGAAATTTATTTGAAAACTCGAGGATATCGTCATTGGAGTAACTCAGACAACGTTAAGGTAAACATGTTGCAGCATTTCGCTTCCGGATGGACTGGCCGCAGTACGAATTAAAGAGAGGAAAGATTCAAAGAAAGGGGAGCAGCTGGCAAGAGGAGCTATGACACTCTTAAGGTAGCCAAATGCCTCGTAATCCGGCGAAGTACATTTGCTAACTCGAGAAACACGTAGTGGGAGTAACTGTGACGACGTTAAGGTGGACATACGGTGGCATATCGGTTCTGTAGGACTGGCCATATCAAGTATGATAAAGGCCTAAAGAAATGGGAGCAGCTGGCAGGAGTAACCATGACTCTCTTAAGGTAGCCAAATGCATCGTCACTCTGCGATATTTATTTGAAACCTCGAGGATATCGTCGTTGGAGTAACTCAGACAACGTTAAGGTGGACATGTTGCAGCATTTCGCTTCTGCATGGACTGGCCGCAGTACGAATTAAAGAGAGGAAAGATTCAAAGGAAGGGGAGCAGCTGGCGGCAGGAACTATGACTCTCTTAATGTGGCCAAATGCCTCGTCATCCGGCGAAGTACACCTGCTAACTCAAGAAACTCGTAGTGGGAGTAACTGTGACGACGTTTAGGTGGACATACAGTGGCATATCGGTTCTGTAGGACTGGCCATAGCAAGAATGATAATGGCCTAAAGAAATGAGAGCAGCCGGCAGGAGTAACTATGACTCTCTTAAGGTAGTCAAATGCCTCGTCACTCTGCGAAATTTATTTGAAAACTCGAGGATATCGTCATTGGAGTAACTCAGACAACGTTAAGGTGGACATGTTGCAGCATTTCGCTTCTGCATGGACTGGCCGCAGTACGGATTAAAGAGAGGAAAGATTCAAAGAAAGTGGAGCAGGTGGCAAGAGGAATTATGACTCTCTTAAGGTAGCCAAATGCCTCGTCATCCGGCGAAGTACATTTGCTAACTCGAGAAACTCGTAGTGGGGGTAACTGTGACGACGTTAAGGTGGACATACGGTGGCATATCGGTTCTGTAGGACTGGCCATATCAAGTATGATAAAGGCCTAAAGAAATGGGAGCAGCTGGCAGGAGTAACCATGACTCTCTTAAGGTAGACAAATGCCTCGTCACACTGCGAAATTTATTTGAAAACTCGAGGATATCGTCGTTGGAGTAACTCAGACAACGTTAAGGTGGACATGTTGCAGCATTTCGCTTCTGCATGGACTGGCCGCAATACGAATTAAAGAGAGGAACGATTCAAAGGAAGGGGAGCAGCTGGCGGCAGGAACTATAACTCTCTTAATGTGGCCAAATGCCTCGTCATCCGGCGAAGTACACTTGCTAACTCAAGAAACTCGTAGTGGGAGTAACTGTGACGACGTTTAGGTGGACGAACAGTGGCATATCGGTTCCGTAGGACTGGCCATAGCAAGAATGATAATGGCCTAAAGAAATGAGAGCAGCCGGCAGTAGTAACTATGACTCTCTTAAGGTAGTCAAGTGCCTCGTCACTCTGCCAAATTTATTTGAAAACTCGAGGATATCGTCGTTGGAGTAACTCAGACCACGTTAAGGTGGACATGTTGCAGCATTTCACTTCTGCATGGACTGGCCGCAGTACGAATTAAAGAGAGGAAAGATTGAAAGAAAGTGGAGCAGGTGGCAAGAGGAATTATGACTCTCTTAAGGTAGCCAAATGCCTCGTCATCCGGCGAAGTACATTTGCTAACTCGAGAAACTCGTAGGGGGGGTAACTGTGACGACGTTAAGGTGGACATACGGTGGCATATCGGTTCTGTAGGACTGGCCATATCAAGAATGATAAAGGCCTAAAGAAATGGGAGCAGCTGGCAGGAGTAACCATGACTCTTTTAAGGTAGCCAAATGCCTCGTCACTCTGCGAAATTTATTTGAAAATCGAGGATATCGTCGATGGAGTAACTCAGACAACGTTAAGGTAAACATGTTGCAGCATTTCGCTTCCGCATGGACTGGCCGCAGTACGAATTAAAGAGAGGAAAGATTCAAAGAAAGGGGAGCAGCTGGCAAGAGGAACTATGACACTCTTAAGGTAGCCAAATGCCTCGTAATCCGGCGAAGTACATTTGCTAACTCGAGAAACACGTAGTGGGAGTAACTGTGACGACGTTAAGGTGGACATACGGTGGCATATCGGTTCTGTAGGACTGGCCATATCAAGTATGATAAAGGCCTAAAGAAATGGGAGCAGCTGGCAGGAGTAACCATGACTCTCTTAAGGTAGCCAAATGCATCGTCACTCTGCGATATTTATTTGAAACCTCGAGGATATCGTCGTTGGAGTAACTCAGACAACGTTAAGGTGGACATGTTGCAGCATTACGCTTCTGCATGGACTGGCCGCAGTACGAATTAAAGAGAGGAAAGATTCAAAGAAAGGGGAGCAGCTGGCAAGAGGAACTATGACACTCTTAAGGTAGCCAAATGCCTCGTAATCCGGCGAAGTACATTTGCTAACTCGAGAAACACGTAGTGGGAGTAACTGTGACGACGTTAAGGTGGACATACGGTGGCATATCGGTTCTGTAGGACTGGCCATATCAAGTATGATAAAGGCCTAAAGAAATGGGAGCAGCTGGCAGGAGTAACCATGACTCTCTTAAGGTAGCCAAATGCATCGTCACTCTGCGATATTTATTTGAAACCTCGAGGATATCGTCATTGGAGTAACTCAGACAACGTTAAGGTGGACATGTTGCAGCATTTCGCTTCTGCATGGACTGGCCGCAGTACGGATTAAAGAGAGGAAAGATTCAAAGAAAGTGGAGCAGGTGGCAAGAGGAATTATGACTCTCTTAAGGTAGCCAAATGCCTCGTCATCCGGCGAAGTACATTTGCTAACTCGAGAAACTCGTAGTGGGGGTAACTGTGACGACGTTAAGGTGGACATACGGTGGCATATCGGTTCTGTAGGACTGGCCATATCAAGTATGATAAAGGCCTAAAGAAATGGGAGCAGCTGGCAGGAGTAACCATGACTCTCTTAAGGTAGACAAATGCCTCGTCACACTGCGAAATTTATTTGAAAACTCGAGGATATCGTCGTTGGAGTAACTCAGACAACGTTAAGGTGGACATGTTGCAGCATTTCGCTTCTGCATGGACTGGCCGCAATACGAATTAAAGAGAGGAACGATTCAAAGGAAGGGGAGCAGCTGGCGGCAGGAACTATAACTCTCTTAATGTGGCCAAATGCCTCGTCATCCGGCGAAGTACACTTGCTAACTCAAGAAACTCGTAGTGGGAGTAACTGTGACGACGTTTAGGTGGACGAACAGTGGCATATCGGTTCCGTAGGACTGGCCATAGCAAGAATGATAATGGCCTAAAGAAATGAGAGCAGCCGGCAGTAGTAACTATGACTCTCTTAAGGTAGTCAAGTGCCTCGTCACTCTGCCAAATTTATTTGAAAACTCGAGGATATCGTCGTTGGAGTAACTCAGACCACGTTAAGGTGGACATGTTGCAGCATTTCACTTCTGCATGGACTGGCCGCAGTACGAATTAAAGAGAGGAAAGATTGAAAGAAAGTGGAGCAGGTGGCAAGAGGAATTATGACTCTCTTAAGGTAGCCAAATGCCTCGTCATCCGGCGAAGTACATTTGCTAACTCGAGAAACTCGTAGGGGGGGTAACTGTGACGACGTTAAGGTGGACATACGGTGGCATATCGGTTCTGTAGGACTGGCCATATCAAGAATGATAAAGGCCTAAAGAAATGGGAGCAGCTGGCAGGAGTAACCATGACTCTTTTAAGGTAGCCAAATGCCTCGTCACTCTGCGAAATTTATTTGAAAATCGAGGATATCGTCGATGGAGTAACTCAGACAACGTTAAGGTAAACATGTTGCAGCATTTCGCTTCCGCATGGACTGGCCGCAGTACGAATTAAAGAGAGGAAAGATTCAAAGAAAGGGGAGCAGCTGGCAAGAGGAACTATGACACTCTTAAGGTAGCCAAATGCCTCGTAATCCGGCGAAGTACATTTGCTAACTCGAGAAACACGTAGTGGGAGTAACTGTGACGACGTTAAGGTGGACATACGGTGGCATATCGGTTCTGTAGGACTGGCCATATCAAGTATGATAAAGGCCTAAAGAAATGGGAGCAGCTGGCAGGAGTAACCATGACTCTCTTAAGGTAGCCAAATGCATCGTCACTCTGCGATATTTATTTGAAACCTCGAGGATATCGTCGTTGGAGTAACTCAGACAACGTTAAGGTGGACATGTTGCAGCATTACGCTTCTGCATGGACTGGCCGCAGTACGAATTAAAGAGAGGAAAGATTCAAAGGAAGGGGAGCAGCTGGCAGCAGGAACTATGACTCTCTTAATGTGGCCAAATGCCTCGTCATCCGGCGAAGTACACTTGCTAACTCAAGAAACTCGTAGTGGGAGTAACTGTGACGACGTTTAGGTGGACATACAGTGGCATATCGGTTCTGTAGGACTGGCCATAGCAAGAATGATAATGGCCTAAAGAAATGAGGGCAGCCGGCAGGAGTAACTATGACTCTCTTAAGGTAGTCAAATGCCTCGTCACTCTGCGAAATTTATTTGAAAACTCGAGGATATCGTCGTTGGAGTAACTCAGACAACGTTAAGGTGGACATGTTGCAGCATTTCGCTTCTGCATGGACTGGCCGCAGTACGGATTAAAGAGAGGAAAGATTGAAAGAAAGTGGAGCAGCTGGAAAGAGGAATTATGACTCTCTTAAGGTAGCCAAATGCCTCGTCATCCGGCGAAGTACATTTGCTAACTCGAGAAACTCGTAGTGGGGGTAACTGTGACGACGTTAAGGTGGACATACGGTGGCATATCGGTTCTGTAGGACTGGCCATATCAAGTATGATAAAGGCCTAAAGAAATGGGAGCAGCTGGCAGGAGTAACCATGACTCTCTTAAGGTAGCCAAATGCATCGTCACTCTGCGATATTTATTTGAAACCTCGAGGATATCGTCGTTGGAGTAACTCAGACAACGTTAAGGTGGACATGTTGCAGCATTACGCTTCTGCATGGACTGGCCGCAGTACGAATTAAAGAGAGGAAAGATTCAAAGGAAGGGGAGCAGCTGGCGGCAGGAACTATGACTCTCTTAATGTGGCCAAATGCCTCGTCATCCGGCGAAGTACACTTGCTAACTCAAGAAACTCGTAGTGGGAGTAACTGTGACGACGTTTAGGTGGACATACAGTGGCATATCGGTTCTGTAGGACTGGCCATAGCAAGAATGATAATGGCCTAAAGAAATGAGAGCAGCCGGCAGGAGTAACTATGACTCTCTTAAGGTAGTCAAATGCCTCGTCACTCTGCGAAATTTATTTGAAAACTCGAGGATATCGTCGTTGGAGTAACTCAGACAACGTTAAGGTGGACATGTTGCAGCATTTCGCTTCTGCATGGACAGGCCGCAGTACGGATTAAAGAGAGGAAAGATTCAAAGAAAGTGGAGCAGCTGGAAAGAGGAACTATGACTCTCTTAAGGTAGCCAAATGCCTCGCCATCCGGCGATGTACATTTGCTAACTCGAGAAACTCGTAGTGGGAGTAACTGTGACGACGTTAAAGTGGACATACGGTGGCATATCGGTTCTGTAGGACTGACCATATCAAGTATGATAAAGGCCTAAAGAAATGGGAGCAGCTGGCAGGAGTAACCATGACTCTCTTAAGGTAGACAAATGCCTCGTCACACTGCGAAATTTATTTGAAAACTCGAGGATATCGTCGTTGGAGTAACTCAGACAACGTTAAGGTGGACATGTTGCAGCATTTCGCTTCTGCATGGACTGGCCGCAGTACGAATTAAAGAGAGGAACGATTCAAAGGAAGGGGAGCAGCTGGCGGCAGGAACTATAACTCTCTTAATGTGGCCAAATGCCTCGTCATCCGGCGAAGTACACTTGCTAACTCAAGAAACTCGTAGTGGGAGTAACTGTGACGACGTTTAGGTGGACGAACAGTGGCATATCGGTTCCGTAGGACTGGCCATAGCAAGAATGATAATGGCCTAAAGAAATGAGAGCAGCCGGCAGGAGTAACTATGACTCTCTTAAGGTAGTCAAGTGCCTCGTCACTCTGCCAAATTTATTTGAAAACTCGAGGATATCGTCATTGGAGTAACTCAGACAACGTTAAGGTGGACATGTTGCAGCATTTCACTTCTGCATGGACTGGCCGCAGTACGAATTAAAGAGAGGAAAGATTGAAAGAAAGTGGAGCAGGTGGCAAGAGGAATTATGACTCTCTTAAGGTAGCCAAATGCCTCGTCATCCGGCGAAGTACATTTGCTAACTCGAGAAACTCGTAGTGGGGGTAACTGTGACGACGTTAAGGTGGACATACGGTGGCATATCGGTTCTGTAGGACTGGCCATATCAAGTATGATAAAGGCCTAAAGAAATGGGAGCAGCTGGCAGGAGTAACCATGACTCTCTTAAGGTAGCCAAATGCATCGTCACTCTGCGATATTTATTTGAAACCTCGAGGATATCGTCGTTGGAGTAACTCAGACAACGTTAAGGTGGACATGTTGCAGCATTACGCTTCTGCATGGACTGGCCGCAGTACGAATTAAAGAGAGGAAAGATTCAAAGGAAGGGGAGCAGCTGGCGGCAGGAACTATGACTCTCTTAATGTGGCCAAATGCCTCGTCATCCGGCGAAGTACACTTGCTAACTCAAGAAACTCGTAGTGGGAGTAACTGTGACGACGTTTAGGTGGACATACAGTGGCATATCGGTTCTGTAGGACTGGCCATAGCAAGAATGATAATGGCCTAAAGAAATGAGAGCAGCCGGCAGGAGTAACTATGACTCTCTTAAGGTAGTCAAATGCCTCGTCACTCTGCGAAATTTATTTGAAAACTCGAGGATATCGTCGTTGGAGTAACTCAGACAACGTTAAGGTGGACATGTTGCAGCATTTCGCTTCTGCATGGACTGGCCGCAGTACGGATTAAAGAGAGGAAAGATTCAAAGAAAGTGGAGCAGCTGGAAAGAGGAACTATGACTCTCTTAAGGTAGCCAAATGCCTCGCCATCCGGCGATGTACATTTGCTAACTCGAGAAACTCGTAGTGGGAGTAACTGTGACGACGTTAAAGTGGACATACGGTGGCATATCGGTTCTGTAGGACTGACCATATCAAGTATGATAAAGGACTAAAGAAATGGGAGCAGCTGGCAGGAGTAACCATGACTCTCTTAAGGTAGACAAATGCCTCGTCACACTGCGAAATTTATTTGAAAACTCGAGGATATCGTCGTTGGAGTAACTCAGACAACGTTAAGGTGGACATGTTGCAGCATTTCGCTTCTGCATGGACTGGCCGCAGTACGAATTAAAGAGAGGAACGATTCAAAGGAAGGGGAGCAGCTGGCGGCAGGAACTATAACTCTCTTAATGTGGCCAAATGCCTCGTCATCCGGCGAAGTACACTTGCTAACTCAAGAAACTCGTAGTGGGAGTAACTGTGACGACGTTTAGGTGGACGAACAAAGGCATATCGGTTCCGTAGGACTGGCCATAGCAAGAATGATAATGGCCTAAAGAAATGAGAGCAGCCGGCAGGAGTAACTATGACTCTCTTAAGGTAGTCAAGTGCCTCGTCACTCTGCCAAATTTATTTGAAAACTCGAGGATATCGTCGTTGGAGTAACTCAGACCACGTTAAGGTGGACATGTTGCAGCATTTCACTTCTGCATGGACTGGCCGCAGTACGAATTAAAGAGAGGAAAGATTGAAAGAAAGTGGAGCAGGTGGCAAGAGGAATTATGACTCTCTTAAGGTAGCCAAATGCCTCGTCATCCGGCGAAGTACATTTGCTAACTCGAGAAACTCGTAGGGGGGGTAACTGTGACGACGTTAAGGTGGACATACGGTGGCATATCGGTTCTGTAGGACTGGCCATATCAAGTGTGATAAAGGCCTAAAGAAATGGGAGCAGCTGGCAGGAGTAACCATGATTCTCTTAAGGTAGCCAAATGCATCGTCACTCTGCGATATTTATTTGAAACCTCGAGGATATCGTCGTTGGAGTAACTCAGACAACGTTAAGGTGGACATGTTGCAGCATTACGCTTCTGCATGGACTGGCCGCAGTACGAATTAAAGAGAGGAAAGATTCAAAGGAAGGGGAGCAGCTGGCGGCAGGAACTATGACTCTCTTAATGTGGCCAAATGCCTCGTCATCCGGCGAAGTACACTTGCTAACTCAAGAAACTCGTAGTGGGAGTAACTGTGACGACGTTTAGGTGGACATACAGTGGCATATCGGTTCTGTAGGACTGGCCATAGCAAGAATGATAATGGCCTAAAGAAATGAGAGCAGCCGGCAGGAGTAACTATGACTCTCTTAAGGTAGTCAAATGCCTCGTCACTCTGCGAAATTTATTTGAAAACTCGAGGATATCGTCGTTGGAGTAACTCAGACAACGTTAAGGTGGACATGTTGCAGCATTTCGCTTCTGCATGGACTGGCCGCAGTACGGATTAAAGAGAGGAAAGATTCAAAGAAAGTGGAGCAGCTGGAAAGAGGAACTATGACTCTCTTGAGGTAGCCAAATGCCTCGCCATCCGGCGATGTACATTTGCTAACTCGAGAAACTCGTAGTGGGAGTAACTGTGACGACGTTAAAGTGGACATACGGTGGCATATCGGTTCTGTAGGACTGACCATATCAAGTATGATAAAGGCCTAAAGAAATGGGAGCAGCTGGCAGGAGTAACCATGACTCTCTTAAGGTAGACAAATGCCTCGTCACACTGCGAAATTTATTTGAAAACTCGAGGATATCGTCGTTGGAGTAACTCAGACAACGTTAAGGTGGACATGTTGCAGCATTTCGCTTCTGCATGGACTGGCCGCAGTACGAATTAAAGAGAGGAACGATTCAAAGGAAGGGGAGCAGCTGGCGGCAGGAACTATAACTCTCTTAATGTGGCCAAATGCCTCGTCATCCGGCGAAGTACACTTGCTAACTCAAGAAACTCGTAGTGGGAGTAACTGTGACGACGTTTAGGTGGACGAACAGTGGCATATCGGTTCCGTAGGACTGGCCATAGCAAGAATGATAATGGCCTAAAGAAATGAGAGCAGCCGGCAGGAGTAACTATGACTCTCTTAAGGTAGTCAAGTGCCTCGTCACTCTGCCAAATTTATTTGAAAACTCGAGGATATCGTCATTGGAGTAACTCAGACAACGTTAAGGTGGACATGTTGCAGCATTTCACTTCTGCATGGACTGGCCGCAGTACGAATTAAAGAGAGGAAAGATTGAAAGAAAGTGGAGCAGGTGGCAAGAGGAATTATGACTCTCTTAAGGTAGCCAAATGCCTCGTCATCCGGCGAAGTACATTTGCTAACTCGAGAAACTCGTAGTGGGGGTAACTGTGACGACGTTAAGGTGGACATACGGTGGCATATCGGTTCTGTAGGACTGGCCATATCAAGTATGATAAAGGCCTAAAGAAATGGGAGCAGCTGGCAGGAGTAACCATGACTCTCTTAAGGTAGCCAAATGCATCGTCACTCTGCGATATTTATTTGAAACCTCGAGGATATCGTCGTTGGAGTAACTCAGACAACGTTAAGGTGGACATGTTGCAGCATTACGCTTCTGCATGGACTGGCCGCAGTACGAATTAAAGAGAGGAAAGATTCAAAGGAAGGGGAGCAGCTGGCGGCAGGAACTATGACTCTCTTAATGTGGCCAAATGCCTCGTCATCCGGCGAAGTACACTTGCTAACTCAAGAAACTCGTAGTGGGAGTAACTGTGACGACGTTTAGGTGGACATACAGTGGCATATCGGTTCTGTAGGACTGGCCATAGCAAGAATGATAATGGCCTAAAGAAATGAGAGCAGCCGGCAGGAGTAACTATGACTCTCTTAAGGTAGTCAAATGCCTCGTCACTCTGCGAAATTTATTTGAAAACTCGAGGATATCGTCGTTGGAGTAACTCAGACAACGTTAAGGTGGACATGTTGCAGCATTTCGCTTCTGCATGGACTGGCCGCAGTACGGATTAAAGAGAGGAAAGATTCAAAGAAAGTGGAGCAGCTGGAAAGAGGAACTATGACTCTCTTAAGGTAGCCAAATGCCTCGCCATCCGGCGATGTACATTTGCTAACTCGAGAAACTCGTAGTGGGAGTAACTGTGACGACGTTAAAGTGGACATACGGTGGCATATCGGTTCTGTAGGACTGACCATATCAAGTATGATAAAGGCCTAAAGAAATGGGAGCAGCTGGCAGGAGTAACCATGACTCTCTTAAGGTAGACAAATGCCTCGTCACACTGCGAAATTTATTTGAAAACTCGAGGATATCGTCGTTGGAGTAACTCAGACAACGTTAAGGTGGACATGTTGCAGCATTTCGCTTCTGCATGGACTGGCCGCAGTACGAATTAAAGAGAGGAACGATTCAAAGGAAGGGGAGCAGCTGGCGGCAGGAACTATAACTCTCTTAATGTGGCCAAATGCCTCGTCATCCGGCGAAGTACACTTGCTAACTCAAGAAACTCGTAGTGGGAGTAACTGTGACGACGTTTAGGTGGACGAACAAAGGCATATCGGTTCCGTAGGACTGGCCATAGCAAGAATGATAATGGCCTAAAGAAATGAGAGCAGCCGGCAGGAGTAACTATGACTCTCTTAAGGTAGTCAAGTGCCTCGTCACTCTGCCAAATTTATTTGAAAACTCGAGGATATCGTCGTTGGAGTAACTCAGACCACGTTAAGGTGGACATGTTGCAGCATTTCACTTCTGCATGGACTGGCCGCAGTACGAATTAAAGAGAGGAAAGATTGAAAGAAAGTGGAGCAGGTGGCAAGAGGAATTATGACTCTCTTAAGGTAGCCAAATGCCTCGTCATCCGGCGAAGTACATTTGCTAACTCGAGAAACTCGTAGGGGGGGTAACTGTGACGACGTTAAGGTGGACATACGGTGGCATATCGGTTCTGTAGGACTGGCCATATCAAGTATGATAAAGGCCTAAAGAAATGGGAGCAGCTGGCAGGAGTAACCATGACTCTCTTAAGGTAGCCAAATGCATCGTCACTCTGCGATATTTATTTGAAACCTCGAGGATATCGTCGTTGGAGTAACTCAGACAACGTTAAGGTGGACATGTTGCAGCATTACGCTTCTGCATGGACTGGCCGCAGTACGAATTAAAGAGAGGAAAGATTCAAAGGAAGGGGAGCAGCTGGCGGCAGGAACTATGACTCTCTTAATGTGGCCAAATGCCTCGTCATCCGGCGAAGTACACTTGCTAACTCAAGAAACTCGTAGTGGGAGTAACTGTGACGACGTTTAGGTGGACATACAGTGGCATATCGGTTCTGTAGGACTGGCCATAGCAAGAATGATAATGGCCTAAAGAAATGAGAGCAGCCGGCAGGAGTAACTATGACTCTCTTAAGGTAGTCAAATGCCTCGTCACTCTGCGAAATTTATTTGAAAACTCGAGGATATCGTCGTTGGAGTAACTCAGACAACGTTAAGGTGGACATGTTGCAGCATTTCGCTTCTGCATGGACTGGCCGCAGTACGGATTAAAGAGAGGAAAGATTCAAAGAAAGTGGAGCAGCTGGAAAGAGGAACTATGACTCTCTTAAGGTAGCCAAATGCCTCGCCATCCGGCGATGTACATTTGCTAACTCGAGAAACTCGTAGTGGGAGTAACTGTGACGACGTTAAAGTGGACATACGGTGGCATATCGGTTCTGTAGGACTGACCATATCAAGTATGATAAAGGCCTAAAGAAATGGGAGCAGCTGGCAGGAGTAACCATGACTCTCTTAAGGTAGACAAATGCCTCGTCACACTGCGAAATTTATTTGAAAACTCGAGGATATCGTCGTTGGAGTAACTCAGACAACGTTAAGGTGGACATGTTGCAGCATTTCGCTTCTGCATGGACTGGCCGCAGTACGAATTAAAGAGAGGAACGATTCAAAGGAAGGGGAGCAGCTGGCGGCAGGAACTATAACTCTCTTAATGTGGCCAAATGCCTCGTCATCCGGCGAAGTACACTTGCTAACTCAAGAAACTCGTAGTGGGAGTAACTGTGACGACGTTTAGGTGGACGAACAGTGGCATATCGGTTCCATAGGACTGGCCATAGCAAGAATGATAATGGCCTAAAGAAATGAGAGCAGCCGGCAGGAGTAACTATGACTCTCTTAAGGTAGTCAAGTGCCTCGTCACTCTGCCAAATTTATTTGAAAACTCGAGGATATCGTCATTGGAGTAACTCAGACAACGTTAAGGTGGACATGTTGCAGCATTTCTCTTCTGCATGGACTGGCCGCATTACGAATTAAAGAGAGGAAAGATTGAAAGAAAGTGGAGCAGGTGGCAAGAGGAATTATGACTCTCTTAAGGTAACCAAATGCCTCGTCATCCGGCGAAGTACATTTGCTAACTCGAGAAACTCGTAGTGGGGGTAACTGTGACGACGTTAAGGTGGACATACGGTGGCATATCGGTTCTGTAGGACTGGCCATATCAAGTATGATAAAGGCCTAAAGAAATGGGAGCAGCTGGCAGGAGTAACCATGACTCTCTTAAGGTAGCCAAATGCATCGTCACTCTGCGATATTTATTTGAAACCTCGAGGATATCGTCGTTGGAGTAACTCAGACAACGTTAAGGTGGACATGTTGCAGCATTACGCTTCTGCATGGACTGGCCGCAGTACGAATTAAAGAGAGGAAAGATTCAAAGGAAGGGGAGCAGCTGGCGGCAGGAACTATGACTCTCTTAATGTGGCCAAATGCCTCGTCATCCGGCGAAGTACACTTGCTAACTCAAGAAACTCGTAGTGGGAGTAACTGTGACGACGTTTAGGTGGACATACAGTGGCATATCGGTTCTGTAGGACTGGCCATAGCAAGAATGATAATGGCCTAAAGAAATGAGAGCAGCCGGCAGGAGTAACTATGACTCTCTTAAGGTAGTCAAATGCCTCGTCACTCTGCGAAATTTATTTGAAAACTCGAGGATATCGTCGTTGGAGTAACTCAGACAACGTTAAGGTGGACATGTTGCAGCATTTCGCTTCTGCATGGACTGGCCGCAGTACGGATTAAAGAGAGGAAAGATTCAAAGAAAGTGGAGCAGCTGGAAAGAGGAACTATGACTCTCTTAAGGTAGCCAAATGCCTCGCCATCCGGCGATGTACATTTGCTAACTCGAGAAACTCGTAGTGGGAGTAACTGTGACGACGTTAAAGTGGACATACGGTGGCATATCGGTTCTGTAGGACTGACCATATCAAGTATGATAAAGGCCTAAAGAAATGGGAGCAGCTGGCAGGAGTAACCATGACTCTCTTAAGGTAGACAAATGCCTCGTCACACTGCGAAATTTATTTGAAAACTCGAGGATATCGTCGTTGGAGTAACTCAGACAACGTTAAGGTGGACATGTTGCAGCATTTCGCTTCTGCATGGACTGGCCGCAGTACGAATTAAAGAGAGGAACGATTCAAAGGAAGGGGAGCAGCTGGCGGCAGGAACTATAACTCTCTTAATGTGGCCAAATGCCTCGTCATCCGGCGAAGTACACTTGCTAACTCAAGAAACTCGTAGTGGGAGTAACTGTGACGACGTTTAGGTGGACGAACAAAGGCATATCGGTTCCGTAGGACTGGCCATAGCAAGAATGATAATGGCCTAAAGAAATGAGAGCAGCCGGCAGGAGTAACTATGACTCTCTTAAGGTAGTCAAGTGCCTCGTCACTCTGCCAAATTTATTTGAAAACTCGAGGATATCGTCGTTGGAGTAACTCAGACCACGTTAAGGTGGACATGTTGCAGCATTTCACTTCTGCATGGACTGGCCGCAGTACGAATTAAAGAGAGGAAAGATTGAAAGAAAGTGGAGCAGGTGGCAAGAGGAATTATGACTCTCTTAAGGTAGCCAAATGCCTCGTCATCCGGCGAAGTACATTTGCTAACTCGAGAAACTCGTAGTGGGGGTAACTGTGACGACGTTAAGGTGGACATACGGTGGCATATCGGTTCTGTAGGACTGGCCATATCAAGAATGATAAAGGCCTAAAGAAATGGGAGCAGCTGGCAGGAGTAACCATGACTCTCTTAAGGTAGCCAAATGCCTCGTCACTCTGCGAAATTTATTTGAAAATCGAGGATATCGTCGATGGAGTAACTCAGACAACGTTAAGGTTTACATGTTGCAGCATTTCGCTTCTGCATTGACTGGCCGCAGTACGAATTAAAGAGAGGAAAGATTCAAAGGAAGGGGAGCAGCTGGCAGCAGGAACTATGACTCTCTTAAGAGAGCCAAATGCCTCGTCATCCGGCGAAGTACATTTGTTAACTCAAGAAACTCGTAGTGGGTGTCACTGTGACGACGTTAAGGTGGACATACGGTGGCATATCGGTTCTGTAGGACTGGCCATAGCAAGAAAGATAATGGCCTAAAGAAATGAGAGCAGCCGGCAGGAGTAACTATGACTCTCTTAAGGTAGTCAAATGCCTCGTCACTCTGCGAAATTTATTTGAAAACTCGAGGATATCGTCGTTGGAGTAACTCAGACAACGTTAAGGTGGACATGTTGCAGCATTTCGCTTCTGCATGGACTGGCCGCAGTACGGATTAAAGAGAGGAAAGATTCAAAGAAAGTGGAGCAGCCGGAAAGAGGAACTATGACTCTCTTAAGGTAGCCAAATGCCTCGCCATCCGGCGATGTACATTTGCTAACTCGAGAAACTCGTAGTGGGAGTAACTGTGACGACGTTAAAGTGGACATACGGTGGCATATCGGTTCTGTAGGACTGGCCATATCAAGAATGATAAAGGCCTAAAGAAATGGGAGCAGCTGGCAGGAGTAAACATGACTCTCTTAAGGTAGACAAATGCCTCGTCACTCTGCGAAATTTATTTGAAAACTCGAGGATATCGTCATTGGAGTAACTCAGACAACGTTAAGGTAAACATGTTGCAGCATTTCGCTTCCGCATGGACTGGCCGCAGTACGAATTAAAGAGAGGAAAGATTCAAAGAAAGGGGAGCAGCTGGCAAGAGGAACTATGACACTCTTAAGGTAGCCAAATGCCTCGTAATCCGGCGAAGTACATTTGCTAACTCGAGAAACACGTAGTGGGAGTAACTGTGACGACGTTAAGGTGGACATACGGTGGCATATCGGTTCTGTAGGACTGGCCATATCAAGTATGATAAAGTCCTAAAGAAATGGGAGCAGCTGGAAGGAGTAACCATGACTCTCTTAAGGTAACCAAATGTATCGTCACTCTGCGATATTTATCTGAAAACTCGAGGATATCGTCGTTGGAGTAACTCAGACAACGTTAAGGTGGACATGTTGTAGCATTTCGCTTTTGCATGAACTGGCCGAAGTACGAATTAAAGGGAGGAAAGATTCAAAGAAAGTGGGGCAGCTGGCAAGAGGAACTATGACTCTCTTAAGGTAGCGAAATGCCTCGCCATCCGGCGAAGTACATTTGCTAACTCGAGATACTCGTAGTGGGAGTAACTGTGACGACGTTAAGGTGGACATACGGTGGCATATCGGTTCTGTAGGACTGGCCATATCAAGAATGATAAAGGCCTAAAGAAATGGGAGCAGCTGGCAGGAGTAAACATGACTCTCTTAAGGTACACAAATGCCTCGTCACTCTGCGAAATTTATTTGAAAACTCGAGGATATCGTCATTGGAGTAACTCAGACAACGTTAAGGTAAACATGTTGCAGCATTTCGCTTCCGCATGGACTGGCCGCAGTACGAATTAAAGAGAGGAACGATTCAAAGGAAGGGGAGCAGCTGGCGGCAGGAACTATAACTCTCTTAAGGTAGCCAAATGCCTCGCCATCCGGCGATGTACATTTGCTAACTCGAGAAACTCGTTGTGGGAGTAACTGTGACGACGTTAAAGTGGACATACGGTGGCATATCGGTTCTGTAGGACTGGCCATATCAAGAATGATAAAGGCCTAAAGAAATGGGAGCAGCTGGCAGGAGTAAACATGACGCTCTTAAGGTAGACAAATGCCTCGTCACTCTGCGAAATTTATTTGAAAACTCGAGGATATCGTCGTTGGAGTAACTCAGACAACGTTAAGGTGGACATGTTGCAGCATTTCGCTTCTGCATGGACTGGCCGCAGTACGAATTAAAGAGAGGAAAGATTCAAAGAAAGGGAAGCAGCTGGCAAGAGGAACTATGACTCTCTTAAGGTAGCCAAATGCCTCGTAATCCGGCGAAGTACATTTGCTAACTCGAGAAACTCGTAGTGGTTGTAACTGTGACGACGTTTAGGTGGACATACGGTGGCATATCGGTTCTGTAGGACTGGCCATAGCAAGAATGATAATGGCCTAAAGAAATGAGAGCAGCCGGCAGGAGTAACTATGACTCTCTTAAGGTAGTCAAGTGCCTCGTCACTCTGCCAAATTTATTTGAAAACTCGAGGATATCGTCGTTGGAGTAACTCAGACAACGTTAAGGTGGACATGTTGTAGCATTTCGCTACTGCATGGACTAGCCGAAGTACGAATTAAAGAGAGGAAAGATTCAAAGAAAGTGGAGCTGCTGGCAAGAGGAACTATGACTCTCTTAAGGTAGCCAAATGCCTCGCCATCCGGCGAAGTACATTTGCTAACTCGAGAAACTCGTAGTGGGAGTAACTGTGACGACGTTAAGGTGGACATAGGGTGGCATATCGGTTCTGTAGGACTGGCCATATCAAGAATGATAAAGGCCTAAAGAAATGGGAGCAGCTGGCAGGAGTATACATGACTCTCTTAAAGTAGACAAATGCCTCGTCACACTGCGAAATTTATTTGAAAACTCGAGGATATCGTCGTTGGAGTAACTCAGACAACGTTAAGGTGGACATGTTGCAGCATTTCGCTTCTGCATGGACTGGCCGCAGTACGAATTAAAGAGAGGAACGATTCAAAGGAAGGGGAGCAGCTGGCGGCAGGAACTATAACTCTCTTAATGTGGCCAAATGCCTCGTCATCCGGCGAAGTACACTTGCTAACTCAAGAAACTCGTAGTGGGAGTAACTGTGACGACGTTTAGGTGGACGAACAGTGGCATATCGGTTCCGTAGGACTGGCCATAGCAAGAATGATAATGGCCTAAAGAAATGAGAGCAGCCGGCAGGAGTAACTATGACTCTCTTAAGGTAGTCAAGTGCCTCGTCACTCTGCCAAATTTATTTGAAAACTCGAGGATATCGTCGTTGGAGTAACTCAGACCACGTTAAGGTGGACATGTTGCAGCATTTCACTTCTGCATGGACTGGCCGCAGTACGAATTAAAGAGAGGAAAGATTGAAAGAAAGTGGAGCAGGTGGCAAGAGGAATTATGACTCTCTTAAGGTAGCCAAATGCCTCGTCATCCGGCGAAGTACATTTGCTAACTCGAGAAACTCGTAGGGGGGGTAACTGTGACGACGTTAAGGTGGACATACGGTGGCATATCGGTTCTGTAGGACTGGCCATATCAAGAATGATAAAGGCCTAAAGAAATGGGAGCAGCTGGCAGGAGTAACCATGACTCTCTTAAGGTAGCCAAATGCCTCGTCACTCTGCGAAATTTATTTGAAAATCGAGGATATCGTCGATGGAGTAACTCAGACAACGTTAAGGTAAACATGTTGCAGCATTTCGCTTCCGCATGGACTGGCCGCAGTACGAATTAAAGAGAGGAAAGATTCAAAGAAAGGGGAGCAGCTGGCAAGAGGAACTATGACACTCTTAAGGTAGCCAAATGCCTCGTAATCCGGCGAAGTACATTTGCTAACTCGAGAAACACGTAGTGGGAGTAACTGTGACGACGTTAAGGTGGACATACGGTGGCATATCGGTTCTGTAGGACTGGCCATATCAAGTATGATAAAGGCCTAAAGAAATGGGAGCAGCTGGCAGGAGTAACCATGACTCTCTTAAGGTAGCCAAATGCATCGTCACTCTGCGATATTTATTTGAAACCTCGAGGATATCGTCGTTGGAGTAACTCAGACAACGTTAAGGTGGACATGTTGCAGCATTACGCTTCTGCATGGACTGGCCGCAGTACGAATTAAAGAGAGGAAAGATTCAAAGGAAGGGGAGCAGCTGGCGGCAGGAACTATGACTCTCTTAATGTGGCCAAATGCCTCGTCATCCGGCGAAGTACACTTGCTAACTCAAGAAACTCGTAGTGGGAGTAACTGTGACGACGTTTAGGTGGACATACAGTGGCATATCGGTTCTGTAGGACTGGCCATAGCAAGAATGATAATGGCCTAAAGAAATGAGAGCAGCCGGCAGGAGTAACTATGACTCTCTTAAGGTAGTCAAATGCCTCGTCACTCTGCGAAATTTATTTGAAAACTCGAGGATATCGTCGTTGGAGTAACTCAGACAACGTTAAGGTGGACATGTTGCAGCATTTCGCTTCTGCATGGACTGGCCGCAGTACGGATTAAAGAGAGGAAAGATTGAAAGAAAGTGGAGCAGCTGGAAAGAGGAATTATGACTCTCTTAAGGTAGCCAAATGCCTCGTCATCCGGCGAAGTACATTTGCTAACTCGAGAAACTCGTAGTGGGGGTAACTGTGACGACGTTAAGGTGGACATACGGTGGCATATCGGTTCTGTAGGACTGGCCATATCAAGTATGATAAAGGCCTAAAGAAATGGGAGCAGCTGGCAGGAGTAACCATGACTCTCTTAAGGTAGCCAAATGCATCGTCACTCTGCGATATTTATTTGAAACCTCGAGGATATCGTCGTTGGAGTAACTCAGACAACGTTAAGGTGGACATGTTGCAGCATTACGCTTCTGCATGGACTGCCCGCAGTACGAATTAAAGAGAGGAAAGATTCAAAGGAAGGGGAGCAGCTGGCGGCAGGAACTATGACTCTCTTAATGTGGCCAAATGCCTCGTCATCCGGCGAAGTACACTTGCTAACTCAAGAAACTCGTAGTGGGAGTAACTGTGACGACGTTTAGGTGGACATACAGTGGCATATCGGTTCTGTAGGACTGGCCATAGCAAGAATGATAATGGCCTAAAGAAATGAGAGCAGCCGGCAGGAGTAACTATGACTCTCTTAAGGTAGTCAAATGCCTCGTCACTCTGCGAAATTTATTTGAAAACTCGAGGATATCGTCGTTGGAGTAACTCAGACAACGTTAAGGTGGACATGTTGCAGCATTTCGCTTCTGCATGGACTGGCCGCAGTACGGATTAAAGAGAGGAAAGATTCAAAGAAAGTGGAGCAGCTGGAAAGAGGAACTATGACTCTCTTAAGGTAGCCAAATGCCTCGCCATCCGGCGATGTACATTTGCTAACTCGAGAAACTCGTAGTGGGAGTAACTGTGACGACGTTAAAGTGGACATACGGTGGCATATCGGTTCTGTAGGACTGACCATATCAAGTATGATAAAGGCCTAAAGAAATGGGAGCAGCTGGCAGGAGTAACCATGACTCTCTTAAGGTAGACAAATGCCTCGTCACACTGCGAAATTTATTTGAAAACTCGAGGATATCGTCGTTGGAGTAACTCAGACAACGTTAAGGTGGACATGTTGCAGCATTTCGCTTCTGCATGGACTGGCCGCAGTACGAATTAAAGAGAGGAACGATTCAAAGGAAGGGGAGCAGCTGGCGGCAGGAACTATAACTCTCTTAATGTGGCCAAATGCCTCGTCATCCGGCGAAGTACACTTGCTAACTCAAGAAACTCGTAGTGGGAGTAACTGTGACGACGTTTAGGTGGACGAACAGTGGCATATCGGTTCCGTAGGACTGGCCATAGCAAGAATGATAATGGCCTAAAGAAATGAGAGCAGCCGGCAGGAGTAACTATGACTCTCTTAAGGTAGTCAAGTGCCTCGTCACTCTGCCAAATTTATTTGAAAACTCGAGGATATCGTCATTGGAGTAACTCAGACAACGTTAAGGTGGACATGTTGCAGCATTTCACTTCTGCATGGACTGGCCGCAGTACGAATTAAAGAGAGGAAAGATTGAAAGAAAGTGGAGCAGGTGGCAAGAGGAATTATGACTCTCTTAAGGTAGCCAAATGCCTCGTCATCCGGCGAAGTACATTTGCTAACTCGAGAAACTCGTAGGGGGGGTAACTGTGACGACGTTAAGGTGGACATACGGTGGCATATCGGTTCTGTAGGACTGGCCATATCAAGAATGATAAAGGCCTAAAGAAATGGGAGCAGCTGGCAGGAGTAACCATGACTCTCTTAAGGTAGCCAAATGCCTCGTCACTCTGCGAAATTTATTTGAAAATCGAGGATATCGTCGATGGAGTAACTCAGACAACGTTAAGGTTTACATGTTGCAGCATTTCGCTTCTGCATTGACTGGCCGCAGTACGAATTAAAGAGAGGAAAGATTCAAAGGAAGGGGAGCAGCTGGCAGCAGGAACTATGACTCTCTTAAGAGAGCCAAATGCCTCGTCATCCGGCGAAGTACATTTGTTAACTCAAGAAACTCGTAGTGGGTGTCACTGTGACGACGTTAAGGTGGACATACGGTGGCATATCGGTTCTGTAGGACTGGCCATAGCAAGAAAGATAATGGCCTAAAGAAATGAGAGCAGCCGGCAGGAGTAACTATGACTCTCTTAAGGTAGTCAAATGCCTCGTCACTCTGCGAAATTTATTTGAAAACTCGAGGATATCGTCGTTGGAGTAACTCAGACAACGTTAAGGTGGACATGTTGCAGCATTTCGCTTCTGCATGGACTGGCCGCAGTACGGATTAAAGAGAGGAAAGATTCAAAGAAAGTGGAGCAGCTGGAAAGAGGAACTATGACTCTCTTAAGGTAGCCAAATGCCTCGCCATCCGGCGATGTACATTTGCTAACTCGAGAAACTCGTAGTGGGAGTAACTGTGACGACGTTAAAGTGGACATACGGTGGCATATCGGTTCTGTAGGACTGACCATATCAAGTATGATAAAGGCCTAAAGAAATGGGAGCAGCTGGCAGGAGTAACCATGACTCTCTTAAGGTAGACAAATGCCTCGTCACACTGCGAAATTTATTTGAAAACTCGAGGATATCGTCGTTGGAGTAACTCAGACAACGTTAAGGTGGACATGTTGCAGCATTTCGCTTCTGCATGGACTGGCCGCAGTACGAATTAAAGAGAGGAACGATTCAAAGGAAGGGGAGCAGCTGGCGGCAGGAACTATAACTCTCTTAATGTGGCCAAATGCCTCGTCATCCGGCGAAGTACACTTGCTAACTCAAGAAACTCGTAGTGGGAGTAACTGTGACGACGTTTAGGTGGACGAACAGTGGCATATCGGTTCCGTAGGACTGGCCATAGCAAGAATGATAATGGCCTAAAGAAATGAGAGCAGCCGGCAGGAGTAACTATGACTCTCTTAAGGTAGTCAAGTGCCTCGTCACTCTGCCAAATTTATTTGAAAACTCGAGGATATCGTCATTGGAGTAACTCAGACAACGTTAAGGTGGACATGTTGCAGCATTTCACTTCTGCATGGACTGGCCGCAGTACGAATTAAAGAGAGGAAAGATTGAAAGAAAGTGGAGCAGGTGGCAAGAGGAATTATGACTCTCTTAAGGTAGCCAAATGCCTCGTCATCCGGCGAAGTACATTTGCTAACTCGAGAAACTCGTAGGGGGGGTAACTGTGACGACGTTAAGGTGGACATACGGTGGCATATCGGTTCTGTAGGACTGGCCATATCAAGAATGATAAAGGCCTAAAGAAATGGGAGCAGCTGGCAGGAGTAACCATGACTCTCTTAAGGTAGCCAAATGCCTCGTCACTCTGCGAAATTTATTTGAAAATCGAGGATATCGTCGATGGAGTAACTCAGACAACGTTAAGGTTTACATGTTGCAGCATTTCGCTTCTGCATTGACTGGCCGCAGTACGAATTAAAGAGAGGAAAGATTCAAAGGAAGGGGAGCAGCTGGCAGCAGGAACTATGACTCTCTTAAGAGAGCCAAATGCCTCGTCATCCGGCGAAGTACATTTGTTAACTCAAGAAACTCGTAGTGGGTGTCACTGTGACGACGTTAAGGTGGACATACGGTGGCATATCGGTTCTGTAGGACTGGCCATAGCAAGAAAGATAATGGCCTAAAGAAATGAGAGCAGCCGGCAGGAGTAACTATGACTCTCTTAAGGTAGTCAAATGCCTCGTCACTCTGCGAAATTTATTTGAAAACTCGAGGATATCGTCGTTGGAGTAACTCAGACAACGTTAAGGTGGACATGTTGCAGCATTTCGCTTCTGCATGGACTGGCCGCAGTACGGATTAAAGAGAGGAAAGATTCAAAGAAAGTGGAGCAGCCGGAAAGAGGAACTATGACTCTCTTAAGGTAGCCAAATGCCTCGCCATCCGGCGATGTACATTTGCTAACTCGAGAAACTCGTAGTGGGAGTAACTGTGACGACGTTAAAGTGGACATACGGTGGCATATCGGTTCTGTAGGACTGGCCATATCAAGAATGATAAAGGCCTAAAGAAATGGGAGCAGCTGGCAGGAGTAAACATGACTCTCTTAAGGTAGACAAATGCCTCGTCACTCTGCGAAATTTATTTGAAAACTCGAGGATATCGTCATTGGAGTAACTCAGACAACGTTAAGGTAAACATGTTGCAGAATTCGCTTCCGCATGGACTGGCCGCAGTACGAATTAAAGAGAGGAAAGATTCAAAGAAAGGGGAGCAGCTGGCAAGAGGAACTATGACACTCTTAAGGTAGCCAAATGCCTCGTAATCCGGCGAAGTACATTTGCTAACTCGAGAAACACGTAGTGGGAGTAACTGTGACGACGTTAAGGTGGACATACGGTGGCATATCGGTTCTGTAGGACTGGCCATATCAAGTATGATAAAGTCCTAAAGAAATGGGAGCAGCTGGAAGGAGTAACCATGACTCTCTTAAGGTAACCAAATGTATCGTCACTCTGCGATATTTATCTGAAAACTCGAGGATATCGTCGTTGGAGTAACTCAGACAACGTTAAGGTGGACATGTTGTAGCATTTCGCTTTTGCATGAACTGGCCGAAGTACGAATTAAAGGGAGGAAAGATTCAAAGAAAGTGGGGCAGCTGGCAAGAGGAACTATGACTCTCTTAAGGTAGCGAAATGCCTCGCCATCCGGCGAAGTACATTTGCTAACTCGAGATACTCGTAGTGGGAGTAACTGTGACGACGTTAAGGTGGACATACGGTGGCATATCGGTTCTGTAGGACTGGCCATATCAAGAATGATAAAGGCCTAAAGAAATGGGAGCAGCTGGCAGGAGTAAACATGACTCTCTTAAGGTACACAAATGCCTCGTCACTCTGCGAAATTTATTTGAAAACTCGAGGATATCGTCATTGGAGTAACTCAGACAACGTTAAGGTAAACATGTTGCAGCATTTCGCTTCCGCATGGACTGGCCGCAGTACGAATTAAAGAGAGGAACGATTCAAAGGAAGGGGAGCAGCTGGCGGCAGGAACTATAACTCTCTTAAGGTAGCCAAATGCCTCGCCATCCGGCGATGTACATTTGCTAACTCGAGAAACTCGTTGTGGGAGTAACTGTGACGACGTTAAAGTGGACATACGGTGGCATATCGGTTCTGTAGGACTGGCCATATCAAGAATGATAAAGGCCTAAAGAAATGGGAGCAGCTGGCAGGAGTAAACATGACGCTCTTAAGGTAGACAAATGCCTCGTCACTCTGCGAAATTTATTTGAAAACTCGAGGATATCGTCGTTGGAGTAACTCAGACAACGTTAAGGTGGACATGTTGCAGCATTTCGCTTCTGCATGGACTGGCCGCAGTACGAATTAAAGAGAGGAAAGATTCAAAGAAAGGGAAGCAGCTGGCAAGAGGAACTATGACTCTCTTAAGGTAGCCAAATGCCTCGTAATCCGGCGAAGTACATTTGCTAACTCGAGAAACTCGTAGTGGTTGTAACTGTGACGACGTTTAGGTGGACATACGGTGGCATATCGGTTCTGTAGGACTGGCCATAGCAAGAATGATAATGGCCTAAAGAAATGAGAGCAGCCGGCAGGAGTAACTATGACTCTCTTAAGGTAGTCAAGTGCCTCGTCACTCTGCCAAATTTATTTGAAAACTCGAGGATATCGTCGTTGGAGTAACTCAGACAACGTTAAGGTGGACATGTTGTAGCATTTCGCTACTGCATGGACTAGCCGAAGTACGAATTAAAGAGAGGAAAGATTCAAAGAAAGTGGAGCTGCTGGCAAGAGGAACTATGACTCTCTTAAGGTAGCCAAATGCCTCGCCATCCGGCGAAGTACATTTGCTAACTCGAGAAACTCGTAGTGGGAGTAACTGTGACGACGTTAAGGTGGACATAGGGTGGCATATCGGTTCTGTAGGACTGGCCATATCAAGAATGATAAAGGCCTAAAGAAATGGGAGCAGCTGGCAGGAGTAAACATGACTCTCTTAAAGTAGACAAATGCCTCGTCACACTGCGAAATTTATTTGAAAACTCGAGGATATCGTCGTTGGAGTAACTCAGACAACGTTAAGGTGGACATGTTGCAGCATTTCGCTTCTGCATGGACTGGCCGCAGTACGAATTAAAGAGAGGAACGATTCAAAGGAAGGGGAGCAGCTGGCGGCAGGAACTATAACTCTCTTAATGTGGCCAAATGCCTCGTCATCCGGCGAAGTACACTTGCTAACTCAAGAAACTCGTAGTGGGAGTAACTGTGACGACGTTTAGGTGGACGAACAGTGGCATATCGGTTCCGTAGGACTGGCCATAGCAAGAATGATAATGGCCTAAAGAAATGAGAGCAGCCGGCAGGAGTAACTATGACTCTCTTAAGGTAGTCAAGTGCCTCGTCACTCTGCCAAATTTATTTGAAAACTCGAGGATATCGTCGTTGGAGTAACTCAGACCACGTTAAGGTGGACATGTTGCAGCATTTCACTTCTGCATGGACTGGCCGCAGTACGAATTAAAGAGAGGAAAGATTGAAAGAAAGTGGAGCAGGTGGCAAGAGGAATTATGACTCTCTTAAGGTAGCCAAATGCCTCGTCATCCGGCGAAGTACATTTGCTAACTCGAGAAACTCGTAGGGGGGGTAACTGTGACGACGTTAAGGTGGACATACGGTGGCATATCGGTTCTGTAGGACTGGCCATATCAAGAATGATAAAGGCCTAAAGAAATGGGAGCAGCTGGCAGGAGTAACCATGACTCTCTTAAGGTAGCCAAATGCCTCGTCACTCTGCGAAATTTATTTGAAAATCGAGGATATCGTCGATGGAGTAACTCAGACAACGTTAAGGTAAACATGTTGCAGCATTTCGCTTCCGCATGGACTGGCCGCAGTACGAATTAAAGAGAGGAAAGATTCAAAGAAAGGGCAGCAGCTGGCAAGAGGAACTATGACACTCTTAAGGTAGCCAAATGCCTCGTAATCCGGCGAAGTACATTTGCTAACTCGAGAAACACGTAGTGGGAGTAACTGTGACGACGTTAAGGTGGACATACGGTGGCATATCGGTTCTGTAGGACTGGCCATATCAGGTATGATAAAGGCCTAAAGAAATGGGAGCAGCTGGCAGGAGTAACCATGACTCTCTTAAGGTAGCCAAATGCATCGTCACTCTGCGATATTTATTTGAAACCTCGAGGATATCGTCGTTGGAGTAACTCAGACAACGTTAAGGTGGACATGTTGCAGCATTACGCTTCTGCATGGACTGGCCGCAGTACGAATTAAAGAGAGGAAAGATTCAAAGGAAGGGGAGCAGCTGGCGGCAGGAACTATGACTCTCTTAATGTGGCCAAATGCCTCGTCATCCGGCGAAGTACACTTGCTAACTCAAGAAACTCGTAGTGGGAGTAACTGTGACGACGTTTAGGTGGACATACAGTGGCATATCGGTTCTGTAGGACTGGCCATAGGAAGAATGATAATGGCCTAAAGAAATGAGAGCAGCCGGCAGGAGTAACTATGACTCTCTTAAGGTAGTCAAATGCCTCGTCACTCTGCGAAATTTATTTGAAAACTCGAGGATATCGTCGTTGGAGTAACTCAGACAACGTTAAGGTGGACATGTTGCAGCATTTCGCTTCTGCATGGACTGGCCGCTGTACGGATTAAAGAGAGGAAAGATTGAAAGAAAGTGGAGCAGCTGGAAAGAGGAATTATGACTCTCTTAAGGTAGCCAAATGCCTCGTCATCCGGCGAAGTACATTTGCTAACTCGAGAAACTCGTAGTGGGGGTAACTGTGACGACGTTAAGGTGGACATACGGTGGCATATCGGTTCTGTAGGACTGGCCATATCAAGTATGATAAAGGCCTAAAGAAATGGGAGCAGCTGGCAGGAGTAACCATGACTCTCTTAAGGTAGCCAAATGCATCGTCACTCTGCGATATTTATTTGAAACCTCGAGGATATCGTCGTTGGAGTAACTCAGACAACGTTAAGGTGGACATGTTGCAGCATTACGCTTCTGCATGGACTGCCCGCAGTACGAATTAAAGAGAGGAAAGATTCAAAGGAAGGGGAGCAGCTGGCGGCAGGAACTATGACTCTCTTAATGTGGCCAAATGCCTCGTCATCCGGCGAAGTACACTTGCTAACTCAAGAAACTCGTAGTGGGAGTAACTGTGACGACGTTTAGGTGGACATACAGTGGCATATCGGTTCTGTAGGACTGGCCATAGGAAGAATGATAATGGCCTAAAGAAATGAGAGCAGCCGGCAGGAGTAACTATGACTCTCTTAAGGTAGTCAAATGCCTCGTCACTCTGCGAAATTTATTTGAAAACTCGAGGATATCGTCGTTGGAGTAACTCAGACAACGTTAAGGTGGACATGTTGCAGCATTTCGCTTCTGCATGGACTGGCCGCTGTACGGATTAAAGAGAGGAAAGATTGAAAGAAAGTGGAGCAGCTGGAAAGAGGAACTATGACTCTCTTAAGGTAGCCAAATGCCTCGTCATCCGGCGAAGTACATTTGCTAACTCGAGAAACTCGTAGTGGGGGTAACTGTGACGACGTTAAGGTGGACATACGGTGGCATATCGGTTCTGTAGGACTGGCCATATCAAGTATGATAAAGGCCTAAAGAAATGGGAGCAGCTGGCAGGAGTAACCATGACTCTCTTAAGGTAGCCAAATGCATCGTCACTCTGCGATATTTATTTGAAACCTCGAGGATATCGTCGTTGGAGTAACTCAGACAACGTTAAGGTGGACATGTTGCAGCATTACGCTTCTGCATGGACTGCCCGCAGTACGAATTAAAGAGAGGAAAGATTCAAAGGAAGGGGAGCAGCTGGCGGCAGGAACTATGACTCTCTTAATGTGGCCAAATGCCTCGTCATCCGGCGAAGTACACTTGCTAACTCAAGAAACTCGTAGTGGGAGTAACTGTGACGACGTTTAGGTGGACATACAGTGGCATATCGGTTCTGTAGGACTGGCCATAGCAAGAATGATAATGGCCTAAAGAAATGAGAGCAGCCGGCAGGAGTAACTATGACTCTCTTAAGGTAGTCAAATGCCTCGTCACTCTGCGAAATTTATTTGAAAACTCGAGGATATCGTCGTTGGAGTAACTCAGACAACGTTAAGGTGGACATGTTGCAGCATTTCGCTTCTGCATGGACTGGCCGCAGTACGGATTAAAGAGAGGAAAGATTCAAAGAAAGTGGAGCAGCTGGAAAGAGGAACTATGACTCTCTTAAGGTAGCCAAATGCCTCGCCATCCGGCGATGTACATTTGCTAACTCGAGAAACTCGTAGTGGGAGTAACTGTGACGACGTTAAAGTGGACATACGGTGGCATATCGGTTCTGTAGGACTGACCATATCAAGTATGATAAAGGCGTAAAGAAATGGGAGCAGCTGGCAGGAGTAACCATGACTCTCTTAAGGTAGACAAATGCCTCGTCACACTGCGAAATTTATTTGAAAACTCGAGGATATCGTCGTTGGAGTAACTCAGACAACGTTAAGGTGGACATGTTGCAGCATTTCGCTTCTGCATGGACTGGCCGCAGTACGAATTAAAGAGAGGAACGATTCAAAGGAAGGGGAGCAGCTGGCGGCAGGAACTATAACTCTCTTAATGTGGCCAAATGCCTCGTCATCCGGCGAAGTACACTTGCTAACTCAAGAAACTCGTAGTGGGAGTAACTGTGACGACGTTTAGGTGGACGAACAGTGGCATATCGGTTCCGTAGGACTGGCCATAGCAAGAATGATAATGGCCTAAAGAAATGAGAGCAGCCGGCAGGAGTAACTATGACTCTCTTAAGGTAGTCAAGTGCCTCGTCACTCTGCCAAATTTATTTGAAAACTCGAGGATATCGTCATTGGAGTAACTCAGACAACGTTAAGGTGGACATGTTGCAGCATTTCACTTCTGCATGGACTGGCCGCAGTACGAATTAAAGAGAGGAAAGATTGAAAGAAAGTGGAGCAGGTGGCAAGAGGAATTATGACTCTCTTAAGGTAGCCAAATGCCTCGTCATCCGGCGAAGTACATTTGCTAACTCGAGAAACTCGTAGTGGGGGTAACTGTGACGACGTTAAGGTGGACATACGGTGGCATATCGGTTCTGTAGGACTGGCCATATCAAGTATGATAAAGGCCTAAAGAAATGGGAGCAGCTGGCAGGAGTTACCATGACTCTCTTAAGGTAGCCAAATGCATCGTCACTCTGCGATATTTATTTGAAACCTCGAGGATATCGTCGTTGGAGTAACTCAGACAACGTTAAGGTGGACATGTTGCAGCATTACGCTTCTGCATGGACTGGCCGCAGTACGAATTAAAGAGAGGAAAGATTCAAAGGAAGGGGAGCAGCTGGCGGCAGGAACTATGACTCTCTTAATGTGGCCAAATGCCTCGTCATCCGGCGAAGTACACTTGCTAACTCAAGAAACTCGTAGTGGGAGTAACTGTGACGACGTTTAGGTGGACATACAGTGGCATATCGGTTCTGTAGGACTGGCCATAGCAAGAATGATAATGGCCTAAAGAAATGAGAGCAGCCGGCAGGAGTAACTATGACTCTCTTAAGGTAGTCAAATGCCTCGTCACTCTGTGAAATTTATTTGAAAACTCGAGGATATCGTCGTTGGAGTAACTCAGACAACGTTAAGGTGGACATGTTGCAGCATTTCGCTTCTGCATGGACTGGCCGCAGTACGGATTAAAGAGAGGAAAGATTCAAAGAAAGTGGAGCAGCTGGAAAGAGGAACTATGACTCTCTTAAGGTAGCCAAATGCCTCGCCATCCGGCGATGTACATTTGCTAACTCGAGAAACTCGTAGTGGGAGTAACTGTGACGACGTTAAAGTGGACATACGGTGGCATATCGGTTCTGTAGGACTGACCATATCAAGTATGATAAAGGCCTAAAGAAATGGGAGCAGCTGGCAGGAGTAACCATGACTCTCTTAAGGTAGACAAATGCCTCGTCACACTGCGAAATTTATTTGAAAACTCGAGGATATCGTCGTTGGAGTAACTCAGACAACGTTAAGGTGGACATGTTGCAGCATTTCGCTTCTGCATGGACTGGCCGCAGTGCGAATTAAAGAGAGGAACGATTCAAAGGAAGGGGAGCAGCTGGCGGCAGGAACTATAACTCTCTTAATGTGGCCAAATGCCTCGTCATCCGGCGAAGTACACTTGCTAACTCAAGAAACTCGTAGTGGGAGTAACTGTGACGACGTTTAGGTGGACGAACAGTGGCATATCGGTTCCGTAGGACTGGCCATAGCAAGAATGATAATGGCCTAAAGAAATGAGAGCAGCCGGCAGGAGTAACTATGACTCTCTTAAGGTAGTCAAGTGCCTCGTCACTCTGCCAAATTTATTTGAAAACTCGAGGATATCGTCGTTGGAGTAACTCAGACCACGTTAAGGTGGACATGTTGCAGCATTTCACTTCTGCATGGACTGGCCGCAGTACGAATTAAAGAGAGGAAAGATTGAAAGAAAGTGGAGCAGGTGGCAAGAGGAATTATGACTCTCTTAAGGTAGCCAAATGCCTCGTCATCCGGCGAAGTACATTTGCTAACTCGAGAAACTCGTAGGGGGGGTAACTGTGACGACGTTAAGGTGGACATACGGTGGCATATCGGTTCTGTAGGACTGGCCATATCAAGAATGATAAAGGCCTAAAGAAATGGGAGCAGCTGGCAGGAGTAACCATGACTCTCTTAAGGTAGCCAAATGCCTCGTCACTCTGCGAAATTTATTTGAAAATCGAGGATATCGTCGATGGAGTAACTCAGACAACGTTAAGGTAAACATGTTGCAGCATTTCGGTTCCGCATGGACTGGCCGCAGTACGAATTAAAGAGAGGAAAGATTCAAAGAAAGGGGAGCAGCTGGCAAGAGGAACTATGACACTCTTAAGGTAGCCAAATGCCTCGTAATCCGGCGAAGTACATTTGCTAACTCGAGAAACACGTAGTGGGAGTAACTGTGACGACGTTAAGGTGGACATACGGTGGCATATCGGTTCTGTAGGACTGGCCATATCAAGTATGATAAAGGCCTAAAGAAATGGGAGCAGCTGGCAGGAGTAACCATGACTCTCTTAAGGTAGCCAAATGCATCGTCACTCTGCGATATTTATTTGAAACCTCGAGGATATCGTCGTTGGAGTAACTCAGACAACGTTAAGGTGGACATGTTGCAGCATTACGCTTCTGCATGGACTGGCCGCAGTACGAATTAAAGAGAGGAAAGATTCAAAGGAAGGGGAGCAGCTGGCGGCAGGAACTATGACTCTCTTAATGTGGCCAAATGCCTCGCCATCCGGCGAAGTACACTTGCTAACTCAAGAAACTCGTAGTGGGAGTAACTGTGACGACGTTTAGGTGGACATACAGTGGCATATCGGTTCTGTAGGACTGGCCATAGCAAGAATGATAATGGCCTAAAGAAATGAGAGCAGCCGGCAGGAGTAACTATGACTCTCTTAAGGTAGTCAAATGCCTCGTCACTCTGCGAAATTTATTTGAAAACTCGAGGATATCGTCGTTGGAGTAACTCAGACAACGTTAAGGTGGACATGTTGCAGCATTTCGCTTCTGCATGGACTGGCCGCAGTACGGATTAAAGAGAGGAAAGATTGAAAGAAAGTGGAGCAGCTGGAAAGAGGAATTATGACTCTCTTAAGGTAGCCAAATGCCTCGTCATCCGGCGAAGTACATTTGCTAACTCGAGAAACTCGTAGTGGGGGTAACTGTGACGACGTTAAGGTGGACATACGGTGGCATATCGGTTCTGTAGGACTGGCCATATCAAGTATGATAAAGGCCTAAAGAAATGGGAGCAGCTGGCAGGAGTAACCATGACTCTCTTAAGGTAGCCAAATGCATCGTCACTCTGCGATATTTATTTGAAACCTCGAGGATATCGTCGTTGGAGTAACTCAGACAACGTTAAGGTGGACATGTTGCAGCATTACGCTTCTGCATGGACTGGCCGCAGTACGAATTAAAGAGAGGAAAGATTCAAAGGAAGGGGAGCAGCTGGCGGCAGGAACTATGACTCTCTTAATGTGGCCAAATGCCTCGTCATCCGGCGAAGTACACTTGCTAACTCAAGAAACTCGTAGTGGGAGTAACTGTGACGACGTTTAGGTGGACATACAGTGGCATATCGGTTCTGTAGGACTGGCCATAGCAAGAATGATAATGGCCTAAAGAAATGAGAGCAGCCGGCAGGAGTAACTATGACTCTCTTAAGGTAGTCAAATGCCTCGTCACTCTGCGAAATTTATTTGAAAACTCGAGGATATCGTCGTTGGAGTAACTCAGACAACGTTAAGGTGGACATGTTGCAGCATTTCGCTTCTGCATGGACTGGCCGCAGTACGGATTAAAGAGAGGAAAGATTCAAAGAAAGTGGAGCAGCTGGAAAGAGGAACTATGACTCTCTTAAGGTAGCCAAATGCCTCGCCATCCGGCGATGTACATTTGCTAACTCGAGAAACTCGTAGTGGGAGTAACTGTGACGACGTTAAAGTGGACATACGGTGGCATATCGGTTCTGTAGGACTGACCATATCAAGTATGATAAAGGCCTAAAGAAATGGGAGCAGCTGGCAGGAGTAACCATGACTCTCTTAAGGTAGACAAATGCCTCGTCACACTGCGAAATTTATTTGAAAACTCGAGGATATCGTCGTTGGAGTAACTCAGACAACGTTAAGGTGGACATGTTGCAGCATTTCGCTTCTGCATGGACTGGCCGCAGTACGAATTAAAGAGAGGAACGATTCAAAGGAAGGGGAGCAGCTGGCGGCAGGAACTATAACTCTCTTAATGTGGCCAAATGCCTCGTCATCCGGCGAAGTACACTTGCTAACTCAAGAAACTCGTAGTGGGAGTAACTGTGACGACGTTTAGGTGGACGAACAGTGGCATATCGGTTCCGTAGGACTGGCCATAGCAAGAATGATAATGGCCTAAAGAAATGAGAGCAGCCGGCAGGAGTAACTATGACTCTCTTAAGGTAGTCAAGTGCCTCGTCACTCTGCCAAATTTATTTGAAAACTCGAGGATATCGTCATTGGAGTAACTCAGACAACGTTAAGGTGGACATGTTGCAGCATTTCACTTCTGCATGGACTGGCCGCAGTACGAATTAAAGAGAGGAAAGATTGAAAGAAAGTGGAGCAGGTGGCAAGAGGAATTATGACTCTCTTAAGGTAGCCAAATGCCTCGTCATCCGGCGAAGTACATTTGCTAACTCGAGAAACTCGTAGTGGGGGTAACTGTGACGACGTTAAGGTGGACATACGGTGGCATATCGGTTCTGTAGGACTGGCCATATCAAGTATGATAAAGGCCTAAAGAAATGGGAGCAGCTGGCAGGAGTAACCATGACTCTCTTAAGGTAGCCAAATGCATCGTCACTCTGCGATATTTTTTTGAAACCTCGAGGATATCGTCGTTGGAGTAACTCAGACAACGTTAAGGTGGACATGTTGCAGCATTACGCTTCTGCATGGACTGGCCGCAGTACGAATTAAAGAGAGGAAAGATTCAAAGGAAGGGGAGCAGCTGGCGGCAGGAACTATGACTCTCTTAATGTGGCCAAATGCCTCGTCATCCGGCGAAGTACACTTGCTAACTCAAGAAACTCGTAGTGGGAGTAACTGTGACGACGTTTAGGTGGACATACAGTGGCATATCGGTTCTGTAGGACTGGCCATAGCAAGAATGATAATGGCCTAAAGAAATGAGAGCAGCCGGCAGGAGTAACTATGACTCTCTTAAGGTAGTCAAATGCCTCGTCACTCTGCGAAATTTATTTGAAAACTCGAGGATATCGTCGTTGGAGTAACTCAGACAACGTTAAGGTGGACATGTTGCAGCATTTCGCTTCTGCATGGACTGGCCGCAGTACGGATTAAAGAGAGGAAAGATTCAAAGAAAGTGGAGCAGCTGGAAAGAGGAACTATGACTCTCTTAAGGTAGCCAAATGCCTCGCCATCCGGCGATGTACATTTGCTAACTCGAGAAACTCGTAGTGGGAGTAACTGTGACGACGTTAAAGTGGACATACGGTGGCATATCGGTTCTGTAGGACTGACCATATCAAGTATGATAAAGGCGTAAAGAAATGGGAGCAGCTGGCAGGAGTAACCATGACTCTCTTAAGGTAGACAAATGCCTCGTCACACTGCGAAATTTATTTGAAAACTCGAGGATATCGTCGTTGGAGTAACTCAGACAACGTTAAGGTGGACATGTTGCAGCATTTCGCTTCTGCATGGACTGGCCGCAGTACGAATTAAAGAGAGGAACGATTCAAAGGAAGGGGAGCAGCTGGCGGCAGGAACTATAACTCTCTTAATGTGGCCAAATGCCTCGTCATCCGGCGAAGTACACTTTCTAACTCAAGAAACTCGTAGTGGGAGTAACTGTGACGACGTTTAGGTGGACGAACAAAGGCATATCGGTTCCGTAGGACTGGCCATAGCAAGAATGATAATGGCCTAAAGAAATGAGAGCAGCCGGCAGGAGTAACTATGACTCTCTTAAGGTAGTCAAGTGCCTCGTCACTCTGCCAAATTTATTTGAAAACTCGAGGATATCGTCGTTGGAGTAACTCAGACCACGTTAAGGTGGACATGTTGCAGCATTTCACTTCTGCATGGACTGGCCGCAGTACGAATTAAAGAGAGGAAGGATTGAAAGAAAGTGGAGCAGGTGGCAAGAGGAATTATGACTCTCTTAAGGTAGCCAAATGCCTCGTCATCCGGCGAAGTACATTTGCTAACTCGAGAAACTCGTAGGGGGGGTAACTGTGACGACGTTAAGGTGGACATACGGTGGCATATCGGTTCTGTAGGACTGGCCATATCAAGAATGATAAAGGCCTAAAGAAATGGGAGCAGCTGGCAGGAGTAACCATGACTCTCTTAAGGTAGCCAAATGCCTCGTCACTCTGCGAAATTTATTTGAAAATCGAGGATATCGTCGATGGAGTAACTCAGACAACGTTAAGGTTTACATGTTGCAGCATTTCGCTTCTGCATTGACTGGCCGCAGTACGAATTAAAGAGAGGAAAGATTCAAAGGAAGGGGAGCAGCTGGCAGCAGGAACTATGACTCTCTTAAGAGAGCCAAATGCCTCGTCATCCGGCGAAGTACATTTGTTAACTCAAGAAACTCGTAGTGGGTGTCACTGTGACGACGTTAAGGTGGACATACGGTGGCATATCGGTTCTGTAGGACTGGCCATAGCAAGAAAGATAATGGCCTAAAGAAATGAGAGCAGCCGGCAGGAGTAACTATGACTCTCTTAAGGTAGTCAAATGCCTCGTCACTCTGCGAAATTTATTTGAAAACTCGAGGATATCGTCGTTGGAGTAACTCAGACAACGTTAAGGTGGACATGATGCAGCATTTCGCTTCTGCATGGACTGGCCGCAGTACGGATTAAAGAGAGGAAAGATTCAAAGAAAGTGGAGCAGCTGGAAAGAGGAACTATGACTCTCTTAAGGTAGCCAAATGCCTCGCCATCCGGCGATGTACATTTGCTAACTCGAGAAACTCGTAGTGGGAGTAACTGTGACGACGTTAAAGTGGACATACGGTGGCATATCGGTTCTGTAGGACTGGCCATATCAAGAATGATAAAGGCCTAAAGAAATGGGAGCAGCTGGCAGGAGTAAACATGACTCTCTTAAGGTAGACAAATGCCTCGTCACTCTGCGAAATTTATTTGAAAACTCGAGGATATCGTCATTGGAGTAACTCAGACAACGTTAAGGTAAACATGTTGCAGCATTTCGCTTCCGCATGGACTGGCCGCAGTACGAATTAAAGAGAGGAAAGATTCAAAGAAAGGGGAGCAGCTGGCAAGAGGAACTATGACACTCTTAAGGTAGCCAAATGCCTCGTAATCCGGCGAAGTACATTTGCTAACTCGAGAAACACGTAGTGGGAGTAACTGTGACGACGTTAAGGTGGACATACGGTGGCATATCGGTTCTGTAGGACTGGCCATATCAAGTATGATAAAGTCCTAAAGAAATGGGAGCAGCTGGAAGGAGTAACCATGACTCTCTTAAGGTAACCAAATGTATCGTCACTCTGCGATATTTATCTGAAAACTCGAGGATATCGTCGTTGGAGTAACTCAGACAACGTTAAGGTGGACATGTTGTAGCATTTCGCTTTTGCATGAACTGGCCGAAGTACGAATTAAAGAGAGGAAAGATTCAAAGAAAGTGGGGCAGCTGGCAAGAGGAACTATGACTCTCTTAAGGTAGCGAAATGCCTCGCCATCCGGCGAAGTACATTTGCTAACTCGAGATACTCGTAGTGGGAGTAACTGTGACGACGTTAAGGTGGACATACGGTGGCATATCGGTTCTGTAGGACTGGCCATATCAAGAATGATAAAGGCCTAAAGAAATGGGAGCAGCTGGCAGGAGTAAACATGACTCTCATAAGGTACACAAATGCCTCGTCACTCTGCGAAATTTATTTGAAAACTCGAGGATATCGTCATTGGAGTAACTCAGACAACGTTAAGGTAAACATGTTGCAGCATTTCGCTTCCGCATGGACTGGCCGCAGTACGAATTAAAGAGAGGAACGATTCAAAGGAAGGGGAGCAGCTGGCGGCAGGAACTATAACTCTCTTAAGGTAGCCAAATGCCTCGCCATCCGGCGATGTACATTTGCTAACTCGAGAAACTCGTTGTGGGAGTAACTGTGACGACGTTAAAGTGGACATACGGTGGCATATCGGTTCTGTAGGACTGGCCATATCAAGAATGATAAAGGCCTAAAGAAATGGGAGCAGCTGGCAGGAGTAAACATGACGCTCTTAAGGTAGACAAATGCCTCGTCACTCTGCGAAATTTATTTGAAAACTCGAGGATATCGTCGTTGGAGTAACTCAGACAACGTTAAGGTGGACATGTTGCAGCATTTCGCTTCTGCATGGACTGGCCGCAGTACGAATTAAAGAGAGGAAAGATTCAAAGAAAGGGAAGCAGCTGGCAAGAGGAACTATGACTCTCTTAAGGTAGCCAAATGCCTCGTAATCCGGCGAAGTACATTTGCTAACTCGAGAAACTCGTAGTGGTTGTAACTGTGACGACGTTTAGGTGGACATACGGTGGCATATCGGTTCTGTAGGACTGGCCATAGCAAGAATGATAATGGCCTAAAGAAATGAGAGCAGCCGGCAGGAGTAACTATGACTCTCTTAAGGTAGTCAAGTGCCTCGTCACTCTGCCAAATTTATTTGAAAACTCGAGGATATCGTCGTTGGAGTAACTCAGACAACGTTAAGGTGGACATGTTGTAGCATTTCGCTACTGCATGGACTAGCCGAAGTACGAATTAAAGAGAGGAAAGATTCAAAGAAAGTGGAGCTGCTGGCAAGAGGAACTATGACTCTCTTAAGGTAGCCAAATGCCTCGCCATCCGGCGAAGTACATTTGCTAACTCGAGAAACTCGTAGTGGGAGTAACTGTGACGACGTTAAGGTGGACATAGGGTGGCACATCGGTTCTGTAGGACTGGCCATATCAAGAATGATAAAGGCCTAAAGAAATGGGAGCAGCTGGCAGGAGTAAACATGACTCTCATAAAGTAGACAAATGCCTCGTCACACTGCGAAATTTATTTGAAAACTCGAGGATATCGTCGTTGGAGTAACTCAGACAACGTTAAGGTGGACATGTTGCAGCATTTCGCTTCTGCATGGACTGGCCGCAGTACGAATTAAAGAGAGGAACGATTCAAAGGAAGGGGAGCAGCTGGCGGCAGGAACTATAACTCTCTTAATGTGGCCAAATGCCTCGTCATCCGGCGAAGTACACTTGCTAACTCAAGAAACTCGTAGTGGGAGTAACTGTGACGACGTTTAGGTGGACGAACAGTGGCATATCATTTCCGTAGGACTGGCCATAGCAAGAATGATAATGGCCTAAAGAAATGAGAGCAGCCGGCAGGAGTAACTATGACTCTCTTAAGGTAGTCAAATGCCTCGTCACTCTGCGAAATTTATTTGAAAACTCGAGGATATCGTCGTTGGAGTAACTCAGACAACGTTAAGGTGGACATGTTGCAGCATTTCGCTTCTGCATGGACTGGCCGCAGTACGAATCAAAGAGAGGAAAGATTCAAAGAAAGTGGAGCAGCTGGAAAGAGGAACTATGACTCTCTTAAGGTAGCCAAATGCCTTGCCATCCGGCGATGTACATTTGCTAACTCGAGAAACTCGTAGTGGGAGTAACTGTGACGACGTTAAAGTGGACATACGGTGGCATATCGGTTCTGTAGGACTGGCCATATCAAGAATGATAAAGGCCTAAATAAATGGGAGCAGCTGGCAGGAGTAAACATGACTCTCTTAAGGTAGACAAATGCCTCGTCACTCTGCGAAATTTATTTGAAAACTCGAGGATATCGTCATTGGAGTAACTCAGACAACGTTAAGGTAAACATGTTGCAGCATTTCGCTTAGGCATGGACTGGCCGCAGTACGAATTAAAGAGAGGAAAGATTCAAAGAAAGGGGAGCAGCTGGCAAGAGGAACTATGACACTCTTAAGGTAGCCAAATGCCTCGTAATCCGGCGAAGTACATTTGCTAACTCGAGAAACACGTAGTGGGAGTAACTGTGACGACGTTAAGGTGGACATACGGTGGCATATCGGTTCTGTAGGACTGGCCATATCAAGTATGATAAAGGCCTAAAGAAATGGGAGCAGCTGGCAGGAGTAACCATGACTCTCTTAAGGTAGCCAAATGCATCGTCACTCTGCGATATTTATTTGAAACCTCGAGGATATCGTCGTTGGAGTAACTCAGACAACGTTAAGGTGGACATGTTGCAGCATTACGCTTCTGCATGGACTGGCCGCAGTACGGATTAAAGAGAGGAAAGATTCAAAGGAAGGGGAGCAGCTGGCGGCAGGAACTATGACTCTCTTAATGTGGCCAAATGCCTCGTCATCCGGCGAAGTACACTTGCTAACTCAAGAAACTCGTAGTGGGAGTAACTGTGACGACGTTTAGGTGGACATACAGTGGCATATCGGTTCTGTAGGACTGGCCATAGCAAGAATGATAATGGCCTAAAGAAATGAGAGCAGCCGGCAGGAGTAACTATGACTCTCTTAAGGTAGTCAAATGCCTCGTCACTCTGCGAAATTTATTTGAAAACTCGAGGATATCGTCGTTGGAGTAACTCAGACAACGTTAAGGTGGACATGTTGCAGCATTTCGCTTCTGCATGGACTGGCCGCAGTACGGATTAAAGAGAGGAAAGATTCAAAGAAAGTGGAGCAGCTGGAAAGAGGAACTATGACTCTCTTAAGGTAGCCAAATGCCTCGCCATCCGGCGATGTACATTTGCTAACTCGAGAAACTCGTAGTGGGAGTAACTGTGACGACGTTAAAGTGGACATACGGTGGCATATCGGTTCTGTAGGACTGACCATATCATGTATGATAAAGGCCTAAAGAAATGGGAGCAGCTGGCAGGAGTAACCATGAATCTCTTAAGGTAGACAAATGCCTCGTCACACTGCGAAATTTATTTGAAAACTCGAGGATATCGTCGTTGGAGTAACTCAGACAACGTTAAGGTGGACATGTTGCAGCATTTCGCTTCTGCATGGACTGGCCGCAGTACGAATTAAAGAGAGGAACGATTCAAAGGAAGGGGAGCAGCTGGCGGCAGGAACTATAACTCTCTTAATGTGGCCAAATGCCTCGTCATCCGGCGAAGTACACTTGCTAACTCAAGAAACTCGTAGTGGGAGTAACTGTGACGACGTTTAGGTGGACGAACAGTGGCATATCGGTTCCGTAGGACTGGCCATAGCAAGAATGATAATGGCCTAAAGAAATGAGAGCAGCCGGCAGGAGTAACTATGACTCTCTTAAGGTAGTCAAGTGCCTCGTCACTCTGCCAAATTTATTTGAAAACTCGAGGATATCGTCGTTGGAGTAACTCAGACCACGTTAAGGTGGACATGTTGCAGCATTTCGCTTCTGCATGGACTGGCCGCAGTACGGATTAAAGAGAGGAAAGATTCAAAGAAAGTGGAGCAGCTGGAAAGAGGAACTATGACTCTCTTAAGGTAGCCAAATGCCTCGCCATCCGGCGATGTACATTTGCTAACTCGAGAAACTCGTAGTGGGAGTAACTGTGACGACGTTAAAGTGGACATACGGTGGCATATCGGTTCTGTAGGACTGGCCATATCAAGAATGATAAAGGCCTAAAGAAATGGGAGCAGCTGGCAGGAGTAAACATGACTCTCTTAAGGTAGACAAATGCCTCGTCACTCTGCGAAATTTATTTGAAAACTCGAGGATATCGTCATTGGAGTAACTCAGACAACGTTAAGGTAAACATGTTGCAGCATTTCGCTTCCGCATGGACTGGCCGCAGTACGAATTAAAGAGAGGAACGATTCAAAGGAAGGGGAGCAGCTGGCGGCAGGAACTATAACTCTCTTAAGGTAGCCAAATGCCTCGCCATCCGGCGATGTACATTTGCTAACTCGAGAAACTCGTTGTGGGAGTAACTGTGACGACGTTAAAGTGGACATACGGTGGCATATCGGTTCTGTAGGACTGGCCATATCAAGAATGATAAAGGCCTAAAGAAATGGGAGCAGCTGGCAGGAGTAAACATGACGCTCTTAAGGTAGACAAATGCCTCGTCACTCTGCGAAATTTATTTGAAAACTCGAGGATATCGTCGTTGGAGTAACTCAGACAACGTTAAGGTGGACATGTTGCAGCATTTCGCTTCTGCATGGACTGGCCGCAGTACGAATTAAAGAGAGGAAAGATTCAAAGAAAGGGAAGCAGCTGGCAAGAGGAACTATGACTCTCTTAAGGTAGCCAAATGCCTCGTAATCCGGCGAAGTACATTTGCTAACTCGAGAAACTCGTAGTGGTTGTAACTGTGACGACGTTTAGGTGGACATACGGTGGCATATCGGTTCTGTAGGACTGGCCATATCAAGAATGATAAAGGCCTAAATAAATGGGAGCAGCTGGCAGGAGTAAACATGACTCTCTTAAGGTAGACAAATGCCTCGTCACTCTGCGAAATTTATTTGAAAACTCGAGGATATCGTCATTGGAGTAACTCAGACAACGTTAAGGTAAACATGTTGCAGCATTTCGCTTAGGCATGGACTGGCCGCAGTACGAATTAAAGAGAGGAAAGATTCAAAGAAAGGGGAGCAGCTGGCAAGAGGAACTATGACACTCTTAAGGTAGCCAAATGCCTCGTAATCCGGCGAAGTACATTTGCTAACTCGAGAAACACGTAGTGGGAGTAACTGTGACGACGTTAAGGTGGACATACGGTGGCATATCGGTTCTGTAGGACTGGCCATATCAAGTATGATAAAGGCCTAAAGAAATGGGAGCAGCTGGCAGGAGTAACCATGACTCTCTTAAGGTAGCCAAATGCATCGTCACTCTGCGATATTTATTTGAAACCTCGAGGATATCGTCGTTGGAGTAACTCAGACAACGTTAAGGTGGACATGTTGCAGCATTACGCTTCTGCATGGACTGGCCGCAGTACGGATTAAAGAGAGGAAAGATTCAAAGGAAGGGGAGCAGCTGGCGGCAGGAACTATGACTCTCTTAATGTGGCCAAATGCCTCGTCATCCGGCGAAGTACACTTGCTAACTCAAGAAACTCGTAGTGGGAGTAACTGTGACGACGTTTAGGTGGACATACAGTGGCATATCGGTTCTGTAGGACTGGCCATAGCAAGAATGATAATGGCCTAAAGAAATGAGAGCAGCCGGCAGGAGTAACTATGACTCTCTTAAGGTAGTCAAATGCCTCGTCACTCTGCGAAATTTATTTGAAAACTCGAGGATATCGTCGTTGGAGTAACTCAGACAACGTTAAGGTGGACATGTTGCAGCATTTCGCTTCTGCATGGACTGGCCGCAGTACGGATTAAAGAGAGGAAAGATTCAAAGAAAGTGGAGCAGCTGGAAAGAGGAACTATGACTCTCTTAAGGTAGCCAAATGCCTCGCCATCCGGCGATGTACATTTGCTAACTCGAGAAACTCGTAGTGGGAGTAACTGTGACGACGTTAAAGTGGACATACGGTGGCATATCGGTTCTGTAGGACTGACCATATCAAGTATGATAAAGGCCTAAAGAAATGGGAGCAGCTGGCAGGAGTAACCATGAATCTCTTAAGGTAGACAAATGCCTCGTCACACTGCGAAATTTATTTGAAAACTCGAGGATATCGTCGTTGGAGTAACTCAGACAACGTTAAGGTGGACATGTTGCAGCATTACGCTTCTGCATGGACTGGCCGCAGTACGAATTAAAGAGAGGAACGATTCAAAGGAAGGGGAGCAGCTGGCGGCAGGAACTATAACTCTCTTAATGTGGCCAAATGCCTCGTCATCCGGCGAAGTACACTTGCTAACTCAAGAAACTCGTAGTGGGAGTAACTGTGACGACGTTTAGGTGGACGAACAGTGGCATATCGGTTCCGTAGGACTGGCCATAGCAAGAATGATAATGGCCTAAAGAAATGAGAGCAGCCGGCAGGAGTAACTATGACTCTCTTAAGGTAGTCAAGTGCCTCGTCACTCTGCCAAATTTATTTGAAAACTCGAGGATATCGTCGTTGGAGTAACTCAGACCACGTTAAGGTGGACATGTTGCAGCATTTCACTTCTGCATGGACTGGCCGCAGTACGAATTAAAGAGAGGAAAGATTGAAAGAAAGTGGAGCAGGTGGCAAGAGGAATTATGACACTCTTAAGGTAGCCAAATGCCTCGTCATCCGGCGAAGTACATTTGCTAACTCGAGAAACTCGTAGGGGGGGTAACTGTGACGACGTTAAGGTGGACATACGGTGGCATATCGGTTCTGTAGGACTGGCCATATCAAGAATGATAAAGGCCTAAAGAAATGGGAGCAGCTGGCAGGAGTAACCATGACTCTCTTAAGGTAGACAAATGCCTCGTCACTCTGCGAAATTTATTTGAAAACTCGAGGATATCGTCGTTGGAGTAACTCAGACAACGTTAAGGTGGACATGTTGCAGCATTTCGCTTCTGCATGGACTGGCCGCAGTACGAATTAAAGAGAGGAAAGATTCAAAGAAAGGGAAGCAGCTGGCAAGAGGAACTATGACTCTCTTAAGGTAGCCAAATGCCTCGTAATCCGGCGAAGTACATTTGCTAACTCGAGAAACTCGTAGTGGTTGTAACTGTGACGACGTTTAGGTGGACATACGGTGGCATATCGGTTCTGTAGGACTGGCCATAGCAAGAATGATAATGGCCTAAAGAAATGAGAGCAGCCGGCAGGAGTAACTATGACTCTCTTAAGGTAGTCAAGTGCCTCGTCACTCTGCCAAATTTATTTGAAAACTCGAGGATATCGTCGTTGGAGTAACTCAGACAACGTTAAGGTGGACATGTTGTAGCATTTCGCTTCTGCATGGACTAGCCGAAGTACGAATTAAAGAGAGGAAAGATTCAAAGAAAGTGGAGCTGCTGGCAAGAGGAACTATGACTCTCTTAAGGTAGCCAAATGCCTCGCCGTCCGGCGAAGTACATTTGCTAACTCGAGAAACTCGTAGTGGGAGTAACTGTGACGACGTTAAGGTGGACATAGGGTGGCATATCGGTTCTGTAGGACTGGCCATATCAAGAATGATAAAGGCCTAAAGAAATGGGAGCAGCTGGCAGGAGTAAACATGACTCTCTTAAAGTAGACAAATGCCTCGTCACACTGCGAAATTTATTTGAAAACTCGAGGATATCGTCGTTGGAGTAACTCAGACAACGTTAAGGTGGACATGTTGCAGCATTTCGCTTCTGCATGGACTGGCCGCAGTACGAATTAAAGAGAGGAACGATTCAAAGGAAGGGGAGCAGCTGGCGGCAGGAACTATAACTCTCTTAATGTGGCCAAATGCCTCGTCATCCGGCGAAGTACACTTGCTAACTCAAGAAACTCGTAGTGGGAGTAACTGTGACGACGTTTAGGTGGACGAACAGTGGCATATCGGTTCCGTAGGACTGGCCATAGCAAGAATGATAATGGCCTAAAGAAATGAGAGCAGCCGGCAGGAGTAACTATGACTCTCTTAAGGTAGTCAAATGCCTCGTCACTCTGCGAAATTTATTTGAAAACTCGAGGATATCGTCGTTGGAGTAACTCAGACAACGTTAAGGTGGACATGTTGCAGCATTTCGCTTCTGCATGGACTGGCCACAGTACGAATTAAAGAGAGGAAAGATTCAAAGAAAGTGGAGCAGCTGGAAAGAGGAACTATGACTCTCTTAAGGTAGCCAAATGCCTTGCCATCCGGCGATGTACATTTGCTAACTCGAGAAACTCGTAGTGGGAGTAACTGTGACGACGTTAAAGTGGACATACGGTGGCATACCGGTTCTGTAGGACTGGCCATATCAAGAATGATAAAGGCCTAAAGAAATGGGAGCAGCTGGCAGGAGTAAACATGACTCTCTTAAGGTAGACAAATGCCTCGTCACTCTGCGAAATTTATTTGAAAACTCGAGGATATCGTCATTGGAGTAACTCAGACAACGTTAAGGTAAACATGTTGCAGCATTTCGCTTAGGCATGGACTGGCCGCAGTACGAATTAAAGAGAGGAAAGATTCAAAGAAAGGGGAGCAGCTGGCAAGAGGAACTATGACACTCTTAAGGTAGCCAAATGCCTCGTAATCCGGCGAAGTACTTTTGCTAACTCGAGAAACACGTAGTGGGAGTAACTGTGACGACGTTAAGGTGGACATACGGTGGCATATCGGTTCTGTAGGACTGGCCATATCAAGTATGATAAAGGCCTAAAGAAATGGGAGCAGCTGGCAGGAGTAACCATGACTCTCTTAAGGTAGCCAAATGCATCGTCACTCTGCGATATTTATTTGAAACCTCGAGGATATCGTCGTTGGAGTAACTCAGACAACGTTAAGGTGGACATGTTGCAGCATTACGCTTCTGCATGGGCTGGCCGCAGTACGGATTAAAGAGAGGAAAGATTCAAAGGAAGGGGAGCAGCTGGCGGCAGGAACTATGACTCTCTTAATGTGGCCAAATGCCTCGTCATCCGGCGAAGTACACTTGCTAACTCAAGAAACTCGTAGTGGGAGTAACTGTGACGACGTTTAGGTGGACATACAGTGGCATATCGGTTCTGTAGGACTGGCCATAGCAAGAATGATAATGGCCTAAAGAAATGAGAGCAGCCGGCAGGAGTAACTATGACTCTCTTGAGGTAGTCAAATGCCTCGTCACTCTGCGAAATTTATTTGAAAACTCGAGGATATCGTCGTTGGAGTAACTCAGACAACGTTAAGGTGGACATGTTGCAGCATTTCGCTTCTGCATGGACTGGCCGCAGTACGGATTAAAGAGAGGAAAGATTCAAAGAAAGTGGAGCAGCTGGAAAGAGGAACTATGACTCTCTTAAGGTAGCCAAATGCCTCGCCATCCGGCGATGTACATTTGCTAACTCGAGAAACTCGTAGTGGGAGTAACTGTGACGACGTTAAAGTGGACATACGGTGGCATATCGGTTCTGTAGGACTGACCATATCAAGTATGATAAAGGCCTAAAGAAATGGGAGCAGCTGGCAGGAGTAACCATGAATCTCTTAAGGTAGACAAATGCCTCGTCACACTGCGAAATTTATTTGAAAACTCGAGGATATCGTCGTTGGAGTAACTCAGACAACGTTAAGGTGGACATGTTGCAGCATTTCGCTTCTGCATGGACTTGCCGCAGTACGAATTAAAGAGAGGAACGATTCAAAGGAAGGGGAGCAGCTGGCGGCAGGAACTATAACTCTCTTAATGTGGCCAAATGCCTCGTCATCCGGCGAAGTACACTTGCTAACTCAAGAAACTCGTAGTGGGAGTAACTGTGACGACGTTTAGGTGGACGAACAGTGGCATATCGGTTCCGTAGGACTGGCCATAGCAAGAATGATAATGGCCTAAAGAAATGAGAGCAGCCGGCAGGAGTAACTATGACTCTCTTAAGGTAGTCAAGTGCCTCGTCACTCTGCCAAATTTATTTGAAAACTCGAGGATATCGTCGTTGGAGTAACTCAGACCACGTTAAGGTGGACATGTTGCAGCATTTCACTTCTGCATGGACTGGCCGCAGTACGAATTAAAGAGAGGAAAGATTGAAAGAAAGTGGAGCAGGTGGCAAGAGGAATTATGACACTCTTAAGGTAGCCAAATGCCTCGTCATCCGGCGAAGTACATTTGCTAACTCGAGAAACTCGTAGGGGGGGTAACTGTGACGACGTTAAGGTGGACATACGGTGGCATATCGGTTCTGTAGGACTGGCCATATCAAGAATGATAAAGGCCTAAAGAAATGGGAGCAGCTGGCAGGAGTAACCATGACTCTCTTAAGGTAGCCAAATGCCTCGTCACTCTGCGAAATTTATTTGAAAATCGAGGATATCGTCGATGGAGTAACTCAGACAACGTTAAGGTTTACATGTTGCAGCATTTCGCTTCTGCATTGACTGGCCGCAGTACGAATTAAAGAGAGGAAAGATTCAAAGGAAGGGGAGCAGCTGGCAGCAGGAACTATGACTCTCTTAAGAGAGCCAAATGCCTCGTCATCCGGCGAAGTACATTTGTTAACTCAAGAAACTAGTAGTGGGTGTCACTGTGACGACGTTAAGGTGGACATACGGTGGCATATCGGTTCTGTAGGACTGGCCATAGCAAGAAAGGTAATGGCCTAAAGAAATGAGGGCAGCCGGCAGGAGTAACTATGACTCTCTTAAGGTAGTCAAATGCCTCGTCACTCTGCGAAATTTATTTGAAAACTCGAGGATATCGTCGTTGGAGTAACTCAGACAACGTTAAGGTGGACATGTTGCAGCATTTCGCTTCTGCATGGACTGGCCGCAGTACGGATTAAAGAGAGGAAAGTTTCAAAGAAAGTGGAGCAGCTGGAAAGAGGAACTATGACTCTCTTAAGGTAGCCAAATGCCTCGCCATCCGGCGATGTACATTTGCTAACTCGAGAAACTCGTAGTGGGAGTAACTGTGACGACGTTAAAGTGGACATACGGTGGCATATCGGTTCTGTAGGACTGGCCATATCAAGTATGATAAAGTCCTAAAGAAATGGGAGCAGCTGGAAGGAGTAACCATGACTCTCTTAAGGTAACCAAATGTATCGTCACTCTGCGATATTTATCTGAAAACCCGAGGATATCGTCATTGGAGTAACTCAGACAACGTTAAGGTAAACATGTTGCAGCATTTCGCTTCCGCATGGACTGGCCGCAGTACGAATTAAAGAGAGGAAAGATTCAAAGAAAGGGGAGCAGCTGGCAAGAGGAACTATGACACTCTTAAGGTAGCCAAATGCCTCGTAATCCGGCGAAGTACATTTGCTAACTCGAGAAACACGTAGTGGGAGTAACTGTGACGACGTTAAGGTGGACATACGGTGGCATATCGGTTCTGTAGGACCGGCCATATCAAGTATGATAAAGTCCTAAAGAAATGGGAGCAGCTGGAAGGAGTAACCATGACTCTCTTAAGGTAACCAAATGTATCGTCACTCTGCGATATTTATCTGAAAACTCGAGGATATCGTCGTTGGAGTAACTCAGACAACGTTAAGGTGGACATGTTGTAGCATTTCGCTTTTGCATGAACTGGCCGAAGTACGAATTAAAGAGAGGAAAGATTCAAAGAAAGTGGGGCAGCTGGCAAGAGGAACTATGACTCTCTTAAGGTAGCGAAATGCCTCGCCATCCGGCGAAGTACATTTGCTAACTCGAGATACTCGTAGTGGGAGTAACTGTGACGACGTTAAGGTGGACATACGGTGGCATATCGGTTCTGTAGGACTGGCCATATCAAGAATGATAAAGGCCTAAAGAAATGGGAGCAGCTGGCAGGAGTAAACATGACTCTCTTAAGGTACACAAATGCCTCGTCACTCTGCGAAATTTATTTGAAAACTCGAGGATATCGTCATTGGAGTAACTCAGACAACGTTAAGGTAAACATGTTGCAGCATTTCGCTTCCGCATGGACTGGCCGCAGTACGAATTAAAGAGAGGAACGATTCAAAGGAAGGGGAGCAGCTGGCGGCAGGAACTATAACTCTCTTAAGGTAGCCAAATGCCTCGCCATCCGGCGATGTACATTTGCTAACTCGAGAAACTCGTTGTGGGAGTAACTGTGACGACGTTAAAGTGGACATACGGTGGCATATCGGTTCTGTAGGACTGGCCATATCAAGAATGATAAAGGCCTAAAGAAATGGGAGCAGCTGGCAGGAGTAAACATGACGCTCTTAAGGTAGACAAATGCCTCGTCACTCTGCGAAATTTATTTGAAAACTCGAGGATATCGTCGTTGGAGTAACTCAGACAACGTTAAGGTGGACATGTTGCAGCATTTCGCTTCTGCATGGACTGGCCGCAGTACGAATTAAAGAGAGGAAAGATTCAAAGAAAGGGAAGCAGCTGGCAAGAGGAACTATGACTCTCTTAAGGTAGCCAAATGCCTCGTAATCCGGCGAAGTACATTTGCTAACTCGAGAAACTCGTAGTGGTTGTAACTGTGACGACGTTTAGGTGGGCATACGGTGGCATATCGGTTCTGTAGGACTGGCCATAGCAAGAATGATAATGGCCTAAAGAAATGAGAGCAGCCGGCAGGAGTAACTATGACTCTCTTAAGGTAGTCAAGTGCCTCGTCACTCTGCCAAATTTATTTGAAAACTCGAGGATATCGTCGTTGGAGTAACTCAGACAACGTTAAGGTGGACATGTTGTAGCATTTCGCTTCTGCATGGACTAGCCGAAGTACGAATTAAAGAGAGGAAAGATTCAAAGAAAGTGGAGCTGCTGGCAAGAGGAACTATGACTCTCTTAAGGTAGCCAAATGCCTCGCCGTCCGGCGAAGTAGATTTGCTAACTCGAGAAACTCGTAGTGGGAGTAACTGTGACGACGTTAAGGTGGACATAGGGTGGCATATCGGTTCTGTAGGACTGGCCATATCAAGAATGATAAAGGCCTAAAGAAATGGGAGCAGCTGGCAGGAGTAAACATGACTCTCTTAAAGTAGACAAATGCCTCGTCACACTGCGAAATTTATTTGAAAACTCGAGGATATCGTCGTTGGAGTAACTCAGACAACGTTAAGGTGGACATGTTGCAGCATTTCGCTTCTGCATGGACTGGCCGCAGTACGAATTAAAGAGAGGAACGATTCAAAGGAAGGGGAGCAGCTGGCGGCAGGAACTATAACTCTCTTAATGTGGCCAAATGCCTCGTCATCCGGCGAAGTACACTTGCTAACTCAAGAAACTCGTAGTGGGAGTAACTGTGACGACGTTTAGGTGGACGAACAGTGGCATATCGGTTCCGTAGGACTGGCCATATCAAGTATGATAAAGGCCTAAAGAAATGGGAGCAGCTGGCAGGAGTAACCATGACTCTCTTAAGGTAGCCAAATGCATCGTCACTCTGCGATATTTATTCGAAACCTCGAGGATATCGTCGTTGGAGTAACTCAGACAACGTTAAGGTGGACATGTTGCAGCATTACGCTTCTGCATGGACTGGCCGCAGTACGAATTAAAGAGAGGAAAGATTCAAAGGAAGGGGAGCAGCTGGCGGCAGGAACTATGACTCTCTTATTGTGGCCAAATGCCTCGTCATCCGGCGAAGTACACTTGCTAACTCAAGAAACTCGTAGTGGGAGTAACTGTGACGACGTTTAGGTGGACATACAGTGGCATATCGGTTCTGTAGGACTGGCCATATCAAGAATGATAAAGGCCTAAAGAAATGGGAGCAGCTGGCAGGAGTAAACATGACTCTCTTAAAGTAGACAAATGCCTCGTCACACTGCGAAATTTATTTGAAAACTCGAGGATATCGTCGTTGGAGTAACTCAGACAACGTTAAGGTGGACATGTTGCAGCATTTCGCTTCTGCATGGACTGGCCGCAGTACGAATTAAAGAGAGGAAAGATTGAAAGAAAGTGGAGCAGGTGGCAAGAGGAATTATGACTCTCTTAAGGTAGCCAAATGCCTCGTCATCCGGCGAAGTACATTTGCTAACTCGAGAAACTCGTAGGGGGGGTAACTGTGACGACGTTAAGGTGGACATACGGTGGCATATCGGTTCTGTAGGACTGGCCATATCAAGAATGATAAAGGCCTAAAGAAATGGGAGCAGCTGGCAGGAGTAACCATGACTCTCTTAAGGTAGCCAAATGCCTCGTCACTCTGCGAAATTTATTTGAAAATCGAGGATATCGTCGATGGAGTAACTCAGACAACGTTAAGGTTTACATGTTGCAGCATTTCGCTTCTGCATTGACTGGCCGCAGTACGAATTAAAGAGAGGAAAGATTCAAAGGAAGGGAGCAGCTGGCAGCAGGAACTATGACTCTCTTAAGAGAGCCAAATGCCTCGTCATCCGGCGAAGTACATTTGTTAACTCAAGAAACTCGTAGTGGGTGTCACTGTGACGACGTTAAGGTGGACATACGGTGGCATATCGGTTCTGTAGGACTGGCCATAGCAAGAAAGATAATGGCCTAAAGAAATGAGAGCAGCCGGCAGGAGTAACTATGACTCTCTTAAGGTAGTCAAATGCCTCGTCACTCTGCGAAATTTATTTGAAAACTCGAGGATATCGTCGTTGGAGTAACTCAGACAACGTTAAGGTGGACATGTTGCAGCATTTCGCTTCTGCATGGACTGGCCGCAGTACGGATTAAAGAGAGGAAAGATTCAAAGAAAGTGGAGCAGCTGGAAAGAGGAACTATGACTCTCTTAAGGTAGCCAAATGCCTCGCCATCCGGCGATGTACATTTGCTAACTCGAGAAACTCGTAGTAGGTAACCAAATGTATCGTCACTCTGCGATATTTATCTGAAAACTCGAGGATATCGTCGTTGGAGTAACTCAGACAACGTTAAGGTGGACATGTTGTAGCATTTCGCTTTTGCATGAACTGGCCGAAGTACGAATTAAAGAGAGGAAAGATTCAAAGAAAGTGGGGCAGCTGGCAAGAGGAACTATGACTCTCTTAAGGTAGCGAAATGCCTCGCCATCCGGCGAAGTACATTTGCTAACTCGAGATACTCGTAGTGGGAGTAACTGTGACGACGTTAAGGTGGACATACGGTGGCATATCGGTTCTGTAGGACTGGCCATATCAAGAATGATAAAGGCCTAAAGAAATGGGAGCAGCTGGCAGGAGTAAACATGACTCTCTTAAGGTACACAAATGCCTCGTCACTCTGCGAAATTTATTTGAAAACTCGAGGATATCGTCATTGGAGTAACTCAGACAACGTTAAAGTAAACATGTTGCAGCATTTCGCTTCCGCATGGACTGGCCGCAGTACGAATTAAAGAGAGGAACGATTCAAAGGAAGGGGAGCAGCTGGCGGCAGGAACTATAACTCTCTTAAGGTAGCCAAATGCCTCGCCATCCGGCGATGTACATTTGCTAACTCGAGAAACTCGTAGTGGGAGTAACTGTGACGACGTTAAAGTGGACATACGGTGGCATATCGGTTCTGTAGGACTGGCCATATCAAGAATGATAAAGGCCTAAAGAAATGGGAGCAGCTGGCAGGAGTAAACATGACGCTCTTAAGGTAGACAAATGCCTCGTCACTCTGCGAAATTTATTTGAAAACTCGAGGATATCGTCGTTGGAGTAACTCAGACAACGTTAAGGTGGACATGTTGCAGCATTTCGCTTCTGCATGGACTGGCCGCAGTACGAATTAAAGAGAGGAAAGATTCAAAGAAAGGGAAGCATCTGGCAAGAGGAACTATGACTCTCTTAAGGTAGCCAAATGCCTCGTAATCCGGCGAAGTACATTTGCTAACTCGAGAAACTCGTAGTGGTTGTAACTGTGACGACGTTTAGGTGGACATACGGTGGCATATCGGTTCTGTAGGACTGGCCATAGCAAGAATGATAATGGCCTAAAGAAATGAGAGCAGCCGGCAGGAGTAACTATGACTCTCTTAAGGTAGTCAAGTGCCTCGTCACTCTGCCAAATTTATTTGAAAACTCGAGGATATCGTCGTTGGAGTAACTCAGACAACGTTAAGGTGGACATGTTGTAGCATTTCGCTTCTGCATGGACTAGCCGAAGTACGAATTAAAGAGAGGAAAGATTCAAAGAAAGTGGAGCTGCTGGCAAGAGGAACTATGACTCTCTTAAGGTAGCCAAATGCCTCGCCGTCCGGCGAAGTACATTTGCTAACTCGAGAAACTCGTAGTGGGAGTAACTGTGACGACGTTAAGGCGGACATAGGGTGGCATATCGGTTCTGTAGGACTGGCCATATCAAGAATGATAAAGGCCTAAAGAAATGGGAGCAGCTGGCAGGAGTAAACATGACTCTCTTAAAGTAGACAAATGCCTCGTCACACTGCGAAATTTATTTGAAAACTCGAGGATATCGTCGTTGGAGTAACTCAGACAACGTTAAGGTGGACATGTTGCAGCATTTCGCTTCTGCATGGACTGGCCGCAGTACGAATTAAAGAGAGGAACGATTCAAAGGAAGGGGAGCAGCTGGCGGCAGGAACTATAACTCTCTTAATGTGGCCAAATGCCTCGTCATCCGGCGAAGTACACTTGCTAACTCAAGAAACTCGTAGTGGGAGTAACTGTGACGACGTTTAGGTGGACGAACAGTGGCATATCGGTTCCGTAGGACTGGCCATAGCAAGAATGATAATGGCCTAGAGAAATGAGAGCAGCCGGCAGGAGTAACTATGACTCTCTTAAGGTAGTCAAATGCCTCGTCACTCTGCGAAATTTATTTGAAAACTCGAGGATATCGTCGTTGGAGTAACTCAGACAACGTTAAGGTGGACATGTTGCAGCATTTCGCTTCTGCATGGACTGGCCGCAGTACGAAATAAAGAGAGGAAAGATTCAAAGAAAGTGGAGCAGCTGGAAAGAGGAACCATGACTCTCTTAAGGTAGCCAAATGCCTTGCCATCCGGCGATGTACATTTGCTAACTCGAGAAACTCGTAGTGGGAGTAACTGTGACGACGTTAAAGTGGACATACGGTGGCATATCGGTTCTGTAGGACTGGCCATATCAAGAATGATAAAGGCCTAAAAAAATGGGAGCAGCTGGCAGGAGTAAAAATGACTCTCTTAAGGTAGACAAATGCCTCGTCACTCTGCGAAATTTATTTGAAAACTCGAGGATATCGTCATTGGAGTAACTCAGACAACGTTAAGGTAAACATGTTGCAGCATTTCGCTTAGGCATGGACTGGCCGCAGTACGAATTAAAGAGAGGAAAGTTTCAAAGAAAGGGGAGCAGCTGGCAAGAGGAACTATGACACTCTTAAGGTAGCCAAATGCCTCGTAATCCGGCGAAGTACATTTGCTAACTCGAGAAACACGTAGTGGGAGTAACTGTGACGACGTTAAGGTGGACATACGGTGGCATATCGGTTCTGTAGGACTGGCCATATCAAGTATGATAAAGGCCTAAAGAAATGGGAGCAGCTGGCAGGAGTAACCATGACTCTCTTAAGGTAGCCAAATGCATCGTCACTCTGCGATATTTATTCGAAACCTCGAGGATATCGCCGTTGGAGTAACTCAGACAACGTTAAGGTGGACATGTTGCAGCATTACGCTTCTGCATGGACTGGCCGCAGTACGAATTAAAGAGAGGAAAGATTCAAAGGAAGGGGAGCAGCTGGCGGCAGGAACTATGACTCTCTTATTGTGGCCAAATGCCTCGTCATCCGGCGAAGTACACTTGCTAACTCAAGAAACTCGTAGTGGGAGTAACTGTGACGACGTTTAGGTGGACATACAGTGGCATATCGGTTCTGTAGGACTGGCCATAGCAAGAATGATAATGGCCTAAAGAAATGAGAGCAGCCGGCAGGAGTAACTATGACTCTCTTAAGGTAGTCAAATGCCTCGTCACTCTGCGAAATTTATTTGAAAACTCGAGGATATCGTCGTTGGAGTAACTCAGACAACGTTAAGGTGGACATGTTGCAGCATTTCGCTTCTGCATGGACTGGCCGCAGTACGGATTAAAGAGAGGAAAGATTCAAAGAAAGTGGAGCAGCTGGAAAGAGGAACTATGACTCTCTTAAGGTAGCCAAATGCCTCGCCATCCGGCGATGTACATTTGCTAACTCGAGAAACTCGTAGTAGGTAACCAAATGTATCGTCACTCTGCGATATTTATCTGAAAACTCGAGGATATCGTCGTTGGAGTAACTCAGACAACGTTAAGGTGGACATGTTGTAGCATTTCGCTTTTGCATGAACTGGCCGAAGTACGAATTAAAGAGAGGAAAGATTCAAAGAAAGTGGGGCAGCTGGCAAGAGGAACTATGACTCTCTTAAGGTAGCGAAATGCCTCGCCATCCGGCGAAGTACATTTGCTAACTCGAGATACTCGTAGTGGGAGTAACTGTGACGACGTTAAGGTGGACATACGGTGGCATATCGGTTCTGTAGGACTGGCCATATCAAGAATGATAAAGGCCTAAAGAAATGGGAGCAGCTGGCAGGAGTAAACATGACTCTCTTAAGGTACACAAATGCCTCGTCACTCTGCGAAATTTATTTGAAAACTCGAGGATATCGTCATTGGAGTAACTCAGACAACGTTAAAGTAAACATGTTGCAGCATTTCGCTTCCGCATGGACTGGCCGCAGTACGAATTAAAGAGAGGAACGACTCAAAGGAAGGGGAGCAGCTGGCGGCAGGAACTATAACTCTCTTAAGGTAGCCAAATGCCTCGCCATCCGGCGATGTACATTTGCTAACTCGAGAAACTCGTAGTGGGAGTAACTGTGACGACGTTAAAGTGGACATACGGTGGCATATCGGTTCTGTAGGACTGGCCATATCAAGAATGATAAAGGCCTAAAGAAATGGGAGCAGCTGGCAGGAGTAAACATGACGCTCTTAAGGTAGACAAATGCCTCGTCACTCTGCGAAATTTATTTGAAAACTCGAGGATATCGTCGTTGGAGTAACTCAGACAACGTTAAGGTGGACATGTTGCAGCATTTCGCTTCTGCATGGACTGGCCGCAGTACGAATTAAAGAGAGGAAAGATTCAAAGAAAGGGAAGCATCTGGCAAGAGGAACTATGACTCTCTTAAGGTAGCCAAATGCCTCGTAATCCGGCGAAGTACATTTGCTAACTCGAGAAACTCGTAGTGGTTGTAACTGTGACGACGTTTAGGTGGACATACGGTGGCATATCGGTTCTGTAGGACTGGCCATAGCAAGAATGATAATGGCCTAAAGAAATGAGAGCAGCCGGCAGGAGTAACTATGACTCTCTTAAGGTAGTCAAGTGCCTCGTCACTCTGCCAAATTTATTTGAAAACTCGAGGATATCGTCGTTGGAGTAACTCAGACAACGTTAAGGTGGACATGTTGTAGCATTTCGCTTCTGCATGGACTAGCCGAAGTACGAATTAAAGAGAGGAAAGATTCAAAGAAAGTGGAGCTGCTGGCAAGAGGAACTATGACTCTCTTAAGGTAGCCAAATGCCTCGCCGTCCGGCGAAGTACATTTGCTAACTCGAGAAACTCGTAGTGGGAGTAACTGTGACGACGTTAAGGTGGACATAGGGTGGCATATCGGTTCTGTAGGACTGGCCATATCAAGAATGATAAAGGCCTAAAGAAATGGGAGCAGCTGGCAGGAGTAAACATGACTCTCTTAAAGTAGACAAATGCCTCGTCACACTGCGAAATTTATTTGAAAACTCGAGGATATCGTCGTTGGAGTAACTCAGACAACGTTAAGGTGGACATGTTGCAGCATTTCGCTTCTGCATGGACTGGCCGCAGTACGAATTAAAGAGAGGAACGATTCAAAGGAAGGGGAGCAGCTGGCGGCAGGAACTATAACTCTCTTAATGTGGCCAAATGCCTCGTCATCCGGCGAAGTACACTTGCTAACTCAAGAAACTCGTAGTGGGAGTAACTGTGACGACGTTTAGGTGGACGAACAGTGGCATATCGGTTCCGTAGGACTGGCCATAGCAAGAATGATAATGGCCTAGAGAAATGAGAGCAGCCGGCAGGAGTAACTATGACTCTCTTAAGGTAGTCAAATGCCTCGTCACTCTGCGAAATTTATTTGAAAACTCGAGGATATCGTCGTTGGAGTAACTCAGACAACGTTAAGGTGGACATGTTGCAGCATTTCGCTTCTGCATGGACTGGCCGCAGTACGAAATAAAGAGAGGAAAGATTCAAAGAAAGTGGAGCAGCTGGAAAGAGGAACCATGACTCTCTTAAGGTAGCCAAATGCCTTGCCATCCGGCGATGTACATTTGCTAACTCGAGAAACTCGTAGTGGGAGTAACTGTGACGACGTTAAAGTGGACATACGGTGGCATATCGGTTCTGTAGGACTGGCCATATCAAGAATGATAAAGGCCTAAAAAAATGGGAGCAGCTGGCAGGAGTAAACATGACTCTCTTAAGGTAGACAAATGCCTCGTCACTCTGCGAAATTTATTTGAAAACTCGAGGATATCGTCATTGGAGTAACTCAGACAACGTTAAGGTAAACATGTTGCAGCATTTCGCTTAGGCATGGACTGGCCGCAGTACGAATTAAAGAGAGGAAAGTTTCAAAGAAAGGGGAGCAGCTGGCAAGAGGAACTATGACACTCTTAAGGTAGCCAAATGCCTCGTAATCCGGCGAAGTACATTTGCTAACTCGAGAAACACGTAGTGGGAGTAACTGTGACGACGTTAAGGTGGACATACGGTGGCATATCGGTTCTGTAGGACTGGCCATATCAAGTATGATAAAGGCCTAAAGAAATGGGAGCAGCTGGCAGGAGTAACCATGACTCTCTTAAGGTAGCCAAATGCATCGTCACTCTGCGATATTTATTCGAAACCTCGAGGATATCGCCGTTGGAGTAACTCAGACAACGTTAAGGTGGACATGTTGCAGCATTACGCTTCTGCATGGACTGGCCGCAGTACGAATTAAAGAGAGGAAAGATTCAAAGGAAGGGGAGCAGCTGGCGGCAGGAACTATGACTCTCTTATTGTGGCCAAATGCCTCGTCATCCGGCGAAGTACACTTGCTAACTCAAGAAACTCGTAGTGGGAGTAACTGTGACGACGTTTAGGTGGACATACAGTGGCATATCGGTTCTGTAGGACTGGCCATAGCAAGAATGATAATGGCCTAAAGAAATGAGAGCAGCCGGCAGGAGTAACTATGACTCTCTTAAGGTAGTCAAATGCCTCGTCACTCTGCGAAATTTATTTGAAAACTCGAGGATATCGTCGTTGGAGTAACTCAGACAACGTTAAGGTGGACATGTTGCAGCATTTCGCTTCTGCATGGACTGGCCGCAGTACGGATTAAAGAGAGGAAAGATTCAAAGAAAGTGGAGCAGCTGGAAAGAGGAACTATGACTCTCTTAAGGTAGCCAAATGCCTCGCCATCCGGCGATGTACATTTGCTAACTCGAGAAACTCGTAGTAGGTAACCAAATGTATCGTCACTCTGCGATATTTATCTGAAAACTCGAGGATATCGTCGTTGGAGTAACTCAGACAACGTTAAGGTGGACATGTTGTAGCATTTCGCTTTTGCATGAACTGGCCGAAGTACGAATTAAAGAGAGGAAAGATTCAAAGAAAGTGGGGCAGCTGGCAAGAGGAACTATGACTCTCTTAAGGTAGCGAAATGCCTCGCCATCCGGCGAAGTACATTTGCTAACTCGAGATACTCGTAGTGGGAGTAACTGTGACGACGTTAAGGTGGACATACGGTGGCATATCGGTTCTGTAGGACTGGCCATATCAAGAATGATAAAGGCCTAAAGAAATGGGAGCAGCTGGCAGGAGTAAACATGACTCTCTTAAGGTACACAAATGCCTCGTCACTCTGCGAAATTTATTTGAAAACTCGAGGATATCGTCATTGGAGTAACTCAGACAACGTTAAAGTAAACATGTTGCAGCATTTCGCTTCCGCATGGACTGGCCGCAGTACGAATTAAAGAGAGGAACGACTCAAAGGAAGGGGAGCAGCTGGCGGCAGGAACTATAACTCTCTTAAGGTAGCCAAATGCCTCGCCATCCGGCGATGTACATTTGCTAACTCGAGAAACTCGTAGTGGGAGTAACTGTGACGACGTTAAAGTGGACATACGGTGGCATATCGGTTCTGTAGGACTGGCCATATCAAGAATGATAAAGGCCTAAAGAAATGGGAGCAGCTGGCAGGAGTAAACATGACGCTCTTAAGGTAGACAAATGCCTCGTCACTCTGCGAAATTTATTTGAAAACTCGAGGATATCGTCGTTGGAGTAACTCAGACAACGTTAAGGTGGACATGTTGCAGCATTTCGCTTCTGCATGGACTGGCCGCAGTACGAATTAAAGAGAGGAAAGATTCAAAGAAAGGGAAGCATCTGGCAAGAGGAACTATGACTCTCTTAAGGTAGCCAAATGCCTCGTAATCCGGCGAAGTACATTTGCTAACTCGAGAAACTCGTAGTGGTTGTAACTGTGACGACGTTTAGGTGGACATACGGTGGCATATCGGTTCTGTAGGACTGGCCATAGCAAGAATGATAATGGCCTAAAGAAATGAGAGCAGCCGGCAGGAGTAACTATGACTCTCTTAAGGTAGTCAAGTGCCTCGTCACTCTGCCAAATTTATTTGAAAACTCGAGGATATCGTCGTTGGAGTAACTCAGACAACGTTAAGGTGGACATGTTGTAGCATTTCGCTTCTGCATGGACTAGCCGAAGTACGAATTAAAGAGAGGAAAGATTCAAAGAAAGTGGAGCTGCTGGCAAGAGGAACTATGACTCTCTTAAGGTAGCCAAATGCCTCGCCGTCCGGCGAAGTACATTTGCTAACTCGAGAAACTCGTAGTGGGAGTAACTGTGACGACGTTAAGGTGGACATAGGGTGGCATATCGGTTCTGTAGGACTGGCCATATCAAGAATGATAAAGGCCTAAAGAAATGGGAGCAGCTGGCAGGAGTAAACATGACTCTCTTAAAGTAGACAAATGCCTCGTCACACTGCGAAATTTATTTGAAAACTCGAGGATATCGTCGTTGGAGTAACTCAGACAACGTTAAGGTGGACATGTTGCAGCATTTCGCTTCTGCATGGACTGGCCGCAGTACGAATTAAAGAGAGGAACGATTCAAAGGAAGGGGAGCAGCTGGCGGCAGGAACTATAACTCTCTTAATGTGGCCAAATGCCTCGTCATCCGGCGAAGTACACTTGCTAACTCAAGAAACTCGTAGTGGGAGTAACTGTGACGACGTTTAGGTGGACGAACAGTGGCATATCGGTTCCGTAGGACTGGCCATAGCAAGAATGATAATGGCCTAAAGAAATGAGAGCAGCCGGCAGGAGTAACTATGACTCTCTTAAGGTAGTCAAATGCCTCGTCACTCTGCGAAATTTATTTGAAAACTCGAGGATATCGTCGTTGGAGTAACTCAGACAACGTTAAGGTGGACATGTTGCAGCATTTCGCTTCTGCATGGACTGGCCGCAGTACGAATTAAAGAGAGGAAAGATTCAAAGAAAGTGGAGCAGCTGGAAAGAGGAACCATGACTCTCTTAAGGTAGCCAAATGCCTTGCCATCCGGCGATGTACATTTGCTAACTCGAGAAACTCGTAGTGGGAGTAACTGTGACGACGTTAAAGTGGACATACGGTGGCATATCGGTTCTGTAGGACTGGCCATATCAAGTATGATAAAGGCCTAAAGAAATGGGAGCAGCTGGCAGGAGTAACCATGACTCTCTTAAGGTAGCCAAATGCATCGTCACTCTGCGATATTTATTCGAAACCTCGAGGATATCGTCGTTGGAGTAACTCAGACAACGTTAAGGTGGACATGTTGCAGCATTTCGCTTCTGCATGGACTGGCCGCAGTACGAATTAAAGAGAGGAACGATTCAAAGGAAGGGGAGCAGCTGGCGGCAGGAACTATAACTCTCTTAATGTGGCCAAATGCCTTGTCATCCGGCGAAGTACACTTGCTAACTCAAGAAACTCGTAGTGGGAGTAACTGTGACGACGTTTAGGTGGACGAACAGTGGCATATCGGTTCCGTAGGACTGGCCATAGCAAGAATGATAATGGCCTAAAGAAATGAGAGCAGCCGGCAGGAGTAACTATGACTCTCTTAAGGTAGTCAAGTGCCTCGTCACTCTGCCAAATTTATTTGAAAACTCGAGGATATCGTCGTTGGAGTAACTCAGACAACGTTAAGGTGGACATGTTGTAGCATTTCGCTTCTGCATGGACTAGCCGAAGTACGAATTAAAGAGAGGAAAGATTCAAAGAAAGTGGAGCTGCTGGCAAGAGGAACTATGACTCTCTTAAGGTAGCCAAATGCCTCGCCATCCGGCGAAGTACATTTGCTAACTCGAGAAACTCGTAGTGGGAGTAACTGTGACGACGTTAAGGTGGACATAGGGTGGCATATCGGTTCTGTAGGACTGGCCATATTAAGAATGATAAAGGCCTAAAGAAATGGGAGCAGCTGGCAGGAGTAAACATGACTCTCTTAAAGTAGACAAATGCCTCGTCACACTGCGAAATTTATTTGAAAACTCGAGGATATCGTCGTTGGAGTAACTCAGACAACGTTAAGGTGGACATGTTGCAGCATTTCGCTTCTGCATGGACTGGCCGCAGTACGAATTAAAGAGAGGAACGATTCAAAGGAAGGGGAGCAGCTGGCGGCAGGAACTATAACTCTCTTAATGTGGCCAAATGCCTCGTCATCCGGCGAAGTACACTTGCTAACTCAAGAAACTCGTAGTGGGAGTAACTGTGACGACGTTTAGGTGGACGAACAGTGGCATATCGGTTCCGTAGGACTGGCCATAGCAAGAATGATAATGGCCTAAAGAAATGAGAGCAGCCGGCAGGAGTAACTATGACTCTCTTAAGGTAGTCAAATGCCTCGTCACTCTGCGAAATTTATTTGAAAACTCGAGGATATCGTCGTTGGAGTAACTCAGACAACGTTAAGGTGGACATGTTGCAGCATTTCGCTTCTGCATGGACTGGCCGCAGTACGGATTAAAGAGAGGAAAGATTCAAAGAAAGTGGAGCAGCTGGAAAGAGGAACTATGACTCTCTTAAGGTAGCCAAATGCCTCGCCATCCGGCGATGTACATTTGCTAACTCGAGAAACTCGTAGTGGGAGTAACTGTGACGACGTTAAAGTGGACATACGGTGGCATATCGGTTCTGTAGGACTGGCCATATCAAGAATGATAAAGGCCTAAAGAAATGGGAGCAGCTGGCAGGAGTAAACATGACTCTCTTAAGGTAGACAAATGCCTCGTCACTCTGCGAAATTTATTTGAAAACTCGAGGATATCGTCATTGGAGTAACTCAGACAACGTTAAGGTAAACATGTTGCAGCATTTCGCTTCCGCATGGACTGGCCGCAGTACGAATTAAAGAGAGGAAAGATTCAAAGAAAGGGGAGCAGCTGGCAAGAGGAACTATGACACTCTTAAGGTAGCCAAATGCCTCGTAATCCGGCGAAGTACATTTGCTAACTCGAGAAACACGTAGTGGGAGTAACTGTGACGACGTTAAGGTGGACATACGGTGGCATATCGGTTCTGTAGGACTGGCCATATCAAGTATGATAAAGGCCTAAAGAAATGGGAGCAGCTGGCAGGAGTAACCATGACTCTCTTAAGGTAGCCAAATGCATCGTCACTCTGCGATATTTATTTGAAACCTCGAGGATATCGTCGTTGGAGTAACTCAGACAACGTTAAGGTGGACATGTTGCAGCATTACGCTTCTGCATGGACTGGCCGCAGTACGAATTAAAGAGAGGAAAGATTCAAAGGAAGGGGAGCAGCTGGCGGCAGGAACTATGACTCTCTTAATGTGACCAAATGCCTCGTCATCCGGCGAAGTACACTTGCTAACTCAAGAAACTCGTAGTGGGAGTAACTGTGACGACGTTTAGGTGGACATACAGTGGCATATCGGTTCTGTAGGACTGGCCATAGCAAGAATGATAATGGCCTAAAGAAATGAGAGCAGCCGGCAGGAGTAACTATGACTCTCTTAAGGTAGTCAAATGCCTCGTCACTCTGCGAAATTTATTTGAAAACTCGAGGATATCGTCGTTGGAGTAACTCAGACAACGTTAAGGTGGACATGTTGCAGCATTTCGCTTCTGCATGGACTGGCCGCAGTACGGATTAAAGAGAGGAAAGATTCAAAGAAAGTGGAGCAGCTGGAAAGAGGAACTATGACTCTCTTAAGGTAGCCAAATGCCTCGCCATCCGGCGATGTACATTTGCTAACTCGAGAAACTGGTAGTGGGAGTAACTGTGACGACGTTAAAGTGGACATACGGTGGCATATCGGTTCTGTAGGACTGGCCATATCAAGAATGATAAAGGCCTAAAGAAATGGGAGCAGCTGGCAGGAGTAAACATGACTCTCTTAAGGTAGACAAATGCCTCGTCACTCTGCGAAATTTATTTGAAAACTCGAGGATATCGTCATTGGAGTAACTCAGACAACGTTAAGGTAAACATGTTGCAGCATTTCGCTTCCGCATGGACTGGCCGCAGTACGAATTAAAGAGAGGAAAGATTCAAAGAAAGGGGAGCAGCTGGCAAGAGGAACTATGACACTCTTAAGGTAGCCAAATGCCTCGTAATCCGGCGAAGTACATTTGCTAACTCGAGAAACACGTAGTGGGAGTAATTGTGACGACGTTAAGGTGGACATACGGTGGCATATCGGTTCTGTAGGACTGGCCATATCAAGAATGATAAAGGCCTAAAGAAATGGGAGCAGCTGGAAGGAGTAACCATGACTCTCTTAAGGTAACCAAATGTATCGTCACTCTGCGATATTTATCTGAAAACTCGAGGATATCGTCGTTGGAGTAACTCAGACAACGTTAAGGTGGACATGTTGTAGCATTTCGCTTTTGCATGAACTGGCCGAAGTACGAATTAAAGAGAGGAAAGATTCAAAGAAAGTGGGGCAGCTGGCAAGAGGAACTATGACTCTCTTAAGGTAGCGAAATGCCTCGCCATCCGGCGAAGTACATTTGCTAACTCGAGATACTCGTAGTGGGAGTAACTGTGACGACGTTAAGGTGGACATACGGTGGCATATCGGTTCTGTAGGACTGGCCATATCAAGAATGATAAAGGCCTAAAGAAATGGGAGCAGCTGGCAGGAGTAAACATGACTCTCTGAAGGTACACAAATGCCTCGTCACTCTGCGAAATTTATTTGAAAACTCGAGGATATCGTCATTGGAGTAACTCAGACAACGTTAAGGTAAACATGTTGCAGCATTTCGCTTCCGCATGGACTAGCCGCAGTACGAATTAAAGAGAGGAACGATTCAAAGGAAGGGGAGCAGCTGGCGGCAGGAACTAAAACTCTCTTAAGGTAGCCAAATGCCTCGCCATCCGGCGATGTACATTTGCTAACTCGAGAAACTCGTAGTGGGAGTAACTGTGACGACGTTAAAGTGGACATACGGTGGCATATCGGTTCTGTAGGACTGGCCATATCAAGAATGATAAAGGCCTAAAGAAATGGGAGCAGCTGGCAGGAGTAAACATGACGCTCTTAAGGTAGACAAATGCCTCGTCACTCTGCGAAATGTATTTGATAACTCGAGGATATCGTCGTTGGAGTAACTCAGACAACGTTAAGGTGGACATGTTGCAGCATTTCGCTTCTGCATGGACTGGCCGCAGTACGAATTAAAGAGAGGAAAGATTCAAAGAAAGGGAAGCAGCTGGCAAGAGGAACTATGACTCCCTTAAGGTAGCCAAATGCCTCGTAATCCGGCGAAGTACATTTGCTAACTCGAGAAACTCGTAGTGGGTGTAACTGTGACGACGTTTAGGTGGACATACGGTGGCATATCGGTTCTGTAAGACTGGCCATAGCAAGAATGATAATGGCCTAAAGAAATGAGAGCAGCCGGCAGGAGTAACTATGACTCTCTTAAGGTAGTCAAGTGCCTCGTCACTCTGCCAAATTTATTTGAAAACTCGAGGATATCGTCGTTGGAGTAACTCAGACAACGTTAAGGTGGACATGTTGTAGCATTTCGCTTCTGCATGGACTAGCCGAAGTACGAATTAAAGAGAGGAAAGATTCAAAGAAAGTGGAGCTGCTGGCAAGAGGAACTATGACTCTCTTAAGCTAGCCAAATGCCTCGCCATCCGGCGAAGTACATTTGCTAACTCGAGAAACTCGTAGTGGGAGTAACTGTGACGACGTTAAGGTGGACATAGGGTGGCATATCGGTTCTGTAGGACTGGCCATATCAAGAATGATAAAGGCCTAAAGAAATGGGAGCAGCTGGCAGGAGTAAACATGACTCTCTTAAAGTAGACAAATGCCTCTTCACACTGCGAAATTTATTTGAAAACTCGAGGATATCGTCGTTGGAGTAACTCAGACAACGTTAAGGTGGACATGTTGCAGCATTTCGCTTCTGCATGGACTGGCCGCAGTACGAATTAAAGAGAGGAACGATTCAAAGGAAGGGGAGCAGCTGGCGGCAGGAACTATAACTCTCTTAATGTGGCCAAATGCCTCGTCATCCGGCGAAGTACACTTGCTAACTCAAGAAACTCGTAGTGGGAGTAACTGTGACGACGTTTAGGTGGGCGAACAGTGGCATATCGGTTCCGTAGGACTGGCCATAGCCAGAATGATAATGGCCTAAAGAAATGAGAGCAGCCGGCAGGAGTAACTATGACTCTCTTAAGGTAGTCAAATGCCTCGTCACTCTAAGAAATTTATTTGAAAACTCGAGGATATCGTCGTTGGAGTAACTCAGACAACGTTAAGGTGGACATGTTGCAGCATTTCGCTTCTGCATGGACTGGCCGCAGTACGGATTAAAGAGAGGAAAGATTCAAAGAAAGTGGGGCAGCTGGAAAGAGGAACTATGACTCTCTTAAGGTAGCCAAATGCCTCGCCATCCGGCGATGTACATTTGCTAACTCGAGAAACTCGTAGTGGGAGTAACTGTGACGACGTTAAAGTGGACATACGGTGGCATATCGGTTCTGTAGGACTGGCCATATCAAGAATGATAAAGGCCTAAAGTAATGGGAGCAGCTGGCAGGAGTAAACATGACTCTCTTAAGGTAGACAAATGCCTCGTCACTCTGCGATATTTATTTGAAACCTCGAGGATATCGTCGTTGGAGTAACTCAGACAACGTTAAGGTGGACATGTTGCAGCATTACGCTTCTGCATGGACTGGCCGCAGTACGAATTAAAGAGAGGAAAGATTCAAAGAAAGAGAAGCAGCTGGCAAGAGGAACTATGACTCTCTTAAGGTAGCCAAATGCCTCGTAATCCGGCGAAGTACATTTGCTAACTCGAGAAACTCGTAGTGGTTGTAACTGTGACGACGTTTAGGTGGGCATACGGTGGCATATCGGTTCTGTAGGACTGGCCATAGCAAGAATGATAATGGCCTAAAGAAATGAGAGCAGCCGGCAGGAGTAACTATGACTCTCTTAAGGTAGTCAAGTGCCTCGTCACTCTGCCAAATTTATTTGAAAACTCGAGGATATCGTCGTTGGAGTAACTCAGACAACGTTAAGGTGGACATGTTGTAGCATTTCGCTTCTGCATGGACTAGCCGAAGTACGAATTAAAGAGAGGAAAGATTCAAAGAAAGTGGAGCTGCTGGCAAGAGGAACTATGACTCTCTTAAGGTAGCCAAATGCCTCGCCGTCCGGCGAAGTAGATTTGCTAACTCGAGAAACTCGTAGTGGGAGTAACTGTGACGACGTTAAGGTGGACATAGGGTGGCATATCGGTTCTGTAGGACTGGCCATATCAAGAATGATAAAGGCCTAAAGAAATGGGAGCAGCTGGCAGGAGTAAACATGACTCTCTTAAAGTAGACAAATGCCTCGTCACACTGCGAAATTTATTTGAAAACTCGAGGATATCGTCGTTGGAGTAACTCAGACAACGTTAAGGTGGACATGTTGCAGCATTTCGCTTCTGCATGGACTGGCCGCAGTACGAATTAAAGAGAGGAACGATTCAAAGGAAGGGGAGCAGCTGGCGGCAGGAACTATAACTCTCTTAATGTGGCCAAATGCCTCGTCATCCGGCGAAGTACACTTGCTAACTCAAGAAACTCGTAGTGGGAGTAACTGTGACGACGTTTAGGTGGACGAACAGTGGCATATCATTTCCGTAGGACTGGCCATAGCAAGAATGATAATGGCCTAAAGAAATGAGAGCAGCCGGCAGGAGTAACTATGACTCTCTTAAGGTAGTCAAATGCCTCGTCACTCTGCGAAATTTATTTGAAAACTCGAGGATATCGTCGTTGGAGTAACTCAGACAACGTTAAGGTGGACATGTTGCAGCATTTCGCTTCTGCATGGACTGGCCGCAGTACGAATTAAAGAGAGGAAAGATTCAAAGAAAGTGGAGCAGCTGGAAAGAGGAACTATGACCCTCTTAAGGTAGCCAAATGCCTTGCCATCCGGCGATGTACATTTGCTAACTCGAGAAACTCGTAGTGGGAGTAACTGTGACGACGTTAAAGTGGACATACGGTGGCATATCGGTTCTGTAGGACTGGCCATATCAAGAATGATAAAGGCCTAAAGAAATGGGAGCAGCTGGCAGGAGTAAACATGACTCTCTTAAGGTAGACAAATGCCTCGTCACTCTGCGAAATTTATTTGAAAACTCGAGGATATCGTCATTGGAGTAACTCAGACAACGTTAAGGTAAACATGTTGCAGCATTTCGCTTAGGCATGGACTGGCCGCAGTACGAATTAAAGAGAGGAAAGATTCAAAGAAAGGGGAGCAGCTGGCAAGAGGAACTATGACACTCTTAAGGTAGCCAAATGCCTCGTAATCCGGCGAAGTACATTTGCTAACTCGAGAAACACGTAGTGGGAGTAACTGTGACGACGTTAAGGTGGACATACGGTGGCATATCGGTTCTGTAGGACTGGCCATATCAAGTATGATAAAGGCCTAAAGAAATGGGAGCAGCTGGCAGGAGTAACCATGACTCTCTTAAGGTAGCCAAATGCATCGTCACTCTGCGATATTTATTCGAAACCTCGAGGATATCGTCGTTGGAGTAACTCAGACAACGTTAAGGTGGACATGTTGCAGCATTACGCTTCTGCATGGACTGGCCGCAGTACGAATTAAAGAGAGGAAAGATTCAAAGGAAGGGGAGCAGCTGGCGGCAGGAACTATGACTCTCTTATTGTGGCCAAATGCCTCGTCATCCGGCGAAGTACACTTGCTAACTCAAGAAACTCGTAGTGGGAGTAACTGTGACGACGTTTAGGTGGACATACAGTGGCATATCGGTTCTGTAGGACTGGCCATATCAAGAATGATAAAGGCCTAAAGAAATGGGAGCAGCTGGCAGGAGTAAACATGACTCTCTTAAAGTAGACAAATGCCTCGTCACACTGCGAAATTTATTTGAAAACTCGAGGATATCGTCGTTGGAGTAACTCAGACAACGTTAAGGTGGACATGTTGCAGCATTTCGCTTCTGCATGGACTGGCCGCAGTACGAATTAAAGAGAGGAAAGATTGAAAGAAAGTGGAGCAGGTGGCAAGAGGAATTATGACTCTCTTAAGGTAGCCAAATGCCTCGTCATCCGGCGAAGTACATTTGCTAACTCGAGAAACTCGTAGGGGAGGTAACTGTGACGACGTTAAGGTGGACATACGGTGGCATATCGGTTCTGTAGGACTGGCCATATCAAGAATGATAAAGGCCTAAAGAAATGGGAGCAGCTGGCAGGAGTAACCATGACTCTCTTAAGGTAGCCAAATGCCTCGTCACTCTGCGAAATTTATTTGAAAATCGAGGATACCGTCGATGGAGTAACTCAGACAACGTTAAGGTTTACATGTTGCAGCATTTCGCTTCTGCATTGACTGGCCGCAGTACGAATTAAAGAGAGGAAAGATTCAAAGGAAGGGAGCAGCTGGCAGCAGGAACTATGACTCTCTTAAGAGAGCCAAATGCCTCGTCATCCGGCGAAGTACATTTGTTAACTCAAGAAACTCGTAGTGGGTGTCACTGTGACGACGTTAAGGTGGACATACGGTGGCATATCGGTTCTGTAGGACTGGCCATAGCAAGAAAGATAATGGCCTAAAGAAATGAGAGCAGCCGGCAGGAGTAACTATGAGTCTCTTAAGGTAGTCAAATGCCTCGTCACTCTGCGAAATTTATTTGAAAACTCGAGGATATCGTCGTTGGAGTAACTCAGACAACGTTAAGGTGGACATGTTGCAGCATTTCGCTTCTGCATGGACTGGCCGCAGTACGGATTAAAGAGAGGAAAGATTCAAAGAAAGTGGAGCAGCTGGAAAGAGGAACTATGACTCTCTTAAGGTAGCCAAATGCCTCGCCATCCGGCGATGTACATTTGCTAAATCGAGAAACTCGTAGTAGGTAACCAAATGTATCGTCACTCTGCGATATTTATCTGAAAACTCGAGGATATCGTCGTTGGAGTAACTCAGACAACGTTAAGGTGGACATGTTGTAGCATTTCGCTTTTGCATGAACTGGCCGAAGTACGAATTAAAGAGAGGAAAGATTCAAAGAAAGTGGGGCAGCTGGCAAGAGGAACTATGACTCTCTTAAGGTAGCGAAATGCCTCGCCATCCGGCGAAGTACATTTGCTAACTCGAGATACTCGTAGTGGGAGTAACTGTGACGACGTTAAGGTGGACATACGGTGGCATATCGGTTCTGTAGGACTGGCCATATCAAGAATGATAAAGGCCTAAAGAAATGGGAGCAGCTGGCAGGAGTAAACATGACTCTCTTAAGGTACACAAATGCCTCGTCACTCTGCGAAATTTATTTGAAAACTCGAGGATATCGTCATTGGAGTAACTCAGACAACGTTAAAGTAAACATGTTGCAGCATTTCGCTTCCGCATGGACTGGCCGCAGTACGAATTAAAGAGAGGAACGATTCAAAGGAAGGGGAGCAGCTGGCGGCAGGAACTATAACTCTCTTAAGGTAGCCAAATGCCTCGCCATCCGGCGATGTACATTTGCTAACTCGAGAAACTCGTAGTGGGAGTAACTGTGACGACGTTAAAGTGGACATACGGTGGCATATCGGTTCTGTAGGACTGGCCATATCAAGAATGATAAAGGCCTAAAGAAATGGGAGCAGCTGGCAGGAGTAAACATGACGCTCTTAAGGTAGACAAATGCCTCGTCACTCTGCGAAATTTATTTGAAAACTCGAGGATATCGTCGTTGGAGTAACTCAGACAACGTTAAGGTGGACATGTTGCAGCATTTCGCTTCTGCATGGACTGGCCGCAGTACGAATTAAAGAGAGGAAAGATTCAAAGAAAGGGAAGCATCTGGCAAGAGGAACTATGACTCTCTTAAGGTAGCCAAATGCCTCGTAATCCGGCGAAGTACATTTGCTAACTCGAGAAACTCGTAGTGGTTGTAACTGTGACGACGTTTAGGTGGACATACGGTGGCATATCGGTTCTGTAGGACTGGCGATAGCAAGAATGATAATGGCCTAAAGAAATGAGAGCAGCCGGCAGGAGTAACTATGACTCTCTTAAGGTAGTCAAGTGCCTCGTCACTCTGCCAAATTTATTTGAAAACTCGAGGATATCGTCGTTGGAGTAACTCAGACAACGTTAAGGTGGACATGTTGTAGCATTTCGCTTCTGCATGGACTAGCCGAAGTACGAATTAAAGAGAGGAAAGATTCAAAGAAAGTGGAGCTGCTGGCAAGAGGAACTATGACTCTCTTAAGGTAGCCAAATGCCTCGCCGTCCGGCGAAGTACATTTGCTAACTCGAGAAACTCGTAGTGGGAGTAACTGTGACGACGTTAAGGTGGACATAGGGTGGCATATCGGTTCTGTAGGACTGGCCATATCAAGAATGATAAAGGCCTAAAGAAATGGGAGCAGCTGGCAGGAGTAAACATGACTCTCTTAAAGTAGACAAATGCCTCGTCACACTGCGAAATTTATTTGAAAACTCGAGGATATCGTCGTTGGAGTAACTCAGACAACGTTAAGGTGGACATGTTGCAGCATTTCGCTTCTGCATGGACTGGCCGCAGTACGAATTAAAGAGAGGAACGATTCAAAGGAAGGGGAGCAGCTGGCGGCAGGAACTATAACTCTCTTAATGTGGCCAAATGCCTCGTCATCCGGCGAAGTACACTTGCTAACTCAAGAAACTCGTAGTGGGAGTAACTGTGACGACGTTTAGGTGGACGAACAGTGGCATATCGGTTCCGTAGGACTGGCCATAGCAAGAATGATAATGGCCTAAAGAAATGAGAGCAGCCGGCAGGAGTAACTATGACTCTCTTAAGGTAGTCAAATGCCTCGTCACTCTGCGAAATTTATTTGAAAACTCGAGGATATCGTCGTTGGAGTAACTCAGACAACGTTAAGGTGGACATGTTGCAGCATTTCGCTTCTGCATGGACTGGCCGCAGTACGAATTAAAGAGAGGAAAGATTCAAAGAAAGTGGAGCAGCTGGAAAGAGGAACCATGACTCTCTTAAGGTAGCCAAATGCCTTGCCATCCGGCGATGTACATTTGCTAACTCGAGAAACTCGTAGTGGGAGTAACTGTGACGACGTTAAAGTGGACATACGGTGGCATATCGGTTCTGTAGGACTGGCCATATCAAGAATGATAAAGGCCTAAAGAAATGGGAGCAGCTGGCAGGAGTAAACATGACTCTCTTAAGGTAGACAAATGCCTCGTCACTCTGCGAAATTTATTTGAAAACTCGAGGATATCGTCATTGGAGTAACTCAGACAACGTTAAGGTAAACATGTTGCAGCATTTCGCTTAGGCATGGACTGGCCGCAGTACGAATTAAAGAGAGGAAAGATTCAAAGAAAGGGGAGCAGCTGGCAAGAGGAACTATGACACTCTTAAGGTAGCCAAATGCCTCGTAATCCGGCGAAGTACATTTGCTAACTCGAGAAACACGTAGTGGGAGTAACTGTGACGACGTTAAGGTGGACATACGGTGGCATATCGGTTCTGTAGGACTGGCCATATCAAGTATGATAAAGGCCTAAAGAAATGGGAGCAGCTGGCAGGAGTAACCATGACTCTCTTAAGGTAGCCAAATGCATCGTCACTCTGCGATATTTATTCGAAACCTCGAGGATATCGCCGTTGGAGTAACTCAGACAACGTTAAGGTGGACATGTTGCAGCATTACGCTTCTGCATGGACTGGCCGCAGTACGAATTAAAGAGAGGAAAGATTCAAAGGAAGGGGAGCAGCTGGCGGCAGGAACTATGACTCTCTTATTGTGGCCAAATGCCTCGTCATCCGGCGAAGTACACTTGCTAACTCAAGAAACTCGTAGTGGGAGTAACTGTGACGACGTTTAGGTGGACATACAGTGGCATATCGGTTCTGTAGGACTGGCCATAGCAAGAATGATAATGGCCTAAAGAAATGAGAGCAGCCGGCAGGAGTAACTATGACTCTCTTAAGGTAGTCAAATGCCTCGTCACTCTGCGAAATTTATTTGAAAACTCGAGGATATCGTCGTTGGAGTAACTCAGACAACGTTAAGGTGGACATGTTGCAGCATTTCGCTTCTGCATGGACTGGCCGCAGTACGGATTAAAGAGAGGAAAGATTCAAAGAAAGTGGAGCAGCTGGAAAGAGGAACTATGACTCTCTTAAGGTAGCCAAATGCCTCGCCATCCGGCGATGTACATTTGCTAACTCGAAAAACTCGTAGTAGGTAACCAAATGTATCGTCACTCTGCGATATTTATCTGAAAACTCGAGGATATCGTCGTTGGAGTAACTCAGACAACGTTAAGGTGGACATGTTGTAGCATTTCGCTTTTGCATGAACTGGCCGAAGTACGAATTAAAGAGAGGAAAGATTCAAAGAAAGTGGGGCAGCTGGCAAGAGGAACTATGACTCTCTTAAGGTAGCGAAATGCCTCGCCATCCGGCGAAGTACATTTGCTAACTCGAGATACTCGTAGTGGGAGTAACTGTGACGACGTTAAGGTGGACATACGGTGGCATATCGGTTCTGTAGGACTGGCCATATCAAGAATGATAAAGGCCTAAAGAAATGGGAGCAGCTGGCAGGAGTAAACATGACTCTCTTAAGGTACACAAATGCCTCGTCACTCTGCGAAATTTATTTGAAAACTCGAGGATATCGTCATTGGAGTAACTCAGACAACGTTAAAGTAAACATGTTGCAGCATTTCGCTTCCGCATGGACTGGCCGCAGTACGAATTAAAGAGAGGAACGATTCAAAGGAAGGGGAGCAGCTGGCGGCAGGAACTATAACTCTCTTAAGGTAGCCAAATGCCTCGCCATCCGGCGATGTACATTTGCTAACTCGAGAAACTCGTAGTGGGAGTAACTGTGACGACGTTAAAGTGGACATACGGTGGCATATCGGTTCTGTAGGACTGGCCATATCAAGAATGATAAAGGCCTAAAGAAATGGGAGCAGCTGGCAGGAGTAAACATGACGCTCTTAAGGTAGACAAATGCCTCGTCACTCTGCGAAATTTATTTGAAAACTCGAGGATATCGTCGTTGGAGTAACTCAGACAACGTTAAGGTGGACATGTTGCAGCATTTCGCTTCTGCATGGACTGGCCGCAGTACGAATTAAAGAGAGGAAAGATTCAAAGAAAGGGAAGCATCTGGCAAGAGGAACTATGACTCTCTTAAGGTAGCCAAATGCCTCGTAATCCGGCGAAGTACATTTGCTAACTCGAGAAACTCGTAGTGGTTGTAACTGTGACGACGTTTAGGTGGACATACGGTGGCATATCGGTTCTGTAGGACTGGCCATAGCAAGAATGATAATGGCCTAAAGAAATGAGAGCAGCCGGCAGGAGTAACTATGACTCTCTTAAGGTAGTCAAGTGCCTCGTCACTCTGCCAAATTTATTTGAAAACTCGAGGATATCGTCGTTGGAGTAACTCAGACAACGTTAAGGTGGACATGTTGTAGCATTTCGCTTCTGCATGGACTAGCCGAAGTACGAATTAAAGAGAGGAAAGATTCAAAGAAAGTGGAGCTGCTGGCAAGAGGAACTATGACTCTCTTAAGGTAGCCAAATGCCTCGCCGTCCGGCGAAGTACATTTGCTAACTCGAGAAACTCGTAGTGGGAGTAACTGTGACGACGTTAAGGTGGACATAGGGTGGCATATCGGTTCTGTAGGACTGGCCATAATAAGAATGATAAAGGCCTAAAGAAATGGGAGCAGCTGGCAGGAGTAAACATGACTCTCTTAAAGTACACAAATGCCTCGTCACACTGCGAAATTTATTTGGAAACTCGAGGATATCGTCGTTGGAGTAACTCAGACAACGTTAAGGTGGACATGTTGCAGCATTTCGCTTCTGCATGGACTGGCCGCAGTACGAATTAAAGAGAGGAACGATTCAAAGGAAGGGGAGCAGCTGGCGGCAGGAACTATAACTCTCTTAATGTGGCCAAATGCCTCGTCATCCGGCGAAGTACACTTGCTAACTCAAGAAACTCGTAGTGGGAGTAACTGTGACGACGTTTAGGTGGACGAACAGTGGCATATCGGTTCCGTAGGACTGGCCATAGCAAGAATGATAATGGCCTAAAGAAATGAGAGCAGCCGGCAGGAGTAACTATGACTCTCTTAAGGTAGTCAAATGCCTCGTCACTCTGCGAAATTTATTTGAAAACTCGAGGATATCGTCGTTGGAGTAACTCAGACAACGTTAAGGTGGACATGTTGCAGCATTTCGCTTCTGCATGGACTGGCCGCAGTACGAATTAAAGAGAGGAAAGGTTCAAAGAAAGTGGAGCAGCTGGAAAGAGGAACCATGACTCTCTTAAGGTAGCCAAATGCCTTGCCATCCGGCGATGTACATTTGCTAACTCGAGAAACTCGTAGTGGGAGTAACTGTGACGACGTTAAAGTGGACATACGGTGGCATATCGGTTCTGTAGGACTGGCCATATCAAGAATGATAAAGGCCTAAAGAAATGGGAGCAGCTGGCAGGAGTAAACATGACTCTCTTAAGGTAGACAAATGCCTCGTCACTCTGCGAAATTTATTTGAAAACTCGAGGATATCGTCATTGGAGTAACTCAGACAACGTTAAGGTAAACATGTTGCAGCATTTCGCTTAGGCATGGACTGGCCGCAGTACGAATTAAAGAGAGGAAAGATTCAAAGAAAGGGGAGCAGCTGGCAAGAGGAACTATGACACTCTTAAGGTAGCCAAATGCCTCGTAATCCGGCGAAGTACATTTGCTAACTCGAGAAACACGTAGTGGGAGTAACTGTGACGACGTTAAGGTGGACATACGGTGGCATATCGGTTCTGTAGGACTGGCCATATCAAGTATGATAAAGGCCTAAAGAAATGGGAGCAGCTGGCAGGAGTAACCATGACTCTCTTAAGGTAGCCAAATGCATCGTCACTCTGCGATATTTATTCGAAACCTCGAGGATATCGTCGTTGGAGTAACTCAGACAACGTTAAGGTGGACATGTTGCAGCATTTCGCTTCTGCATGGACTGGCCGCAGTACGAATTAAAGAGAGGAACGATTCAAAGGAAGGGGAGCAGCTGGCGGCAGGAACTATAACTCTCTTAATGTGGCCAAATGCCTTGTCATCCGGCGAAGTACACTTGCTAACTCAAGAAACTCGTAGTGGGAGTAACTGTGACGACGTTTAGGTGGACGAACAGTGGCATATCGGTTCCGTAGGACTGGCCATAGCAAGAATGATAATGGCCTAAAGAAATGAGAGCAGCCGGCAGGAGTAACTATGACTCTCTTAAGGTAGTCAAGTGCCTCGTCACTCTGCCAAATTTATTTGAAAACTCGAGGATATCGTCGTTGGAGTAACTCAGACAACGTTAAGGTGGACATGTTGTAGCATTTCGCTTCTGCATGGACTAGCCGAAGTACGAATTAAAGAGAGGAAAGATTCAAAGAAAGTGGAGCTGCTGGCAAGAGGAACTATGACTCTCTTAAGGTAGCCAAATGCCTCGCCATCCGGCGAAGTACATTTGCTAACTCGAGAAACTCGTAGTGGGAGTAACTGTGACGACGTTAAGGTGGACATAGGGTGGCATATCGGTTCTGTAGGACTGGCCATATCAAGAATGATAAAGGCCTAAAGAAATGGGAGCAGCTGGCAGGAGTAAACATGACTCTCTTAAAGTAGACAAATGCCTCGTCACACTGCGAAATTTATTTGAAAACTCGAGGATATCGTCGTTGGAGTAACTCAGACAACGTTAAGGTGGACATGTTGCAGCATTTCGCTTCTGCATGGACTGGCCGCAGTACGAATTAAAGAGAGGAACGATTCAAAGGAAGGGGAGCAGCTGGCGGCAGGAACTATAACTCTCTTAATGTGGCCAAATGCCTCGTCATCCGGCGAAGTACACTTGCTAACTCAAGAAACTCGTAGTGGGAGTAACTGTGACGACGTTTAGGTGGACGAACAGTGGCATATCGGTTCCGTAGGACTGGCCATAGCAAGAATGATAATGGCCTAAAGAAATGAGAGCAGCCGGCAGGAGTAACTATGACTCTCTTAAGGTAGTCAAATGCCTCGTCACTCTGCGAAATTTATTTGAAAACTCGAGGATATCGTCGTTGGAGTAACTCAGACAACGTTAAGGTGGACATGTTGCAGCATTTCGCTTCTGCATGGACTGGCTGCAGTACGGATTAAAGAGAGGAAAGATTCAAAGAAAGTGGAGCAGCTGGAAAGAGGAACTATGACTCTCTTAAGGTAGCCAAATGCCTCGCCATCCGGCGATGTACATTTGCTAACTCGAGAAACTCGTAGTGGGAGTAACTGTGACGACGTTAAAGTGGACATACGGTGGCATATCGGTTCTCTAGGACTGGCCATATCAAGAATGATAAAGGCCTAAAGAAATGGGAGCAGCTGGCAGGAGTAAACATGACTCTCTTAAGGTAGACAAATGCCTCGTCACTCTGCGAAATTTATTTGAAAACTCGAGGATATCGTCATTGGAGTAACTCAGACAACGTTAAGGTAAACATGTTGCAGCATTTCGCTTCCGCATGGACTGGCCGCAGTACGAATTAAAGAGAGGAAAGATTCAAAGAAAGGGGAGCAGCTGGCAAGAGGAACTATGACACTCTTAAGGTAGCCAAATGCCTCGTAATCCGGCGAAGTACATTTGCTAACTCGAGAAACACGTAGTGGGAGTAACTGTGACGACGTTAAGGTGGACATACGGTGGCATATCGGTTCTGTAGGACTGGCCATATCAAGTATGATAAAGGCCTAAAGAAATGGGAGCAGCTGGCAGGAGTAACCATGACTCTCTTAAGGTAGCCAAATGCATCGTCACTCTGCGATATTTATTTGAAACCTCGAGGATATCGTCGTTGGAGTAACTCAGACAACGTTAAGGTGGACATGTTGCAGCATTACGCTTCTGCATGGACTGGCCGCAGTACGAATTAAAGAGAGGAAAGATTCAAAGGAAGGGGAGCAGCTGGCGGCAGGAACTATGACTCTCTTAATGTGACCAAATGCCTCGTCATCCGGCGAAGTACACTTGCTAACTCAAGAAACTCGTAGTGGGAGTAACTGTGACGACGTTTAGGTGGACATACAGTGGCATATCGGTTCTGTAGGACTGGCCATAGCAAGAATGATAATGGCCTAAAGAAATGAGAGCAGCCGGCAGGAGTAACTATGACTCTCTTAAGGTAGTCAAATGCCTCGTCACTCTGCGAAATTTATTTGAAAACTCGAGGATATCGTCGTTGGAGTAACTCAGACAACGTTAAGGTGGACATGTTGCAGCATTTCGCTTCTGCATGGACTGGCCGCAGTACGGATTAAAGAGAGGAAAGATTCAAAGAAAGTGGAGCAGCTGGAAAGAGGAACTATGACTCTCTTAAGGTAGCCAAATGCCTCGCCATCCGGCGATGTACATTTGCTAACTCGAGAAACTGGTAGTGGGAGTAACTGTGACGACGTTAAAGTGGACATACGGTGGCATATCGGTTCTGTAGGACTGGCCATATCAAGTATGATAAAGGCCTAAAGAAATGGGAGCAGCTGGCAGGAGTAACCATGACTCTCTTAAGGTAGCCAAATGCATCGTCACTCTGCGATATTTATTCGAAACCTCGAGGATATCGTCGTTGGAGTAACTCAGACAACGTTAAGGTGGACATGTTGCAGCATCTCGCTTCTGCATGGACTGGCCGCAGTACGAATTAAAGAGAGGAACGATTCAAAGGAAGGGGAGCAGCTGGCGGCAGGAACTATAACTCTCTTAATGTGGCCAAATGCCTTGTCATCCGGCGAAGTACACTTGCTAACTCAAGAAACTCGTAGTGGGAGTAACTGTGACGACGTTTAGGTGGACGAACAGTGGCATATCGGTTCCGTAGGACTGGCCATAGCAAGAATGATAATGGCCTAAAGAAATGAGAGCAGCCGGCAGGAGTAACTATGACTCTCTTAAGGTAGTCAAGTGCCTCGTCACTCTGCCAAATTTATTTGAAAACTCGAGGATATCGTCGTTGGAGTAACTCAGACAACGTTAAGGTGGACATGTTGTAGCATTTCGCTTCTGCATGGACTAGCCGAAGTACGAATTAAAGAGAGGAAAGATTCAAAGAAAGTGGAGCTGCTGGCAAGAGGAACTATGACTCTCTTAAGGTAGCCAAATGCCTCGCCATCCGGCGAAGTACATTTGCTAACTCGAGAAACTCGTAGTGGGAGTAACTGTGACGACGTTAAGGTGGACATAGGGTGGCATATCGGTTCTGTAGGACTGGCCATATCAAGAATGATAAAGGCCTAAAGAAATGGGAGCAGCTGGCAGGAGTAAACATGACTCTCTTAAAGTAGACAAATGCCTCGTCACACTGCGAAATTTATTTGAAAACTCGAGGATATCGTCGTTGGAGTAACTCAGACAACGTTAAGGTGGACATGTTGCAGCATTTCGCTTCTGCATGGACTGGCCGCAGTACGAATTAAAGAGAGGAACGATTCAAAGGAAGGGGAGCAGCTGGCGGCAGGAACTATAACTCTCTTAATGTGGCCAAATGCCTCGTCATCCGGCGAAGTACACTTGCTAACTCAAGAAACTCGTAGTGGGAGTAACTGTGACGACGTTTAGGTGGACGAACAGTGGCATATCGGTTCCGTAGGACTGGCCATAGCAAGAATGATAATGGCCTAAAGAAATGAGAGCAGCCGGCAGGAGTAACTATGACTCTCTTAAGGTAGTCAAATGCCTCGTCACTCTGCGAAATTTATTTGAAAACTCGAGGATATCGTCGTTGGAGTAACTCAGACAACGTTAAGGTGGACATGTTGCAGCATTTCGCTTCTGCATGGACTGGCCGCAGTACGGATTAAAGAGAGGAAAGATTCAAAGAAAGTGGAGCAGCTGGAAAGAGGAACTATGACTCTCTTAAGGTAGCCAAATGCCTCGCCATCCGGCGATGTACATTTGCTAACTCGAGAAACTCGTAGTGGGAGTAACTGTGACGACGTTAAAGTGGACATACGGTGGCATATCGGTTCTGTAGGACTGGCCATATCAAGAATGATAAAGGCCTAAAGAAATGGGAGCAGCTGGCAGGAGTAAACATGACTCTCTTAAGGTAGACAAATGCCTCGTCACTCTGCGAAATTTATTTGAAAACTCGAGGATATCGTCATTGGAGTAACTCAGACAACGTTAAGGTAAACATGTTGCAGCATTTCGCTTCCGCATGGACTGGCCGCAGTACGAATTAAAGAGAGGAAAGATTCAAAGAAAGGGGAGCAGCTGGCAAGAGGAACTATGACACTCTTAAGGTAGCCAAATGCCTCGTAATCCGGCGAAGTACATTTGCTAACTCGAGAAACACGTAGTGGGAGTAACTGTGACGACGTTAAGGTGGACATACGGTGGCATATCGGTTCTGTAGGACTGGCCATATCAAGTATGATAAAGGCCTAAAGAAATGGGAGCAGCTGGCAGGAGTAACCATGACTCTCTTAAGGTAGCCAAATGCATCGTCACTCTGCGATATTTATTTGAAACCTCGAGGATATCGTCGTTGGAGTAACTCAGACAACGTTAAGGTGGACATGTTGCAGCATTACGCTTCTGCATGGACTGGCCGCAGTACGAATTAAAGAGAGGAAAGATTCAAAGGAAGGGGAGCAGCTGGCGGCAGGAACTATGACTCTCTTAATGTGACCAAATGCCTCGTCATCCGGCGAAGTACACTTGCTAACTCAAGAAACTCGTAGTGGGAGTAACTGTGACGACGTTTAGGTGGACATACAGTGGCATATCGGTTCTGTAGGACTGGCCATAGCAAGAATGATAATGGCCTAAAGAAATGAGAGCAGCCGGCAGGAGTAACTATGACTCTCTTAAGGTAGTCAAATGCCTCGTCACTCTGCGAAATTTATTTGAAAACTCGAGGATATCGTCGTTGGAGTAACTCAGACAACGTTAAGGTGGACATGTTGCAGCATTTCGCTTCTGCATGGACTGGCCGCAGTACGGATTAAAGAGAGGAAAGATTCAAAGAAAGTGGAGCAGCTGGAAAGAGGAACTATGACTCTCTTAAGGTAGCCAAATGCCTCGCCATCCGGCGATGTACATTTGCTAACTCGAGAAACTGGTAGTGGGAGTAACTGTGACGACGTTAAAGTGGACATACGGTGGCATATCGGTTCTGTAGGACTGGCCATATCAAGAATGATAAAGGCCTAAAGAAATGGGAGCAGCTGGCAGGAGTAAACATGACTCTCTTAAGGTAGACAAATGCCTCGTCACTCTGCGAAATTTATTTGAAAACTCGAGGATATCGTCATTGGAGTAACTCAGACAACGTTAAGGTGGACATGTTGCAGCATTTCGCTTCTGCATGGACTGGCCGCAGTACGAATTAAAGAGAGGAACGATTCAAAGGAAGGGGAGCAGCTGGCGGCAGGAACTATAACTCTCTTAATGTGGCCAAATGCCTCGTCATCCGGCGAAGTACACTTGCTAACTCAAGAAACTCGTAGTGGGAGTAACTGTGACGACGTTTAGGTGGACGAACAGTGGCATATCGGTTCCGTAGGACTGGCCATAGCAAGAATGATAATGGCCTAAAGAAATGAGAGCAGCCGGCAGGAGTAACTATGACTCTCTTAAGGTAGTCAAATGCCTCGTCACTCTGCGAAATTTATTTGAAAACTCGAGGATATCGTCGTTGGAGTAACTCAGACAACGTTAAGGTGGACATGTTGCAGCATTTCGCTTCTGCATGGACTGGCCGCAGTACGAATTAAAGAGAGGAAAGGTTCAAAGAAAGTGGAGCAGCTGGAAAGAGGAACCATGACTCTCTTAAGGTAGCCAAATGCCTTGCCATCCGGCGATGTACATTTGCTAACTCGAGAAACTCGTAGTGGGAGTAACTGTGACGACGTTAAAGTGGACATACGGTGGCATATCGGTTCTGTAGGACTGGCCATATCAAGAATGATAAAGGCCTAAAGAAATGGGAGCAGCTGGCAGGAGTAAACATGACTCTCTTAAGGTAGACAAATGCCTCGTCACTCTGCGAAATTTATTTGAAAACTCGAGGATATCGTCATTGGAGTAACTCAGACAACGTTAAGGTAAACATGTTGCAGCATTTCGCTTAGGCATGGACTGGCCGCAGTACGAATTAAAGAGAGGAAAGATTCAAAGAAAGGGGAGCAGCTGGCAAGAGGAACTATGACACTCTTAAGGTAGCCAAATGCCTCGTAATCCGGCGAAGTACATTTGCTAACTCGAGAAACACGTAGTGGGAGTAACTGTGACGACGTTAAGGTGGACATACGGTGGCATATCGGTTCTGTAGGACTGGCCATATCAAGTATGATAAAGGCCTAAAGAAATGGGAGCAGCTGGCAGGAGTAACCATGACTCTCTTAAGGTAGCCAAATGCATCGTCACTCTGCGATATTTATTCGAAACCTCGAGGATATCGTCGTTGGAGTAACTCAGACAACGTTAAGGTGGACATGTTGCAGCATTTCGCTTCTGCATGGACTGGCCGCAGTACGAATTAAAGAGAGGAACGATTCAAAGGAAGGGGAGCAGCTGGCGGCAGGAACTATAACTCTCTTAATGTGGCCAAATGCCTTGTCATCCGGCGAAGTACACTTGCTAACTCAAGAAACTCGTAGTGGGAGTAACTGTGACGACGTTTAGGTGGACGAACAGTGGCATATCGGTTCCGTAGGACTGGCCATAGCAAGAATGATAATGGCCTAAAGAAATGAGAGCAGCCGGCAGGAGTAACTATGACTCTCTTAAGGTAGTCAAGTGCCTCGTCACTCTGCCAAATTTATTTGAAAACTCGAGGATATCGTCGTTGGAGTAACTCAGACAACGTTAAGGTGGACATGTTGTAGCATTTCGCTTCTGCATGGACTAGCCGAAGTACGAATTAAAGAGAGGAAAGATTCAAAGAAAGTGGAGCTGCTGGCAAGAGGAACTATGACTCTCTTAAGGTAGCCAAATGCCTCGCCATCCGGCGAAGTACATTTGCTAACTCGAGAAACTCGTAGTGGGAGTAACTGTGACGACGTTAAGGTGGACATAGGGTGGCATATCGGTTCTGTAGGACTGGCCATATCAAGAATGATAAAGGCCTAAAGAAATGGGAGCAGCTGGCAGGAGTAAACATGACTCTCTTAAAGTAGACAAATGCCTCGTCACACTGCGAAATTTATTTGAAAACTCGAGGATATCGTCGTTGGAGTAACTCAGACAACGTTAAGGTGGACATGTTGCAGCATTTCGCTTCTGCATGGACTGGCCGCAGTACGAATTAAAGAGAGGAACGATTCAAAGGAAGGGGAGCAGCTGGCGGCAGGAACTATAACTCTCTTAATGTGGCCAAATGCCTCGTCATCCGGCGAAGTACACTTGCTAACTCAAGAAACTCGTAGTGGGAGTAACTGTGACGACGTTTAGGTGGACGAACAGTGGCATATCGGTTCCGTAGGACTGGCCATAGCAAGAATGATAATGGCCTAAAGAAATGAGAGCAGCCGGCAGGAGTAACTATGACTCTCTTAAGGTAGTCAAATGCCTCGTCACTCTGCGAAATTTATTTGAAAACTCGAGGATATCGTCGTTGGAGTAACTCAGACAACGTTAAGGTGGACATGTTGCAGCATTTCGCTTCTGCATGGACTGGCCGCAGTACGGATTAAAGAGAGGAAAGATTCAAAGAAAGTGGAGCAGCTGGAAAGAGGAACTATGACTCTCTTAAGGTAGCCAAATGCCTCGCCATCCGGCGATGTACATTTGCTAACTCGAGAAACTCGTAGTGGGAGTAACTGTGACGACGTTAAAGTGGACATACGGTGGCATATCGGTTCTCTAGGACTGGCCATATCAAGAATGATAAAGGCCTAAAGAAATGGGAGCAGCTGGCAGGAGTAAACATGACTCTCTTAAGGTAGACAAATGCCTCGTCACTCTGCGAAATTTATTTGAAAACTCGAGGATATCGTCATTGGAGTAACTCAGACAACGTTAAGGTAAACATGTTGCAGCATTTCGCTTCCGCATGGACTGGCCGCAGTACGAATTAAAGAGAGGAAAGATTCAAAGAAAGGGGAGCAGCTGGCAAGAGGAACTATGACACTCTTAAGGTAGCCAAATGCCTCGTAATCCGGCGAAGTACATTTGCTAACTCGAGAAACACGTAGTGGGAGTAACTGTGACGACGTTAAGGTGGACATACGGTGGCATATCGGTTCTGTAGGACTGGCCATATCAAGTATGATAAAGGCCTAAAGAAATGGGAGCAGCTGGCAGGAGTAACCATGACTCTCTTAAGGTAGCCAAATGCATCGTCACTCTGCGATATTTATTTGAAACCTCGAGGATATCGTCGTTGGAGTAACTCAGACAACGTTAAGGTGGACATGTTGCAGCATTACGCTTCTGCATGGACTGGCCGCAGTACGAATTAAAGAGAGGAAAGATTCAAAGGAAGGGGAGCAGCTGGCGGCAGGAACTATGACTCTCTTAATGTGACCAAATGCCTCGTCATCCGGCGAAGTACACTTGCTAACTCAAGAAACTCGTAGTGGGAGTAACTGTGACGACGTTTAGGTGGACATACAGTGGCATATCGGTTCTGTAGGACTGGCCATAGCAAGAATGATAATGGCCTAAAGAAATGAGAGCAGCCGGCAGGAGTAACTATGACTCTCTTAAGGTAGTCAAATGCCTCGTCACTCTGCGAAATTTATTTGAAAACTCGAGGATATCGTCGTTGGAGTAACTCAGACAACGTTAAGGTGGACATGTTGCAGCATTTCGCTTCTGCATGGACTGGCCGCAGTACGGATTAAAGAGAGGAAAGATTCAAAGAAAGTGGAGCAGCTGGAAAGAGGAACTATGACTCTCTTAAGGTAGCCAAATGCCTCGCCATCCGGCGATGTACATTTGCTAACTCGAGAAACTGGTAGTGGGAGTAACTGTGACGACGTTAAAGTGGACATACGGTGGCATATCGGTTCTGTAGGACTGGCCATATCAAGTATGATAAAGGCCTAAAGAAATGGGAGCAGCTGGCAGGAGTAACCATGACTCTCTTAAGGTAGCCAAATGCATCGTCACTCTGCGATATTTATTCGAAACCTCGAGGATATCGTCGTTGGAGTAACTCAGACAACGTTAAGGTGGACATGTTGCAGCATCTCGCTTCTGCATGGACTGGCCGCAGTACGAATTAAAGAGAGGAACGATTCAAAGGAAGGGGAGCAGCTGGCGGCAGGAACTATAACTCTCTTAATGTGGCCAAATGCCTTGTCATCCGGCGAAGTACACTTGCTAACTCAAGAAACTCGTAGTGGGAGTAACTGTGACGACGTTTAGGTGGACGAACAGTGGCATATCGGTTCCGTAGGACTGGCCATAGCAAGAATGATAATGGCCTAAAGAAATGAGAGCAGCCGGCAGGAGTAACTATGACTCTCTTAAGGTAGTCAAGTGCCTCGTCACTCTGCCAAATTTATTTGAAAACTCGAGGATATCGTCGTTGGAGTAACTCAGACAACGTTAAGGTGGACATGTTGTAGCATTTCGCTTCTGCATGGACTAGCCGAAGTACGAATTAAAGAGAGGAAAGATTCAAAGAAAGTGGAGCTGCTGGCAAGAGGAACTATGACTCTCTTAAGGTAGCCAAATGCCTCGCCATCCGGCGAAGTACATTTGCTAACTCGAGAAACTCGTAGTGGGAGTAACTGTGACGACGTTAAGGTGGACATAGGGTGGCATATCGGTTCTGTAGGACTGGCCATATCAAGAATGATAAAGGCCTAAAGAAATGGGAGCAGCTGGCAGGAGTAAACATGACTCTCTTAAAGTAGACAAATGCCTCGTCACACTGCGAAATTTATTTGAAAACTCGAGGATATCGTCGTTGGAGTAACTCAGACAACGTTAAGGTGGACATGTTGCAGCATTTCGCTTCTGCATGGACTGGCCGCAGTACGAATTAAAGAGAGGAACGATTCAAAGGAAGGGGAGCAGCTGGCGGCAGGAACTATAACTCTCTTAATGTGGCCAAATGCCTCGTCATCCGGCGAAGTACACTTGCTAACTCAAGAAACTCGTAGTGGGAGTAACTGTGACGACGTTTAGGTGGACGAACAGTGGCATATCGGTTCCGTAGGACTGGCCATAGCAAGAATGATAATGGCCTAAAGAAATGAGAGCAGCCGGCAGGAGTAACTATGACTCTCTTAAGGTAGTCAAATGCCTCGTCACTCTGCGAAATTTATTTGAAAACTCGAGGATATCGTCGTTGGAGTAACTCAGACAACGTTAAGGTGGACATGTTGCAGCATTTCGCTTCTGCATGGACTGGCCGCAGTACGGATTAAAGAGAGGAAAGATTCAAAGAAAGTGGAGCAGCTGGAAAGAGGAACTATGACTCTCTTAAGGTAGCCAAATGCCTCGCCATCCGGCGATGTACATTTGCTAACTCGAGAAACTCGTAGTGGGAGTAACTGTGACGACGTTAAAGTGGACATACGGTGGCATATCGGTTCTGTAGGACTGGCCATATCAAGAATGATAAAGGCCTAAAGAAATGGGAGCAGCTGGCAGGAGTAAACATGACTCTCTTAAGGTAGACAAATGCCTCGTCACTCTGCGAAATTTATTTGAAAACTCGAGGATATCGTCATTGGAGTAACTCAGACAACGTTAAGGTAAACATGTTGCAGCATTTCGCTTCCGCATGGACTGGCCGCAGTACGAATTAAAGAGAGGAAAGATTCAAAGAAAGGGGAGCAGCTGGCAAGAGGAACTATGACACTCTTAAGGTAGCCAAATGCCTCGTAATCCGGCGAAGTACATTTGCTAACTCGAGAAACACGTAGTGGGAGTAACTGTGACGACGTTAAGGTGGACATACGGTGGCATATCGGTTCTGTAGGACTGGCCATATCAAGTATGATAAAGGCCTAAAGAAATGGGAGCAGCTGGCAGGAGTAACCATGACTCTCTTAAGGTAGCCAAATGCATCGTCACTCTGCGATATTTATTTGAAACCTCGAGGATATCGTCGTTGGAGTAACTCAGACAACGTTAAGGTGGACATGTTGCAGCATTACGCTTCTGCATGGACTGGCCGCAGTACGAATTAAAGAGAGGAAAGATTCAAAGGAAGGGGAGCAGCTGGCGGCAGGAACTATGACTCTCTTAATGTGACCAAATGCCTCGTCATCCGGCGAAGTACACTTGCTAACTCAAGAAACTCGTAGTGGGAGTAACTGTGACGACGTTTAGGTGGACATACAGTGGCATATCGGTTCTGTAGGACTGGCCATAGCAAGAATGATAATGGCCTAAAGAAATGAGAGCAGCCGGCAGGAGTAACTATGACTCTCTTAAGGTAGTCAAATGCCTCGTCACTCTGCGAAATTTATTTGAAAACTCGAGGATATCGTCGTTGGAGTAACTCAGACAACGTTAAGGTGGACATGTTGCAGCATTTCGCTTCTGCATGGACTGGCCGCAGTACGGATTAAAGAGAGGAAAGATTCAAAGAAAGTGGAGCAGCTGGAAAGAGGAACTATGACTCTCTTAAGGTAGCCAAATGCCTCGCCATCCGGCGATGTACATTTGCTAACTCGAGAAACTGGTAGTGGGAGTAACTGTGACGACGTTAAAGTGGACATACGGTGGCATATCGGTTCTGTAGGACTGGCCATATCAAGAATGATAAAGGCCTAAAGAAATGGGAGCAGCTGGCAGGAGTAAACATGACTCTCTTAAGGTAGACAAATGCCTCGTCACTCTGCGAAATTTATTTGAAAACTCGAGGATATCGTCATTGGAGTAACTCAGACAACGTTAAGGTAAACATGTTGCAGCATTTCGCTTCCGCATGGACTGGCCGCAGTACGAATTAAAGAGAGGAAAGATTCAAAGAAAGGGGAGCAGCTGGCAAGAGGAACTATGACACTCTTAAGGTAGCCAAATGCCTCGTAATCCGGCGAAGTACATTTGCTAACTCGAGAAACACGTAGTGGGAGTAATTGTGACGACGTTAAGGTGGACATACGGTGGCATATCGGTTCTGTAGGACTGGCCATATCAAGAATGATAAAGGCCTAAAGAAATGGGAGCAGCTGGAAGGAGTAACCATGACTCTCTTAAGGTAACCAAATGTATCGTCACTCTGCGATATTTATCTGAAAACTCGAGGATATCGTCGTTGGAGTAACTCAGACAACGTTAAGGTGGACATGTTGTAGCATTTCGCTTTTGCATGAACTGGCCGAAGTACGAATTAAAGAGAGGAAAGATTCAAAGAAAGTGGGGCAGCTGGCAAGAGGAACTATGACTCTCTTAAGGTAGCGAAATGCCTCGCCATCCGGCGAAGTACATTTGCTAACTCGAGATACTCGTAGTGGGAGTAACTGTGACGACGTTAAGGTGGACATACGGTGGCATATCGGTTCTGTAGGACTGGCCATATCAAGTATGATAAAGGCCTAAAGAAATGGGAGCAGCTGGCAGGAGTAACCATGACTCTCTTAAGGTAGCCAAATGCATCGTCACTCTGCGATATTTATTCGAAACCTCGAGGATATCGTCGTTGGAGTAACTCAGACAACGTTAAGGTGGACATGTTGCAGCATTTCGCTTCTGCATGGACTGGCCGCAGTACGAATTAAAGAGAGGAACGATTCAAAGGAAGGGGAGCAGCTGGCGGCAGGAACTATAACTCTCTTAATGTGGCCAAATGCCTTGTCATCCGGCGAAGTACACTTGCTAACTCAAGAAACTCGTAGTGGGAGTAACTGTGACGACGTTTAGGTGGACGAACAGTGGCATATCGGTTCCGTAGGACTGGCCATAGCAAGAATGATAATGGCCTAAAGAAATGAGAGCAGCCGGCAGGAGTAACTATGACTCTCTTAAGGTAGTCAAGTGCCTCGTCACTCTGCCAAATTTATTTGAAAACTCGAGGATATCGTCGTTGGAGTAACTCAGACAACGTTAAGGTGGACATGTTGTAGCATTTCGCTTCTGCATGGACTAGCCGAAGTACGAATTAAAGAGAGGAAAGATTCAAAGAAAGTGGAGCTGCTGGCAAGAGGAACTATGACTCTCTTAAGGTAGCCAAATGCCTCGCCATCCGGCGAAGTACATTTGCTAACTCGAGAAACTCGTAGTGGGAGTAACTGTGACGACGTTAAGGTGGACATAGGGTGGCATATCGGTTCTGTAGGACTGGCCATATCAAGAATGATAAAGGCCTAAAGAAATGGGAGCAGCTGGCAGGAGTAAACATGACTCTCTTAAAGTAGACAAATGCCTCGTCACACTGCGAAATTTATTTGAAAACTCGAGGATATCGTCGTTGGAGTAACTCAGACAACGTTAAGGTGGACATGTTGCAGCATTTCGCTTCTGCATGGACTGGCCGCAGTACGAATTAAAGAGAGGAACGATTCAAAGGAAGGGGAGCAGCTGGCGGCAGGAACTATAACTCTCTTAATGTGGCCAAATGCCTCGTCATCCGGCGAAGTACACTTGCTAACTCAAGAAACTCGTAGTGGGAGTAACTGTGACGACGTTTAGGTGGACGAACAGTGGCATATCGGTTCCGTAGGACTGGCCATAGCAAGAATGATAATGGCCTAAAGAAATGAGAGCAGCCGGCAGGAGTAACTATGACTCTCTTAAGGTAGTCAAATGCCTCGTCACTCTGCGAAATTTATTTGAAAACTCGAGGATATCGTCGTTGGAGTAACTCAGACAACGTTAAGGTGGACATGTTGCAGCATTTCGCTTCTGCATGGACTGGCCGCAGTACGGATTAAAGAGAGGAAAGATTCAAAGAAAGTGGAGCAGCTGGAAAGAGGAACTATGACTCTCTTAAGGTAGCCAAATGCCTCGCCATCCGGCGATGTACATTTGCTAACTCGAGAAACTCGTAGTGGGAGTAACTGTGACGACGTTAAAGTGGACATACGGTGGCATATCGGTTCTCTAGGACTGGCCATATCAAGAATGATAAAGGCCTAAAGAAATGGGAGCAGCTGGCAGGAGTAAACATGACTCTCTTAAGGTAGACAAATGCCTCGTCACTCTGCGAAATTTATTTGAAAACTCGAGGATATCGTCATTGGAGTAACTCAGACAACGTTAAGGTAAACATGTTGCAGCATTTCGCTTCCGCATGGACTGGCCGCAGTACGAATTAAAGAGAGGAAAGATTCAAAGAAAGGGGAGCAGCTGGCAAGAGGAACTATGACACTCTTAAGGTAGCCAAATGCCTCGTAATCCGGCGAAGTACATTTGCTAACTCGAGAAACACGTAGTGGGAGTAACTGTGACGACGTTAAGGTGGACATACGGTGGCATATCGGTTCTGTAGGACTGGCCATATCAAGTATGATAAAGGCCTAAAGAAATGGGAGCAGCTGGCAGGAGTAACCATGACTCTCTTAAGGTAGCCAAATGCATCGTCACTCTGCGATATTTATTTGAAACCTCGAGGATATCGTCGTTGGAGTAACTCAGACAACGTTAAGGTGGACATGTTGCAGCATTACGCTTCTGCATGGACTGGCCGCAGTACGAATTAAAGAGAGGAAAGATTCAAAGGAAGGGGAGCAGCTGGCGGCAGGAACTATGACTCTCTTAATGTGACCAAATGCCTCGTCATCCGGCGAAGTACACTTGCTAACTCAAGAAACTCGTAGTGGGAGTAACTGTGACGACGTTTAGGTGGACATACAGTGGCATATCGGTTGTGTAGGACTGGCCATAGCAAGAATGATAATGGCCTAAAGAAATGAGAGCAGCCGGCAGGAGTAACTATGACTCTCTTAAGGTAGTCAAATGCCTCGTCACTCTGCGAAATTTATTTGAAAACTCGAGGATATCGTCGTTGGAGTAACTCAGACAACGTTAAGGTGGACATGTTGCAGCATTTCGCTTCTGCATGGACTGGCCGCAGTACGGATTAAAGAGAGGAAAGATTCAAAGAAAGTGGAGCAGCTGGAAAGAGGAACTATGACTCTCTTAAGGTAGCCAAATGCCTCGCCATCCGGCGATGTACATTTGCTAACTCGAGAAACTGGTAGTGGGAGTAACTGTGACGACGTTAAAGTGGACATACGGTGGCATATCGGTTCTGTAGGACTGGCCATATCAAGTATGATAAAGGCCTAAAGAAATGGGAGCAGCTGGCAGGAGTAACCATGACTCTCTTAAGGTAGCCAAATGCATCGTCACTCTGCGATATTTATTCGAAACCTCGAGGATATCGTCGTTGGAGTAACTCAGACAACGTTAAGGTGGACATGTTGCAGCATTTCGCTTCTGCATGGACTGGCCGCAGTACGAATTAAAGAGAGGAACGATTCAAAGGAAGGGGAGCAGCTGGCGGCAGGAACTATAACTCTCTTAATGTGGCCAAATGCCTTGTCATCCGGCGAAGTACACTTGCTAACTCAAGAAACTCGTAGTGGGAGTAACTGTGACGACGTTTAGGTGGACGAACAGTGGCATATCGGTTCCGTAGGACTGGCCATAGCAAGAATGATAATGGCCTAAAGAAATGAGAGCAGCCGGCAGGAGTAACTATGACTCTCTTAAGGTTGTCAAGTGCCTCGTCACTCTGCCAAATTTATTTGAAAACTCGAGGATATCGTCGTTGGAGTAACTCAGACAACGTTAAGGTGGACATGTTGTAGCATTTCGCTTCTGCATGGACTAGCCGAAGTACGAATTAAAGAGAGGAAAGATTCAAAGAAAGTGGAGCTGCTGGCAAGAGGAACTATGACTCTCTTAAGGTAGCCAAATGCCTCGCCATCCGGCGAAGTACATTTGCTAACTCGAGAAACTCGTAGTGGGAGTAACTGTGACGACGTTAAGGTGGACATAGGGTGGCATATCGGTTCTGTAGGACTGGCCATATCAAGAATGATAAAGGCCTAAAGAAATGGGAGCAGCTGGCAGGAGTAAACATGACTCTCTTAAAGTAGACAAATGCCTCGTCACACTGCGAAATTTATTTGAAAACTCGAGGATATCGTCGTTGGAGTAACTCAGACAACGTTAAGGTGGACATGTTGCAGCATTTCGCTTCTGCATGGACTGGCCGCAGTACGAATTAAAGAGAGGAACGATTCAAAGGAAGGGGAGCAGCTGGCGGCAGGAACTATAACTCTCTTAATGTGGCCAAATGCCTCGTCATCCGGCGAAGTACACTTGCTAACTCAAGAAACTCGTAGTGGGAGTAACTGTGACGACGTTTAGGTGGACGAACAGTGGCATATCGGTTCCGTAGGACTGGCCATAGCAAGAATGATAATGGCCTAAAGAAATGAGAGCAGCCGGCAGGAGTAACTATGACTCTCTTAAGGTAGTCAAATGCCTCGTCACTCTGCGAAATTTATTTGAAAACTCGAGGATATCGTCGTTGGAGTAACTCAGACAACGTTAAGGTGGACATGTTGCAGCATTTCGCTTCTGCATGGACTGGCCGCAGTACGGATTAAAGAGAGGAAAGATTCAAAGAAAGTGGAGCAGCTGGAAAGAGGAACTATGACTCTCTTAAGGTAGCCAAATGCCTCGCCATCCGGCGATGTACATTTGCTAACTCGAGAAACTCGTAGTGGGAGTAACTGTGACGACGTTAAAGTGGACATACGGTGGCATATCGGTTCTCTAGGACTGGCCATATCAAGAATGATAAAGGCCTAAAGAAATGGGAGCAGCTGGCAGGAGTAAACATGACTCTCTTAAGGTAGACAAATGCCTCGTCACTCTGCGAAATTTATTTGAAAACTCGAGGATATCGTCATTGGAGTAACTCAGACAACGTTAAGGTAAACATGTTGCAGCATTTCGCTTCCGCATGGACTGGCCGCAGTACGAATTAAAGAGAGGAAAGATTCAAAGAAAGGGGAGCAGCTGGCAAGAGGAACTATGACACTCTTAAGGTAGCCAAATGCCTCGTAATCCGGCGAAGTACATTTGCTAACTCGAGAAACACGTAGTGGGAGTAACTGTGACGACGTTAAGGTGGACATACGGTGGCATATCGGTTCTGTAGGACTGGCCATATCAAGTATGATAAAGGCCTAAAGAAATGGGAGCAGCTGGCAGGAGTAACCATGACTCTCTTAAGGTAGCCAAATGCATCGTCACTCTGCGATATTTATTTGAAACCTCGAGGATATCGTCGTTGGAGTAACTCAGACAACGTTAAGGTGGACATGTTGCAGCATTACGCTTCTGCATGGACTGGCCGCAGTACGAATTAAAGAGAGGAAAGATTCAAAGGAAGGGGAGCAGCTGGCGGCAGGAACTATGACTCTCTTAATGTGACCAAATGCCTCGTCATCCGGCGAAGTACACTTGCTAACTCAAGAAACTCGTAGTGGGAGTAACTGTGACGACGTTTAGGTGGACATACAGTGGCATATCGGTTGTGTAGGACTGGCCATAGCAAGAATGATAATGGCCTAAAGAAATGAGAGCAGCCGGCAGGAGTAACTATGACTCTCTTAAGGTAGTCAAATGCCTCGTCACTCTGCGAAATTTATTTGAAAACTCGAGGATATCGTCGTTGGAGTAACTCAGACAACGTTAAGGTGGACATGTTGCAGCATTTCGCTTCTGCATGGACTGGCCGCAGTACGGATTAAAGAGAGGAAAGATTCAAAGAAAGTGGAGCAGCTGGAAAGAGGAACTATGACTCTCTTAAGGTAGCCAAATGCCTCGCCATCCGGCGATGTACATTTGCTAACTCGAGAAACTGGTAGTGGGAGTAACTGTGACGACGTTAAAGTGGACATACGGTGGCATATCGGTTCTGTAGGACTGGCCATATCAAGTATGATAAAGGCCTAAAGAAATGGGAGCAGCTGGCAGGAGTAACCATGACTCTCTTAAGGTAGCCAAATGCATCGTCACTCTGCGATATTTATTCGAAACCTCGAGGATATCGTCGTTGGAGTAACTCAGACAACGTTAAGGTGGACATGTTGCAGCATTTCGCTTCTGCATGGACTGGCCGCAGTACGAATTAAAGAGAGGAACGATTCAAAGGAAGGGGAGCAGCTGGCGGCAGGAACTATAACTCTCTTAATGTGGCCAAATGCCTTGTCATCCGGCGAAGTACACTTGCTAACTCAAGAAACTCGTAGTGGGAGTAACTGTGACGACGTTTAGGTGGACGAACAGTGGCATATCGGTTCCGTAGGACTGGCCATAGCAAGAATGATAATGGCCTAAAGAAATGAGAGCAGCCGGCAGGAGTAACTATGACTCTCTTAAGGTAGTCAAGTGCCTCGTCACTCTGCCAAATTTATTTGAAAACTCGAGGATATCGTCGTTGGAGTAACTCAGACAACGTTAAGGTGGACATGTTGTAGCATTTCGCTTCTGCATGGACTAGCCGAAGTACGAATTAAAGAGAGGAAAGATTCAAAGAAAGTGGAGCTGCTGGCAAGAGGAACTATGACTCTCTTAAGGTAGCCAAATGCCTCGCCATCCGGCGAAGTACATTTGCTAACTCGAGAAACTCGTAGTGGGAGTAACTGTGACGACGTTAAGGTGGACATAGGGTGGCATATCGGTTCTGTAGGACTGGCCATATCAAGAATGATAAAGGCCTAAAGAAATGGGAGCAGCTGGCAGGAGTAAACATGACTCTCTTAAAGTAGACAAATGCCTCGTCACACTGCGAAATTTATTTGAAAACTCGAGGATATCGTCGTTGGAGTAACTCAGACAACGTTAAGGTGGACATGTTGCAGCATTTCGCTTCTGCATGGACTGGCCGCAGTACGAATTAAAGAGAGGAACGATTCAAAGGAAGGGGAGCAGCTGGCGGCAGGAACTATAACTCTCTTAATGTGGCCAAATGCCTCGTCATCCGGCGAAGTACACTTGCTAACTCAAGAAACTCGTAGTGGGAGTAACTGTGACGACGTTTAGGTGGACGAACAGTGGCATATCGGTTCCGTAGGACTGGCCATAGCAAGAATGATAATGGCCTAAAGAAATGAGAGCAGCCGGCAGGAGTAACTATGACTCTCTTAAGGTAGTCAAATGCCTCGTCACTCTGCGAAATTTATTTGAAAACTCGAGGATATCGTCGTTGGAGTAACTCAGACAACGTTAAGGTGGACATGTTGCAGCATTTCGCTTCTGCATGGACTGGCCGCAGTACGGATTAAAGAGAGGAAAGATTCAAAGAAAGTGGAGCAGCTGGAAAGAGGAACTATGACTCTCTTAAGGTAGCCAAATGCCTCGCCATCCGGCGATGTACATTTGCTAACTCGAGAAACTCGTAGTGGGAGTAACTGTGACGACGTTAAAGTGGACATACGGTGGCATATCGGTTCTCTAGGACTGGCCATATCAAGAATGATAAAGGCCTAAAGAAATGGGAGCAGCTGGCAGGAGTAAACATGACTCTCTTAAGGTAGACAAATGCCTCGTCACTCTGCGAAATTTATTTGAAAACTCGAGGATATCGTCATTGGAGTAACTCAGACAACGTTAAGGTAAACATGTTGCAGCATTTCGCTTCCGCATGGACTGGCCGCAGTACGAATTAAAGAGAGGAAAGATTCAAAGAAAGGGGAGCAGCTGGCAAGAGGAACTATGACACTCTTAAGGTAGCCAAATGCCTCGTAATCCGGCGAAGTACATTTGCTAACTCGAGAAACACGTAGTGGGAGTAACTGTGACGACGTTAAGGTGGACATACGGTGGCATATCGGTTCTGTAGGACTGGCCATATCAAGTATGATAAAGGCCTAAAGAAATGGGAGCAGCTGGCAGGAGTAACCATGACTCTCTTAAGGTAGCCAAATGCATCGTCACTCTGCGATATTTATTTGAAACCTCGAGGATATCGTCGTTGGAGTAACTCAGACAACGTTAAGGTGGACATGTTGCAGCATTACGCTTCTGCATGGACTGGCCGCAGTACGAATTAAAGAGAGGAAAGATTCAAAGGAAGGGGAGCAGCTGGCGGCAGGAACTATGACTCTCTTAATGTGACCAAATGCCTCGTCATCCGGCGAAGTACACTTGCTAACTCAAGAAACTCGTAGTGGGAGTAACTGTGACGACGTTTAGGTGGACATACAGTGGCATATCGGTTGTGTAGGACTGGCCATAGCAAGAATGATAATGGCCTAAAGAAATGAGAGCAGCCGGCAGGAGTAACTATGACTCTCTTAAGGTAGTCAAATGCCTCGTCACTCTGCGAAATTTATTTGAAAACTCGAGGATATCGTCGTTGGAGTAACTCAGACAACGTTAAGGTGGACATGTTGCAGCATTTCGCTTCTGCATGGACTGGCCGCAGTACGGATTAAAGAGAGGAAAGATTCAAAGAAAGTGGAGCAGCTGGAAAGAGGAACTATGACTCTCTTAAGGTAGCCAAATGCCTCGCCATCCGGCGATGTACATTTGCTAACTCGAGAAACTGGTAGTGGGAGTAACTGTGACGACGTTAAAGTGGACATACGGTGGCATATCGGTTCTGTAGGACTGGCCATATCAAGTATGATAAAGGCCTAAAGAAATGGGAGCAGCTGGCAGGAGTAACCATGACTCTCTTAAGGTAGCCAAATGCATCGTCACTCTGCGATATTTATTCGAAACCTCGAGGATATCGTCGTTGGAGTAACTCAGACAACGTTAAGGTGGACATGTTGCAGCATTTCGCTTCTGCATGGACTGGCCGCAGTACGAATTAAAGAGAGGAACGATTCAAAGGAAGGGGAGCAGCTGGCGGCAGGAACTATAACTCTCTTAATGTGGCCAAATGCCTTGTCATCCGGCGAAGTACACTTGCTAACTCAAGAAACTCGTAGTGGGAGTAACTGTGACGACGTTTAGGTGGACGAACAGTGGCATATCGGTTCCGTAGGACTGGCCATAGCAAGAATGATAATGGCCTAAAGAAATGAGAGCAGCCGGCAGGAGTAACTATGACTCTCTTAAGGTTGTCAAGTGCCTCGTCACTCTGCCAAATTTATTTGAAAACTCGAGGATATCGTCGTTGGAGTAACTCAGACAACGTTAAGGTGGACATGTTGTAGCATTTCGCTTCTGCATGGACTAGCCGAAGTACGAATTAAAGAGAGGAAAGATTCAAAGAAAGTGGAGCTGCTGGCAAGAGGAACTATGACTCTCTTAAGGTAGCCAAATGCCTCGCCATCCGGCGAAGTACATTTGCTAACTCGAGAAACTCGTAGTGGGAGTAACTGTGACGACGTTAAGGTGGACATAGGGTGGCATATCGGTTCTGTAGGACTGGCCATATCAAGAATGATAAAGGCCTAAAGAAATGGGAGCAGCTGGCAGGAGTAAACATGACTCTCTTAAAGTAGACAAATGCCTCGTCACACTGCGAAATTTATTTGAAAACTCGAGGATATCGTCGTTGGAGTAACTCAGACAACGTTAAGGTGGACATGTTGCAGCATTTCGCTTCTGCATGGACTGGCCGCAGTACGAATTAAAGAGAGGAACGATTCAAAGGAAGGGGAGCAGCTGGCGGCAGGAACTATAACTCTCTTAATGTGGCCAAATGCCTCGTCATCCGGCGAAGTACACTTGCTAACTCAAGAAACTCGTAGTGGGAGTAACTGTGACGACGTTTAGGTGGACGAACAGTGGCATATCGGTTCCGTAGGACTGGCCATAGCAAGAATGATAATGGCCTAAAGAAATGAGAGCAGCCGGCAGGAGTAACTATGACTCTCTTAAGGTAGTCAAATGCCTCGTCACTCTGCGAAATTTATTTGAAAACTCGAGGATATCGTCGTTGGAGTAACTCAGACAACGTTAAGGTGGACATGTTGCAGCATTTCGCTTCTGCATGGACTGGCCGCAGTACGGATTAAAGAGAGGAAAGATTCAAAGAAAGTGGAGCAGCTGGAAAGAGGAACTATGACTCTCTTAAGGTAGCCAAATGCCTCGCCATCCGGCGATGTACATTTGCTAACTCGAGAAACTCGTAGTGGGAGTAACTGTGACGACGTTAAAGTGGACATACGGTGGCATATCGGTTCTGTAGGACTGGCCATATCAAGAATGATAAAGGCCTAAAGAAATGGGAGCAGCTGGCAGGAGTAAACATGACTCTCTTAAGGTAGACAAATGCCTCGTCACTCTGCGAAATTTATTTGAAAACTCGAGGATATCGTCATTGGAGTAACTCAGACAACGTTAAGGTAAACATGTTGCAGCATTTCGCTTCCGCATGGACTGGCCGCAGTACGAATTAAAGAGAGGAAAGATTCAAAGAAAGGGGAGCAGCTGGCAAGAGGAACTATGACACTCTTAAGGTAGCCAAATGCCTCGTAATCCGGCGAAGTACATTTGCTAACTCGAGAAACACGTAGTGGGAGTAACTGTGACGACGTTAAGGTGGACATACGGTGGCATATCGGTTCTGTAGGACTGGCCATATCAAGTATGATAAAGGCCTAAAGAAATGGGAGCAGCTGGCAGGAGTAACCATGACTCTCTTAAGGTAGCCAAATGCATCGTCACTCTGCGATATTTATTTGAAACCTCGAGGATATCGTCGTTGGAGTAACTCAGACAACGTTAAGGTGGACATGTTGCAGCATTACGCTTCTGCATGGACTGGCCGCAGTACGAATTAAAGAGAGGAAAGATTCAAAGGAAGGGGAGCAGCTGGCGGCAGGAACTATGACTCTCTTAATGTGACCAAATGCCTCGTCATCCGGCGAAGTACACTTGCTAACTCAAGAAACTCGTAGTGGGAGTAACTGTGACGACGTTTAGGTGGACATACAGTGGCATATCGGTTCTGTAGGACTGGCCATAGCAAGAATGATAATGGCCTAAAGAAATGAGAGCAGCCGGCAGGAGTAACTATGACTCTCTTAAGGTAGTCAAATGCCTCGTCACTCTGCGAAATTTATTTGAAAACTCGAGGATATCGTCGTTGGAGTAACTCAGACAACGTTAAGGTGGACATGTTGCAGCATTTCGCTTCTGCATGGACTGGCCGCAGTACGGATTAAAGAGAGGAAAGATTCAAAGAAAGTGGAGCAGCTGGAAAGAGGAACTATGACTCTCTTAAGGTAGCCAAATGCCTCGCCATCCGGCGATGTACATTTGCTAACTCGAGAAACTGGTAGTGGGAGTAACTGTGACGACGTTAAAGTGGACATACGGTGGCATATCGGTTCTGTAGGACTGGCCATATCAAGAATGATAAAGGCCTAAAGAAATGGGAGCAGCTGGCAGGAGTAAACATGACTCTCTTAAAGTAGACAAATGCCTCGTCACACTGCGAAATTTATTTGAAAACTCGAGGATATCGTCGTTGGAGTAACTCAGACAACGTTAAGGTGGACATGTTGCAGCATTTCGCTTCTGCATGGACTGGCCGCAGTACGAATTAAAGAGAGGAACGATTCAAAGGAAGGGGAGCAGCTGGCGGCAGGAACTATAACTCTCTTAATGTGGCCAAATGCCTCGTCATCCGGCGAAGTACACTTGCTAACTCAAGAAACTCGTAGTGGGAGTAACTGTGACGACGTTTAGGTGGACGAACAGTGGCATATCGGTTCCGTAGGACTGGCCATAGCAAGAATGATAATGGCCTAAAGAAATGAGAGCAGCCGGCAGGAGTAACTATGACTCTCTTAAGGTAGTCAAATGCCTCGTCACTCTGCGAAATTTATTTGAAAACTCGAGGATATCGTCGTTGGAGTAACTCAGACAACGTTAAGGTGGACATGTTGCAGCATTTCGCTTCTGCATGGACTGGCCGCAGTACGGATTAAAGAGAGGAAAGATTCAAAGAAAGTGGAGCAGCTGGAAAGAGGAACTATGACTCTCTTAAGGTAGCCAAATGCCTCGCCATCCGGCGATGTACATTTGCTAACTCGAGAAACTCGTAGTGGGAGTAACTGTGACGACGTTAAAGTGGACATACGGTGGCATATCGGTTCTGTAGGACTGGCCATATCAAGAATGATAAAGGCCTAAAGAAATGGGAGCAGCTGGCAGGAGTAAACATGACTCTCTTAAGGTAGACAAATGCCTCGTCACTCTGCGAAATTTATTTGAAAACTCGAGGATATCGTCATTGGAGTAACTCAGACAACGTTAAGGTAAACATGTTGCAGCATTTCGCTTCCGCATGGACTGGCCGCAGTACGAATTAAAGAGAGGAAAGATTCAAAGAAAGGGGAGCAGCTGGCAAGAGGAACTATGACACTCTTAAGGTAGCCAAATGCCTCGTAATCCGGCGAAGTACATTTGCTAACTCGAGAAACACGTAGTGGGAGTAACTGTGACGACGTTAAGGTGGACATACGGTGGCATATCGGTTCTGTAGGACTGGCCATATCAAGTATGATAAAGGCCTAAAGAAATGGGAGCAGCTGGCAGGAGTAACCATGACTCTCTTAAGGTAGCCAAATGCATCGTCACTCTGCGATATTTATTTGAAACCTCGAGGATATCGTCGTTGGAGTAACTCAGACAACGTTAAGGTGGACATGTTGCAGCATTACGCTTCTGCATGGACTGGCCGCAGTACGAATTAAAGAGAGGAAAGATTCAAAGGAAGGGGAGCAGCTGGCGGCAGGAACTATGACTCTCTTAATGTGACCAAATGCCTCGTCATCCGGCGAAGTACACTTGCTAACTCAAGAAACTCGTAGTGGGAGTAACTGTGACGACGTTTAGGTGGACATACAGTGGCATATCGGTTCTGTAGGACTGGCCATAGCAAGAATGATAATGGCCTAAAGAAATGAGAGCAGCCGGCAGGAGTAACTATGACTCTCTTAAGGTAGTCAAATGCCTCGTCACTCTGCGAAATTTATTTGAAAACTCGAGGATATCGTCGTTGGAGTAACTCAGACAACGTTAAGGTGGACATGTTGCAGCATTTCGCTTCTGCATGGACTGGCCGCAGTACGGATTAAAGAGAGGAAAGATTCAAAGAAAGTGGAGCAGCTGGAAAGAGGAACTATGACTCTCTTAAGGTAGCCAAATGCCTCGCCATCCGGCGATGTACATTTGCTAACTCGAGAAACTGGTAGTGGGAGTAACTGTGACGACGTTAAAGTGGACATACGGTGGCATATCGGTTCTGTAGGACTGGCCATATCAAGTATGATAAAGGCCTAAAGAAATGGGAGCAGCTGGCAGGAGTAACCATGACTCTCTTAAGGTAGCCAAATGCATCGTCACTCTGCGATATTTATTCGAAACCTCGAGGATATCGTCGTTGGAGTAACTCAGACAACGTTAAGGTGGACATGTTGCAGCATTTCGCTTCTGCATGGACTGGCCGCAGTACGAATTAAAGAGAGGAACGATTCAAAGGAAGGGGAGCAGCTGGCGGCAGGAACTATAACTCTCTTAATGTGGCCAAATGCCTTGTCATCCGGCGAAGTACACTTGCTAACTCAAGAAACTCGTAGTGGGAGTAACTGTGACGACGTTTAGGTGGACGAACAGTGGCATATCGGTTCCGTAGGACTGGCCATAGCAAGAATGATAATGGCCTAAAGAAATGAGAGCAGCCGGCAGGAGTAACTATGACTCTCTTAAGGTAGTCAAGTGAATCGTCACTCTGCCAAATTTATTTGAAAACTCGAGGATATCGTCGTTGGAGTAACTCAGACAACGTTAAGGTGGACATGTTGTAGCATTTCGCTTCTGCATGGACTAGCCGAAGTACGAATTAAAGAGAGGAAAGATTCAAAGAAAGTGGAGCTGCTGGCAAGAGGAACTATGACTCTCTTAAGGTAGCCAAATGCCTCGCCATCCGGCGAAGTACATTTGCTAACTCGAGAAACTCGTAGTGGGAGTAACTGTGACGACGTTAAGGTGGACATAGGGTGGCATATCGGTTCTGTAGGACTGGCCATATCAAGAATGATAAAGGCCTAAAGAAATGGGAGCAGCTGGCAGGAGTAAACATGACTCTCTTAAAGTAGACAAATGCCTCGTCACACTGCGAAATTTATTTGAAAACTCGAGGATATCGTCGTTGGAGTAACTCAGACAACGTTAAGGTGGACATGTTGCAGCATTTCGCTTCTGCATGGACTGGCCGCAGTACGAATTAAAGAGAGGAACGATTCAAAGGAAGGGGAGCAGCTGGCGGCAGGAACTATAACTCTCTTAATGTGGCCAAATGCCTCGTCATCCGGCGAAGTACACTTGCTAACTCAAGAAACTCGTAGTGGGAGTAACTGTGACGACGTTTAGGTGGACGAACAGTGGCATATCGGTTCCGTAGGACTGGCCATAGCAAGAATGATAATGGCCTAAAGAAATGAGAGCAGCCGGCAGGAGTAACTATGACTCTCTTAAGGTAGTCAAATGCCTCGTCACTCTGCGAAATTTATTTGAAAACTCGAGGATATCGTCGTTGGAGTAACTCAGACAACGTTAAGGTGGACATGTTGCAGCATTTCGCTTCTGCATGGACTGGCCGCAGTACGGATTAAAGAGAGGAAAGATTCAAAGAAAGTGGAGCAGCTGGAAAGAGGAACTATGACTCTCTTAAGGTAGCCAAATGCCTCGCCATCCGGCGATGTACATTTGCTAACTCGAGAAACTCGTAGTGGGAGTAACTGTGACGACGTTAAAGTGGACATACGGTGGCATATCGGTTCTGTAGGACTGGCCATATCAAGAATGATAAAGGCCTAAAGAAATGGGAGCAGCTGGCAGGAGTAAACATGACTCTCTTAAGGTAGACAAATGCCTCGTCACTCTGCGAAATTTATTTGAAAACTCGAGGATATCGTCATTGGAGTAACTCAGACAACGTTAAGGTAAACATGTTGCAGCATTTCGCTTCCGCATGGACTGGCCGCAGTACGAATTAAAGAGAGGAAAGATTCAAAGAAAGGGGAGCAGCTGGCAAGAGGAACTATGACACTCTTAAGGTAGCCAAATGCCTCGTAATCCGGCGAAGTACATTTGCTAACTCGAGAAACACGTAGTGGGAGTAACTGTGACGACGTTAAGGTGGACATACGGTGGCATATCGGTTCTGTAGGACTGGCCATATCAAGTATGATAAAGGCCTAAAGAAATGGGAGCAGCTGGCAGGAGTAACCATGACTCTCTTAAGGTAGCCAAATGCATCGTCACTCTGCGATATTTATTTGAAACCTCGAGGATATCGTCGTTGGAGTAACTCAGACAACGTTAAGGTGGACATGTTGCAGCATTACGCTTCTGCATGGACTGGCCGCAGTACGAATTAAAGAGAGGAAAGATTCAAAGGAAGGGGAGCAGCTGGCGGCAGGAACTATGACTCTCTTAATGTGACCAAATGCCTCGTCATCCGGCGAAGTACACTTGCTAACTCAAGAAACTCGTAGTGGGAGTAACTGTGACGACGTTTAGGTGGACATACAGTGGCATATCGGTTCTGTAGGACTGGCCATAGCAAGAATGATAATGGCCTAAAGAAATGAGAGCAGCCGGCAGGAGTAACTATGACTCTCTTAAGGTAGTCAAATGCCTCGTCACTCTGCGAAATTTATTTGAAAACTCGAGGATATCGTCGTTGGAGTAACTCAGACAACGTTAAGGTGGACATGTTGCAGCATTTCGCTTCTGCATGGACTGGCCGCAGTACGGATTAAAGAGAGGAAAGATTCAAAGAAAGTGGAGCAGCTGGAAAGAGGAACTATGACTCTCTTAAGGTAGCCAAATGCCTCGCCATCCGGCGATGTACATTTGCTAACTCGAGAAACTGGTAGTGGGAGTAACTGTGACGACGTTAAAGTGGACGTACGGTGGCATATCGGTTCTGTAGGACTGGCCATATCAAGAATGATAAAGGCCTAAAGAAATGGGAGCAGCTGGCAGGAGTAAACATGACTCTCTTAAGGTAGACAAATGCCTCGTCACTCTGCGAAATTTATTTGAAAACTCGAGGATATCGTCATTGGAGTAACTCAGACAACGTTAAGGTAAACATGTTGCAGCATTTCGCTTCCGCATGGACTGGCCGCAGTACGAATTAAAGAGAGGAAAGATTCAAAGAAAGGGGAGCAGCTGGCAAGAGGAACTATGACACTCTTAAGGTAGCCAAATGCCTCGTAATCCGGCGAAGTACATTTGCTAACTCGAGAAACACGTAGTGGGAGTAATTGTGACGACGTTAAGGTGGACATACGGTGGCATATCGGTTCTGTAGGACTGGCCATATCAAGAATGATAAAGGCCTAAAGAAATGGGAGCAGCTGGAAGGAGTAACCATGACTCTCTTAAGGTAACCAAATGTATCGTCACTCTGCGATATTTATCTGAAAACTCGAGGATATCGTCGTTGGAGTAACTCAGACAACGTTAAGGTGGACATGTTGTAGCATTTCGCTTTTGCATGAACTGGCCGAAGTACGAATTAAAGAGAGGAAAGATTCAAAGAAAGTGGGGCAGCTGGCAAGAGGAACTATGACTCTCTTAAGGTAGCGAAATGCCTCGCCATCCGGCGAAGTACATTTGCTAACTCGAGATACTCGTAGTGGGAGTAACTGTGACGACGTTAAGGTGGACATACGGTGGCATATCGGTTCTGTAGGACTGGCCATATCAAGAATGATAAAGGCCTAAAGAAATGGGAGCAGCTGGCAGGAGTAAACATGACTCTCTGAAGGTACACAAATGCCTCGTCACTCTGCGAAATTTATTTGAAAACTCGAGGATATCGTCATTGGAGTAACTCAGACAACGTTAAGGTAAACATGTTGCAGCATTTCGCTTCCGCATGGACTAGCCGCAGTACGAATTAAAGAGAGGAACGATTCAAAGGAAGGGGAGCAGCTGGCGGCAGGAACTATAACTCTCTTAAGGTAGCCAAATGCCTCGCCATCCGGCGATGTACATTTGCTAACTCGAGAAACTCGTAGTGGGAGTAACTGTGACGACGTTAAAGTGGACATACGGTGGCATATCGGTTCTGTAGGACTGGCCATATCAAGAATGATAAAGGCCTAAAGAAATGGGAGCAGCTGGCAGGAGTAAACATGACGCTCTTAAGGTAGACAAATGCCTCGTCACTCTGCGAAATGTTTTTGATAACTCGAGGATATCGTCGTTGGAGTAACTCAGACAACGTTAAGGTGGACATGTTGCAGCATTTCGCTTCTGCATGGACTGGCCGCAGTACGAATTAAAGAGAGGAAAGATTCAAAGAAAGGGAAGCAGCTGGCAAGAGGAACTATGACTCTCTTAAGCTAGCCAAATGCCTCGCCATCCGGCGAAGTACATTTGCTAACTCGAGAAACTCGTAGTGGGAGTAACTGTGACGACGTTAAGGTGGACATAGGGTGGCATATCGGTTCTGTAGGACTGGCCATATCAAGAATGATAAAGGCCTAAAGAAATGGGAGCAGCTGGCAGGAGTAAACATGACTCTCTTAAAGTAGACAAATGCCTCTTCACACTGCGAAATTTATTTGAAAACTCGAGGATATCGTCGTTGGAGTAACTCAGACAACGTTAAGGTGGACATGTTGCAGCATTTCGCTTCTGCATGGACTGGCCGCAGTACGAATTAAAGAGAGGAACGATTCAAAGGAAGGGGAGCAGCTGGCGGCAGGAACTATAACTCTCTTAATGTGGCCAAATGCCTCGTCATCCGGCGAAGTACACTTGCTAACTCAAGAAACTCGTAGTGGGAGTAACTGTGACGACGTTTAGGTGGGCGAACAGTGGCATATCGGTTCCGTAGGACTGGCCATAGCCAGAATGATAATGGCCTAAAGAAATGAGAGCAGCCGGCAGGAGTAACTATGACTCTCTTAAGGTAGTCAAATGCCTCGTCACTCTGCGAAATTTATTTGAAAACTCGAGGATATCGTCGTTGGAGTAACTCAGACAACGTTAAGGTGGACATGTTGCAGCATTTCGCTTCTGCATGGACTGGCCGCAGTACGGATTAAAGAGAGGAAAGATTCAAAGAAAGTGGGGCAGCTGGAAAGAGGAACTATGACTCTCTTAAGGTAGCCAAATGCCTCGCCATCCGGCGATGTACATTTGCTAACTCGAGAAACTCGTAGTGGGAGTAACTGTGACGACGTTAAAGTGGACATACGGTGGCATATCGGTTCTGTAGGACTGGCCATATCAAGAATGATAAAGGCCTAAAGTAATGGGAGCAGCTGGCAGGAGTAAACATGACTCTCTTAAGGTAGACAAATGCCTCGTCACTCTGCGATATTTATTTGAAACCTCGAGGATATCGTCGTTGGAGTAACTCAGACAACGTTAAGGTGGACATGTTGCAGCATTACGCTTCTGCATGGACTGGCCGCAGTACGAATTAAAGAGAGGAAAGATTCAAAGGAAGGGGAGCAGCTGGCGGCAGGAACTATGACTCTCTTAATGTGACCAAATGCCTCGTCATCCGGCGAAGTACACTTGCTAACTCAAGAAACTCGTAGTGGGAGTAACTGTGACGACGTTTAGGTGGACATACAGTGGCATATCGGTTCTGTAGGACTGGCCATAGCAAGAATGATAATGGCCTAAAGAAATGAGAGCAGCCGGCAGGAGTAACTATGACTCTCTTAAGGTAGTCAAATGCCTCGTCACTCTGCGAAATTTATTTGAAAACTCGAGGATATCGTCGTTGGAGTAACTCAGACAACGTTAAGGGGGACATGTTGCAGCATTTCGCTTCTGCATGGACTGGCCGCAGTACGGATTAAAGAGAGGAAAGATTCAAAGAAAGTGGAGCAGCTGGAAAGAGGAACTATGACTCTCTTAAGGTAGCCAAATGCCTCGCCATCCGGCGATGTACATTTGCTAACTCGAGAAACTCGTAGTGGGAGTAACTGTGACGACGTTAAAGTGGACATACGGTGGCATATCGGTTCTGTAGGACTGGCCATATCAAGAATGATAAAGGCCTAAAGAAATGGGAGCAGCTGGCAGGAGTAAACATGACTCTCTTAAGGTAGACAAATGCCTCGTCACTCTGCGAAATTTATTTGAAAACTCGAGGATATCGTCATTGGAGTAACTCAGACAACGTTAAGGTAAACATGTTGCAGCATTTCGCTTCCGCATGGACTGGCCGCAGTACGAATTAAAGAGAGGAAAGATTCAAAGAAAGGGGAGCAGCTGGCAAGAGGAACTATGACACTCTTAAGGTAGCCAAATGCCTCGTAATCCGGCGAAGTACATTTGCTAACTCGAGAAACACGTAGTGGGAGTAATTGTGACGACGTTAAGGTGGACATACGGTGGCATATCGGTTCTGTAGGACTGGCCATATCAAGAATGATAAAGGCCTAAAGAAATGGGAGCAGCTGGAAGGAGTAACCATGACTCTCTTAAGGTAACCAAATGTATCGTCACTCTGCGATATTTATCTGAAAACTCAAGGATATCGTCGTTGGAGTAACTCAGACAACGTTAAGGTGGACATGTTGTAGCATTTCGCTTTTGCATGAACTGGCCGAAGTACGAATTAAAGAGAGGAAAGATTCAAAGAAAGTGGGGCAGCTGGCAAGAGGAACTATGACTCTCTTAAGGTAGCGAAATGCCTCGCCATCCGGCGAAGTACATTTGCTAACTCGAGATACTCGTAGTGGAAGTAACTGTGACGACGTTAAGGTGGACATACGGTGGCATATCGGTTCTGTAGGACTGGCCATATCAAGAATGATAAAGGCCTAAAGAAATGGGAGCAGCTGGCAGGAGTAAACATGACTCTCTTAAGGTACACAAATGCCTCGTCACTCTGCTAAATTTATTTGAAAACTCGAGGATATCGTCATTGGAGTAACTCAGACAACGTTAAGGTAAACATGTTGCAGCATTTCGCTTCCGCATGGACTAGCCGCAGTACGAATTAAAGAGAGGAACGATTCAAAGGAAGGGGAGCAGCTGGCGGCAGGAACTATATCTCTCTTAAGGTAGCCAAATGCCTCGCCATCCGGCGATGTACATTTGCTAACTCGAGAAACTCGTAGTGGGAGTAACTGTGACGACGTTAAAGTGGACATACGGTGGCATATCGGTTCTGTAGGACTGGCCATATCAAGAATGATAAAGGCCTAAAGAAATGGGAGCAGCTGGCAGGAGTAAACATGACTCTCTTAAGGTAGACAAATGCCTCGTCACTCTGCGAAATTTATTTGAAAACTCGAGGATATCGTCATTGGAGTAACTCAGACAACGTTAAGGTAAACATGTTGCAGCATTTCGCTTCCGCATGGACTGGCCGCAGTACGAATTAAAGAGAGGAAAGATTCAAAGAAAGGGGAGCAGCTGGCAAGAGGAACTATGACACTCTTAAGGTAGCCAAATGCCTCGTAATGCGGCGAAGTACATTTGCTAACTCGAGAAACACGTAGTGGGAGTAACTGTGACGACGTTAAGGTGGACATACGGTGGCATATCGGTTCTGTAGGACTGGCCATATCAAGTATGATAAAGGCCTAAAGAAATGGGAGCAGCTGGCAGGAGTAACCATGACTCTCTTAAGGTAGCCAAATGCATCGTCACTCTGCGATATTTATTTGAAACCTCGAGGATATCGTCGTTGGAGTAACTCAGACAACGTTAAGGTGGACATGTTGCAGCATTACGCTTCTGCATGGACTGGCCGCAGTACGAATTAAAGAGAGGAAAGATTCAAAGGAAGGGGAGCAGCTGGCGGCAGGAACTATGACTCTCTTAATGTGGCCAAATGCCTCGTCATCCGGCGAAGTACACTTGCTAACTCAAGAAACTCGTAGTGGGAGTAACTGTGACGACGTTTAGGTGGACGAACAGTGGCATATCGGTTCCGTAGGACTGGCCATAGCAAGAATGATAATGGCCTAAAGAAATGAGAGCAGCCGGCAGGAGTAACTATGACTCTCTTAAGGTAGTCAAATGCCTCGTCACTCTGCGAAATTTATTTGAAAACTCGAGGATATCGTCGTTGGAGTAACTCAGACAACGTTAAGGTGGACATGTTGCAGCATTTCGCTTCTGCATGGACTGGCCGCGGTACGGATTAAAGAGAGGAAAGATTCAAAGAAAGTGGAGCAGCTGGAAAGAGGAACTATGACTCTCTTAAGGTAGCCAAATGCCTCGCCATCCGGCGATGTACATTTGCTAACTCGAGAAACTCGTAGTGGGAGTAACTGTGACGACGTTAAAGTGGACATACGGTGGCATATCGGTTCTGTAGGACTGGCCATATCAAGAATGATAAAGGCCTAAAGAAATGGGAGCAGCTGGCAGGAGTAAACATGACGCTCTTAAGGTAGTCAAATGCCTCGTCACTCTGCGAAATTTATTTGAAAACTCGAGGATATCGTCGTTGGAGTAACTCAGACAACGTTAAGGTGGACATGTTGCAGCATTTCGCTTCTGCATGGACTGGCCGCAGTACGAATTAAAGAGAGGAAAGATTCAAAGAAAGGGAAGCAGCTGGCAAGAGGAACTATGACTCTCTTAAGGTAGCCAAATGCCTCGTAATCCGGCGAAGTACATTTGCTAACTCGAGAAACTCGTAGTGGGTGTAACTGTGACGACGTTTAGGTGGACATACGGTGGCATATCGGTTCTATAGGACTGGCCATAGCAAGAATGATAATGGCCTAAAGAAATGAGAGCAGCCGGCAGGAGTAACTATGACTCTCTTAAGGTAGTCAAGTGCCTCGTCACTCTGCCAAATTTATTTGAAAACTCGAGGATATCGTCGTTGGAGTAACTCAGACAACGTTAAGGTGGACATGTTGTAGCATTTCGCTTCTGCATGGACTAGCCGAAGTACGAATTAAAGAGAGGAAAGATTCAAAGAAAGTGGAGCTGCTGGCAAGAGGAACTATGACTCTCTTAAGGTAGCCAAATGCCTCGCCATCCGGCGAAGTACATTTGCTAACTCGAGAAACTCGTAGTGGGAGTAACTGTGACGACGTTAAGGTGGACATAGGGTGGCATATCGGTTCTGTAGGACTGGCCATATCAAGAATGATAAAGGCCTAAAGAAATGGGAGCAGCTGGCAGGAGTAAACATGACTCTCTTAAAGTAGACAAATGCCTCGTCACACTGCGAAATTTATTTGAAAACTCGAGGATATCGTCGTTGGAGTAACTCAGACAACGTTAAGGTGGACATGTTGCAGCATTTCGCTTCTGCATGGACTGGCCGCAGTACGAATTAAAGAGAGGAACGATTCAAAGGAAGGGGAGCAGCTGGCGGCAGGAACTATAACTCTCTTAATGTGGCCAAATGCCTCGTCATCCGGCGAAGTACACTTGCTAACTCAAGAAACTCGTAGTGGGAGTAACTGTGACGACGTTTAGGTGGACGAACAGTGGCATATCGGTTCCGTAGGACTGGCCATAGCAAGAATGATAATGGCCTAAAGAAATGAGAGCAGCCGGCAGGAGTAACTATGACTCTCTTAAGGTAGTCAAATGCCTCGTCACTCTGCGAAATTTATTTGAAAACTCGAGGATATCGTCGTTGGAGTAACTCAGACAACGTTAAGGTGGACATGTTGCAGCATTTCGCTTCTGCATTGACTGGCCGCAGTACGGATTAAAGAGAGGAAAGATTCAAAGAAAGTGGAGCAGCTGGAAAGAGGAACTATGACACTCTTAAGGTAGCCAAATGCCTCGCCATCCGGCGATGTACATTTGCTAACTCGAGAAACTCGTAGTGGGAGTAACTGTGACGACGTTAAAGTGGACATACGGTGGCATATCGGTTCTGTAGGACTGGCCATATCAAGAATGATAAAGGCCTAAAGAAATGGGAGCAGCTGGCAGGAGTAAACATGACTCTCTTAAGGTAGACAAATGCCTCGTCACTCTGCGAAATTTATTTGAAAACTCGAGGATATCGTCATTGGAGTAACTCAGACAACGTTAAGGTAAACATGTTGCAGCATCTCGCTTCCGCATGGACTGGCCGCAGTACGAATTAAAGAGAGGAAAGATTCAAAGAATGGGGAGCAGCTGGCAAGAGGAACTATGACACTCTTAAGGTAGCCAAATGCCTCGTAATCCGGCGAAGTACATTTGCTAACTCGAGAAACACGTAGTGGGAGTAACTGTGACGACGTTAAGGTGGACATACGGTGGCATATCGGTTCTGTAGGACTGGCCATATCAAGTATGATAAAGTCCTAAAGAAGTGGGAGCAGCTGGAAGGAGTAACCATGACTCTCTTAAGGTAACCAAATGTATCGTCACTCTGCGATATTTATCTGAAAACTCGAGGATATCGTCGTTGGAGTAACTCAGACAACGTTAAGGTGGACATGTTGTAGCATTTCGCTTTTGCATGAACTGGCCGAAGTACGAATTAAAGAGAGGAAAGATTCAAAGAAAGTGGGGCAGCTGGCAAGAGGAACTATGACTCTCTTAAGGTAGCGAAATGCCTCGCCATCCGGCGAAGTACATTTGCTAACTCGAGATACTCGTAGTGGGAGTAACTGTGACGACGTTAAGGTGGACATACGGTGGCATATCGGTTCTGTAGGACTGGCCATAGCAAGAATGATAATGGCCTAAAGAAATGAGAGCAGCCGGCAGGAGTAACTATGACTCTCTTAAGGTAGTCAAGTGCCTCGTCACTCTGCCAAATTTATTTGAAAACTCGAGGATATCGTCGTTGGAGTAACTCAGACAACGTTAAGGTGGACATGTTGTAGCATTTCGCTTCTGCATGGACTAGCCGAAGTACGAATTAAAGAGAGGAAAGATTCAAAGAAAGTGGAGCTGCTGGCAAGAGGAACTATGACTCTCTTAAGGTAGCCAAATGCCTCGCCATCCGGCGAAGTACATTTGCTAACTCGAGAAACTCGTAGTGGGAGTAACTGTGACGACGTTAAGGTGGACATAGGGTGGCATATCGGTTCTGTAGGACTGGCCATATCACGAATGATAAAGGCCTAAAGAAATGGGAGCAGCTGGCAGGAGTAAACATGACTCTCTTAAAGTAGACAAATGCCTCGTCACACTGCGAAATTTATTTGAAAACTCGAGGATATCGTCGTTGGAGTAACTCAGACAACGTTAAGGTGGACATGTTGCAGCATTTCGCTTCTGCATGGACTGGCCGCAGTACGAATTAAAGAGAGGAACGATTCAAAGGAAGGGGAGCAGCTGGCGGCAGGAACTATAACTCTCTTAATGTGGCCAAATGCCTCGTCATCCGGCGAAGTACACTTGCTAACTCAAGAAACTCGTAGTGGGAGTAACTGTGACGACGTTTAGGTGGACGAACAGTGGCATATCGGTTCCGTAGGACTGGCCATAGCAAGAATGATAATGGCCTAAAGAAATGAGAGCAGCCGGCAGGAGTAACTATGACTCTCTTAAGGTAGTCAAATGCCTCGTCACTCTGCGAAATTTATTTGAAAACTCGAGGATATCGTCGTTGGAGTAACTCAGACAACGTTAAGGTGGACATGTTGCAGCATTTCGCTTCTGCATGGACTGGCCGCAGTACGGATTAAAGAGAGGAAAGATTCAAAGAAAGTGGAGCAGCTGGAAAGAGGAACTATGACACTCTTAAGGTAGCCAAATGCCTCGCCATCCGGCGATGTACATTTGCTAACTCGAGAAACTCGTAGTGGGAGTAACTGTGACGACGTTAAAGTGGACATACGGTGGCATATCAGTTCTGTAGGACTGGCCATATCAAGAATGATAAAGGCCTAAAGAAATGGGAGCAGCTGGCAGGAGTAAACATGACTCTCTTAAGGTAGACAAATGCCTCGTCACTCTGCGAAATTTATTTGAAAACTCGAGGATATCGTCATTGGAGTAACTCAGACAACGTTAAGGTAAACATGTTGCAGCATCTCGCTTCCGCATGGACTGGCCGCAGTACGAATTAAAGAGAGGAAAGATTCAAAGAATGGGGAGCAGCTGGCAAGAGGAACTATGACACTCTTAAGGTAGCCAAATGCCTCGTAATCCGGCGAAGTACATTTGCTAACTCGAGAAACACGTAGTGGGAGTAACTGTGACGACGTTAAGGTGGACATACGGTGGCATATCGGTTCTGTAGGACTGGCCATATCAAGTATGATAAAGTCCTAAAGAAATGGGAGCAGCTGGAAGGAGTAACCATGACTCTCTTAAGGTAACCAAATGTATCGTCACTCTGCGATATTTATCTGAAAACTCGAGGATATCGTCGTTGGAGTAACTCAGACAACGTTAAGGTGGACATGTTGTAGCATTTCGCTTTTGCATGAACTGGCCGAAGTACGAATTAAAGAGAGGAAAGATTCAAAGAAAGTGGGGCAGCTGGCAAGAGGAACTATGACTCTCTTAAGGTAGCGAAATGCCTCGCCATCCGGCGAAGTACATTTGCTAACTCGAGATACTCGTAGTGGGAGGAACTGTGACGACGTTAAGGTGGACATACGGTGGCATATCGGTTCTGTAGGACTGGCCATAGCAAGAATGATAATGGCCTAAAGAAATGAGAGCAGCCGGCAGGAGTAACTATGACTCTCTTAAGGTAGTCAAGTGCCTCGTCACTCTGCCAAATTTATTTGAAAACTCGAGGATATCGTCGTTGGAGTAACTCAGACAACGTTAAGGTGGACATGTTGTAGCATTTCGCTTCTGCATGGACTAGCCGAAGTACGAATTAAAGAGAGGAAAGATTCAAAGAAAGTGGAGCTGCTGGCAAGAGGAACTATGACTCTCTTAAGGTAGCCAAATGCCTCGCCATCCGGCGAAGTACATTTGCTAACTCGAGAAACTCGTAGTGGGAGTAACTGTGACGACGTTAAGGTGGACATAGGGTGGCATATCGGTTCTGTAGGACTGGCCATATCACGAATGATAAAGGCCTAAAGAAATGGGAGCAGCTGGCAGGAGTAAACATGACTCTCTTAAAGTAGACAAATGCCTCGTCACACTGCGAAATTTATTTGAAAACTCGAGGATATCGTCGTTGGAGTAACTCAGACAACGTTAAGGTGGACATGTTGCAGCATTTCGCTTCTGCATGGACTGGCCGCAGTACGAATTAAAGAGAGGAACGATTCAAAGGAAGGGGAGCAGCTGGCGGCAGGAACTATAACTCTCTTAATGTGGCCAAATGCCTCGTCATCCGGCGAAGTACACTTGCTAACTCAAGAAACTCGTAGTGGGAGTAACTGTGTCGACGTTTAGGTGGACGAACAGTGGCATATCGGTTCCGTAGGACTGGCCATAGCAAGAATGATAATGGCCTAAAGAAATGAGAGCAGCCGGCAGGAGTAACTATGACTCTCTTAAGGTAGTCAAATGCCTCGTCACTCTGCGAAATTTATTTGAAAACTCGAGGATATCGTCGTTGGAGTAACTCAGACAACGTTAAGGTGGACATGTTGCAGCATTTCGCTTCTGCATGGACTGGCCGCAGTACGGATTAAAGAGAGGAAAGATTCAAAGAAAGTGGAGCAGCTGGAAAGAGGAACTATGACACTCTTAAGGTAGCCAAATGCCTCGCCATCCGGCGATGTACATTTGCTAACTCGAGAAAATCGTAGTGGGAGTAACTGTGACGACGTTAAAGTGGACATACGGTGGCATATCGGTTCTGTAGGACTGGCCATATCAAGAATGATAAAGGCCTAAAGAAATGGGAGCAGCTGGCAGGAGTAAACATGACTCTCTTAAGGTAGACAAATGCCTCGTCACTCTGCGAAATTTATTTTAAAACTCGAGGATATCGTCATTGGAGTAACTCAGACAACGTTAAGGTAAACATGTTGCAGCATCTCGCTTCCGCATGGACTGGCCGCAGTACGAATTAAAGAGAGGAAAGATTCAAAGAATGGGGAGCAGCTGGCAAGAGGAACTATGACACTCTTAAGGTAGCCAAATGCCTCGTAATCCGGCGAAGTACGTTTGCTAACTCGAGAAACACGTAGTGGGAGTAACTGTGACGACGTTAAGGTGGACATACGGTGGCATATCGGTTCTGTAGGACTGGCCATATCAAGTATGATAAAGTCCTAAAGAAATGGGAGCAGCTGGAAGGAGTAACCATGACTCTCTTAAGGTAACCAAATGTATCGTCACTCTGCGATATTTATCTGAAAACTCGAGGATATCGTCGTTGGAGTAACTCAGACAACGTTAAGGTGGACATGTTGTAGCATTTCGCTTTTGCATGAACTGGCCGAAGTACGAATTAAAGAGAGGAAAGATTCAAAGAAAGTGGGGCAGCTGGCAAGAGGAACTATGACTCTCTTAAGGTAGCGAAATGCCTCGCCATCCGGCGAAGTACATTTGCTAACTCGAGATACTCGTAGTGGGAGTAACTGTGACGACGTTAAGGTGGACATACGGTGGCATATCGGTTCTGTAGGACTGGCCAAATCAAGTATGATAATGGCCTAAAGAAATGGGAGCAGCTTGCAGGAGTAACCATGACTCTCTTAAGGTAGCCAAATGCATCGTCACTCTGCGATATTTATTTGAAAACTCGAGGATATCGTCGTTGGAGTAACTCAGACAACGTTAAGGTGGACATGTTGCAGCATTACGCTTCTGCATGGACTGGCCGCAGTACGAATTAAAGAGAGGAAAGATTCAAAGAAAGTGGAGCTGCTGGCAAGAGGAACTATGACTCTCTTAAGGTAGCCAAATGCCTCGCCATCCGGCGAAGTACATTTGCTAACTCGAGAAACTCGTAGTGGGAGTAACTGTGACGACGTTAAGGTGGACATACGGTGGCATATCGGTTCTGTAGGACTGGCCATATCAAGAATGATAAAGGCCTAAAGAAATGGGAGCAGCTGGCAGGAGTAAACATGACTCTCTTAAAGTAGACAAATGCCTCGTCACACTGCGAAATTTATTTGAAAACTCGAGGATATCGTCGTTGGAGTAACTCAGACAACGTTAAGGTGGACATGTTGCAGCATTTCGCTTCTACATGGACTGGCCGCAGTACGAATTAAAGAGAGGAACGATTCAAAGGAAGGGGAGCAGCTGGCGGCAGGAACTATAACTCTCTTAATGTGGCCAAATGCCTCGTCATCCGGCGAAGTACACTTGCTAACTCAAGAAACTCGTAGTGGGAGTAACTGTGACGACGTTTAGGTGGACGAACAGTGGCATATCGGTTCCGTAGGACTGGCCATAGCAAGAATGATAATGGCCTAAAGAAATGAGAGCAGCCGGCAGGAGTAACTATGACTCTCTTAAGGTAGTCAAATGCCTCGTCACTCTGCGAAATTTATTTGAAAACTCGAGGATATCGTCGTTGGAGTAACTCAGACAACGTTAAGGTGGACATGTTGCAGCATTTCGCTTCTGCATGGACTGGCCGCGGTACGGATTAAAGAGAGGAAAGATTCAAAGAAAGTGGAGCAGCTGGAAAGAGGAACTATGACTCTCTTAAGGTAGCCAAATGCCTCGCCATCCGGCGATGTACATTTGCTAACTCGAGAAACTCGTAGTGGGAGTAACTGTGACGACGTTAAAGTGGACATACGGTGGCATATCGGTTCTGTAGGACTGGCCATATCAAGAATGATAAAGGCCTAAAGAAATGGGAGCAGCTGGCAGGAGTAAACATGACGCTCTTAAGGTAGTCAAATGCCTCGTCACTCTGCGAAATTTATTTGAAAACTCGAGGATATCGTCGTTGGAGTAACTCAGACAACGTTAAGGTGGACATGTTGCAGCATTTCGCTTCTGCATGGACTGGCCGCAGTACGAATTAAAGAGAGGAAAGATTCAATGAAAGGGAAGCAGCTGGCAAGAGGAACTATGACTCTCTTAAGGTAGCCAATGCCTCGTAATCCGGCGAAGTACATTTGCTAACTCGAGAAACTCGTAGTGGGTGTAACTGTGACGACGTTTAGGTGGACATACGGTGGCATATCGGTTCTGTAGGACTGGCCATATCAAGTATGATAAAGTCCTAAAGAAATGGGAGCAGCTGGAAGGAGTAACCATGACTCTCTTAAGGTAACCAAATGTATCGTCACTCTGCGATATTTATCTGAAAACTCGAGGATATCGTCGTTGGAGTAACTCAGACAACGTTAAGGTGGACATGTTGTAGCATTTCGCTTTTGCATGAACTGGCCGAAGTACGAATTAAAGAGAGGAAAGATTCAAAGAAAGTGGGGCAGCTGGCAAGAGGAACTATGACTCTCTTAAGGTAGCGAAATGCCTCGCCATCCGGCGAAGTACATTTGCTAACTCGAGATACTCGTAGTGGGAGTAACTGTGACGACGTTAAGGTGGACATACGGTGGCATATCGGTTCTGTAGGACTGGCCATATCAAGTATGATAATGGCCTAAAGAAATGGGAGCAGCTTGCAGGAGTAACCATGACTCTCTTAAGGTAACCAAATGCATCGTCACTCTGCGATATTTATTTGAAAACTCGAGGATATCGTCGTTGGAGTAACTCAGACAACGTTAAGGTGGACATGTTGCAGCATTACGCTTCTGCATGGACTGGCCGCAGTACGAATTAAAGAGAGGAAAGATTCAAAGAAAGTGGAGCTGCTGGCAAGAGGAACTATGACTCTCTTAAGGTAGCCAAATGCCTCGCCATCCGGCGAAGTACATTTGCTAACTCGAGAAACTCGTAGTGGGAGTAACTGTGACGACGTTAAGGTGGACATACGGTGGCATATCGGTTCTGTAGGACTGGCCATATCAAGAATGATAAAGGCCTAAAGAAATGGGAGCAGCTGGCAGGAGTAAACATGACTCTCTTAAAGTAGACAAATGCCTCGTCACACTGCGAAATTTATTTGAAAACTCGATGATATCGTCGTTGGAGTAACTCAGACAACGTTAAGGTGGACATGTTGCATCATTTCGCTTCTGCATGGACTGGCCGCAGTACGAATTAAAGAGAGGAACGATTCAAAGGAAGGGGAGCAGCTGGCGGCAGGAACTATAACTCTCTTAATGTGGCCAAATGCCTCGTCATCCGGCGAAGTACACTTGCTAACTCAAGAAACTCGTAGTGGGAGTAACTGTGACGACGTTTAGGTGGACGAACAGTGGCATATCGGTTCCGTAGGACTGGCCATAGCAAGAATGATAATGGCCTAAAGAAATGAGAGCAGCCGGCAGGAGTAACTATGACTCTCTTAAGGTAGTCAAATGCCTCGTCACTCTGCGAAATTTATTTGAAAACTCGAGGATATCGTCGTTGGAGTAACTCAGACAACGTTAAGGTGGACATGTTGCAGCATTTCGCTTCTGCATGGACTGGCCGCAGTACGGATTAAAGAGAGGAAAGATTCAAAGAAAGTGGAGCAGCTGGAAAGAGGAACTATGACTCTCTTAAGTTAGCCAAATGCCTCGCCATCCGGCGATGTACATTTGCTAACTCGAGAAACTCGTAGTGGGAGTAACTGTGACGACGTTAAAGTGGACATACGGTGGCATATCGGTTCTGTAGGACTGGCCATATCAAGAATGATAAAGGCCTAAAGAAATGGGAGCAGCTGGCGGGAGTAAACATGACGCTCTTAAGGTAGTCAAATGCCTCGTCACTCTGCGAAATTTATTTGAAAACTCGAGGATATCGTCGTTGGAGTAACTCAGACAACGTTAAGGTGGACATGTTGCAGCATTTCGCTTCTGCATGGACTGGCCGCAGTACGAATTAAAGAGAGGAAAGATTCAAAGAAAGGGAAGCAGCTGGCAAGAGGAACTATGACTCTCTTAAGGTAGCCAATGCCTCGTAATCCGGCGAAGTACATTTGCTAACTCGAGAAACTCGTAGTGGGTGTAACTGTGACGACGTTTAGGTGGACATACGGTGGCATATCGGTTCTGTAGGACTGGCCATAGCAAGAATGATAATGGCCTAAAGAAATGAGAGCAGCCGGCAGGAGTAACTATGACTCTCTTAAGGTAGTCAAGTGCCTCGTCACTCTGCCAAATTTATTTGAAAACTCGAGGATATCGTCGTTGGAGTAACTCAGACAACGTTAAGGTGGACATGTTGTAGCATTTCGCTTCTGCATGGTCTAGCCGAAGTACAAATTAAAGAGAGGAAAGATTCAAAGAAAGTGGAGCTGCTGGCAAGAGGAACTATGACTCTCTTAAGGTAGCCAAATGCCTCGCCATCCGGCGAAGTACATTTGCTAACTCGAGAAACTCGTAGTGGGAGTAACTGTGACGACGTTAAGGTGGACATAGGGTGGCATATCGGTTCTGTAGGACTGGCCATATCAAGAATGATAAAGGCCTAAAGAAATGGGAGCAGCTGGCAGGAGTAAACGTGACTCTCTTAAAGTAGACAAATGCCTCGTCACACTGCGAAATTTATTTGAAAACTCGAGGATATCGTCGTTGGAGTAACTCAGACAACGTTAAGGTGGACATGTTGCAGCATTTCGCTTCTGCATGGACAGGCCGCAGTACGAATTAAAGAGAGGAACGATTCAAAGGAAGGGGAGCAGCTGGCGGCAGGAACTATAACTCTCTTAATGTGGCCAAATGCCTCGTCATCCGGCGAAGTACACTTGCTAACTCAAGAAACTCGTAGTGGGAGTAACTGTGACGACGTTTAGGTGGACGAACAGTGGCATATCGGTTCCGTAGGACTGGCCATAGCAAGAATGATAATGGCCTAAAGAAATGAGAGCAGCCGGCAGGAGTAACTATGACTCTCTTAAGGTAGTCAAATGCCTCGTCACTCTGCGAAATTTATTTGAAAACTCGAGGATATCGTCGTTGGAGTAACTCAGACAACGTTAAGGTGGACATGTTGCAGCATTTCGCTTCTGCATGGACTGGCCGCAGTACGGATTAAAGAGAGGAAAGATTCAAAGAAAGTGGAGCAGCTGGAAAGAGGAACTATGACTCTCTTAAGGTAGCCAAATGCCTCGCCATCCGGCGATGTACATTTGCTAACTCGAGAAACTCGTAGTGGGAGTAACTGTGACGACGTTAAAGTGGACATACGGTGGCATATCGGTTCTGTAGGACTGGCCATATCAAGAATGATAAAAGCCTAAAGAAATGGGAGCAGCTGGCAGGAGTAAACATGACTCTCTTAAGGTAGACAAATGCCTCGTCACTCTGCGAAATTTATTTGAAAACTCGAGGATATCGTCATTGGAGTAACTCAGACAACGTTAAGGTAAACATGTTGCAGCATTTCGCTTCCGCATGGACTGGCCGCAGTACGAATTAAAGAGAGGAAAGATTCAAAGAAAGGGGAGCAGCTGGCAAGAGGAACTATGACACTCTTAAGGTAGCCAAATGCCTCGTAATCCGGCGAAGTACATTTGCTAACTCGAGAAACACGTAGTGGGAGTAACTGTGACGACGTTAAGGTGGACATACGGTGGCATATCGGTTCTGTAGGACTGGCCATATCAAGTATGATAAAGTCCTAAAGAAATGGGAGCAGCTGGAAGGAGTAACCATGACTCCCTTAAGGTAACCAAATGCATCGTCACTCTGCGATATTTATCTGAAAACTCGAGGATATCGTCATTGGAGTAACTCAGACAACGTTAAGGTAAACATGTTGCAGCATTTCGCTTCCGCATGGACTGGCCGCGGTACGGATTAAAGAGAGGAAAGATTCAAAGAAAGTGGAGCAGCTGGAAAGAGGAACTATGACTCTCTTAAGGTAGCCAAATGCCTCGCCATCCGGCGATGTACATTTGCTAACTCGAGAAACTCGTAGTGGGAGTAACTGTGACGACGTTAAAGTGGATATACGGTGGCATATCGGTTCTGTAGGACTGGCCATATCAAGAATGATAAAGGCCTAAAGAAATGGGAGCAGCTGGCAGGAGTAAACATGACGCTCTTAAGGTAGTCAAATGCCTCGTCACTCTGCGAAATTTATTTGAAAACTCGAGGATATCGTCGTTGGAGTAACTCAGACAACGTTAAGGTGGACATGTTGCAGCATTTCGCTTCTGCATGGACTGGCCGCAGTACGAATTAAAGAGAGGAAAGATTCAAAGAAAGGGAAGCAGCTGGCAAGAGGAACTATGACTCTCTTAAGGTAGCCAATGCCTCGTAATCCGGCGAAGTACATTTGCTAACACGAGAAACTCGTAGTGGGTGTAACTGTGACGACGTTTAGGTGGACATACGGTGGCATATCGGTTCTGTAGGACTGGCCATAGCAAGAATGATAATGGCCTAAAGAAATGAGAGCAGCCGGCAGGAGTAACTATGACTCTCTTAAGGTAGTCAAGTGCCTCGTCACTCTGCGATATTTATTTGAAAACTCGAGGATATCGTCGTTGGAGTAACTCAGACAACGTTAAGGTGGACATGTTGCAGCATTACGCTTCTGCATGGACTGGCCGCAGTACGAATTAAAGAGAGGAAAGATTCAAAGAAAGTGGAGCTGCTGGCAAGAGGAACTATGACTCTCTTAAGGTAGCCAAATGCCTCGCCATCCGGCGAAGTACATTTGCTAACTCGAGAAACTCGTAGTGGGAGTAACTGTGACGACGTTAAGGTGGACATACGGTGGCATATCGGTTCTGTAGGACTGGCCATATCAAGAATGATAAAGGCCTAAAGAAATGGGAGCAGCTGGCAGGAGTAAACATGACTCTCTTAAAGTAGACAAATGCCTCGTCACACTGCGAAATTTATTTGAAAACTCGATGATATCGTCGTTGGAGTAACTCAGACAACGTTAAGGTGGACATGTTGCATCATTTCGCTTCTGCATGGACTGGCCGCAGTACGAATTAAAGAGAGGAACGATTCAAAGGAAGGGGAGCAGCTGGCGGCAGGAACTATAACTCTCTTAATGTGGCCAAATGCCTCGTCATCCGGCGAAGTACACTTGCTAACTCAAGAAACTCGTAGTGGGAGTAACTGTGACGACGTTTAGGTGGACGAACAGTGGCATATCGGTTCCGTAGGACTGGCCATAGCAAGAATGATAATGGCCTAAAGAAATGAGAGCAGCCGGCAGGAGTAACTATGACTCTCTTAAGGTAGTCAAATGCCTCGTCACTCTGCGAAATTTATTTGAAAACTCGAGGATATCGTCGTTGGAGTAACTCAGACAACGTTAAGGTGGACATGTTGCAGCATTTCGCTTCTGCATGGACTGGCCGCAGTACGGATTAAAGAGAGGAAAGATTCAAAGAAAGTGGAGCAGCTGGAAAGAGGAACTATGACTCTCTTAAGTTAGCCAAATGCCTCGCCATCCGGCGATGTACATTTGCTAACTCGAGAAACTCGTAGTGGGAGTAACTGTGACGACGTTAAAGTGGACATACGGTGGCATATCGGTTCTGTAGGACTGGCCATATCAAGAATGATAAAGGCCTAAAGAAATGGGAGCAGCTGGCGGGAGTAAACATGACGCTCTTAAGGTAGTCAAATGCCTCGTCACTCTGCGAAATTTATTTGAAAACTCGAGGATATCGTCGTTGGAGTAACTCAGACAACGTTAAGGTGGACATGTTGCAGCATTTCGCTTCTGCATGGACTGGCCGCAGTACGAATTAAAGAGAGGAAAGATTCAAAGAAAGGGAAGCAGCTGGCAAGAGGAACTATGACTCTCTTAAGGTAGCCAATGCCTCGTAATCCGGCGAAGTACATTTGCTAACTCGAGAAACTCGTAGTGGGTGTAACTGTGACGACGTTTAGGTGGACATACGGTGGCATATCGGTTCTGTAGGACTGGCCATAGCAAGAATGATAATGGCCTAAAGAAATGAGAGCAGCCGGCAGGAGTAACTATGACTCTCTTAAGGTAGTCAAGTGCCTCGTCACTCTGCCAAATTTATTTGAAAACTCGAGGATATCGTCGTTGGAGTAACTCAGACAACGTTAAGGTGGACATGTTGTAGCATTTCGCTTCTGCATGGTCTAGCCGAAGTACAAATTAAAGAGAGGAAAGATTCAAAGAAAGTGGAGCTGCTGGCAAGAGGAACTATGACTCTCTTAAGGTAGCCAAATGCCTCGCCATCCGGCGAAGTACATTTGCTAACTCGAGAAACTCGTAGTGGGAGTAACTGTGACGACGTTAAGGTGGACATAGGGTGGCATATCGGTTCTGTAGGACTGGCCATATCAAGAATGATAAAGGCCTAAAGAAATGGGAGCAGCTGGCAGGAGTAAACGTGACTCTCTTAAAGTAGACAAATGCCTCGTCACACTGCGAAATTTATTTGAAAACTCGAGGATATCGTCGTTGGAGTAACTCAGACAACGTTAAGGTGGACATGTTGCAGCATTTCGCTTCTGCATGGACAGGCCGCAGTACGAATTAAAGAGAGGAACGATTCAAAGGAAGGGGAGCAGCTGGCGGCAGGAACTATAACTCTCTTAATGTGGCCAAATGCCTCGTCATCCGGCGAAGTACACTTGCTAACTCAAGAAACTCGTAGTGGGAGTAACTGTGACGACGTTTAGGTGGACGAACAGTGGCATATCGGTTCCGTAGGACTGGCCATAGCAAGAATGATAATGGCCTAAAGAAATGAGAGCAGCCGGCAGGAGTAACTATGACTCTCTTAAGGTAGTCAAATGCCTCGTCACTCTGCGAAATTTATTTGAAAACTCGAGGATATCGTCGTTGGAGTAACTCAGACAACGTTAAGGTGGACATGTTGCAGCATTTCGCTTCTGCATGGACTGGCCGCAGTACGGATTAAAGAGAGGAAAGATTCAAAGAAAGTGGAGCAGCTGGAAAGAGGAACTATGACTCTCTTAAGGTAGCCAAATGCCTCGCCATCCGGCGATGTACATTTGCTAACTCGAGAAACTCGTAGTGGGAGTAACTGTGACGACGTTAAAGTGGACATACGGTGGCATATCGGTTCTGTAGGACTGGCCATATCAAGAATGATAAAAGCCTAAAGAAATGGGAGCAGCTGGCAGGAGTAAACATGACTCTCTTAAGGTAGACAAATGCCTCGTCACTCTGCGAAATTTATTTGAAAACTCGAGGATATCGTCATTGGAGTAACTCAGACAACGTTAAGGTAAACATGTTGCAGCATTTCGCTTCCGCATGGACTGGCCGCAGTACGAATTAAAGAGAGGAAAGATTCAAAGAAAGGGGAGCAGCTGGCAAGAGGAACTATGACACTCTTAAGGTAGCCAAATGCCTCGTAATCCGGCGAAGTACATTTGCTAACTCGAGAAACACGTAGTGGGAGTAACTGTGACGACGTTAAGGTGGACATACGGTGGCATATCGGTTCTGTAGGACTGGCCATATCAAGTATGATAAAGTCCTAAAGAAATGGGAGCAGCTGGAAGGAGTAACCATGACTCCCTTAAGGTAACCAAATGCATCGTCACTCTGCGATATTTATCTGAAAACTCGAGGATATCGTCATTGGAGTAACTCAGACAACGTTAAGGTAAACATGTTGCAGCATTTCGCTTCCGCATGGACTGGCCGCGGTACGGATTAAAGAGAGGAAAGATTCAAAGAAAGTGGAGCAGCTGGAAAGAGGAACTATGACTCTCTTAAGGTAGCCAAATGCCTCGCCATCCGGCGATGTACATTTGCTAACTCGAGAAACTCGTAGTGGGAGTAACTGTGACGACGTTAAAGTGGATATACGGTGGCATATCGGTTCTGTAGGACTGGCCATATCAAGAATGATAAAGGCCTAAAGAAATGGGAGCAGCTGGCAGGAGTAAACATGACGCTCTTAAGGTAGTCAAATGCCTCGTCACTCTGCGAAATTTATTTGAAAACTCGAGGATATCGTCGTTGGAGTAACTCAGACAACGTTAAGGTGGACATGTTGCAGCATTTCGCTTCTGCATGGACTGGCCGCAGTACGAATTAAAGAGAGGAAAGATTCAAAGAAAGGGAAGCAGCTGGCAAGAGGAACTATGACTCTCTTAAGGTAGCCAATGCCTCGTAATCCGGCGAAGTACATTTGCTAACACGAGAAACTCGTAGTGGGTGTAACTGTGACGACGTTTAGGTGGACATACGGTGGCATATCGGTTCTGTAGGACTGGCCATAGCAAGAATGATAATGGCCTAAAGAAATGAGAGCAGCCGGCAGGAGTAACTATGACTCTCTTAAGGTAGTCAAGTGCCTCGTCACTCTGCCAAATTTATTTGAAAACTCGAGGATATCGTCGTTGGAGTAACTCAGACAACGTTAAGGTGGACATGTTGTAGCATTTCGCTTCTGCATGGTCTAGCCGAAGTACAAATTAAAGAGAGGAAAGATTCAAAGAAAGTGGAGCTGCTGGCAAGAGGAACTATGACTCTCTTAAGGTAGCCAAATGCCTCGCCATCCGGCGAAGTACATTTGCTAACTCGAGAAACTCGTAGTGGGAGTAACTGTGACGACGTTAAGGTGGACATAGGGTGGCATATCGGTTCTGTAGGACTGGCCATATCAAGAATGATAAAGGCCTAAAGAAATGGGAGCAGCTGGCAGGAGTAAACGTGACTCTCTTAAAGTAGACAAATGCCTCGTCACACTGCGAAATTTATTTGAAAACTCGAGGATATCGTCGTTGGAGTAACTCAGACAACGTTAAGGTGGACATGTTGCAGCATTTCGCTTCTGCATGGACAGGCCGCAGTACGAATTAAAGAGAGGAACGATTCAAAGGAAGGGGAGCAGCTGGCGGCAGGAACTATAACTCTCTTAATGTGGCCAAATGCCTCGTCATCCGGCGAAGTACACTTGCTAACTCAAGAAACTCGTAGTGGGAGTAACTGTGACGACGTTTAGGTGGACGAACAGTGGCATATCGGTTCCGTAGGACTGGCCATAGCAAGAATGATAATGGCCTAAAGAAATGAGAGCAGCCGGCAGGAGTAACTATGACTCTCTTAAGGTAGTCAAATGCCTCGTCACTCTGCGAAATTTATTTGAAAACTCGAGGATATCGTCGTTGGAGTAACTCAGACAACGTTAAGGTGGACATGTTGCAGCATTTCGCTTCTGCATGGACTGGCCGCAGTACGGATTAAAGAGAGGAAAGATTCAAAGAAAGTGGAGCAGCTGGAAAGAGGAACTATGACTCTCTTAAGGTATCCAAATGCCTCGCCATCCGGCGATGTACATTTGCTAACTCGAGAAACTCGTAGTGGGAGTAACTGTGACGACGTTAAAGTGGACATACGGTGGCATATCGGTTCTGTAGGACTGGCCATATCAAGAATGATAAAGGCCTAAAGATATGGGAGCAGCTGGCAGGAGTAAACATGACTCTCTTAAGGTAGACAAATGCCTCGTCACTCTGCGAAATTTATTTGAAAACTCGAGGATATCGTCATTGGAGTAACTCAGACAACGTTAAGGTAAACATGTTGCAGCATTTCGCTTCCGCATGGACTGGCCGCAGAACGAATTAAAGAGAGGAAAGATTCAAAGAAAGGGGAGCAGCTGGCAAGAGGAACTATGACACTCTTAAGGTAGCCAAATGCCTCGTAATCCGGCGAAGTACATTTGCTAACTCGAGAAACACGTAGTGGGAGTAACTGTGACGACGTTAAGGTGGACATACGGTGGCATATCGGTTCTGTAGGACTGGCCATAGCAAGAATGATAATGGCCTAAAGAAATGAGAGCAGCCGGCAGGAGTAACTATGACTCTCTTAAGGTAGTCAAGTGCCTCGTCACTCTGCCAAATTTATTTGAAAACTCGAGGATATCGTCGTTGGAGTAACTCAGACAACGTTAAGGTGGACATGTTGTAGCATTTCGCTTCTGCATGGTCTAGCCGAAGTACAAATTAAAGAGAGGAAAGATTCAAAGAAAGTGGAGCTGCTGGCAAGAGGAACTATGACTCTCATAAGGTAGCCAAATGCCTCGCCATCCGGCGAAGTACATTTGCTAACTCGAGAAACTCGTAGTGGGAGTAACTGTGACGACGTTAAGGTGGACATAGGGTGGCATATCGGTTCTGTAGGACTGGCCATATCAAGAATGATAAAGGCCTAAAGAAATGGGAGCAGCTGGCAGGAGTAAACGTGACTCTCTTAAAGTAGACAAATGCCTCGTCACACTGCGAAATTTATTTGAAAACTCGAGGATATCGTCGTTGGAGTAACTCAGACAACGTTAAGGTGGACATGTTGCAGCATTTCGCTTCTGCATGGACAGGCCGCAGTACGAATTAAAGAGAGGAACGATTCAAAGGAAGGGGAGCAGCTGGCGGCAGGAACTATAACTCTCTTAATGTGGCCAAATGCCTCGTCATCCGGCGAAGTACACTTGCTAACTCAAGAAACTCGTAGTGGGAGTAACTGTGACGACGTTTAGGTGGACGAACAGTGGCATATCGGTTCCGTAGGACTGGCCATAGCAAGAATGATAATGGCCTAAAGAAATGAGAGCAGCCGGCAGGAGTAACTATGACTCTCTTAAGGTAGTCAAATGCCTCGTCACTCTGCGAAATTTATTTGAAAACTCGAGGATATCGTCGTTGGAGTAACTCAGACAACGTTAAGGTGGACATGTTGCAGCATTTCGCTTCTGCATGGACTGGCCGCAGTACGGATTAAAGAGAGGAAAGATTCAAAGAAAGTGGAGCAGCTGGAAAGAGGAACTATGACTCTCTTAAGGTAGCCAATGCCTCGTAATCCGGCGAAGTACATTTGCTAACTCGAGAAACTCGTAGTGGGTGTAACTGTGACGACGTTTAGGTGGACATACGGTGGCATATCGGTTCTGTAGGACTGGCCATAGCAAGAATGATAATGGCCTAAAGAAATGAGAGCAGCCGGCAGGAGTAACTATGACTCTCTTAAGGTAGTCAAGTGCCTCGTCACTCTGCCAAATTTATTTGAAAACTCGAGGATATCGTCGTTGGAGTAACTCAGACAACGTTAAGGTGGACATGTTGTAGCATTTCGCTTCTGCATGGACTAGCCGAAGTACGAATTAAAGAGAGGAAAGATTCAAAGAAAGTGGAGCTGCTGGCAAGAGGAACTATGACTCTCTTAAGGTAGCCAAATGGCTCGCCATCCGGCGAAGTACATTTGCTAACTCGAGAAACTCGTAGTGGGAGTAACTGTGACGACGTTAAGGTGGACATAGGGTGGCATATCGGTTCTGTAGGACTGGCCATATCAAGAATGATAAAGGCCTAAAGAAATGGGAGCAGCTGGCAGGAGTAAACGTGACTCTCTTAAAGTAGACAAATGCCTCGTCACACTGCGAAATTTATTTGAAAACTCGAGGATATCGTCGTTGGAGTAACTCAGACAACGTTAAGGTGGACATGTTGCAGCATTTCGCTTCTGCATGGACAGGCCGCAGTACGAATTAAAGAGAGGAACGATTCAAAGGAAGGGGAGCAGCTGGCGGCAGGAACTATAACTCTCTTAATGTGGCCAAATGCCTCGTCATCCGGCGAAGTACACTTGCTAACTCAAGAAACTCGTAGTGGGAGTAACTGTGACGACGTTTAGGTGGACGAACAGTGGCATATCGGTTCCGTAGGACTGGCCATAGCAAGAATGATAATGGCCTAAAGAAATGAGAGCAGCCGGCAGGAGTAACTATGACTCTCTTAAGGTAGTCAAATGCCTCGTCACTCTGCGAAATTTATTTGAAAACTCGAGGATATCGTCGTTGGAGTAACTCAGACAACGTTAAGGTGGACATGTTGCAGCATTTCGCTTCTGCATGGACTGGCCGCAGTACGGATTAAAGAGAGGAAAGATTCAAAGAAAGTGGAGCAGCTGGAAAGAGGAACTATGACTCTCTTAAGGTAGCCAAATGCCTCGCCATCCGGCGATGTACATTTGCTAACTCGAGAAACTCGTAGTGGGAGTAACTGTGACGACGTTAAAGTGGACATACGGTGGCATATCGGTTCTGTAGGACTGGCCATATCAAGAATGATAAAGGCCTAAAGATATGGGAGCAGCTGGCAGGAGTAAACATGACTCTCTTAAGGTAGACAAATGCCTCGTCACTCTGCGAAATTTATTTGAAAACTCGAGGATATCGTCATTGGAGTAACTCAGACAACGTTAAGGTAAACATGTTGCAGCATTTCGCTTCCGCATGGACTGGCCGCAGAACGAATTAAAGAGAGGAAAGATTCAAAGAAAGGGGAGCAGCTGGCAAGAGGAACTATGACACTCTTAAGGTAGCCAAATGCCTCGTAATCCGGCGAAGTACATTTGCTAACTCGAGAAACACGTAGTGGGAGTAACTGTGACGACGTTAAGGTGGACATACGGTGGCATATCGGTTCTGTAGGACTGGCCATATCAAGTATGATAAAGTCCTAAAGAAATGGGAGCAGCTGGAAGGAGTAACCATGACTCCCTTAAGGTAACCAAATGCATCGTCACTCTGCGATATTTATCTGAAAACTCGAGGATATCGTCGTTGGAGTAACTCAGACAACGTTAAGGTGGACATGTTGCAGCATTACGCTTCTGCATTGACTGGCCGCAGTACGAATTAAAGAGAGGAAAGATTCAAAGGAAGGGGAGCAGCTGGCGGCATGAACTATTACTCTCTTAATGTGGCCAAATGCCTCGCCATCCGGCGAAGTACACTTGCTAACTCAAGAAACTCGTAGTGGGAGTAACTGTGACGACGTTTAGGTGGACATACAGTGGCATATCGGTTCTGTAGGACTGGCCATAGCAAGAATGATAATGGCCTAAAGAAATGAGAGCAGCCGGCAGGAGTAACTATAACTCACTTAAGGTAGTCAAATGCCTCGTCACTCTGCCAAATTTATTTGAAAACTCGAGGATATCGTCGTTGGAGTAACTCAGACAACGTTAAGGTGGACATGTTGCAGCATTTCGCTTCTGCATGGACTGGCCGCAGTACGAATTAAAGAGAGGAAAGATTCAAAGAAAGGGAAGCAGCTGGCAAGAGGAACTATGACTCTCTTAAGGTAGCCAATGCCTCGTAATCCGGCGAAGTACATTTGCTAACTCGAGAAACTCGTAGTGGGTGTAACTGTGACGACGTTTAGGTGGACATACGGTGGCATATCGGTTCTGTAGGACTGGCCATAGCAAGAATGATAATGGCCTAAAGAAATGAGAGCAGCCGGCAGGAGTAACTATGACTCTCTTAAGGTAGTCAAGTGCCTCGTCACTCTGCCAAATTTATTTGAAAACTCGAGGATATCGTCGTTGGAGTAACTCAGACAACGTTAAGGTGGACATGTTGTAGCATTTCGCTTCTGCATGGACTAGCCGAAGTACGAATTAAAGAGAGGAAAGATTCAAAGAAAGTGGAGCTGCTGGCAAGAGGAACTATGACTCTCTTAAGGTAGCCAAATGGCTCGCCATCCGGCGAAGTACATTTGCTAACTCGAGAAACTCGTAGTGGGAGTAACTGTGACGACGTTAAGGTGGACATAGGGTGGCATATCGGTTCTGTAGGACTGGCCATATCAAGAATGATAAAGGCCTAAAGAAATGGGAGCAGCTGGCAGGAGTAAACGTGACTCTCTTAAAGTAGACAAATGCCTCGTCACACTGCGAAATTTATTTGAAAACTCGAGGATATCGTCGTTGGAGTAACTCAGACAACGTTAAGGTGGACATGTTGCAGCATTTCGCTTCTGCATGGACAGGCCGCAGTACGAATTAAAGAGAGGAACGATTCAAAGGAAGGGGAGCAGCTGGCGGCAGGAACTATAACTCTCTTAATGTGGCCAAATGCCTCGTCATCCGGCGAAGTACACTTGCTAACTCAAGAAACTCGTAGTGGGAGTAACTGTGACGACGTTTAGGTGGACGAACAGTGGCATATCGGTTCCGTAGGACTGGCCATAGCAAGAATGATAATGGCCTAAAGAAATGAGAGCAGCCGGCAGGAGTAACTATGACTCTCTTAAGGTAGTCAAATGCCTCGTCACTCTGCGAAATTTATTTGAAAACTCGAGGATATCGTCGTTGGAGTAACTCAGACAACGTTAAGGTGGACATGTTGCAGCATTTCGCTTCTGCATGGACTGGCCGCAGTACGGATTAAAGAGAGGAAAGATTCAAAGAAAGTGGAGCAGCTGGAAAGAGGAACTATGACTCTCTTAAGGTAGCCAAATGCCTCGCCATCCGGCGATGTACATTTGCTAACTCGAGAAACTCGTAGTGGGAGTAACTGTGACGACGTTAAAGTGGACATACGGTGGCATATCGGTTCTGTAGGACTGGCCATATCAAGAATGATAAAGGCCTAAAGATATGGGAGCAGCTGGCAGGAGTAAACATGACTCTCTTAAGGTAGACAAATGCCTCGTCACTCTGCGAAATTTATTTGAAAACTCGAGGATATCGTCATTGGAGTAACTCAGACAACGTTAAGGTAAACATGTTGCAGCATTTCGCTTCCGCATGGACTGGCCGCAGAACGAATTAAAGAGAGGAAAGATTCAAAGAAAGGGGAGCAGCTGGCAAGAGGAACTATGACACTCTTAAGGTAGCCAAATGCCTCGTAATCCGGCGAAGTACATTTGCTAACTCGAGAAACACGTAGTGGGAGTAACTGTGACGACGTTAAGGTGGACATACGGTGGCATATCGGTTCTGTAGGACTGGCCATATCAAGTATGATAAAGTCCTAAAGAAATGGGAGCAGCTGGAAGGAGTAACCATGACTCCCTTAAGGTAACCAAATGCATCGTCACTCTGCGATATTTATCTGAAAACTCGAGGATATCGTCGTTGGAGTAACTCAGACAACGTTAAGGTGGACATGTTGCAGCATTACGCTTCTGCATTGACTGGCCGCAGTACGAATTAAAGAGAGGAAAGATTCAAAGGAAGGGGAGCAGCTGGCGGCATGAACTATTACTCTCTTAATGTGGCCAAATGCCTCGCCATCCGGCGAAGTACACTTGCTAACTCAAGAAACTCGTAGTGGGAGTAACTGTGACGACGTTTAGGTGGACATACAGTGGCATATCGGTTCTGTAGGACTGGCCATAGCAAGAATGATAATGGCCTAAAGAAATGAGAGCAGCCGGCAGGAGTAACTATAACTCACTTAAGGTAGTCAAATGCCTCGTCACTCTGCCAAATTTATTTGAAAACTCGAGGATATCGTCGTTGGAGTAACTCAGACAACGTTAAGGTGGACATGTTGTAGCATTTCGCTTTTGCATGAACTGGCCGAAGTACGAATTAAAGAGAGGAAAGATTCAAAGAAAGTGGGGCAGCTGGCAAGAGGAACTATGACTCTCTTAAGGTAGCCAAATGCCTCGCCATCCGGCGAAGTACATTTGCTAACTCGAGATACTCGTAGTGGGAGTAACTGTGAAGACGTTAAGGTGGACATACGGTGGCATATCGGTTCTGTAGGACTGGCCATATCAAGAATGATAAAGGCCTAAAGAAATGGGAGCAGCTGGCAGGAGTAAACATGACTCTCTTAAAGTAGACAAATGCCTCGTCACTCTGCGAAATTTATTTGAAAACTCGAGGATATCGTCGTTGGAGTAACTCAGACAACGTTAAGGTGGACATGTTGCAGCATTTCGCTTCTGCATGGACTGGCCGCAGTACGAATTAAAGAGAGGAATACATTCATAGGAAGGGGAGCAGCTGGCGGCAGGAACTATGACTCACTTAATGTGGCCTAATGCCTCGTCATCCGGCGAAGTACATTTGCTAACTCGAGAAACTCGTAGTGGAAGTAACTGTGACGACGTTTAGGTTGACATACAGTGGCATATCGGTTCTGTACTGCTGGCCACATCAAGAATGATAAAGGCCTAAAGAAATGGGTGCAGCTTTCAGGAGTAACCATGACTCTCTTAAGGTAGCCAAATGCCTCGTCACTCTGCGAAATTTATTTGAAAACTCGAGGATATCGTCGTTGGAGTAACTCAGAAAACGTCAAGGTTTACATGTTGCAGCATTTCGCTTCTGCATTGACTGGCCGCAGTACGAATTAAAGAGATGAATGATTCAGAGGAAGGGTAGCAGCTGGCAGCAGGAACTATGACTCTCTTAAGGTAGCCAAATACCTCGTCATCCGGCGAAGTACATTTGCTAACTCGAGAAACTCGTTGTGGGTGTCACTGTGACGACGTTTAGGTGGACATACAGTGGCATATCGGTTCTGTAGGACTGGCCATATCAAGTATGATAAAGGCCTAAAGAAATGGGAGCAGCTGGCAGGAGTAAACATGACTCTCTTAAGGTAGACAAATGCCACGTCACTCTGCGAAATTTATTTGAAAACTCGAGGATATCGTCGTTGGAGTAACTCAGACAACGTTAAGGTGGACATGTTGCATCATTTCGCTTCTGCATGGACTGGCCGCAGTACGAATTAAAGAGAGGAACGATTCAAAGGAAGGGGAGCAGCTGGCGGCAGGAACTATAACTCTCTTAATGTGGCCAAATGCCTCGTCATCCTGCGAAGTACACTTGCTAACTCGAGAAACTCGTAGTGGGAGTAACTGTGACGACGTTCAGGTGGACGAACAGTGGCATATCGGTTCCGTATGACTGGCCATAGCAAGAATGATAATGGCCTAAAGAAATGAGAGCAGCCGGCAGGAGTAACTATGACTCTCTTAAGGTAGTCAAATGCCTCGTCACTCTGCGAAATTTATTTGAAAACTCGAGGATATCGTCGTTGGTGTAACTCCGACAACGTTAAGGTGAACATGTTGCAGCATTTCGCTTCTGCATGGACTGGCCGCAGTACGGATTAAAGAGAGGAAAGATTCAAAGAAAGTGGAGCAGCTGGAAAGAGGAACTATGACTCTCTTAAGGTAGCCAAATGCCTCGCCATCCGGCGATGTACATTTGCTAACTCGAGAAACTCGTAGTGGGAGTAACTGTGACGACGTTAAAGTGGACATACGGTGGCATATCGGTTCTGTAGGACTGGCCATATCAAGAATGATAAAGGCCTAAAGAAATGGGAGCAGCTGGCAGGAGTAAGCATGACTCTCTTAAGGTAGACAAATGCCTCGTCACTCTGCGAAATTTATTTGAAAACTCGAGGATATCGTCATTGGAGTAACTCAGACAACGTTAAGGTAAACATGTTGCAGCATTTCGCTTCCGCATGGACTGGCCGCAGTACGAATTAAAGAGAGGAAAGATTCAAAGAAAGTGGGGCAGCTGGCAAGAGGAACTATGACTCTCTTAAGGTAGCCAAATGCGTCGCCATCCGGCGAAGTACATTTGCTAACTCGAGATACTCGTAGTGGGAGTAACTGTGACGACGTTAAGGTGGACATACGGTGGCATATCGGTTCTGTAGGACTGGCCATATCAAGAATGATAAAGGCCTAAAGAAATGGGAGCAGCTCTCAGGAGTAAACATGACTCTCTTAAAGTAGACAAATGCCTCGTCACTCTGCGAAATTTATTTGAAAACTCGAGGATATCGTCGTTGGAGTAACTCAGACAACGTTAAGGTGGACATGTTGCAGCATTTCGCTTCTGCATGGACTGGCCGCAGTACGAATTAAAGAGAGGAATACATTCATAGGAAGGGGAGCAGCTGGCGGCAGGAACTATGACTCACTTAATGAGGCCTAGGGCCTCGTCATCCGGCGAAGTACATTTGCTAACTCGAGAAACTCGTAGTGGAAGTAACTGTGACGACGTTTAGGTTGACATACAGTGGCATATCGGTTCTGTACTACTGGCCACATCAAGAATGATAAAGGCCTAAAGAAATGGGTGCAGCTTTCAGGAGTAACCATGACTCTCTTAAGGTAGCCAAATGCCTCGTCACTCTGCGAAATTTATTTGAAAACTCGAGGATATCGTCGTTGGAGTAACTCAGAAAACGTCAAGGTTTACATGTTGCAGCATTTCGCTTCTGCATTGACTGGCCGCAGTACGAATTAAAGAGATGAATGATTCAGAGGAAGGGTAGCAGCTGGCAGCAGGAACTATGACTCTCTTAAGGTAGCCAAATACCTCGTCATCCGGCGAAGTACATTTGCTAACTCGAGAAACTCGTTGTGGGTGTCACTGTGACGACGTTTAGGTGGACATACAGTGGCATATCGGTTCTGTAGGACTGGCCATATCAAGTATGATAAAGGCCTAAAGAAATGGGAGCAGCTGGCAGGAGTAAACATGACTCTCTTAAGGTAGACAAATGCCTCGTCACTCTGCGAAATTTATTTGAAAACTCGAGGATATCGTCGTTGGAGTAACTCAGACAACGTTAAGGTGGACATGTTGCATCATTTCGCTTCTGCATGGAATGGCCGCAGTACGAATTAAAGAGAGGAACGATTCAAAGGAAGGGGAGCAGCTGGCGGCAGGAACTATAACTCTCTTAATGTGGCCAAATGCCTCGTCATCCGGCGAAGTACACTTGCTAACTCGAGAAACTCGTAGTGGGAGTAACTGTGACGACGTTTAGGTGGACGAACAGTGGCATATCGGTTCCGTAGGACTGGCCATAGCAAGAATGATAATGGCCTAAAGAAATGAGAGCAGCCGGCAGGAGTAACTATGACTCTCTTAAGGTAGTCAAATGCCTCGTCACTCTGCGAAATTTATTTGAAAACTCGAGGATATCGTCGTTGGTGTAACTCAGACAACGTTAAGGTGGACATGTTGCAGCATTTCGCTTCTGCATGGACTGGCCGCAGTACGGATTAAAGAGAGGAAAGATTCAAAGAAAGTGGAGCAGCTGGAAAGAGGAACAATGACTCTCTTAAGGTAGCCAAATGCCTCGCCATCCGGCGATGTACATTTGCTAACTCGAGAAACTCGTAGTGGGAGTAACTGTGACGACGTTAAAGTGGACATACGGTGGCATATCGGTTCTGTAGGACTGGCCATATCAAGAATGATAAAGGCCTAAAGAAATGGGAGCAGCTGGCAGGAGTAAACATGACTCTCTTAAGGTAGACAAATGCCTCGTCACTCTGCGAAATTTATTTGAAAACTCGAGGATATCGTCATTGGAGTAACTAAGACAACGTTAAGGTAAACATGTTGCAGCATTTCGCTTCCGCATGGACTGGCCGCAGTACGAATTAAAGAGAGGAAAGATTCAAAGAAAGGGGAGCAGCTGGCAAGAGGAACTATGACACTCTTAAGGTAGCCAAATGCCTCGTAATCCGTCGAAGTACATTTGCTAACTCGAGAAACACGTAGTGGGAGTAACTGTGACGACGTTAAGGTGGACATACGGTGGCATATCGGTTCTGTAGGACTGGCCATATCAAGTATGATAAAGTCCTAAAGAAATGGGAGCAGCTGGAAGGAGTAACCATGACTCTCTTAAGGTAACCAAATGCATCGTCACTCTGCGATATTTATCTGAAAAGTCGAGGATATCGTCGTTGGAGTAACTCAGACAACGTTAAGGTGGACATGTTGCAGCATTACGCTTCTGCATGGACTGGCCGCAGTACGAATTAAAGAGAGGAATAATTCAAAGGAAGGGGAGCAGCTGGCGGCAGGAACTATTACTCTCTTAAAGTGGCCAAATGCCTCGCCATCCGGCAAAGTACACTTGCTAACTCAAGAAACTCGTAGTGGGAGTAACTGTGACGACGTTTAGGTGGACATACAGTGGCATATCGGTTCTGTAGGACTGGCCATAGCAAGAATGATAATGGCCTAAAGAAATGAGAGCAGCCGGCAGGAGTAACTATAACTCACTTAAGGTAGTCAAATGTCTCGTCACTCTGCCAAATTTATTTGAAAACTCGAGGATATCGTCGTTGGAGTAACTCAGACAACGTTAAGGTGGACATGTTGTAGCATTTCGCTTCTGCATGGACTGGCCGCAGTACGGATTAAAGAGAGGAAAGATTCAAAGAAAGTGGAGCAGCTGGAAAGAGGAACTATGACTCTCTTAAGGTAACCAAATGCCTCCCCATCGGGCGATGTACATTTGCTAACTCGAGAAACTCGTAGTGGGAGTAACTGTGACGACGTTAAAGTGGACATACGGTGGCATATCGGTTCTGTAGGACTGGCCATATCAAGAATGACAAAGGCCTAAAGAAATGGGAGCAGCTGGCAGGAGTAAACATGACTCTCTTAAAGTAGACAAATGCCTCGTCACACTGCGAAATTTATTTGAAAACTCGAGGATATCGTCGTTGGAGTAACTCAGACAACGTTAAGGTGGACATGTTGCAGCATTTCGCTTCTGCATGGACTCGCCGCAGTACGAATTAAAGAGAGGAAAGATTCAAAGAAAGGGGAGCAGCTGGCAAGAGGAACTATGACACTCTTAAGGTAGCCAAATGCCTCGTAATCCGGCGAAGTACATTTGCTAACTCGAGAAACACGTAGTGGGAGTAACTGTGACGACGTTAAGGTGGACATACGGTGGCATATCGGTTTTGTAGGACTGGCCATATCAAGTATGATAAAGTCCTAAAGAAATGGGAGCAGCTGGAAGGAGTAACCATGACTCTCTTAAGGTAACCAAATGCATCGTCACTCTGCGATATTTATCTGAAAACTCGAGGATATCGTCGTTGGAGTAACTCAGACAACGTTAAGGTGGACATGTTGCAGTATTACGCTTCTGCATGGACTGGCCGCAGTACGAATTAAAGAGAGGAAAGATTCAAAGGAAGGGGAGCAGCTGGCGGCAGGAACTATTACTCTCTTAATGTGGCCAAATGCCTCGCCATCCGGCAAAGTACACTTGCTAACTCAAGAAACTCGTAGTGGGAGTAACTGTGACGACGTTTAGGTGGACATACGGTGGCATATCGGTTCTGTAGGACTGGCCATATCAAGAATGATAAAGGCCTAAAGAAATGGGAGCAGCTGGCAGGAGTAAACATGACTCTCTTAAAGTAGACAAATGCCTCGTCACACTGCGAAATTTATTTGAAAACTCGAGGATATCGTCGTTGGAGTAACTCAGACAACGTTAAGGTGGACATGTTGCAGCATTTCGCTTCTGCATGGACTGGCCGCAGTACGAATTAAAGAGAGGAAAGATTCAAAGAAAGGGAAGCAGCTGGCAAGAGGAACTATGACTCTCTTAAGGTAGCCAAATGCCTCGTAATCCGGCGAAGTACATTTGCTAACTCGAGAAACTCGTAGTGGGTGTCACTGTGACGACGTTTAGGTGGACATACAGTGGCATATCGGTTCTGTAGGACTTGCCATATCAAGTATGATAAAGGCCTAAAGAAATGGGAGCAGCTGGCAGGAGTAAACATGACTCTCTTAAGGTAGACAAATGCCTCGTCACTCTGCGAAATTTATTTGAAAACTCGAGGATATCGTCGTTGGAGTAACTCAGACAACGTTAAGGTGGACATGTTGCATCATTTCGCTTCTGCATGGACTGGCCGCAGTACGAATTAAAGAGAGGAACGATTCAAAGGAAGGGGAGCAGCTGGCGGCAGGAACTATAACTCTCTTAATGTGGCCAAATGCCTCGTCATCCGGCGAAGTACACTTGCTAACTCGAGAAACTCGTAGTGGGAGTAACTGTGACGACGTTTAGGTGGACGAACAGTGGCATATCGGTTCCGTAGGACTGGCCATAGCAAGAATGATAATGGCCTAAAGAAATGATAGCAGCCGGCAGGAGTAACTATGACTCTCTTAAGGTAGTCAAATGCCTCGTCACTCTGCGAAATTTATTTGAAAACTCGAGGATATCGTCGTTGGTGTAACTCAGACAACGTTAAGGTGGACATGTTGCAGCATTTCGCTTCTGCATGGACTGGCCGCAGTACGGATTAAAGAGAGGAAAGATTCAAAGAAAGTGGAGCAGCTGGAAAGAGGAACTATGACTCTCTTAAGGTAGCCAAATGCCTCGCCATCCGGCGATGTACATTTGCTAACTCGAGAAACTCGTAGTGGGAGTAACTGTGACGACGTTAAAGTGGACATACGGTGGCATATCGGTTCTGTAGGACTGGCCATATCAAGAATGATAAAGGCCTAAAGAAATGGGAGCAGCTGGCAGGAGTAAACATGACTCTCTTAAGGTAGACAAATGCCTCGTCACTCTGCGAAATTTATTTGAAAACTCGAGGATATCGTCATTGGAGTAACTCAGACAACGTTAAGGTAAACATGTTGCAGCATTTCGCTTCCGCATGGACTGGCCGCAGTACGAATTAAAGAGAGGAAAGATTCAAAGAAAGGGGAGCAGCTGGCAAGAGGAACTATGACACTCTTAAGGTAGCCAAATGCCTCGTAATCCGGCGAAGTACATTTGCTAACTCGAGAAACACGTAGTGGGAGTAACTGTGACGACGTTAAGGTGGACATACGGTGGCATATCGGTTCTGTAGGACTGGCCATATCAAGTATGATAAAGTCCTAAAGAAATGGGAGCAGCTGGAAGGAGTAACCATGACTCTCTTAAGGTAACCAAATGCATCGTCACTCTGCGATATTTATCTGGAAACTCGAGGATATCGTCGTTGGAGTAACTCAGACAACGTTAAGGTGGACATGTTGCAGCATTACGCTTCTGCATGGACTGGCCGCAGTACGAATTAAAGAGAGGAAAGATTCAAAGGAAGGGGAGCAGCTGGCGGCAGGAACTATTACTCTCTTAATGTGGCCAAATGCCTCGCCATCCGGCAAAGTACACTTGCTAACTCAAGAAACTCGTAGTGGGAGTAACTGTGACGACGTTTAGGTGGACATACAGTGGCATATCGGTTCTGTAGGACTGGCCATATCAAGTATGATAAAGGCCTAAAGAAATGGGAGCAGCTGGCAGGAGTAAACATGACTCTCTTAAGGTAGACAAATGCCTCGTCACTCTGCGAAATTTATTTGAAAACTCGAGGATATCGTCGTTGGAGTAACTCAGACAACGTTAAGGTGGACATGTTGCATCATTTCGCTTCTGCATGGACTGGCCGCAGTACGAATTAAAGAGAGGAACGATTCAAAGGAAGGGGAGCAGCTGGCGGCAGGAACTATAACTCTCTTAATGTGGCCAAATGCCTCGTCATCCGGCGAAGTACACTTGCTAACTCGAGAAACTCGTAGTGGGAGTAACTGTGACGACGTTTAGGTGGACGAACAGTGGCATATCGGTTCCGTAGGACTGGCCATAGCAAGAATGATAATGGCCTAAAGAAATGAGAGCAGCCGGCAGGAGTAACTATGACTCTCTTAAGGTAGTCAAATGCCTCGTCACTCTGCGAAATTTATTTGAAAACTCGAGGATATCGTCGTTGGTGTAACTCAGACAACGTTAAGGTGGACATGTTGCAGCATTTCGCTTCTGCATGGACTGGCCGCAGTACGGATTAAAGAGAGGAAAGATTCAAAGAAAGTGGAGCAGCTGGAAAGAGGAACAATGACTTTCTTAAGGTAGCCAAATGCCTCGCCATCCGGCGATGTACATTTGCTAACTCGAGAAACTCGTAGTGGGAGTAACTGTGACGACGTTAAGGTGGACATAGGGTGGCATATCGGTTCTGTAGGACTGGCCATATCAAGAATGATAAAGGCCTAAAGAAATGGGAGCAGCTGGCAGGAGTAAACATGACTCTCTTAAAGTAGACAAATGCCTCGTCACACTGCGAAATTTATTTGAAAACTCGAGGATATCGTCGTTGGAGTAACTCAGACAACGTTAAGGTGGACATGTTGCAGCATTTCGCTTCTGCATGGACTGGCCGCAGTACGAATTAAAGAGAGGAACGATTCAAAGGAAGGGGAGCAGCTGGCGGCAGGAACTATTACTCTCTTAATGTGGCCAAATGCCTCGCCATCCGGCAAAGTACACTTGCTAACTCAAGAAACTCGTAGTGGGAGTAACTGTGACGGCGTTTAGGTGGACATACAGTGGCATATCGGTTCTGTAGGACTGGCCATATCAAGTATGATAAAGGCCTAAAGAAATGGGAGCAGCTGGCAGGAGTAAACATGACTCTCTTAAGGTAGACAAATGCCTCGTCACTCTGCGAAATTTATTTGAAAACTCGAGGATATCGTCGTTGGAGTAACTCAGACAACGTTAAGGTGGACATGTTGCATCATTTCGCTTCTGCATGGACTGGCCGCAGTACGAATTAAAGAGAGGAACGATTCAAAGGAAGGGGAGCAGCTGGCGGCAGGAACTATAACTCTCTTAATGTGGCCAAATGCCTCGTCATCCGGCGAAGTACACTTGCTAACTCGAGAAACTCGTAGTGGGAGTAACTGTGACGACGTTTAGGTGGACGAACAGTGGCATATCGGTTCCGTAGGACTGGCCATAGCAAGAATGATAATGGCCTAAAGAAATGAGAGCAGCCGGCAGGAGTAACTATGACTCTCTTATGGTAGTCAAATGCCTCGTCACTCTGCGAAATTTATTTGAAAACTCGAGGATATCGTCGGTGGTGTAACTCAGACAACGTTAAGGTGGACATGTTGCAGCATTTCGCTTCTGCATGGACTGGCCGCAGTACGGATTAAAGAGAGGAAAGATTCAAAGAAAGTGGAGCAGCTGGAAAGAGGAACAATGACTCTCTTAAGGTAGCCAAATGCCTCGCCATCCGGCGATGTACATTTGCTAACTCGAGAAACTCGTAGTGGGAGTAACTGTGACGACGTTAAAGTGGACATACGGTGGCATATCGGTTCTGTAGGACTGGCCATATCTAGAATGATAAAGGCCTAAAGAAATGGGAGCAGCTGGCAGGAGTAAACATGACTCTCTTAAGGTAGACAAATGCCTCGTCACTCTGCGAAATTTATTTGAAAACTCGAGGATATCGTCATTGGAGTAACTCAGACAACGTTAAGGTAAACATGTTGCAGCATTTCGCTTCCGCATGGACTGGCCGCAGTACGAATTAAAGAGAGGAAAGATTCAAAGAAAGGGGAGCAGCTGGCAATAGGAACTATGACACTCTTAAGGTAGCCAAATGCCTCGTAATCCGGCGAAGTACATTTGCTAACTCGAGAAACACGTAGTGGGAGTAACTGTGACGACGTTAAGGTGGACATACGGTGGCATATCGGTTCTGTAGGACTGGCCAGGTCAAGTATGATAAAGTCCTAAAGAAATGGGAGCAGCTGGAAGGAGTAACCATGACTCTCTTAAGGTAACCAAATGCATCGTCACTCTGCGATATTTACCTGAAAACTCGAGGATATCGTCGTTGGAGTAACTCAGACAACGTTAAGGTGGACATGTTGCAGCATTACGCTTCTGCATGGACTGGCCGCAGTACGAATTAAAGAGAGGAAAGATTCAAAGGAAGGGGAGCAGCTGGCGGCAGGAACTATTACTCTCTTAATGTGGCCAAATGCCTCGCCATCCGGCAAAGTACACTTGCTAACTCAAGAAACTCGTAGTGGGAGTAACTGTGACGACGTTTAGGTGGACATACAGTGGCATATCAGTTCTGTAGGACTGGCCATAGCAAGAATGATAATGGCCTAAAGAAATGAGAGCAGCCGGCAGGAGTAACTATAACTCACTTAAGGTAGTCAAATGCCTCGTCACTCTGCCAAATTTATTTGAAAACTCGAGGATATCGTCGTTGGAGTAACTCAGACAACGTTAAGGTGGACATGTTGTAGCATTTCGCTTCTGCATGGACTGGCCGCAGTACGGATTAAAGAGAGGAAAGATTCAAAGAAAGTGGAGCAGCTGGAAAGAGGAACTATGACTCTCTTAAGGTAACCAAATGCCTCCCCATCCGGCGATGTACATTTGCTAACTCGAGAAACTCGTAGTGGGAGTAACTGTGACGACGTTAAAGTGGACATACGGTGGCATATCGGTTCTGTAGGACTGGCCATATCAAGAATGATAAAGGCCTAAAGAAATGGGAGCAGCTGGCAGGAGTAAACATGACTCTCTTAAAGTAGACAAATGCCTCGTCACACTGCGAAATTTATTTGAAAACTCGAGAATATCGTCGTTGGAGTAACTCAGACAACGTTAAGGTGGACATGTTGCAGCATTTCGCTTCTGCATGGACTGGCCGCAGTACGAATTAAAGAGAGGAAAGATTCAAAGAAAGGGAAGCAGCTGGCAAGAGGAACTATGACTCTCTTAAGGTAGCCAAATGCCTCGTAATCCGGCGAATTACATTTGCTAACTCGAGAAACTCGTAGTGGGTGTAACTGTGACGACGTTTAGGTGGACATACGGTGGCATATCGGTTCTGTAGGACTGGCCATATCAAGAATGATAAAGGCCTAAAGAAATGGGAGCAGCTGGCAGGAGTAAACATGACTCTCTTAAAGTAGACAAATGCCTCGTCACACTGCGAAATTTATTTGAAAACTCGAGGATATCGTCGTTGGAGTAACTCAGACAACGTTAAGGTGGACATGTTGCAGCATTTCGCTTCTGCATGGACTGGCCGCAGTACGAATTAAAGAGAGGAACGATTCAAAGGAAGGGGAGCAGCTGGCGGCAGGAACTATTACTCTCTTAATGTGGCCAAATGCCTCGTCATCCGGCGAAGTACACTTGCTAACTCGAGAAACTCGTAGTGGGAGTAACTGTGACGACGTTTAGGTGGACGAACAGTGGCATATCGGTTCCGTAGGACTGGCCATAGCAAGAATGATAATGGCCTAAAGAAATGAGAGCAGCCGGCAGGAGTAACTATGACTCTCTTAAGGTAGTCAAATGCCTCGTCACTCTGCGAAATTTATTTGAAAACTCGAGGATATCGTCGTTGGTGTAACTCAGACAACGTTAAGGTGGACATGTTGCAGCATTTCGCTTCTGCATGGACTGGCCGCAGTACGGATTAAAGAGAGGAATGATTCAAAGAAAGTGGAGCAGCTGGAAAGAGGAACAATGACTCTCTTAAGGTAGCCAAATGCCTCGCCATCCGGCGATGTACATTTGCTAACTCGAGAAACTCGTAGTGGGAGTAACTGTGACGACGTTAAAGTGGACATACGGTGGCATATCGGTTCTGTAGGACTGGCCATATCTAGAATGATAAAGGCCTAAAGAAATGGGAGCAGCTGGCAGGAGTAAACATGACTCTCTTAAGGTAGACAAATGCCTCGTCACTCTGCGAAATTTATTTGAAAACTCGAGGATATCGTCATTGGAGTAACTCAGACAACGTTAAGGTAAACATGTTGCAGCATTTCGCTTCCGCATGGACTGGCCGCAGTACGAATTAAAGAGAGGAAAGATTCAAAGAAAGGGGAGCAGCTGGCAAGAGGAACTATGACACTCTTAAGGTAGCCAAATGCCTCGTAATCCGGCGAAGTACATTTGCTAACTCGAGAAACACGTAGTGGGAGTAACTGTGACGACGTTAAGGTGGACATACGGTGGCATATCGGTTCTGTAGGACTGGCCAGGTCAAGTATGATAAAGTCCTAAAGAAATGGGAGCAGCTGAAAGGAGTAACCATGACTCTCTTAAGGTAACCAAATGCATCGTCACTCTGCGATATTTATCTGAAAACTCGAGGATATCGTCGTTGGAGTAACTCAGACAACGTTAAGGTGGACATGTTGCAGCATTACGCTTCTGCATGGACTGGCCGCAGTACGAATTAAAGAGAGGAAAGATTCAAAGGAAGGGGAGCAGCTGGCGGCAGGAACTATTACTCTCTTAATGTGGCCAAATGCCTCGCCATCCGGCAAAGTACACTTGCTAACTCAAGAAACTCGTAGTGGGAGTAACTGTGACGACGTTTAGGTGGACATACAGTGGCAAATCAGTTCTGTAGGACTGGCCATAGCAAGATTGATAATGGCCTAAAGAAATGAGAGCAGCCGGCAGGAGTAACTATAACTCACTTAAGGTAGTCAAATGCCTCGTCACTCTGCCAAATTTATTTGAAAACTCGAGGATATCGTCGTTGGAGTAACTCAGACAACGTTAAGGTGGACATGTTGTAGCATTTCGCTTCTGCATGGACTGGCCGCAGTACGGATTAAAGAGAGGAAAGATTCAAAGAAAGTGGAGCAGCTGGAAAGAGGAACTATGACTCTCTTAAGGTAACCAAATGCCTCCCCATCCGGCGATGTACATTTGCTAACTCGAGAAACTCGTAGTGGGAGTAACTGTGACGACGTTAAAGTGGACATACGGTGGCATATCGCTTCTGTAGGACTGGCCATATCAAGAATGATAAAGGCCTAAAGAAATGGGAGCAGCTGGCAGGAGTAAACATGACTCTCTTAAAGTAGACAAATGCCTCGTCACACTGCGAATTTTTTTTGAAAACTCGAGAATATCGTCGTTGGAGTAACTCAGACAACGTTAAGGTGGACATGTTGCAGCATTTCGCTTCTGCATGGACTGGCCGCAGTACGAATTAAAGAGAGGAAAGATTCAAAGAAAGGGAAGCAGCTGGCAAGAGGAACTATGACTCTCTTAAGGTAGCCAAATGCCTCGTAATCCGGCGAATTACATTTGCTAACTCGAGAAACTCGTAGTGGGTGTAACTGTGACGACGTTTAGGTGGACATACGGTGGCATATCGGTTCTGTAGGACTGGCCATATCAAGAATGATAAAGGCCTAAAGAAATGGGAGCAGCTGGCAGGAGTAAACATGACTCTCTTAAAGTAGACAAATGCCTCGTCACACTGCGAAATTTATTTGAAAACTCGAGGATATCGTCGTTGGAGTAACTCAGACAACGTTAAGGTGGACATGTTGCAGCATTTCGCTTCTGCATGGACTGGCCGCAGTACGAATTAAAGAGAGGAACGATTCAAAGGAAGGGGAGCAGCTGGCGGCAGGAACTATTACTCTCTTAATGTGGCCAAATGCCTCGCCATCCGGCAAAGTACACTTGCTAACTCAAGAAACTCGTAGTGGGAGTAACTGTGACGACGTTTAGGTGGACATACAGTGGCATATCGGTTCTGTAGGACTGGCCATATCAAGTATGATAAAGGCCTAAAGAAATGGGAGCAGCTGGCAGGAGTAAACATGACTCTCTTAAGGTAGACAAATGCCTCGTCACTCTGCGAAATTTATTTGAAAACTCGAGGATATCGTCGTTGGAGTAACTCAGACAACGTTAAGGTGGACATGTTGCATCATTTCGCTTCTGCATGGACTGGCCGCAGTACGAATTAAAGAGAGGAACGATTCAAAGGAAGGGGAGCAGCTGGCGGCAGGAACTATAACTCTCTTAATGTGGCCAAATGCCTCGTCATCCGGCGAAGTACACTTGCTAACTCGAGAAACTCGTAGTGGGAGTAACTGTGACGACGTTTAGGTGGACGAACAGTGGCATATCGGTTCCGTAGGACTGGCCATAGCAAGAATGATAATGGCCTAAAGAAATGAGAGCAGCCGGCAGGAGTAACTATGACTCTCTTAAGGTAGTCAAATGCCTCGTCACTCTGCGAAATTTATTTGAAAACTCGAGGATATCGTCGTTGGTGTAACTCAGACAACGTTAAGGTGGACATGTTGCAGCATTTCGCTTCTGCATGGACTGGCCGCAGTACGGATTAAAGAGAGGAAAGATTCAAAGAAAGTGGAGCAGCTGGAAAGAGGAACAATGACTCTCTTAAGGTAGCCAAATGCCTCGCCATCCGGCGATGTACATTTGCTAACTCGAGAAACTCGTAGTGGGAGTAACTGTGACGACGTTAAAGTGGACATACGGTGGCATATCGGTTCTGTAGGACTGGCCATATCTAGAATGATAAAGGCCTAAAGAAATGGGAGCAGCTGGCAGGAGTAAACATGACTCTCTTAAGGTAGACAAATGCCTCGTCACTCTGCGAAATTTATTTGAAAACTCGAGGATATCGTCACTGGAGTAACTCAGACAACGTTAAGGTAAACATGTTGCAGCATTTCGCTTCCGCATGGACTGGCCGCAGTACGAATTAAAGAGAGGAAAGATTCAAAGAAAGTGGAGCAGCTGGAAAGAGGAACTATGACTCTCTTAAGGTAACCAAATGCCTCCCCATCCGGCGATGTACATTTGCTAACTCGAGAAACTCGTAGTGGGAGTAACTGTGACGACGTTAAAGTGGACATACGGTGGCATATCGGTTCTGTAGGACTGGCCATATCAAGAATGATAAAGGCCTAAAGAAATGGGAGCAGCTGGCAGGAGTAAACATGACTCTCTTAAAGTAGACAAATGCCTCGTAACACTGCGAAATTTATTTGAAAACTCGAGAATATCGTCGTTGGAGTAACTCAGACAACGTTAAGGTGGACATGTTGCAGCATTTCGCTTCTGCATGGACTGGCCGCAGTACGAATTAAAGAGAGGAAAGATTCAAAGAAAGGGAAGCAGCTGGCAAGAGGAACTATGACTCTCTTAAGGTAGCCAAATGCCTCGTAATCCAGCGAAGTACATTTGCTAACTCGAGAAACTCGTAGTGGGTGTAACTGTGACGACGTTTAGGTGGACATACGGTGGCATATCGGTTCTGTAGGACTGGCCATAGCAAGAATGATAATGGCCTAAAGAAATGAGAGCAGCCGGCAGGAGTAACTATGACTCTCTTAAGGTAGTCAAGTGCCTCGTCACTCTGCCAAATTTATTTGAAAACTCGAGGATATCGTCGTTGGAGTAACTCAGACAACGTTAAGGTGGACATGTTGTAGCATTTCGCTTCTGCATGGACTAGCCGAAGTACGAATTAAAGAGAGGAAAGATTCAAAGAAAGTGGAGCTGCTGGCAAGAGGAACTATGACTCTCTTAAGGTAGCCAAATGCCTCGCCATCCGGCGAAGTACATTTGCTAACTCGAGAAACTCGTAGTGGGAGTAACTGTGACGACGTTAAGGTGGACATAGGGTGGCATATCGGTTCTGTAGGACTGGCCATATCAAGAATGATAAAGGCCTAAAGAAATGGGAGCAGCTGGCAGGAGTAAACATGACTCTCTTAAAGTAGACAAATGCCTCGTCACACTGCGAAATTTATTTGAAAACTCGAGGATATCGTCGTTGGAGTAACTCAGACAACGTTAAGGTGGACATGTTGCAGCATTTCGCTTCTGCATGGACTGGCCGCAGTACGAATTAAAGAGAGGAACGATTCAAAGGAAGGGGAGCAGCTGGCGGCAGGAACTATAACTCTCTTAATGTGGCCAAATGCCTCGTCATCCGGCGAAGTACATTTGCTAACTCGAGAAACACGTAGTGGGAGTAACTGTGACGACGTTAAGGTGGACATACGGTGGCATATCGGTTCTGTAGGACTGGCCATATCAAGTATGATAAAGTCCTAAAGAAATGGGAGCAGCTGGAAGGAGTAACCATGACTCTCTTAAGGTAACCAAATGCATCGTCACTCTGCGATATTTATCTAAAAACTCGAGGATATCGTCGTTGGAGTAACTCAGACAACGTTAAGGTGGACATGTTGCAGCATTACGCTTCTGCATGGACTGGCCGCAGTACGAATTAAAGAGAGGAAAGATTCAAAGGAAGGGGAGCAGCTGGCGGCAGGAACTATTACTCTCTTAATGTGGCCAAATGCCTCGCCATCCGGCAAAGTACACTTGCTAACTCAAGAAACTCGTAGTGGGAGTAACTGTGACGACGTTTAGGTGGACATACAGTGGCATATCGGTTCTGTAGGACTGGCCATAGCAAGAATGAAAATGGCCTAAAGAAATGAGAGCAGCCGGCAGGAGTAACTATAACTCACTTAAGGTAGTCAAATGCTTCGTCACTCTGCCAAATTTATTTGAAAACTCGAGGATATCGTCGTTGGAGTAACTCAGACAACGTTAAGGTGGACATGTTGTAGCATTTCGCTTCTGCATGGACTGGCCGCAGTATGGATTAAAGAGAGGAAAGATTCAAAGAAAGTGGAGCAGCTGGAAAGAGGAACTATGACTCTCTTAAGGTAACCAAATGCCTCCCCATCCGGCGATGTACACTTGCTAACTCGAGAAACTCGTAGTGGGAGTAACTGTGACGACGTTAAAGTGGACATACGGTGGCATATCGGTTCTGTAGGACTGGCCATATCAAGAATGATAAAGGCCTAAAGAAATGGGAGCAGCTGGCAGGAGTAAACATGACTCTCTTAAAGTAGACAAATGCCTCGTCACACTGCGAAATTTATTTGAAAACTCGAGGATATCGTCGTTGGAGTAACTCAGACAACGTTAAGGTGGACATGTTGCAGCATTTCGCTTCTGCATGGACTGGCCGCAGTACGAATTAAAGAGAGGAAAGATTCAAAGAAAGGGAAGCAGCTGGCAAGAGGAACTATGACTCTCTTAAGGTAGCCAAATGCCTCGTAATCCGGCGAAGTACATTTGCTAACTCGAGAAACTCGTAGTGGGTGTAACTGTGACGACGTTTAGGTGGACATACGGTGGCATATCGGTTCTGTAGGACTGGCCATAGCAAGAATGATAATGGCCTAAAGAAATGAGAGCAGCCGGCAGGAGTAACTATGACTCTCTTAAGGTAGTCAAGTGCCTCGTCACTCTGCCAAATTTATTTGAAAACTCGAGGATATCGTCGTTGGAGTAACTCAGACAACGTTAAGGTGGACATGTTGTAGCATTTCGCTTCTGCATGGACTAGCCGAAGTACGAACTAAAGAGAGGAAAGATTCAAAGAAAGTGGAGCTGCTGGCAAGAGGAACTATGACTCTCTTAAGGTAGCCAAATGCCTCGCCATCCGGCGAAGTACATTTGCTAACTCGAGAAACTCGTAGTGGGAGTAACTGTGACGACGTTAAGGTGGACATAGGGTGGCATATCGGTTCTGTAGGACTGGCCATATCAAGAATGATAAAGGCCTAAAGAAATGGGAGCAGCTGGCAGGAGTAAACATGACTAACTTAAAGTAGACAAATGCCTCGTCACACTGCGAAATTTATTTGAAAACTCGAGGATATAGTCATTGGAGTAACTCAGACAACGTTAAGGTGGACATGTTGCAGCATTACGCTTCTGCATGGACTGGCCGCAGTACGAATTAAAGAGAGGAAAGATTCAAAGGAAGGGGAGCAGCTGGCGGCAGGAACTATTACTCTCTTAATGTGGCCAAATGCCTCGCCATCCGGCAAAGTACACTTGCTAACTCAAGAAACTCGTAGTGGGAGTAACTGTGACGACGTTTAGGTGGACATACAGTGGCATATCGGTTCTGTAGGACTGGCCATAGCAAGAATGAAAATGGCCTGAAGAAATGAGAGCAGCCGGCAGGAGTAACTATAACTCACTTAAGGTAGTCAAATGCTTCGTCACTCTGCCAAATTTATTTGAAAACTCGAGGATATCGTCGTTGGAGTAACTCAGACAACGTTAAGGTGGACATGTTGTAGCATTTCGCTTCTGAATGGACTGGCCGCAGTACGGATTAAAGAGAGGAAAGATTCAAAGAAAGTGGAGCAGCTGGAAAGAGGAACTATGACTCTCTTAAGGTAACCAAATGCCTCCCCATCCGGCGATGTACACTTGCTAACTCGAGAAACTCGTAGTGGGAGTAACTGTGACGACGTTAAAGTGGACATACGGTGGCATATCGGTTCTGTAGGACTGGCCATATCAAGAATGATAAAGGCCTAAAGAAATGGGAGCAGCTGGCAGGAGTAAACATGACTCTCTTAAAGTAGACAAATGCCTCGTCACACTGCGAAATTTATTTGAAAACTCGAGGATATCGTCGTTGGAGTAACTCAGACAACGTTAAGGTGGACATGTTGCAGCATTTCGCTTCTGCATGGACTGGCCGCAGTACGAATTAAAGAGAGGAAAGATTCAAAGAAAGGGAAGCAGCTGGCAAGAGGAACTATGACTCTCTTAAGGTAGCCAAATGCCTCGTAATCCGGCGAAGTACATTTGCTAACTCGAGAAACTCGTAGTGGGTGTAACTGTGACGACGTTTAGGTGGACATACGGTGGCATATCGGTTCTGTAGGACTGGCCATAGCAAGAATGATAATGGCCTAAAGAAATGAGAGCAGCCGGCAGGAGTAACTATGACTCTCTTAAGGTAGTCAAGTGCCTCGTCACTCTGCCAAATTTATTTGAAAACTCGAGGATATCGTCGTTGGAGTAACTCAGACAACGTTAAGGTGGACATGTTGTAGCATTTCGCTTCTGCATGGACTAGCCGAAGTACGAACTAAAGAGAGGAAAGATTCAAAGAAAGTGGAGCTGCTGGCAAGAGGAACTATGACTCTCTTAAGGTAGCCAAATGCCTCGCCATCCGGCGAAGTACATTTGCTAACTCGAGAAATTCGTAGTGGGAGTAACTGTGACGACGTTAAGGTGGACATAGGGTGGCATATCGGTTCTGTAGGACTGGCCATATCAAGAATGATAAAGGCCTAAAGAAATGGGAGCAGCTGGCAGGAGTAAACATGACTAACTTAAAGTAGACAAATGCCTCGTCACACTGCGAAATTTATTTGAAAACTCGAGGATATCGTCGTTGGAGTAACTCAGACAACGTTAAGGTGGACATGTTGCAGCATTTCGCTTCTGCATGGACTGGCCGCAGTACGAATTAAAGAGAGGAACGATGCAAAGGAAGGGGAGCAGCTGGCGGCAGGAACTATAACTCTCTTAATGTGGCCAAATGCCTCGTCATCCGGCGAAGTACACTTGCTAACTCAAGAAACTCGTAGTGGGAGTAACTGTGACGACGTTTAGGTGGACGAACAGTGGCATATCGGTTCCGTAGGACTGGCCATAGCAAGAATGATAATGGCCTAAAGAAATGAGAGCAGCCGGCAGGAGTAACTATGACTCTCTTAAGGTAGTCAAATGCCTCGTCACTCTGCGAAATTTATTTGAAAACTCGAGGATATCGTCGTTGGTGTAACTCAGACAACGTTAAGGTGGACATGTTGCAGCATTTCTCTTCTGCATGGACTGGCCGCAGTACGGATTAAAGAGAGGAAAGATTCAAAGAAAGTGGAGCAGCTGGAAAGAGGAACTATGACTCTCTTAAGGTAGCCAAATGCCTCGCCATCCGGCGATGTACATTTGCTAACTCGAGAAACTCGTAGTGGGAGTAACTGTGACGACGTTAAAGTGGACATACGGTGGCATATCGGTTCTGTAGGACTGGCCATATCAAGAATGATAAAGGCCTAAAGAAATGGGAGCAGCTGGCAGGAGTAAACATGACTCTCTTAAGGTAGACAAATGCCTCGTCACTCTGCGAAATTTATTTGAAAACTCGAGGATATAGTCATTGGAGTAACTCAGACAACGTTAAGGTAAACATGTTGCAGCATTTCGCTTCCGCATGGACTGGCCGCAGTACGAATTAAAGAGAGGAAAGATTCAAAGAAAGGGGAGCAGCTGGCAAGAGGAACTATGACACTCTTAAGGTAGCCAAATGCCTCGTAATCCGGCGAAGTACATTTGCTAACTCGAGAAACACGTAGTGGGAGTAACTGTGACGACGTTAAGGTGGACATACGGTGGCATATCGGTTCTGTAGGACTGGCCATATCAAGTATGATAAAGTCCTAAAGAAATGGGAGCAGCTGGAAGGAGTAACCATGACTCTCTTAAGGTAACCAAATGAATCGTCACTCTGCGATATTTATCTGAAAACTCGAGGATATCGTCGTTGGAGTAACTCAGACAACGTTAAGGTGGACATGTTGCAGCATTACGCTTCTGCATGGACTGGCCGCAGTACGAATTAAAGAGAGGAAAGATTCAAAGGAAGGGGAGCAGCTGGCAACAGGAACTATTACTCTCTTAATGTGGCCAAATGCCTCGCCATCCGGCAAAGTACACTTGCTAACTCAAGAAACTCGTAGTGTGAGTAACTGTGACGATGTTTAGGTGGACATACAGTGGCATATCGGTTCTGTAGGACTGGCCATAGCAAGAATGAAAATGGCCTAAAGAAATGAGAGCAGCCGGCAGGAGTAACTATAACTCACTTAAGGTAGTCAAATGCTTCGTCACTCTGCCAAATTTATTTGAAAACTCGAGGATATCGTCGTTGGAGTAACTCAGACAACGTTAAGGTGGACATGTTGTAGCATTTCGCTTCTGCATGGACTGGCCGCAGTATGGATTAAAGAGAGGAAAGATTCAAAGAAAGTGGAGCAGCTGGAAAGAGGAACTATGACTCTCTTAAGGTAACCAAATGCCTCCCCATCCGGCGATGTACACTTGCTAACTCGAGATACTCGTAGTGGGAGTAACTGTGACGACGTTAAAGTGGACATACGGTGGCATATCGGTTCTGTAGGACTGGCCATATCAAGAATGATAAAGGCCTAAAGAAATGGGAGCAGCTGGCAGGAGTAAACATGACTCTCTTAAAGTAGACAAATGCCTCGTCACACTGCGAAATTTATTTGAAAACTCGAGGATATCGTCGTTGGAGTAACTCAGACAACGTTAAGGTGGACATGTTGCAGCATTTCGCTTCTGCATGGACTGGCCGCAGTACGAATTAAAGAGAGGAAAGATTCAAAGAAAGGGAAGCAGCTGGCAAGAGGAACTATGACTCTCTTAAGGTAGCCAAATGCCTCGTAATCCGGCGAAGTACATTTGCTAACTCGAGAAACTCGTAGTGGGTGTAACTGTGACGACGTTTAGGTGGACATACGGTGGCATATCGGTTCTGTAGGACTGGCCATAGCAAGAATGATAATGGCCTAAAGAAATGAGAGCAGCCGGCAGGAGTAACTATGACTCTCTTAAGGTAGTCAAGTGCCTCGTCACTCTGCCAAATTTATTTGAAAACTCGAGGATATCGTCGTTGGAGTAACTCAGACAACGTTAAGGTGGACATGTTGTAGCATTTCGCTTCTGCATGGACTAGCCGAAGTACGAACTAAAGAGAGGAAAGATTCAAAGAAAGTGGAGCTGCTGGCAAGAGGAACTATGACTCTCTTAAGGTAGCCAAATGCCTCGCCATCCGGCGAAGTACATTTGCTAACTCGAGAAACTCGTAGTGGGAGTAACTGTGACGACGTTAAGGTGGACATAGGGTGGCATATCGGTTCTGTAGGACTGGCCATATCAAGAATGATAAAGGCCTAAAGAAATGGGAGCAGCTGGCAGGAGTAAACATGACTAACTTAAAGTAGACAAATGCCTCGTCACACTGCGAAATTTATTTGAAAACTCGAGGATATAGTCATTGGAGTAACTCAGACAACGTTAAGGTGGACATGTTGCAGCATTACGCTTCTGCATGGACTGGCCGCAGTACGAATTAAAGAGAGGAAAGATTCAAAGGAAGGGGAGCAGCTGGCGGCAGGAACTATTACTCTCTTAATGTGGCCAAATGCCTCGCCATCCGGCAAAGTACACTTGCTAACTCAAGAAACTCGTAGTGGGAGTAACTGTGACGACGTTTAGGTGGACATACAGTGGCATATCGGTTCTGTAGGACTGGCCATAGCAAGAATGAAAATGGCCTGAAGAAATGAGAGCAGCCGGCAGGAGTAACTATAACTCACTTAAGGTAGTCAAATGCTTCGTCACTCTGCCAAATTTATTTGAAAACTCGAGGATATCGTCGTTGGAGTAACTCAGACAACGTTAAGGTGGACATGTTGTAGCATTTCGCTTCTGAATGGACTGGCCGCAGTACGGATTAAAGAGAGGAAAGATTCAAAGAAAGTGGAGCAGCTGGAAAGAGGAACTATGACTCTCTTAAGGTAACCAAATGCCTCCCCATCCGGCGATGTACACTTGCTAACTCGAGAAACTCGTAGTGGGAGTAACTGTGACGACGTTAAAGTGGACATACGGTGGCATATCGGTTCTGTAGGACTGGCCATATCAAGAATGATAAAGGCCTAAAGAAATGGGAGCAGCTGGCAGGAGTAAACATGACTCTCTTAAAGTAGACAAATGCCTCGTCACACTGCGAAATTTATTTGAAAACTCGAGGATATCGTCGTTGGAGTAACTCAGACAACGTTAAGGTGGACATGTTGCAGCATTTCGCTTCTGCATGGACTGGCCGCAGTACGAATTAAAGAGAGGAAAGATTCAAAGAAAGGGAAGCAGCTGGCAAGAGGAACTATGACTCTCTTAAGGTAGCCAAATGCCTCGTAATCCGGCGAAGTACATTTGCTAACTCGAGAAACTCGTAGTGGGTGTAACTGTGACGACGTTTAGGTGGACATACGGTGGCATATCGGTTCTGTAGGACTGGCCATAGCAAGAATGATAATGGCCTAAAGAAATGAGAGCAGCCGGCAGGAGTAACTATGACTCTCTTAAGGTAGTCAAGTGCCTCGTCACTCTGCCAAATTTATTTGAAAACTCGAGGATATCGTCGTTGGAGTAACTCAGACAACGTTAAGGTGGACATGTTGTAGCATTTCGCTTCTGCATGGACTAGCCGAAGTACGAACTAAAGAGAGGAAAGATTCAAAGAAAGTGGAGCTGCTGGCAAGAGGAACTATGACTCTCTTAAGGTAGCCAAATGCCTCGCCATCCGGCGAAGTACATTTGCTAACTCGAGAAATTCGTAGTGGGAGTAACTGTGACGACGTTAAGGTGGACATAGGGTGGCATATCGGTTCTGTAGGACTGGCCATATCAAGAATGATAAAGGCCTAAAGAAATGGGAGCAGCTGGCAGGAGTAAACATGACTAACTTAAAGTAGACAAATGCCTCGTCACACTGCGAAATTTATTTGAAAACTCGAGGATATCGTCGTTGGAGTAACTCAGACAACGTTAAGGTGGACATGTTGCAGCATTTCGCTTCTGCATGGACTGGCCGCAGTACGAATTAAAGAGAGGAACGATGCAAAGGAAGGGGAGCAGCTGGCGGCAGGAACTATAACTCTCTTAATGTGGCCAAATGCCTCGTCATCCGGCGAAGTACACTTGCTAACTCAAGAAACTCGTAGTGGGAGTAACTGTGACGACGTTTAGGTGGACGAACAGTGGCATATCGGTTCCGTAGGACTGGCCATAGCAAGAATGATAATGGCCTAAAGAAATGAGAGCAGCCGGCAGGAGTAACTATGACTCTCTTAAGGTAGTCAAATGCCTCGTCACTCTGCGAAATTTATTTGAAAACTCGAGGATATCGTCGTTGGTGTAACTCAGACAACGTTAAGGTGGACATGTTGCAGCATTTCTCTTCTGCATGGACTGGCCGCAGTACGGATTAAAGAGAGGAAAGATTCAAAGAAAGTGGAGCAGCTGGAAAGAGGAACTATGACTCTCTTAAGGTAGCCAAATGCCTCGCCATCCGGCGATGTACATTTGCTAACTCGAGAAACTCGTAGTGGGAGTAACTGTGACGACGTTAAAGTGGACATACGGTGGCATATCGGTTCTGTAGGACTGGCCATATCAAGAATGATAAAGGCCTAAAGAAATGGGAGCAGCTGGCAGGAGTAAACATGACTCTCTTAAGGTAGACAAATGCCTCGTCACTCTGCGAAATTTATTTGAAAACTCGAGGATATAGTCATTGGAGTAACTCAGACAACGTTAAGGTAAACATGTTGCAGCATTTCGCTTCCGCATGGACTGGCCGCAGTACGAATTAAAGAGAGGAAAGATTCAAAGAAAGGGGAGCAGCTGGCAAGAGGAACTATGACACTCTTAAGGTAGCCAAATGCCTCGTAATCCGGCGAAGTACATTTGCTAACTCGAGAAACACGTAGTGGGAGTAACTGTGACGACGTTAAGGTGGACATACGGTGGCATATCGGTTCTGTAGGACTGGCCATATCAAGTATGATAAAGTCCTAAAGAAATGGGAGCAGCTGGAAGGAGTAACCATGACTCTCTTAAGGTAACCAAATGAATCGTCACTCTGCGATATTTATCTGAAAACTCGAGGATATCGTCGTTGGAGTAACTCAGACAACGTTAAGGTGGACATGTTGCAGCATTACGCTTCTGCATGGACTGGCCGCAGTACGAATTAAAGAGAGGAAAGATTCAAAGGAAGGGGAGCAGCTGGCAACAGGAACTATTACTCTCTTAATGTGGCCAAATGCCTCGCCATCCGGCAAAGTACACTTGCTAACTCAAGAAACTCGTAGTGTGAGTAACTGTGACGATGTTTAGGTGGACATACAGTGGCATATCGGTTCTGTAGGACTGGCCATAGCAAGAATGATAATGGCCTAAAGAAATGAGAGCAGCCGGCAGGAGTAACTATAACTCACTTAAGGTAGTCAAATGCCTCGTCACTCTGCCAAATTTATTTGAAAACTCGAGGATATCGTCGTTGGAGTAACTCAGACAACGTTAAGGTGGACATGTTGTAGCATTTCGCTTCTTCATGGACTGGCCGCAGTACGGATTAAAGAGAGGAAAGATTCAAAGAAAGTGGAGCAGCTGGAAAGAGGAACTATGACTCTCTTAAGGTAACCAAATGCCTCCCCATCCGGCGATGTACATTTGCTAACTCGAGAAACTCGTAGTGGGAGTAACTGTGACGACGTTAAAGTGGACATACGGTGGCATATCGGTTCTGTAGGACTGGCCATATCAAGAATGATAAAGGCCTAAAGAAATGGGAGCAGCTGGCAGGAGTAAACATGACTCTCTTAAAGTAGACAAATGCCTCGTCACACTGCGAAATTTATTTGAAAACTCGAGGATATCGTCGTTGGAGTAACTCAGACAACGTTAAGGTGGACATGTTGCAGCATTTCGCTTCTGCATGGACTGGCCGCAGTACGAATTAAAGAGAGGAAAGATTCAAAGAAAGGGAAGCAGCTGGCAAGAGGAACTATGACTCTCTTAAGGTAGCCAAATGCCTCGTAATCCGGCGAAGTACATTTGCTAACTCGAGAAACTCGTAGTGGGTGTAACTGTGACGACGTTTAGGTGGACATACGGTGGCATATCGGTTCTGTAGGACTGGCCATAGCAAGAATGATAATGGCCTAAAGAAATGAGAGCAGCCGGCAGGAGTAACTATGACTCTCTTAAGGTAGTCAAGTGCCTCGTCACTCTGCCAAATTTATTTGAAAACTCGAGGATATCGTCGTTGGAGTAACTCAGACAACGTTAAGGTGGACATGTTGTAGCATTTCGCTTCTGCATGGACTAGCCGAAGTACGAATTAAAGAGAGGAAAGATTCAAAGAAAGTGGAGCTGCTGGCAAGAGGAACTATGACTCTCTTAAGGTAGCCAAATGCCTCGCCATCCGGCGAAGTACATTTGCTAACTCGAGAAACTCGTAGTGGGAGTAACTGTGACGACGTTAAGGTGGACATAGGGTGGCATATCGGTTCTGTAGGACTGGCCATATCAAGAATGATAAAGGCCTAAAGAAATGGGAGCAGCTGGCAGGAGTAAACATGACTCTCTTAAAGTAGACAAATGCCTCGTCACACTGCGAAATTTATTTGAAAACTCGAGGATATCGTCGTTGGAGTAACTCAGACAACGTTAAGGTGGACATGTTGCAGCATTTCGCTTCTGCATGGACTGGCCGCAGTATGAATTAAAGAGAGGAACGATTCAAAGGAAGGGGAGCAGCTGGCGGCAGGAACTATAACTCTCTTAATGTGGCCAAATGCCTCGTCATCCGGCGAAGTACACTTGCTAACTCAAGAAACTCGTAGTGGGAGTAACTGTGACGACGTTTAGGTGGACGAACAGTGGCATATCGGTTCCGTAGGACTGGCCATAGCAAGAATGATAATGGCCTAAAGAAATGAGAGCAGCCGGCAGGCGTAACTATGACTCTCTTAAGGTAGTCAAATGCCTCGTCACTCTGCGAAATTTATTTGAAAACTCGAGGATATCGTCGTTGGAGTAACTCAGACAACGTTAAGGTGGACATGTTGCAGCATTTCGCTTCTGCATGGACTGGCCGCAGTACGGATTAAAGAGAGGAAAGATACAAAGAAAGTGGAGCAGCTGGAAAGAGGAACTATGACTCTCTTAAGGTAGCCAAATGCCTCGCCATCCGGCGATGTACATTTGCTAACTCGAGAAACTCGTAGTGGGAGTAACTGTGACGACGTTAAAGTGGACATACGGTGGCATATCGGTTCTGTAGGACTGGCCATATCAAGAATGATAAAGGCCTAAAGAAATGGGAGCAGCTGGCAGGAGTAAACATGACTCTCTTAAGGTAGACAAATGCCTCGTCACTCTGCGAAATTTATTTGAAAACTCGAGGATATCGTCATTGGAGTAACTCAGACAACGTTAAGGTAAACATGTTGCAGCATTACGCTTCTGCATGGACTGGCCGCAGTACGAATTAAAGAGAGGAAAGATTCAAAGGAAGGGGAGCAGCTGGCGGCAGGAACTATTACTCTCTTAATGTGGCCAAATGCCTCGCCATCCGGCAAAGTACACTTGCTAACTCAAGAAACTCGTAGTGGGAGTAACTGTGACGACGTTTAGGTGGACATACGGTGGCATATCGGTTCTGTAGGACTGGCCATATCAAGAATGATAATGGCCTAAAGAAATGAGAGCAGCCGGCAGGAGTAACTATAACTCACTTAAGGTAGTCAAATGCCTCGTCACTCTGCCAAATTTATTTGAAAACTCGAGGATATCGTCGTTGGAGTAACTCAGACAACGTTAAGGTGGACATGTTGTAGCATTTCGCTTCTGCATGGACTGGCCGCAGTACGGATTAAAGAGAGGAAAGATTCAAAGAAAGTGGAGCAGCTGGAAAGAGGAACTATGACTCTCTTAAGGTAACCAAATGCCTCCCCATCCGGCGATGTACATTTGCTAACTCGAGAAACTCGTAGTGGGAGTAACTGTGACGACGTTAAAGTGGACATACGGTGGCATATCGGTTCTGTAGGACTGGCCATATCAAGAATGATAAAGGCTTAAAGAAATGGGAGCAGCTGGCAGGAGTAAACATGACTCTCTTAAAGTAGACAAATGCCTCGTCACACTGCGAAATTTATTTGAAAACTCGAGGATATCGTCGTTGGAGTAACTCAGACAACGTTAAGGTGGACATGTTGCAGCATTTCGCTTCTGCATGGACTGGCCGCAGTACGAATTAAAGAGAGGAAAGATTCAAAGAAAGGGAAGCAGCTGGCAAGAGGAACTATGACTCTCTTAAGGTAGCCAAATGCCTCGTAATCCGGCGAAGTACATTTGCTAACTCGAGAAACTCGTAGTGGGTGTAACTGTGACGACGTTTAGGTGGACATACGGTGGCATATCGGTTCTGTAGGACTGGCCATAGCAAGAATGATAATGGCCTAAAGAAATGAGAGCACCCGGCAGGAGTAACTATGACTCTCTTAAGGTAGTCAAGTGCCTCGTCACTCTGCCAAATTTATTTGAAAACTCGAGGATATCGTCGTTGGAGTAACTCAGACAACGTTAAGGTGGACATGTTGTAGCATTTCGCTTCTGCATGGACTAGCCGAAGTACGAATTAAAGAGAGGAAAGATTCAAAGAAAGTGGAGCTGCTGGCAAGAGGAACTATGACTCTCTTAAGGTAGCCAAATGCCTCGCCATCCGGCGAAGTACATTTGCTAACTCGAGAAACTCGTAGTGGGAGTAACTGTGACGACGTTAAGGTGGACATAGGGTGGCATATCGGTTCTGTAGGACTGGCCATATCAAGAATGATAAAGGCCTAAAGAAATGGGAGCAGCTGGCAGGAGTAAACATGACTCTCTTAAAGTAGACAAATGCCTCGTCACACTGCGAAATTTATTTGAAAACTCGAGGATATCGTCGTTGGAGTAACTCAGACAACGTTAAGGTGGACATGTTGCAGCATTTCGCTTCTGCATGGACTGGCCGCAGTACGAATTAAAGAGAGGAACGATTCAAAGGAAGGGGAGCAGCTGGCGGCAGGAACTATAACTCTCTTAATGTGGCCAAATGCCTCGTCATCCGGCGAAGTACACTTGCTAACTCAAGAAACTCGTAGTGGGAGTAACTGTGACGACGTTTAGGTGGACGAACAGTGGCATATCGGTTCCGTAGGACTGGCCATAGCAAGAATGATAATGGCCTAAAGAAATGAGAGCAGCCGGCAGGAGTAACTATGACTCTCTTAAGGTAGTCAAATGCCTCGTCACTCTGCGAAATTTATTTGAAAACTCGAGGATATCGTCGTTGGAGTAACTCAGACAACGTTAAGGTGGACATGTTGCAGCATTTCGCTTCTGCATGGACTGGCCGCAGTACGGATTAAAGAGAGGAAAGATTCAAAGAAAGTGGAGCAGCTGGAAAGAGGAACTATGACTCTCTTAAGGTAGCCAAATGCCTCGCCATCCGGCGATGTACATTTGCTAACTCGAGAAACTCGTAGTGGGAGTAACTGTGACGACGTTAAAGTGGACATACGGTGGCATATCGGTTCTGTAGGACTGGCCATATCAAGAATGATAAAGGCCTAAAGAAATGGGAGCAGCTGGCAGGAGTAAACATGACTCTCTTAAGGTAGACAAATGCCTCGTCACTCTGCGAAATTTATTTGAAAACTCGAGGATATCGTCATTGGAGTAACTCAGACAACGTTAAGGTAAACATGTTGCAGCATTTCGCTTCCGCATGGACTGGCCGCAGTACGAATTAAAGAGAGGAAAGATTCAAAGAAAGGGGAGCAGCTGGCAAGAGGAACTATGACACTCTTAAGGTAGCCAAATGCCTCGTAATCCGGCGAAGTACATTTGCTAACTCGAGAAACACGTAGTGGGAGTAACTGTGACGACGTTAAGGTGGACATACGGTGGCATATCGGTTCTGTAGGACTGGCCATATCAAGTATGATAAAGTCCTAAAGAAATGGGAGCAGCTGGAAGGAGTAACCATGACTCCCTTAAGGTAACCAAATGCATCGTCACTCTGCGATATTTATCTGAAAACTCGAGGATATCGTCGTTGGAGTAACTCAGACAACGTTAAGGTGGACATGTTGCATCATTTCGCTTCTGCATGGACTGGCCGCAGTACGAATTAAAGAGAGGAAAGATTCAAAGGAAGGGGAGCAGCTGGCGGCAGGAACTATTACTCTCTTAATGTGGCCAAATGCCTCGCCATCCGGCGAAGTACACTTGCTAACTCAAGAAACTCGTAGTGGGAGTAACTGTGACGACGTTTAGGTGGACATACAGTGGCATATCGGTTCTGTAGGACTGGCCATAGCAAGAATGATAATGGCCTAAAGAAATGAGAGCAGCCGGCAGGAGTAACTATAACTCACTTAAGGTAGTCAAATGCCTCGTCACTCTGCCAAATTTATTTGAAAACTCGAGGATATCGTCGTTGGAGTAACTCAGACAACGTTAAGGTGGACATGTTGCAGCATTTCGCTTCTGCATGGACTGGCCGCAGTACGAATTAAAGAGAGGAATACATTCATAGGAAGGGGAGCAGCTGGCGGCAGGAACTATGACTCACTTAATGTGGCCTAATGCCTCGTCATCCGGCGAAGTACATTTGCTAACTCGAGAAACTCGTAGTGGGAGTAACTGTGACGACGTTTAGGTGGACGAACAGTGGCATATCGGTTCCGTAGGACTGGCCATAGCAAGAATGATAATGGCCTAAAGAAATGAGAGCAGCCGGCAGGAGTAACTATGACTCTCTTAAGGTAGTCAAATGCCTCGTCACTCTGCGAAATTTATTTGAAAACTCGAGGATATCGTCGTTGGTGTAACTCAGACAACGTTAAGGTGGACATGTTGCAGCATTTCGCTTCTGAATGGACTGGCCGCAGTACGGATTAAAGAGAGGAAAGATTCAAAGAAAGTGGAGCAGCTGGAAAGAGGAACTATGACTCTCTTAAGGTAGCCAAATGCCTCGCCATCCGGCGATGTACATTTGCTAACTCGAGAAACTCGTAGTGGGAGTAACTGTGACGACGTTAAAGTGGACATACGGTGGCATATCGGTTCTGTAGGACTGGCCATATCAAGAATGATAAAGGCCTAAAGAAATGGGAGCAGCTGGCAGGAGTAAACATGACTCTCTTAAGGTAGACAAATGCCTCGTCACTCTGCGAAATTTATTTGAAAACTCGAGGATATCGTCATTGGAGTAACTCAGACAACGTTAAGGTAAACATGTTGCAGCATTTCGCTTCCGCATGGACTGGCCGCAGTACGAATTAAAGAGAGGAAAGATTCAAAGAAAGGGGAGCAGCTGGCAAGAGGAACTATGACACTCTTAAGGTAGCCAAATGCCTCGTAATCCGGCGAAGTACATTTGCTAACTCGAGAAACACGTAGTGGGAGTAACTGTGACGACGTTAAGGTGGACATACGGTGGCATATCGGTTCTGTAGGACTGGCCATATCAAGTATGATAAAGTCCTAAAGAAATGGGAGCAGCTGGAAGGAGTAACCATGACTCTCTTAAGGTAACCAAATGCATCGTCACTCTGCGATATTTATCTGAAAACTCGAGGATATCGTCGTTGGAGTAACTCAGACAACGTTAAGGTGGACATGTTGCAGCATTACGCTTCTGCATGGACTGGCCGCAGTACGAATTAAAGAGAGGAAAGATTCAAAGGAAGGGGAGCAGCTGGCGGCAGGAACTATTACTCTCTTAATGTGGCCAAATGCCTCGTCATCCGGCGAAGTACACTTGCTAACTCGAGAAACTCGTAGTGGGAGTAACTGTGACGACGTTTAGGTGGACGAACAGTGGCATATCGGTTCCGTAGGACTGGCCATAGCAAGAATGATAATGGCCTAAAGAAATGAGAGCAGCCGGCAGGAGTAACTATGACTCTCTTAAGGTAGTCAAATGCCTCGTCACTCTGCGAAATTTATTTGAAAACTCGAGGATATCGTCGTTGGTGTAACTCAGACAACGTTAAGGTGGACATGTTGCAGCATTTCGCTTCTGAATGGACTGGCCGCAGTACGGATTAAAGAGAGGAAAGATTCAAAGAAAGTGGAGCAGCTGGAAAGAGGAACTATGACTCTCTTAAGGTAGCCAAATGCCTCGCCATCCGGCGATGTACATTTGCTAACTCGAGAAACTCGTAGTGGGAGTAACTGTGACGACGTTAAAGTGGACATACGGTGGCATATCGGTTCTGTAGGACTGGCCATATCAAGAATGATAAAGGCCTAAAGAAATGGGAGCAGCTGGCAGGAGTAAACATGACTCTCTTAAGGTAGACAAATGCCTCGTCACTCTGCGAAATTTATTTGAAAACTCGAGGATATCGTCATTGGAGTAACTCAGACAACGTTAAGGTAAACATGTTGCAGCATTTCGCTTCCGCATGGACTGGCCGCAGTACGAATTAAAGAGAGGAAAGATTCAAAGAAAGGGGAGCAGCTGGCAAGAGGAACTATGACACTCTTAAGGTAGCCAAATGCCTCGTAATCCGGCGAAGTACATTTGCTAACTCGAGAAACACGTAGTGGGAGTAACTGTGACGACGTTAAGGTGGACATACGGTGGCATATCGGTTCTGTAGGACTGGCCATATCAAGTATGATAAAGTCCTAAAGAAATGGGAGCAGCTGGAAGGAGTAACCATGACTCTCTTAAGGTAACCAAATGCATCGTCACTCTGCGATATTTATCTGAAAACTCGAGGATATCGTCGTTGGAGTAACTCAGACAACGTTAAGGTGGACATGTTGCAGCATTACGCTTCTGCATGGACTGGCCGCAGTACGAATTAAAGAGAGGAAAGATTCAAAGGAAGGGGAGCAGCTGGCGGCAGGAACTATTACTCTCTTAATGTGGCCAAATGCCTCGTCATCCGGCGAAGTACACTTGCTAACTCGAGAAACTCGTAGTGGGAGTAACTGTGACGACGTTTAGGTGGACGAACAGTGGCATATCGGTTCCGTAGGACTGGCCATAGCAAGAATGATAATGGCCTAAAGAAATGAGAGCAGCCGGCAGGAGTAACTATGACTCTCTTAAGGTAGTCAAATGCCTCGTCACTCTGCGAAATTTATTTGAAAACTCGAGGATATCGTCGTTGGTGTAACCCAGACAACGTTAAGGTGGACATGTTGCAGCATTTCGCTTCTGCATGGACTGGCCGCAGTACGGATTAAAGAGAGGAAAGATTCAAAGAAAGTGGAGCAGCTGGAAAGAGGAACTATGACTCTCTTAAGGTAGCCAAATGCCTCGCCATCCGGCGATGTACATTTGCTAACTCGAGAAACTCGTAGTGGGAGTAACTGTGACGACGTTAAAGTGGACATACGGTGGCATATCGGTTCTGTAGGACTGGCCATATCAAGAATGATAAAGGCCTAAAGAAATGGGAGCAGCTGGCAGGAGTAAACATGACTCTCTTAAGGTAGACAAATGCCTCGTCACTCTGCGAAATTTATTTGAAAACTCGAGGATATCGTCATTGGAGTAACTCAGACAACGTTAAGGTAAACATGTTGCAGCATTTCGCTTCCGCATGGACTGGCCGCAGTACGAATTAAAGAGAGGAAAGATTCAAAGAAAGGGGAGCAGCTGGCAAGAGGAACTATGACACTCTTAAGGTAGCCAAATGCCTCGTAATCCGGCGAAGTACATTTGCTAACTCGAGAAACACGTAGTGGGAGTAACTGTGACGACGTTAAGGTGGACATACGGTGGCATATCGGTTCTGTAGGACTGGCCATATCAAGTATGATAAAGTCCTAAAGAAATGGGAGCAGCTGGAAGGAGTAACCATGACTCTCTTAAGGTAACCAAATGCATCGTCACTCTGCGATATTTATCTGAAAACTCGAGGATATCGTCGTTGGAGTAACTCAGACAACGTTAAGGTGGACATGTTGCAGCATTACGCTTCTGCATGGACTGGCCGCAGTACGAATTAAAGAGAGGAAAGATTCAAAGGAAGGGGAGCAGCTGGCGGCAGGAACTATTACTCTCTTAATGTGGCCAAATGCCTCGCCATCCGGCAAAGTACACTTGCTAACTCAAGAAACTCGTAGTGGGAGTAACTGTGACGACGTTTACGTGGACATACAGTGGCATATCAGTTCTGTAGGACTGGCCATAGCAAGAATGATAATGGCCTAAAGAAATGAGAGCAGCCGGCAGGAGTAACTATAACTCACTTAAGGTAGTCAAATGCCTCGTCACTCTGCGAAATTTATTTGAAAACTCGAGGATATCGTCGTTGGAGTAACTCAGACAACGTTAAGGTGGACATGTTGCATCATTTCGCTTCTGCATGGACTGGCCGCAGTACGAATTAAAGAGAGGAACGATTCAAAGGAAGGGGAGCAGCTGGCGGCAGGAACTATAACTCTCTTAATGTGGCCAAATGCCTCGTCATCCGGCGAAGTACACTTGCTAACTCGAGAAACTCGTAGTGGGAGTAACTGTGACGACGTTTAAGTGGACGAACAGTGGCATATCGGTTCCGTAGGACTGGCCATAGCAAGAATGATAATGGCCTAAAGAAATGAGAGCAGCCGGCAGGAGTAACTATGACTCTCTTAAGGTAGTCAAATGCCTCGTCACTCTGCGAAATTTATTTGAAAACTCGAGGATATCGTCATTGGAGTAACTCAGACAACGTTAAGGTAAACATGTTGCAGCATTTCGCTTCCGCATGGACTGGCCGCAGTACGAATTAAAGAGAGGAAAGATTCAAAGAAAGGGGAGCAGCTGGCAAGAGGAACTATGACACTCTTAAGGTAGCCAAATGCCTCGTAATCCGGCGAAGTACATTTGCTAACTCGAGAAACACGTAGTGGGAGTAACTGTGACGACGTTAAGGTGGACATACGGTGGCAAATCGGTTCTGTAGGACTGGCCATATCAAGTATGATAAAGTCCTAAAGAAATGGGAGCAGCTGGAAGGAGTAACCATGACTCTCTTAAGGTAACCAAATGCATCGTCACTCTGCGATATTTATCTGAAAACTCGAGGATATCGTCGTTGGAGTAACTCAGACAACGTTAAGGTGGACATGTTGCAGCATTACGCTTCTGCATGGACTGGCCGCAGTACGAATTAAAGAGAGGAAAGATTCAAAGGAAGGGGAGCAGCTGGCGGCAGGAACTATTACTCTCTTAATGTGGCCAAATGCCTCGCCATCCGGCAAAGTACACTTGCTAACTCAAGAAACTCGTAGTGGGAGTAACTGTGACGACGTTTAGGTGGACATACAGTGGCATATCGGTTCTGTAGGACTGGCCATAGCAAGAATGATAATGGCCTAAAGAAATGAGAGCAGCCGGCAGGAGTAATTATAACTCACTTAAGGTAATCAAATGCCTCGTCACTCTGCCAAATTTATTTGAAAACTCGAGGATATCGTCGTTGGAGTAACTCAGACAACGTTAAGGTGGACATGTTGCAGCTTTTCGCTTCTGCATGGACTGGCCGCAGTACGAATTAAAGAGAGGAAAACTTGCATAGGAAGGGGAGCAGCTGGCGGCAGGAACTATGACTCACTTAATGTGGCCTAATGCCTCGTCATCCGGCGAAGTACATTTGCTAACTCGAGAAACTCGTAGTGGAAGTAACTGTGACGACGTTTAGGTTGACATACAGTGGCATATCGGTTCTGTGCTACTGGCCACATCAAGAATGATAAAGGCCTAAAGAAATGGGTGCAGCTTTCAGGAGTAACCATGACTCTCTTAAGGTAGCCAAATGCCTCGTCACTCTGCGAAATTTATTTGAAAACTCGAGGATATCGTCGTTGGAGTAACTCAGAAAACGTCAAGGTTTACATGTTGCAGCATTTCGCTTCTGCATTGACTGGCCGCAGTACGAATTAAAGAGATGAATGATTCAAAGGAAGGGTAGCAGCTGGCAGCAGGAACTATGACTCTCTTAAGGTAGCCAAATACCTCGTCATCCGGCGAAGTACATTTGCTAACTCAAGAAACTCGTTGTGGGTGTCACTGTGACGACGTTTAGGTGGACATACAGTGGCATATCGGTTCTGTAGGACTGGCCATATCAAGTATGATAAAGGCCTAAAGAAATGGGAGCAGCCGGCAGGAGTAACCATGACTCTCTTAAGGTAGCCAAATGCATCGTCACTCTGCGAAATTTATTTGAAAACTCGAGGATATCGTCGTTGGAGTAACTCAGACAACGTTAAGGTAAACATGTTTCAGCATTTCGCTTCTGCATGGACTGGCCGCAGTACGAATTAAAGAGAGGAATAATTCAAAGAAAGGGGAGCAGCTGGCAAGAGGAACTATGACTCTCTTAAGGTAGCCAAATGCCTCGTTATCCGGCGAAGAACATTTGCTAACTCGATAAACTAGTAGTGGGAGTAACTGTGACGACGTTAAGGTAGACATACGGTGGCATATCGGTTCTGTAGGACTGGCCATATCAAGTATGATAAGGGTCTAAAGAAATTGGAGCAGCTGGCATTAGTAACCATGACTCTCTTAAGGTAGCCAAATGCATCGTCACTCTGTGATATTTATTGGAAAACTCGAGGATATCGTCGTTGGAGTAACTCAGACAACGTTAACGTGGACATGTTGCAGCATTACGCCACTGCATGGACTGGCCGCAGTACGAATTAAACAGAGGAACGATTCAAAGGAAGGGGAGCAGCTGGCGGCAGGAACTATAACTCTCTTAATGTGGCCAAATGCCTCGACATCCGGCGAAGTACACTTGCTAACTCAAGAAACTCGTAGTGGGAGTAACTGTGACGACGTTAAGGTGGACATACGGTGGCACATCGGTTCTGTAGGACTGGCCATATCAAGAACGATAAAGGCCTAAAGAAATGGGAGCAGCTGGCAGGAGTAAACATGACTCTCGTAAGGTAGACAAATGCCTCGTCACTCTGCGAAATTTATTTGAAAACTCGAGGATATCGTCGTTGGAGTAACTCAGACAACGTTAAGGTAAACATGTTGCAGCATTTCGCTTCTGCATGGACTGGCCGCAGTACGAATTAAAGAGAGGAAAGATTCAAAGAAAGGGGAGCAGCTGCAAGAGGAACTATGACACTCTTAAGGTAGCCAAATGCCTCGTAATCCGGCGAAGTACATTTGCTAACTCGAGAAACTCGTAGTGGGAGTAACTGTGACGACGTTAAGGTGGACATACGGTGGCATATCGGTTCTGTAGGACTGTCCATATCAAGTATGATAAAGGCCTATAGAAATGGGAGCAGCTGGAAGGAGTAACCATGGCTCTCTTAAGGTAGCCAAATGCATCGTCACTCTGAGATATTTATTTGAAAACTCGAATATATCGTCGTTGGAGTAACTCAGACAACGTTAAGGTGGACATGTTGCAGCATTACGCTTCTGCATGGACTGGCCGCAGTACGAATTAAAGAGAGGAAAGATTCAAAGGAAGGGGAGCAGCTGGCGGCAGGAAGTATGACTCTCTTAATGTGGCCAATTGCCTCGTCATCCGGCGAAGTACATTTGCTAACTCAAGAAACTCGTAGTGGGAGTAACTGTGACGACGTTTAGGTGGACATACAGTGGCATATCGGTTCTGTAGGACTGGCCATAGCAAGAATGATAGTGGCCTAAAGAAATGAGAGCAGCCGGCAGGAGTAACTATGACTCTCTTAAGGTAGTCAAATGCCTTGTCACTCTGCGAAATTTATTTGAAAACTCGAGGATATCGTCGTTGGAGTAACTCAGACAACGTTAAGGTAAACATGGTGCAGCATTTCGCTTGTGCATGGACTGCCCGCAGTACGAATTAAGGAGAGGAAAGTTTCAAAGAAAAGGGAGCAGCTGGCAAGAGGAACTATGACTCTCTTAAGGTAGCCAAATGCCTCGTCATCCGGCGAAGTACATTTGCTAACTCGAGAAACTCGTAGTGGGAGTAACTGTGACGACGTTAAGGTGGACATACGGTGGCATATCGGTTCTGTAGGACTGGCCATATCAAGAATGATAAAGGCCTAAAGAAATGGGAGCAGCTGGCAGGAGTAAACATGACTCTCTTAAGGTAGACAAATGCCTCGTCACTCTGCGAAATTTATTTGAAAACTCGAGGATATCGTCGTTGGAGAAACTCAGACAACGTTAAGGTAAACATGTTGCAGCATTTCGCTTCTGCATGGACTGGCCGCAGTACGAATTAAAGAGAGGAAAGATTCAAAGAATGGGAAGCAGCTGGCAAGAGGAACTATGACTCTCTTAAGGTAGCCAAATGCCTCGCCATCCGGCGAAGTACATTTGCTAACTCGAGAAACTCGTAGTGGGAGTAAGTGTGACGACGTTAAGGTGGACATACGGTGGCATATCGGTTCTGTAGGACTGGCCATATCAAGAATGATAAAGGCATAAAGAAATGGGAGCAGCTGGCAGGAGTAAACATGACTCTCTTAAAGTAGGCAAATGCCTCGTCACTCTGCGAAATTTATTTGAAAACTCGAGGTATCGTCGTTGGAGTAACTCAGACAACGTTAAGGTGGAGATGTTGCAGCATTTCGCTTCTGCATGGACTGGCCGCAGTACGAATTAAAGAGAGGAAAACATTCATAGGAAGCGGAGCAGCTGGCGGCAGGAACTATGACTCTCTTAATGTGGCCTAATGCCTCGTCATCCGGCGAAGTACATTTGCTAACTCGAGAAACTCGTAGTGGAAGTAACTGTGACGACGTTTAGGTTGACATACAGTGGCATATCGGTTCTGTAGGACTGGCCATATCAAGAATGATAAAGGTCTAAAGAAATGGGTGCAGCTTTCAGGAGTAACCATGACTCTCTTAAGGTAGACAAATGCCTCGTCACTCTGCGAAATTTATTTGAAAACTCGAGGATATCGTCGTTGGAGTAACTCAGACAACGTCAAGGTTTACATGTTGCAGCATTTCGCTTCTGCATTGACTGGCCGCAGTACGAATTAAAGAGAGGAAGGATTCAAAGGAAGGGTAGCAGCTGGCAGCAGGTACTATGACTCTCTTAAGGTAGCCAAATACCTCGTCATCCGGCGAAGTACATTTGCTAACTCAAAAAACTCGTTGTGGGTGTCACTGTGACGACGTTTAGGTGGACATACAGTGGCATATCGGTTCTGTAGGACTGGCCATATCAAGTATGATAAAGGCCTAAAGAAATGGGAGCAGCCGGCAGGAGTAACCATGACTCTCTTAAGGTAGCCAAATGCATCGTCACTCTGCGAAATTTATTTGAAAACTCGAGGATATCGTCGTTGGAGTAACACAGACAACATTAAGGTAAACATGTTGCAGCATTTCACTTCTGCATGGACTGGCCGCAGTACGAATTAAAGAGAGGAATAATTCAAAGAAAGGGGAGCAGCTGGCAAGAGGAAATATGACTCTCTTAAGGTATCCAAATGCCTCGTCATCCGGCGAAGTACATTTGCTAACTCGAGAACCTAGTAGTGGGAGTAACTGTGACGACGTTAAGGTGGACATATGGTGGCATATCGGCTTTGTAGGACTGGCCATATCAAGTATGATAAAGGCCTAAAGAAATTGGAGCAGCTGGCAGGAGTAACCATGACTCTCTTAAGGTAGCCAAATGCATCGTCACTCTGCGATCTTTATTTGAAAACTCGAGGATATCGTCTTTGGAGTAACTCAGACAACGTTAAGGTGGACATGTTGCAGCATTACGCTTCTGCATGGACTGGCCGCAGTTCAAATTAAAGAGAGGAACGACTCAAAGGAAGGGGAGCAGCTGGCGGCAGGAACTATAACTCTCTTAATGTGGCCAAATGCCTCGTCATCCGGCGAAGTACATTTGCTAACTCGAGAAACTCGTAGTGGGAGTAAGTGTGACGACGTTAAGGTGGACATACAGTGGCATATCGGTTCTGTAGGACTGGCCATATCAAGAATGATAAAGGCATAAAGAAATGGGAGCAGCTGGCAGGAGTAAACATGACTCTCTTAAAGTAGGCAAATGCCTCGTCACTCTGCGAAATTTATTTGAAAACTCGAGGTATCGTCGTTGGAGTAACTCAGACAACGTTAAGGTGGAGATGTTGCAGCATTTCGCTTCTGCACGGACTGGCCGCAGTACGAATTAAAGAGAGGAAAACATTCATAGGAAGCGGAGCAGCTGGCGGCAGGAACTATGACTCTCCTAATGTGGCCTAATGCCTCGTCATCCGGCGAAGTACATTTGCTAACTCGAGAAACTCGTAGTGGAAGTAACTGTGACGACGTTTAGGTTGACATACAGTGGCATATCGGTTCTGTAGGACTGGCCATATCAAGAATGATAAAGGTCTAAAGAAATGGGTGCAGCTTTCAGGAGTAACCATGACTCTCTTAAGGTAGACAAATGCCTCGTCACTCTGCGAATTTTATTTGAAAACTCGAGGATATCGTCGTTGGAGTAACTCAGACAACGTCAAGGTTTACATGTTGCAGCATTTCGCTTCTGCATTGACTGGCCGCAGTACGAATTAAAGAGAGGAAGGATTCAAAGGAAGGGTAGCAGCTGGCAGCAGGTACTATGACTCTCTTAAGGTAGCCAAATACCTCGTCATCCGGCGAAGTACATTTGCTAACTCAAAAAACTCGTTGTGGGTGTCACTGTGACGACGTTTAGGTGGACCTACAGTGGCATATCGGTTCTGTAGGACTGGCCATATCAAGTATGATAAAGGCCTAAAGAAATGGGAGCAGCCGGCAGGAGTAACCATGACTCTCTTAAGGTAGCCAAATGCATCGTCACTCTGCGAAATTTATTTGAAAACTCGAGGATATCGTCGTTGGAGTAACACAGACAACATTAAGGTAAACATGTTGCAGCATTTCACTTCTGCATGGACTGGCCGCAGTACGAATTAAAGAGAGGAATAATTCAAGGAAAGGGGAGCAGCTGGCAAGAGGAAATATGACTCTCTTAAGGTATCCAAATGCCTCGTCATCCGGCGAAGTACATTTGCTAACTCGAGAAACTAGTAGTGGGAGTAACTGTGACGACGTTAAGGTGGACATATGGTGGCATATCGGCTTTGTAGGACTGGTCATATCAAGTATGATAAAGGCCTAAAGAAATTGGAGCAGCTGGCAGGAGTAACCATGACTCTCTTAAGGTAGCCAAATGCATCGTCACTCTGCGATCTTTATTTGAAAACTCGAGGATATCGTCTTTGGAGTAACTCAGACAACGTTAAGGTGGACATGTTGCAGCATTACGCTTCTGCATGGACTGGCCGCAGTTCAAATTAAAGAGAGGAACGACTCAAAGGAAGGGGAGCAGCTGGCGGCAGGAACTATAACTCTCTTAATGTGGCCAAATGCCTCGTCATCCGGCGAAGTACATTTGCTAACTCAAGAAACTCGTAGTGGGAGTAACTGTGACGACGTTTAGGTGAACATACAGTGGCATATCGGTTCTGTAGGATTGGCCATAGCAAGAATGATAATGGCCTAAAGAAAAGAGAGCAGCCGGCAGGAGTAACTATGACTCTCTTAAGGTAGTCAAATGCCTCGTCACTCTGAGAAATTTATTTGAAAACTCGAGGATATCGTCGTTGGAGTAACTCAGACAACGTTAAGGTGGACATGTTGCAGCATTTCGCTTCTGCATGGACTGGCTGCAGTACGAATTAAAGAGAGGAAAGATTCATAGGAAGGGGAGCAGCTGGCGGCAGGAACTATGACTCTCTTAATGTGGCCTAATGCCTCGTCATTCGGCGAAGTACATTCGCTAACTCAAGAAACTCGTAGTGGAAGTAACTGTGACGACGTTTAGGTTGACATACAGTGGCATATCGGTTCAGTAGGACTGGCCATATCAAGAGTGATAAAGGCCTAAAGAAATGGGAGCAGCTGGCAGGAGTAACCATGACTCTCTTAAGGTAGCCAAATGCCTCGTTACTCTGGGAAATTTATTTGTAAACTCGAGGATATCGTCGCTGGAGTAACTCAGACAACGTTAAGGTTTACATGTTGCAGCATTTCGCTTCTGCATTGACTGGCCGCAGTACGAATTAAAAAGAGGAAAGATTCAAGGAAGGGGAGCAGCTCGCAGCAGGAAGTATGACTCTCTTAAGGTAGCCAAATACCTCGTCATCCGGCGAAGTACATTTGCTAACTCAAGAAACTCGTAGTGGGTGTCACTGTGACGACGGTTAGGTGGACATACAGTGGCATATCGGTTCTGTAGGACTGGCCATATCAAGTATGATAAAGGCCTAAAGAAATGGGAGCAGCTGGCAGGAGTAACCATGACTCTCTTAAGGTAGTCAAATGCCTCGTCACTCTGCGAAATTTATTTGAAAACTAGAGGATATCGTCGTTAAGTAACTCTGACAACGTTAAGGTGGACATGTTGCAGCATTTCGCTTCTGCATGGACTGGCCGCAGTACGAATTAAAGAGAGGAATAATTCAAAGAAAGGGGAGCAGCTGGCAAAAGGAACTATGACTCTCTTAAGGTAGCCAAATGCCTCGTTATCCGGCGAAGTACATTTGCTAACTCGAGAAACTCGTAGTGGAAGTAACTGTGACGACGTTTAGGTTGACATACAGTGGCATATCGGTTCTGTAGGACTGGCCATATCAAGTATGATAAAGGCCTAAAGAAATGGGAGCAGCCGGCAGGAGTAACCATGACTCTCTTAAGGTAGCCAAATGCCTCGTTACTCTGGGAAATTTATTTGAAAACTCGAGGATATCGTGGCTGGAGTAACTCAGACAACGTTAAGGTTTACATGTTGCATCATTTCGCTTCTGCATTGACTGGCCGCAGTACGAATTAAAGAGAGGAAAAATTCAAGGAAGGGGAGCAGCTCGCAGCAGGAACTATGACTCTCTTAAGGTAGCCAAATACCTCGTCATCCGGCGAAGTACATTTGCTAACTCGAGAAACTCGTAGTGGGTGTCACTGTGACGACGTTTAGGTGGACATACAGTGGCATATCGGTTCTGTAGGACTGGCCATATCAAGTATGATAAAGGCCTAAAGAAATGGGAGCAGCCGGCAGGAGTAACCATGACTCTCTTAAGGTAGCCAAATGCATCGTCACTCTGCGAAATTTATTTGAAAACTCGAGGATATCGTCGTTGGAGTAACACAGACAACATTAAGGTAAACATGGTGCAGCATTTCACTTCTGCATGGACTGGCCGCAGTACGAATTAAAGAGAGGAATAATTCAAAGAAAGGGGAGCAGCTGGCAAGAGGAAATATGACTCTCTTAAGGTATTTAAATGCCTCGTCATCCGGCGAAGTACATTTGCTAACTCGAGAAACTAGTAGTGGGAGTAACTGTGACGACGTTAAGGTGGACATATGGTGGCATATCGGCTTTGTAGGACTGGTCATATCAAGTATGATAAAGGCCTAAAGAAATTGGAGCAGCTGGCAGGAGTAACCATGACTCTCTTAAGGTAGCCAAATGCATCGTCACTCTGCGATCTTTATTTGAAAACTCGAGGATATCGTCTTTGGAGTAACTCAGACAACGTTAAGGTGGACATGTTGCAGCATTACGCTTCTGCATGGACTGGCCGCAGTTCAAATTAAAGAGAGGAACGACTCAAAGGAAGGGGAGCAGCTGGCGGCAGGAACTATAACTCTCTTAATGTGGCCAAATGCCTCGTCATCCGGCGAAGTACATTTGCTAACTCAAGAAACTCGTAGTGGGAGTAACTGTGACGACGTTTAGGTGAACATACAGTGGCATATCGGTTCTGTAGGACTGGCCATAGCAAGAACGATAAAGGCCTAAAGAAATGGGAGCAGCTGGCAGGAGTAAACATGACTCTCTTAAGGTAGACAAATGCCTCGTCACTCTGCGAAATTTATTTGAAAACTCGAGGATATCGTCGTTGGAGTAACTCAGACAACGTTAAGGTGGACATGTTGCAGCTTTTCGCTTCTGCATGGACTGGCCGCAGTACGAATTAAAGAGAGGAAAACTTGCATAGGAAGGGGAGCAGCTGGCGGCAGGAACTATGACTCACTTAATGTGGCCTAATGCCTCGTCATCCGGCGAAGTACATTTGCTAACTCGAGAAACTCGTAGTGGAAGTAACTGTGACGACGTTTAGGTTGACATACAGTGGCATATCGGTTCTGTGCTACTGGCCACATCAAGAATGATAAAGGCCTAAAGAAATGGGTGCAGCTTTCAGGAGTAACCATGACTCTCTTAAGGTAGCCAAATGCCTCGTCACTCTGCGAAATTTATTTGAAAACTCGAGGATATCGTCGTTGGAGTAACTCAGAAAACGTCAAGGTTTACATGTTGCAGCATTTCGCTTCTGCATTGACTGGCCGCAGTACGAATTAAAGAGATGAATGATTCAAAGGAAGGGTAGCAGCTGGCAGCAGGAACTATGACTCTCTTAAGGTAGCCAAATACCTCGTCATCCGGCGAAGTACATTTGCTAACTCAAGAAACTCGTTGTGGGTGTCACTGTGACGACGTTTAGGTGGACATACAGTGGCATATCGGTTCTGTAGGACTGGCCATATCAAGTATGATAAAGGCCTAAAGAAATGGGAGCAGCCGGCAGGAGTAACCATGACTCTCTTAAGGTAGCCAAATGCATCGTCACTCTGCGATATTTATTTGAAAACTCGAGGATATCGTCGTTGGAGTAACTCAGACAACGTTAAGGTAAACATGTTTCAGCATTTCGCTTCTGCATGGACTGGCCGCAGTACGAATTAAAGAGAGGAATAATTCAAAGAAAGGGGAGCAGCTGGCAAGAGGAACTATGACTCTCTTAAGGTAGCCAAATGCCTCGTTATCCGGCGAAGAACATTTGCTAACTCGATAAACTAGTAGTGGGAGTAACTGTGACGACGTTAAGGTAGACATACGGTGGCATATCGGTTCTGTAGGACTGGCCATATCAAGTATGATAAGGGCCTAAAGAAATTGGAGCAGCTGGCAGGAGTAACCATGACTCTCTTAAGGTAGCCAAATGCATCGTCACTCTGTGATATTTATTGGAAAACTCGAGGATATCGTCGTTGGAGTAACTCAGACAACGTTAACGTGGACATGTTGCAGCATTACGCCACTGCATGGACTGGCCGCAGTACGAATTAAACAGAGGAACGATTCAAAGGAAGGGGAGCAGCTGGCGGCAGGAACTATAACTCTCTTAATGTGGCCAAATGCCTCGACATCCGGCGAAGTACACTTGCTAACTCAAGAAACTCGTAGTGGGAGTAACTGTGACGACGTTAAGGTGGACATACGGTGGCACATCGGTTCTGTAGGACTGGCCATATCAAGAACGATAAAGGCCTAAAGAAATGGGAGCAGCTGGCAGGAGTAAACATGACTCTCTTAAGGTAGACAAATGCCTCGTCACTCTGCGAAATTTATTTGAAAACTCGAGGATATCGTCGTTGGAGTAACTCAGACAACGTTAAGGTAAACATGTTGCAGCATTTCGCTTCTGCATGGACTGGCCGCAGTACGAATTAAAGAGAGGAAAGATTCAAAGAAAGGGGAGCAGCTGCAAGAGGAACTATGACACTCTTAAGGTAGCCAAATGCCTCGTAATCCGGCGAAGTACATTTGCTAACTCGAGAAACTCGTAGTGGGAGTAACTGTGACGACGTTAAGGTGGACATACGGTGGCATATCGGTTCTGTAGGACTGTCCATATCAAGTATGATAAAGGCCTATAGAAATGGGAGCAGCTGGAAGGAGTAACCATGGCTCTCTTAAGGTAGCCAAATGCATCGTCACTCTGAGATATTTATTTGAAAACTCGAATATATCGTCGTTGGAGTAACTCAGACAACGTTAAGGTGGACATGTTGCAGCATTACGCTTCTGCATGGACTGGCCGCAGTACGAATTAAAGAGAGGAAAGATTCAAAGGAAGGGGAGCAGCTGGCGGCAGGAAGTATGACTCTCTTAATGTGGCCAATTGCCTCGTCATCCGGCGAAGTACAATTGCTAACTCAAGAAACTCGTAGTGGGAGTAACTGTGACGACGTTTAGGTGGACATACAGTGGCATATCGGTTCTGTAGGACTGGCCATAGCAAGAATGATAGTGGCCTAAAGAAATGAGAGCAGCCGGCAGGAGTAACTATGACTCTCTTAAGGTAGTCAAATGCCTTGTCACTCTGCGAAATTTATTTGAAAACTCGAGGATATCGTCGTTGGAGTAACTCAGACAACGTTAAGGTAAACATGGTGCAGCATTTCGCTTGTGCATGGACTGCCCGCAGTACGAATTAAGGAGAGGAAAGTTTCAAAGAAAAGGGAGCAGCTGGCAAGAGGAACTATGACTCTCTTAAGGTAGCCAAATGCCTCGTCATCCGGCGAAGTACATTTGCTAACTCGAGAAACTCGTAGTGGGAGTAACTGTGACGACGTTAAGGTGGACATACGGTGGCATATCGGTTCTGTAGGACTGGCCATATCAAGAATGATAAAGGCCTAAAGAAATGGGAGCAGCTGGCAGGAGTAAACATGACTCTCTTAAGGTAGACAAATGCCTCGTCACTCTGCGAAATTTGTTTGAAAACTCGAGGATATCGTCGTTGGAGAAACTCAGACAACGTTAAGGTAAACATGTTGCAGCATTTCGCTTCTGCATGGACTGGCCGCAGTACGAATTAAAGAGAGGAAAGATTCAAAGAATGGGAAGCAGCTGGCAAGAGGAACTATGACTCTCTTAAGGTAGCCAAATGCCTCGCCATCCGGCGAAGTACATTTGCTAACTCGAGAAACTCGTAGTGGGAGTAAGTGTGACGACGTTAAGGTGGACATACGGTGGCATATCGGTTCTGTAGGACTGGCCATATCAAGAATGATAAAGGCATAAAGAAATGGGAGCAGCTGGCAGGAGTAAACATGACTCTCTTAAAGTAGGCAAATGCCTCGTCACTCTGCGAAATTTATTTGAAAACTCGAGGTATCGTCGTTGGAGTAACTCAGACTACGTTAAGGTGGAGATGTTGCAGCATTTCGCTTCTGCATGGACTGGCCGCAGTACGAATTAAAGAGAGGAAAACATTCATAGGAAGCGGAGCAGCTGGCGGCAGGAACTATGACTCTCTTAATGTGGCCTAATGCCTCGTCATCCGGCGAAGTACATTTGCTAACTCGAGAAACTCGTAGTGGAAGTAACTGTGACGACGTTTAGGTTGACATACAGTGGCATATCGGTTCTGTAGGACTGGCCATATCAAGAATGATAAAGGTCTAAAGAAATGGGTGCAGCTTTCAGGAGTAACCATGACTCTCTTAAGGTAGACAAATGCCTCGTCACTCTGCGAAATTTATTTGAAAACTCGAGGATATCGTCGTTGGAGTAACTCAGACAACGTCAAGGTTTACATGTTGCAGCATTTCGCTTCTGCATTGACTGGCCGCAGTACGAATTAAAGAGAGGAAGGATTCAAAGGAAGGGTAGCAGCTGGCAGCAGGTACTATGACTCTCTTAAGGTAGCCAAATACCTCGTCATCCGGCGAAGTACATTTGCTAACTCAAAAAACTCGTTGTGGGTGTCACTGTGACGACGTTTAGGTGGACATACAGTGGCATATCGGTTCTGTAGGACTGGCCATATCAAGTATGATAAAGGCCTAAAGAAATGGGAGCAGCCGGCAGGAGTAACCATGACTCTCTTAAGGTAGCCAAATGCATCGTCACTCTGCGAAATTTATTTGAAAACTCGAGGATATCGTCGTTGGAGTAACACAGACAACATTAAGGTAAACATGTTGCAGCATTTCACTTCTGCATGGACTGGCCGCAGTACGAATTAAAGAGAGGAATAATTCAAAGAAAGGGGAGCAGCTGGCAAGAGGAAATATGACTCTCTTAAGGTATCCAAATGCCTCGTCATCCGGCGAAGTACATTTGCTAACTCGAGAACCTAGTAGTGGGAGTAACTGTGACGACGTTAAGGTGGACATATGGTGGCATATCGGCTTTGTAGGACTGGCCATATCAAGTATGATAAAGGCCTAAAGAAATTGGAGCAGCTGGCAGGAGTAACCATGACTCTCTTAAGGTAGCCAAATGCATCGTCACTCTGCGATCTTTATTTGAAAACTCGAGGATATCGTCTTTGGAGTAACTCAGACAACGTTAAGGTGGACATGTTGCAGCATTACGCTTCTGCATGGACTGGCCGCAGTTCAAATTAAAGAGAGGAACGACTCAAAGGAAGGGGAGCAGCTGGCGGCAGGAACTATAACTCTCTTAATGTGGCCAAATGCCTCGTCATCCGGCGAAGTACATTTGCTAACTCGAGAAACTCGTAGTGGGAGTAAGTGTGACGACGTTAAGGTGGACATACAGTGGCATATCGGTTCTGTAGGACTGGCCATATCAAGAATGATAAAGGCATAAAGAAATGGGAGCAGCTGGCAGGAGTAAACATGACTCTCTTAAAGTAGGCAAATGCCTCGTCACTCTGCGAAATTTATTTGAAAACTCGAGGTATCGTCGTTGGAGTAACTCAGACAACGTTAAGGTGGAGATGTTGCAGCATTTCGCTTCTGCATGGACTGGCCGCAGTACGAATTAAAGAGAGGAAAACATTCATAGGAAGCGGAGCAGCTGGCGGCAGGAACTATGACTCTCCTAATGTGGCCTAATGCCTCGTCATCCGGCGAAGTACATTTGCTAACTCGAGAAACTCGTAGTGGAAGTAACTGTGACGACGTTTAGGTTGACATACAGTGGCATATCGGTTCTGTAGGACTGGCCATATCAAGAATGATAAAGGTCTAAAGAAATGGGTGCAGCTTTCAGGAGTAACCATGACTCTCTTAAGGTAGACAAATGCCTCGTCACTCTGCGAATTTTATTTGAAAACTCGAGGATATCGTCGTTGGAGTAACTCAGACAACGTCAAGGTTTACATGTTGCAGCATTTCGCTTCTGCATTGACTGGCCGCAGTACGAATTAAAGAGAGGAAGGATTCAAAGGAAGGGTAGCAGCTGGCAGCAGGTACTATGACTCTCTTAAGGTAGCCAAATACCTCGTCATCCGGCGAAGTACATTTGCTAACTCAAAAAACTCGTTGTGGGTGTCACTGTGACGACGTTTAGGTGGACATACAGTGGCATATCGGTTCTGTAGGACTGGCCATATCAAGTATGATAAAGGCCTAAAGAAATGGGAGCAGCCGGCAGGAGTAACCATGACTCTCTTAAGGTAGCCAAATGCATCGTCACTCTGCGAAATTTATTTGAAAACTCGAGGATATCGTCGTTGGAGTAACACAGACAACATTAAGGTAAACATGTTGCAGCATTTCACTTCTGCATGGACTGGCCGCAGTACGAATTAAAGAGAGGAATAATTCAAGGAAAGGGGAGCAGCTGGCAAGAGGAAATATGACTCTCTTAAGGTATCCAAATGCCTCGTCATCCGGCGAAGTACATTTGCTAACTCGAGAAACTAGTAGTGGGAGTAACTGTGACGACGTTAAGGTGGACATATGGTGGCATATCGGCTTTGTAGGACTGGTCATATCAAGTATGATAAAGGCCTAAAGAAATTGGAGCAGCTGGCAGGAGTAACCATGACTCTCTTAAGGTAGCCAAATGCATCGTCACTCTGCGATCTTTATTTGAAAACTCGAGGATATCGTCTTTGGAGTAACTCAGACAACGTTAAGGTGGACATGTTGCAGCATTACGCTTCTGCATGGACTGGCCGCAGTTCAAATTAAAGAGAGGAACGACTCAAAGGAAGGGGAGCAGCTGGCGGCAGGAACTATAACTCTCTTAATGTGGCCAAATGCCTCGTCATCCGGCGAAGTACATTTGCTAACTCAAGAAACTCGTAGTGGGAGTAACTGTGACGACGTTTAGGTGAACATACAGTGGCATATCGGTTCTGTAGGATTGGCCATAGCAAGAATGATAATGGCCTAAAGAAAAGAGAGCAGCCGGCAGGAGTAACTATGACTCTCTTAAGGTAGTCAAATGCCTCGTCACTCTGAGAAATTTATTTGAAAACTCGAGGATATCGTCGTTGGAGTAACTCAGACAACGTTAAGGTGGACATGTTGCAGCATTTCGCTTCTGCATGGACTGGCTGCAGTACGAATTAAAGAGAGGAAAGATTCATAGGAAGGGGAGCAGCTGGCGGCAGGAACTATGACTCTCTTAATGTGGCCTAATGCCTCGTCATTCGGCGAAGTACATTCGCTAACTCAAGAAACTCGTAGTGGAAGTAACTGTGACGACGTTTAGGTTGACATACAGTGGCATATCGGTTCAGTAGGACTGGCCATATCAAGAGTGATAAAGGCCTAAAGAAATGGGAGCAGCTGGCAGGAGTAACCATGACTCTCTTAAGGTAGCCAAATGCCTCGTTACTCTGGGAAATTTATTTGTAAACTCGAGGATATCGTCGCTGGAGTAACTCAGACAACGTTAAGGTTTACATGTTGCAGCATTTCGCTTCTGCATTGACTGGCCGCAGTACGAATTAAAGAGAGGAAAGATTCAAAGGAAGGGGAGCAGCTGGCAGCAGGAACTATGACTCTCTTAAGGTAGCCAAATGCCTCGTCATCCGGCGAAGTACATTTGCTAACTCGAGAAACTCGTAGTGGGAGTAACTGTGACGACGTTAAGGTGGACATACAGTGGCATATCGGTTCTGTAGGACTGACCATATCAAGTATGATAAAGGCCTAAAGAAATGGGAGCAGCCGGCAGGAGTAACCATGACTCTCTTAAGGTAGCCAAATGCGTCGTCACTCTGCGAAATTTATTTGAAAACTCGAGGATATCGTCGTTGGAGTAACTCAGACAACGTTAAGGTTTACATGTTGCAGCATTTCGCTTCTGCATTGACTGGCCGCAGTACGAATTAAAGAGAGGAAAGATTCAAGGAAGGGGAGCAGCTCGCAGCAGGAAGTATGACTCTCTTAAGGTAGCCAAATACCTCGTCATCCGGCGAAGTACATTTGCTAACTCAAGAAACTCGTAGTGGGTGTCACTGTGACGACGGTTAGGTGGACATACAGTGGCATATCGGTTCTGTAGGACTGGCCATATCAAGTATGATAAAGGCCTAAAGAAATGGGAGCAGCTGGCAGGAGTAACCATGACTCTCTTAAGGTAGTCAAATGCCTCGTCACTCTGCGAAATTTATTTGAAAACTAGAGGATATCGTCGTTAAGTAACTCTGACAACGTTAAGGTGGACATGTTGCAGCATTTCGCTTCTGCATGGACTGGCCGCAGTACGAATTAAAGAGAGGAATAATTCAAAGAAAGGGGAGCAGCTGGCAAAAGGAACTATGACTCTCTTAAGGTAGCCAAATGCCTCGTTATCCGGCGAAGTACATTTGCTAACTCGAGAAACTCGTAGTGGAAGTAACTGTGACGACGTTTAGGTTGACATACAGTGGCATATCGGTTTTGTAGGACTGGCCATATCAAGTATGATAAAGGCCTAAAGAAATGGGAGCAGCCGGCAGGAGTAACCATGACTCTCTTAAGGTAGCCAAATGCCTCGTTACTCTGGGAAATTTATTTGAAAACTCGAGGATATCGTGGCTGGAGTAACTCAGACAACGTTAAGGTTTACATGTTGCATCATTTCGCTTCTGCATTGACTGGCCGCAGTACGAATTAAAGAGAGGAAAAATTCAAGGAAGGGGAGCAGCTCGCAGCAGGAACTATGACTCTCTTAAGGTAGCCAAATACCTCGTCATCCGGCGAAGTACATTTGCTAACTCGAGAAACTCGTAGTGGGTGTCACTGTGACGACGTTTAGGTGGACATACAGTGGCATATCGGTTCTGTAGGACTGGCCATATCAAGTATGATAAAGGCCTAAAGAAATGGGAGCAGCCGGCAGGAGTAACCATGACTCTCTTAAGGTAGCCAAATGCATCGTCACTCTGCGAAATTTATTTGAAAACTCGAGGATATCGTCGTTGGAGTAACACAGACAACATTAAGGTAAACATGGTGCAGCATTTCACTTCTGCATGGACTGGCCGCAGTACGAATTAAAGAGAGGAATAATTCAAAGAAAGGGGAGCAGCTGGCAAGAGGAAATATGACTCTCTTAAGGTATTTAAATGCCTCGTCATCCGGCGAAGTACATTTGCTAACTCGAGAAACTAGTAGTGGGAGTAACTGTGACGACGTTAAGGTGGACATATGGTGGCATATCGGCTTTGTAGGACTGGTCATATCAAGTATGATAAAGGCCTAAAGAAATTGGAGCAGCTGGCAGGAGTAACCATGACTCTCTTAAGGTAGCCAAATGCATCGTCACTCTGCGATCTTTATTTGAAAACTCGAGGATATCGTCTTTGGAGTAACTCAGACAACGTTAAGGTGGACATGTTGCAGCATTACGCTTCTGCATGGACTGGCCGCAGTTCAAATTAAAGAGAGGAACGACTCAAAGGAAGGGGAGCAGCTGGCGGCAGGAACTATAACTCTCTTAATGTGGCCAAATGCCTCGTCATCCGGCGAAGTACATTTGCTAACTCAAGAAACTCGTAGTGGGAGTAACTGTGACGACGTTTAGGTGAACATACAGTGGCATATCGGTTCTGTAGGACTGGCCATAGCAAGAATGATAATGGCCTAAAGAAAAGAGAGCAGCCGGCAGGAGTAACTATGACTCTCTTAAGGTAGTCAAATGCCTCGTCACTCTGAGAAATTTATTTGAAAACTCGAGGATATCGTCGTTGGAGTAACTCAGACAACGTTAAGTTGGACATGTTGCAGCATTTCGCTTCTGCATGGACTGGCTGCAGTACGAATTAAAGAGAGGAAAGATTCATAGGAAGGGGAGCAGCTGGCGGCAGGAACTATGACTCTCTTAATGTGGCCTAATGCCTCGTCATTCGGCGAAGTACATTCGCTAACTCAAGAAACTCGTAGTGGAAGTAACTGTGACGACGTTTAGGTTGACATACAGTGGCATATCGGTTCAGTAGGACTGGCCATATCAAGAATGATAAAGGCCTAAAGAAATGGGAGCAGCTGGCAGGAGTAACCATGACTCTCTTAAGGTAGCCAAATGCCTCGTTACTCTGGGAAATTTATTTGTAAACTCGAGGATATCGTCGCTGGAGTAACTCAGACAACGTTAAGGTTTACATGTTGCAGCATTTCGCTTCTGCATTGACTGCCCGCAGTACGAATTAAAGAGAGGAAAGATTCAAAGGAAGGGGAGCAGCTGGCAGCAGGAACTATGACTCTCTTAAGGTAGCCAAATGCCTCGTCATCCGGCGAAGTACATTTGCTAACTCGAGAAACTCGTAGTGGGAGTAACTGTGACGACGTTAAGGTGGACATACAGTGGCATATCGGTTCTGTAGGACTGACCATATCAAGTATGATAAAGGCCTAAAGAAATGGGAGCAGCCGGCAGGAGTAACCATGACTCTCTTAAGGTAGCCAAATGCGTCGTCACTCTGCGAAATTTATTTGAAAACTCGAGGATATCGTCGTTGGAGTAACTCAGACAACGTTAAGGTTTACATGTTGCAGCATTTCGCTTCTGCATTGACTGGCCGCAGTACGAATTAAAGAGAGGAAAGATTCAAGGAAGGGGAGCAGCTCGCAGCAGGAACTATGACTCTCTTAAGGTAGCCAAATACCTCGTCATCCGGCGAAGTACATTTGCTAACTCAAGAAACTCGTAGTGGGTGTCACTGTGACGACGTTTAGGTGGACATACAGTGGCATATCGGTTCTGTAGGACTGGCCATATCAAGTATGATAAAGGCCTAAAGAAATGGGAGCAGCTGGCAGGAGTAACCATGACTCTCTTAAGGTAGTCAAATGCCTCGTCACTCTGCGAAATTTATTTGAAAACTAGAGGATATCGTCGTTAAGTAACTCTGACAACGTTAAGGTGGACATGTTGCAGCATTTCGCTTCTGCACGGACTGGCCGCAGTACGAATTAAAGAGAGGAATAATTCAAAGAAAGGGGAGCAGCTGGCAAAAGGAACTATGACTCTCTTAAGGTAGCCAAATGCCTCGTTTACCGGCGAAGTACATTTGCTAACTCGAGAAACTCGTAGTGGAAGTAACTGTGACGACGTTTAGGTTGACATACAGTGGCATATCGGTTCTGTAGGACTGGCCATATCAAGAATGATAAAGGCCTAAAGAAATGGGAGCAGCTGGCAGGAGTAACCATGACTCTCTTAAGGTAGCCAAATGCCTCGTTACTCTGGGAAATTTATTTGAAAACTCGAGGATATCGTGGCTGGAGTAACTCAGACAACGTTAAGGTTTACATGTTGCATCATTTCGCTTCTGCATTGACTGGCCGCAGTACGAATTAAAGAGAGGAAAGATTCAAAGGAAGGGGAGCATCTGGCAGCAGGAACTATGACTCTCTTAAGGTAGCCAAATGCCTCGTCATCCGGCGAAGTACATTTGCTAACTCGAGAAACTCGTAGTGGGAGTAACTGTGACGACGTTAAGGTGGACATACAGTGGCATATCGGTTCTGTAGGACTGACCATATCAAGTATGATAAAGGCCTAAAGAAATGGGAGCAGCCGGCAGGAGTAACCATGACTCTCTTAAGGTAGCCAAATGCGTCGTCACTCTGCGAAATTTATTTGAAAACTCGAGGATATCGTCGTTGGAGTAACTCAGACAACGTTAAGGTTTACATGTTGCAGCATTTCGCTTCTGCATTGACTGGCCGCAGTACGAATTAAAGAGAGGAAAAATTCAAGAAAGGGGAGCAGCTCGCAGCAGGAACTATGACTCTCTTAAGGTAGCCAAATACCTCGTCATCCGGCGAAGTACATTTGCTAACTCAAGAAACTCGTAGTGGGTGTCACTGTGACGACGTTTAGGTGGACATACAGTGGCATATCGGTTCTGTAGGACTGGCCATAGCAAGAATGATAATGGCCTAAAGAAATGAGAGCAGCCGGCAGGAGTAACTATGACTCTCTTAAGGTAGTCAAATGCCTCGTCACTCTGAGAAATTTATTTGAAAACTCGAGGATATCGTCGTTGGAGTAACTCAGACAACGTTAAGGTGGACATGTTGCAGCATTTCGCTTCTGCATGGACTGGCTGCAGTACGAATTAAAGAGGGGAAAGATTCATAGGAAGGGGAGCAGCTGGCGGCAGGAACTATGACTCTCTTAATGTGGCCTAATGCCTCGTCATTCGGCGAAGTACATTCGCTAACTCAAGAAACTCGTAGTGGAAGTAACTGTGACGACGTTTAGGTTGACATACAGTGGCATATCGGTTCAGTAGGACTGGCCATATCAAGAATGATAAAGGCCTAAAGAAATGGGAGCAGCTGGCAGGAGTAACCATGACTCTCTTAAGGTAGCCAAATGCCTCGTTACTCTGGGAAATTTATTTGTAAACTCGAGGATATCGTCGCTGGAGTAACTCAGACAACGTTAAGGTTTACATGTTGCAGCATTTCGCTTCTGCATTGACTGGCCGCAGTACGAATTAAAGAGAGGAAAGATTCAAAGGAAGGGGAGCAGCTGGCAGCAGGAACTATGACTCTCTTAAGGTAGCCAAATGCCTCGTCATCCGGCGAAGTACATTTGCTAACTCGAGAAACTCGTAGTGGGAGTAACTGTGACGACGTTAAGGTGGACATACAGTGGCATATCGGTTCTGTAGGACTGACCATATCAAGTATGATAAAGGCCTAAAGAAATGGGAGCAGCCGGCAGGAGTAACCATGACTCTCTTAAGGTAGCCAAATGCGTCGTCACTCTGCGAAATTTATTTGAAAACTCGAGGATATCGTCGTTGGAGTAACTCAGACAACGTTAAGGTTTACATGTTGCAGCATTTCGCTTCTGCATTGACTGGCCGCAGTACGAATTAAAGAGAGGAAAGATTCAAGGAAGGGGAGCAGCTCGCAGCAGGAACTATGACTCTCTTAAGGTAGCCAAATACCTCGTCATCCGGCGAAGTACATTTGCTAACTCAAGAAACTCGTAGTGGGTGTCACTGTGACGACGTTTAGGTGGACATACAGTGGCATATCGGTTCTGTAGGACTGGCCATATCAAGTATGATAAAGGCCTAAAGAAATGGGAGCAGCTGGCAGGAGTAACCATGACTCTCTTAAGGTAGTCAAATGCCTCGTCACTCTGCGAAATTTATTTGAAAACTAGAGGATATCGTCGTTAAGTAACTCTGACAACGTTAAGGTGGACATGTTGCAGCATTTCGCTTCTGCATGGACTGGCCGCAGTACGAATTAAAGAGAGGAATAATTCAAAGAAAGGGGAGCAGCTGGCAAAAGGAACTATGACTCTCTTAAGGTAGCCAAATGCCTCGTTATCCGGCGAAGTACATTTGCTAACTCGAGAGACTCGTAGTGGAAGTAACTGTGACGACGTTTAGGTTGACATACAGTGGCATATCGGTTCTGTAGGACTGGCCATATCAAGAATGATAAAGGCCTAAAGAAATGGGAGCAGCTGGCAGGAGTAACCATGGCTCTCTTAAGGTAGCCAAATGCCTCGTTACTCTGGGAAATTTATTTGAAAACTCGAGGATATCGTGGCTGGAGTAACTCAGACAACGTTAAGGTTTACATGTTGCATCATTTCGCTTCTGCATTGACTGGCCGCAGTACGAATTAAAGAGAGGAAAGATTCAAAGGAAGGGGAGCATCTGGCAGCAGGAACTATGACTCTCTTAAGGTAGCCAAATGCCTCGTCATCCGGCGAAGTACATTTGCTAACTCGAGAAACTCGTAGTGGGAGTAACTGTGACGACGTTAAGGTGGACATACAGTGGCATATCGGTTCTGTAGGACTGACCATATCAAGTATGATAAAGGCCTAAAGAAATGGGAGCAGCCGGCAGGAGTAACCATGACTCTCTTAAGGTAGCCAAATGCGTCGTCACTCTGCGAAATTTATTTGAAAACTCGAGGATATCGTCGTTGGAGTAACTCAGACAACGTTAAGGTTTACATGTTGCAGCATTTCGCTTCTGCATTGACTGGCCGCAGTACGAATTAAAGAGAGGAAAAATTCAAGAAAGGGGAGCAGCTCGCAGCAGGAACTATGACTCTCTTAAGGTAGCCAAATACCTCGTCATCCGGCGAAGTACATTTGCTAACTCAAGAAACTCGTAGTGGGTGTCACTGTGACGACGTTTAGGTGGACATACAGTGGCATATCGGTTCTGTAGGACTGGCCATAGCAAGAATGATAATGGCCTAGAGAAATGAGAGCAGCCGGCAGGAGTAACTATGACTCTCTTAAGGTAGTCAAATGCCTCGTCACTCTGAGAAATTTATTTGAAAACTCGAGGATATCGTCGTTGGAGTAACTCAGACAACGTTAAGGTGGACATGTTGCAGCATTTCGCTTCTGAATGGACTGGCTGCAGTACGAATTAAAGAGGGGAAAGATTCATAGGAAGGGGAGCAGCTGGCGGCAGGAACTATGACTCTCTTAATGTGGCCTAATGCCTCGTCATTCGGCGAAGTACATTCGCTAACTCAAGAAACTCGTAGTGGAAGTAACTGTGACGACGTTTAGGTTGACATACAGTGGCATATCGGTTCAGTAGGACTGGCCATATCAAGAATGATAAAGGCCTAAAGAAATGGGAGCAGCTGGCAGGAGTAACCATGACTCTCTTAAGGTAGCCAAATGCCTCGTTACTCTGGGAAATTTATTTGTAAACTCGAGGATATCGTCGCTGGAGTAACTCAGACAACGTTAAGGTTTACATGTTGCAGCATTTCGCTTCTGCATTGACTGGCCGCAGTACGAATTAAAGAGAGGAAAGATTCAAAGGAAGGGGAGCAGCTGGCAGCAGGAACTATGACTCTCTTAAGGTAGCCAAATGCCTCGTCATCCGGCGAAGTACATTTGCTAACTCGAGAAACTCGTAGTGGGAGTAACTGTGACGACGTTAAGGTGGACATACAGTGGCATATCGGTTCTGTAGGACTGACGATATCAAGTATGATAAAGGCCTAAAGAAATGGGAGCAGCCGGCAGGAGTAACCATGACTCTCTTAAGGTAGCCAAATGCGTCGTCACTCTGCGAAATTTATTTGAAAACTCGAGGATATCGTCGTTGGAGTAACTCAGACAACGTTAAGGTTTACATGTTGCAGCATTTCGCTTCTGCATTGACTGGCCGCAGTACGAATTAAAGAGAGGAAAGATTCAAGGAAGGGGAGCAGCTCGCAGCAGGAACTATGACTCTCTTAAGGTAGCCAAATACCTCGTCATCCGGCGAAGTACATTTGCTAACTCAAGAAACTCGTAGTGGGTGTCACTGTGACGACGTTTAGGTGGACATACAGTGGCATATCGGTTCTGTAGGACTGGCCATATCAAGTATGATAAAGGCCTAAAGAAATGGGAGCAGCTGGCAGGAGTAACCATGACTCTCTTAAGGTAGTCAAATGCCTCGTCACTCTGCGAAATTTATTTGAAAACTAGAGGATATCGTCGTTAAGTAACTCTGACAACGTTAAGGTGGACATGTTGCAGCATTTCGCTTCTGCATGGACTGGCCGCAGTACGAATTAAAGAGAGGAATAATTCAAAGAAAGGGGAGCAGCTGGCAAAAGGAACTATGACTCTCTTAAGGTAGCCAAATGCCTCGTTATCCGGCGAAGTACATTTGCTAACTCGAGAAACTCGTAGTGGAAGTAACTGTGACGACGTTTAGGTTGACATACAGTGGCATATCGGTTCTGTAGGACTGGCCATATCAAGAATGATAAAGGCCTAAAGAAATGGGAGCAGCTGGCAGGAGTAACCATGGCTCTCTTAAGGTAGCCAAATGCCTCGTTACTCTGGGAAATTTATTTGAAAACTCGAGGATATCGTGGCTGGAGTAACTCAGACAACGTTAAGGTTTACATGTTGCATCATTTCGCTTCTGCATTGACTGGCCGCAGTACGAATTAAAGAGAGGAAAGATTCAAAGGAAGGGGAGCATCTGGCAGCAGGAACTATGACTCTCTTAAGGTAGCCAAATGCCTCGTCATCCGGCGAAGTACATTTGCTAACTCGAGAAACTCGTAGTGGGAGTAACTGTGACGACGTTAAGGTGGACATACAGTGGCATATCGGTTCTGTAGGACTGGCCATATCAAGTATGATAAAGGCCTAAAGAAATGGGAGCAGCCGGCAGGAGTAACCATGACTCTCTTAAGGTAGCCAAATGCGTCGTCACTCTGCGAAATTTATTTGAAAACTCGAGGATATCGTCGTTGGAGTAACTCAGACAACGTTAAGGTTTACATGTTGCAGCATTTCGCTTCTGCATTGACTGGCCGCAGTACGAATTAAAGAGAGGAAAAATTCAAGAAAGGGGAGCAGCTCGCAGCAGGAACTATGACTCTCTTAAGGTAGCCAAATACCTCGTCATCCGGCGAAGTACATTTGCTAACTCAAGAAACTCGTAGTGGGTGTCACTGTGACGACGTTTAGGTGGACATACAGTGGCATATCGGTTCTGCAGGACTGGCCATAGCAAGAATGATAATGGCCTAAAGAAATGAGAGCAGCCGGCAGGAGAAACTATGACTCTCTTAAGGTAGTCAAATGCCTCGTCACTCTGAGAAATTTATTTGAAAACTCGAGGATATCGTCGTTGGAGTAACTCAGACAACGTTAAGGTGGACATGTTGCAGCATTTCGCTTCTGCATGGACTGGCTGCAGTACGAATTATAGAGGGGAAAGATTCATAGGAAGGGGAGCAGCTGGCGGCAGGAACTATGACTCTCTTAATGTGGCCTAATGCCTCGTCATTCGGCGAAGTACATTCGCTAACTCAAGAAACTCGTAGTGGAAGTAACTGTGACGACGTTTAGGTTGACATACAGTGGCATATCGGTTCAGTAGGACTGGCCATATCAAGAATGATAAAGGCCTAAAGAAATGGGAGCAGCTGGCAGGAGTAACCATGACTCTCTTAAGGTAGCCAAATGCCTCGTTACTCTGGGAAATTTATTTGTAAACTCGAGGATATCGTCGCTGGAGTAACTCAGACAACGTTAAGGTTTACATGTTGCAGCATTTCGCTTCTGCATTGACTGGCCGCAGTACGAATTAAAGAGAGGAAAGATTCAAAGGAAGGGGAGCAGCTGGCAGCAGGAACTATGACTCTCTTAAGGTAGCCAAATACCTCGTCCTCCGGCGAAGTACTTTTGCTAACTCAAGAAACTCGTAGTGGGAGTCACTGTGACGACGTTTAGGTGGACATACAGTGGCATATCGGTTCTGTAGGACTGACCATATCAAGAATGATAAAGGCCTGAAAAAATGGGAGCAGCCGGCAGGAGTAACTATGACTCTCTTAAGGTAGCCAAATGCCTCGTCACTCTGCAAACTTTATTTGAAAACTCGAGGATATCGTCGTTGGAGCAACTCAGACAACGTTAAGATGGACATGTTGCAGCATTTCGCTTCTGCATGGAGTGGCCGCAGTACGAATTAAAGAGAGGAAAATTTCAAAGGAAGGGGAGCAGCTAGCAGCAGGAACTATGACTCTCTTAAGGTAGCCAAATGCCTCGTCATCCGGCGAAGTACATTTGCTAACTCGAGAAACTCGTAGTGGGAGTAACTGTGACGACGTTAAGGTGGACATACAGTGGCATATCGGTTCTGTAGGACTGACCATATCAAGTATGATAAAGGCCTAAAGAAATGGGAGCAGCCGGCAGGAGTAACCATGACTCTCTTAAGGTAGCCAAATGCGTCGTCACTCTGCGAAATTTATTTGAAAACTCGAGGATATCGTCGTTGGAGTAACTCAGACAACGTTAAGGTTTACATGATGCAGCATTTCGCTTCTGCATTGACTGGCCGCAGTACGAATTAAAGAGAGGAAAGATTCAAGGAAGGGGAGCAGCTCGCAGCAGGAACTATGACTCTCTTAAGGTAGCCAAATACCTCGTCATCCGGCGAAGTACATTTGCTAACTCAAGAAACTCGTAGTGGGTGTCACTGTGACGACGTTTAGGTGGACATACAGTGGCATATCGGTTCTGTAGGACTGGCCATATCAAGTATGATAAAGGCCTAAAGAAATGGGAGCAGCTGGCAGGAGTAACCATGACTCTCTTAAGGTAGTCAAATGCCTCGTCACTCTGCGAAATTTATTTGAAAACTAGAGGATATCGTCGTTAAGTAACTCTGACAACGTTAAGGTGGACATGTTGCAGCATTTCGCTTCTGCATGGACTGGCCGCAGTACGAATTAAAGAGAGGAATAATTCAAAGAAAGGGGAGCAGCTGGCAAAAGGAACTATGACTCTCTTAAGGTAGCCAAATGCCTCGTTATCCGGCGAAGTACATTTGCTAACTCGAGAAACTCGTAGTGGAAGTAACTGTGACGACGTTTAGGTTGACATACAGTGGCATATCGGTTCTGTAGGACTGGCCATATCAAGAATGATAAAGGCCTAAAGAAATGGGAGCAGCTGGCAGGAGTAACCATGACTCTCTTAAGGTAGCCAAATGCCTCGTTACTCTGGGAAATTTATTTGAAAACTCGAGGATATCGTGGCTGGAGTAACTCAGACAACGTTAAGGTTTACATGTTGCATCATTTCGCTTCTGCATTGACTGGCCGCAGTACGAATTAAAGAGAGGAAAGATTCAAAGGAAGGGGAGCATCTGGCAGCAGGAACTATGACTCTCTTAAGATAGCCAAATACCTCGTCATCCGGCGAAGTACATTTGCTAACTCAAGAAACTCGTAGTGGGTGTCACTGTGACGACGTTTAGGTGGACATACAGTGGCATATCGGTTCTGTAGGACTGGCCATAGCAAGAATGATAATGGCCTAAAGAAATGAGAGCAGCCGGCAGGAGTAACTATGACTCTCTTAAGGTAGTCAAATGCCTCGTCACTCAGAGAAATTTATTTGAAAACTCGAGGATATCGTCGTTGGAGTAACTCAGACAACGTTAAGGTGGACATGTTGCAGCATTTCGCTTCTGCATGGACTGGCTGCAGTACGAATTAAAGAGAGGAAAGATTCATAGGAAGGGGAGCAGCTTGCGGCAGGAACTATGACTCTCTTAATGTGGCCTAATGCCTCGTCATTCGCCGAAGTACATTCGCTAACTCAAGAAGCTCGTAGTGGAAGTAACTGTGACGACGTTTAGGTTGACATACAGTGGCATATCGGTTCAGTAGGACTGGCCATATCAAGAATGATAAAGGCCTAAAGAAATGGGAGCAGCCGGCAGGAGTAACTATGACTCTCTTAAGGTAGCCAAATGCCTCGTCACTCTGCAAACTTTATTTGAAAACTCGAGGATATCGTCGTTGGAGCAACTCAGACAACGTTAAGGTGGACATGTTGCAGCATTTCGCTTCTGCATGGAGTGGCCGCAGTACGAATTAAAGAGAGGAAAATTTCAAAGGAAGGGGAGCAGCTAGCAGCAGGAACTATGACTCTCTTAAGGTAGCCAAATGCCTCGTCATCCGGCGAAGTACATTTGCTAACTCGAGAAACTCGTAGTGGGAGTAACTGTGACGACGTTAAGGTGGACATACAGTGGCATATCGGTTCTGTAGGACTGACCATATCAAGTATGATAAAGGCCTAAAGAAATGGGAGCAGCCGGCAGGAGTAACCATGACTCTCTTAAGGTAGCCAAATGCGTCGTCACTCTGCGAAATTTATTTGAAAACTCGAGGATATCGTCGTTGGAGTAACTCAGACAACGTTAAGGTTTACATGTTGCAGCATTTCGCTTCTGCATTGACTGGCCGCAGTACGAATTAAAGAGAGGAAAGATTCAAGGAAGGGGAGCAGCTCGCAGCAGGAACTATGACTCTCATAAGGTAGCCAAATACCTCGTCATCCGGCGAAGTGCATTTGCTAACTCAAGAAACTCGTAGTGGGTGTCACTGTGACGACGTTTAGGTGGACATACAGTGGCATATCGGTTCTGTAGGACTGGCCATATCAAGTATGATAAAGGCCTAAAGAAATGGGAGCAGCTGGCAGGAGTAACCATGACTCTCTTAAGGTAGTCAAATGCCTCGTCACTCTGCGAAATTTATTTAAAAACTAGAGGATATCGTCGTTAAGTAACTCTGACAACGTTAAGGTGGACATGTTGCATCATTTCGCTTCTGCATTGACTGGCCGCAGTACGAATTAAAGAGAGGAAAGATTCAAAGGAAGGGAAGCATCTGGCAGCAGGAACTATGACTCTCTTAAGGTAGCCAAATGCCTCGTCATCCGGCGAAGTACATTTGCTAACTCGAGAAACTCGTAGTGGGAGTAACTGTGACGACGTTAAGGTGGACATACAGTGGCATATCGGTTCTGTAGGACTGACCATATCAAGTATGATAAAGGCCTAAAGAAAAGGGAGCAGCCGGCAGGAGTAACCATGACTCTCTTAAGGTAGCCAAATGCGTCGTCACTCTGCGAAATTTATTTGAAAACTCGAGGATATCGTCGTTGGAGTAACTCAGACAACGTTAAGGTTTACATGTTGCAGCATTTTGCTTCTGCATTGACTGGCCGCAGTACGAATTAAAGAGAGGAAAAATTCAAGGAAGGGGAGCAGCTCGCAGCAGGAACTATGACTCTCTTAAGGTAGCCAAATACCTCGTCATCCGGCGAAGTACATTTGCTAACTCAAGAAACTCGTAGTGGGTGTCACTGTGACGACGTTTAGGTGGACATACAGTGGCATATCGGTTCTGTAGGACTGGCCATAGCAAGAATGATAATGGCCTAAAGAAATGAGAGCAGCCGGCAGGAGTAACTATGACTCTCTTAAGGTAGTCAAATGCCTCGTCACTCTGAGAAATTTATTTGAAAACTCGAGGATATCGTCGTTGGAGTAACTCAGACAACGTTAAGGTGGACATGTTGCAGCATTTCGCTTCTGCATGGACTGGCTGCAGTACGAATTAAAGAGAGGAAAGATTCAAAGGAAGGGGAGCAGCTAGCAGCAGGAACTATGACTCTCTTAAGGTAGCCAAATGCCTCGTCATCCGGCGAAGTACATTTGCTAACTCGAGAAACTCGTAGTGGGAGTAACTGTGACGACGTTAAGGTGGACATACAGTGGCATATCGGTTCTGTAGGACTGACCATATCAAGTATGATGAAGGCCTAAAGAAATGGGAGCAGCCGGCAGGAGTAACCATGACTCTCTTAAGGTAGCCAAATGCGTCGTCACTCTGCGAAATTTATTTGAAAACTCGAGGATATCGTCGTTGGAGTAACTCAGACAACGTTAAGGTTTACATGTTGCAGCATTTCGCTTCTGCATTGACTGGCCGCAGTACGAATTAAAGAGAGGAAAGATTCAAGGAAGGGGAGCAGCTCGCAGCAGGAACTATGACTCTCATAAGGTAGCCAAATACCTCGTCATCCGGCGAAGTGCATTTGCTAACTCAAGAAACTCGTAGTGGGTGTCACTGTGACGACGTTTAGGTGGACATACAGTGGCATATCGGTTCTGTAGGACTGGCCATATGAAGTATGATAAAGGCCGAAAGAAATGGGAGCAGCTGGCAGGAGTAACCATGACTCTCTTAAGGTAGTCAAATGCCTCGTCACTCTGCGAAATTTATTTGAAAACTAGAGGATATCGTCGTTAAGTAACTCTGACAACGTTAAGGTGGACATGTTGCAGCATTTCGCTTCTGCATGGACTGGCCGCAGTACGAATTAAAGAGAGGAATAATTCAAAGAAAGGGGAGCAGCTGGCAAAAGGAACTATGACTCTCTTAAGGTAGCCAAATGCCTCGTTATCCGGCGAAGTACATTTGCTAACTCGAGAAACTCGTAGTGGAAGTAACTGTGACGACGTTTAGGTTGACATACAGTGGCATATCGGTTCAGTAGGACTGGCCATATCAAGAATGATAAAGGCCTAAAGAAATGGGAGCAGCTGGCAGGAGTAACCATGACTCTCTTAAGGTAGCCAAATGCCTCGTTACTCTGGGAAATTTATTTGTAAACTCGAGGATATCGTCGCTGGAGTAACTCAGAAAACGTTAAGGTTTACATGTTGCAGCATTTCGCTTCTGCATTGACTGGCCGCAGTACGAATTAAAGAGAGGAAAGATTCAAAGGAAGGGGAGCAGCTGGCAGCAGGAACTATGACTCTCTTAAGGTAGCCAAATACCTCGTCCTCCGGCGAAGTACTTTTGCTAACTCAAGAAACTCGTAGTGGGAGTCACTGTGACGACGTTTAGGTGGACATACAGTGGCATATCGGTTCTGTAGGACTGACCATATCAAGAATGATAAAGGCCTGAAAAAATGGGAGCAGCCGGCAGGAGTAACTATGACTCTCTTAAGGTAGCCAAATGCCTCGTCACTCTGCAAACTTTATTTGAAAACTCGAGGATATAGTCGTTGGAGCAACTCAGACAACGTTAAGGTGGACATGTTGCAGCATTTCGCTTCTGCATGGAGTGGCCGCAGTACGAATTAAAGAGAGGAAAATTTCAAAGGAAGGGGAGCAGCTAGCAGCAGGAACTATGACTCTCTTAAGGTAGCCAAATGCCTCGTCATCCGGCGAAGTACATTTGCTAACTCGAGAAACTCGTAGTGGGAGTAACTGTGACGACGTTAAGGTGGACATACAGTGGCATATCGGTTCTGTAGGACTGGCCATATCAAGTATGATAAAGGCCTAAAGAAATGGGAGCAGCCGGCAGGAGTAACCATGACTCTCTTAAGGTAGCCAAATGCGTCGTCACTCTGCGAAATTTATTTGAAAACTCGAGGATATCGTCGTTGGAGTAACTCAGACAACGTTAAGGTTTACATGATGCAGCATTTCGCTTCTGCATTGACTGGCCGCAGTACGAATTAAAGAGAGGAAAGATTCAAGGAAGGGGAGCAGCTCGCAGCAGGAACTATGACTCTCTTAAGGTAGCCAAATACCTCGTCATCCGGCGAAGTACATTTGCTAACTCAAGAAACTCGTAGTGGGTGTCACTGTGACGACGTTTAGGTGGACATACAGTGGCATATCGGTTCTGTAGGACCGGCCATATCAAGTATGATAAAGGCCTAAAGAAATGGGAGCAGCTGGCAGGAGTAACCATGACTCTCTTAAGGTAGTCAAATGCCTCGTCACTCTGCGAAATTTATTTGAAAACTAGAGGATATCGTCGTTAAGTAACTCTGACAACGTTAAGGTGGACATGTTGCAGCATTTCGCTTCTGCATGGACTGGCCGCAGTACGAATTAAAGAGAGGAATAATTCAAAGAAAGGGGAGCAGCTGGCAAAAGGAACTATGACTCTCTTAAGGTAGCCAAATGCCTCGTTATCCGGCGAAGTACATTTGCTAACTCGAGAAACTCGTAGTGGAAGTAACTGTGACGACGTTTAGGTTGACATACAGTGGCATATCGGTTCTGTAGGACTGGCCATATCAAGAATGATAAAGGCCTAAAGAAATGGGAGCAGCTGGCAGGAGTAACCATGACTCTCTTAAGGTAGCCAAATGCCTCGTTACTCTGGGAAATTTATTTGAAAACTCGAGGATATCGTGGCTGGAGTAACTCAGACAACGTTAAGGTTTACATGTTGCATCATTTCGCTTCTGCATTGACTGGCCGCAGTACGAATTAAAGAGAGGAAAGATTCAAAGGAAGGGGAGCATCTGGCAGCAGGAACTATGACTCTCTTAAGGTAGCCAAATACCTCGTCATCCGGCGAAGTACATTTGCTAACTCAAGAAACTCGTAGTGGGTGTCACTGTGACGACGTTTAGGTGGACATACAGTGGCATATCGGTTCTGTAGGACTGGCCATAGCAAGAATGATAATGGCCTAAAGAAATGAGAGCAGCCGGCAGGAGTAACTATGACTCTCTTAAGGTAGTCAAATGCCTCGTCACTCTGAGAAATTTATTTGAAAACTCGAGGATATCGTCGTTGGAGTAACTCAGACAACGTTAAGGTGGACATGTTGCAGCATTTCGCTTCTGCATGGACTGGCTGCAGTACGAATTAAAGAGAGGAAAGATTCATAGGAAGGGGAGCAGCTTGCGGCAGGAACTATGACTCTCTTAATGTGGCCTAATGCCTCGTCATTCGCCGAAGTACATTCGCTAACTCAAGAAACTCGTAGTGGAAGTAACTGTGACGACGTTTAGGTTGACATACAGTGGCATATCGGTTCAGTAGGACTGACCATATCAAGTATGATAAAGGCCTAAAGAAATGGGAGCAGCCGGCAGGAGTAACCATGACTCTCTTAAGGTAGCCAAATGCGTCGTCACTCTGCGAAATTTATTTGAAAACTCGAGGATATCGTCGTTGGAGTAACTCAGACAACGTTAAGGTTTACATGTTGCAGCATTTCGCTTCTGCATTGACTGGCCGCAGTACGAATTAAAGAGAGGAAAGATTCAAAGGAAGGGGAGCATCTGGCAGCAGGAACTATGACTCTCTTAAGATAGCCAAATACCTCGTCATCCGGCGAAGTACATTTGCTAACTCAAGAAACTCGTAGTGGGTGTCACTGTGACGACGTTTAGGTGGACATACAGTGGCATATCGGTTCTGTAGGACTGGCCATAGCAAGAATGATAATGGCCTAAAGAAATGAGAGCAGCCGGCAGGAGTAACTATGACTCTCTTAAGGTAGTCAAATGCCTCGTCACTCAGAGAAATTTATTTGAAAACTCGAGGATATCGTCGTTGGAGTAACTCAGACAACGTTAAGGTGGACATGTTGCAGCATTTCGCTTCTGCATGGACTGGCTGCAGTACGAATTAAAGAGAGGAAAGATTCATAGGAAGGGGAGCAGCTTGCGGCAGGAACTATGACTCTCTTAATGTGGCCTAATGCCTCGTCATTCGCCGAAGTACATTCGCTAACTCAAGAAGCTCGTAGTGGAAGTAACTGTGACGACGTTTAGGTTGACATACAGTGGCATATCGGTTCAGTAGGACTGGCCATATCAAGAATGATAAAGGCCTAAAGAAATGGGAGCAGCCGGCAGGAGTAACTATGACTCTCTTAAGGTAGCCAAATGCCTCGTCACTCTGCAAACTTTATTTGAAAACTCGAGGATATCGTCGTTGGAGCAACTCAGACAACGTTAAGGTGGACATGTTGCAGCATTTCGCTTCTGCATGGAGTGGCCGCAGTACGAATTAAAGAGAGGAAAATTTCAAAGGAAGGGGAGCAGCTAGCAGCAGGAACTATGACTCTCTTAAGGTAGCCAAATGCCTCGTCATCCGGCGAAGTACATTTGCTAACTCGAGAAACTCGTAGTGGGAGTAACTGTGACGACGTTAAGGTGGACATACAGTGGCATATCGGTTCTGTAGGACTGACCATATCAAGTATGATAAAGGCCTAAAGAAATGGGAGCAGCCGGCAGGAGTAACCATGACTCTCTTAAGGTAGCCAAATGCGTCGTCACTCTGCGAAATTTATTTGAAAACTCGAGGATATCGTCGTTGGAGTAACTCAGACAACGTTAAGGTTTACATGTTGCAGCATTTCGCTTCTGCATTGACTGGCCGCAGTACGAATTAAAGAGAGGAAAGATTCAAGGAAGGGGAGCAGCTCGCAGCAGGAACTATGACTCTCATAAGGTAGCCAAATACCTCGTCATCCGGCGAAGTGCATTTGCTAACTCAAGAAACTCGTAGTGGGTGTCACTGTGACGACGTTTAGGTGGACATACAGTGGCATATCGGTTCTGTAGGACTGGCCATATCAAGTATGATAAAGGCCTAAAGAAATGGGAGCAGCTGGCAGGAGTAACCATGACTCTCTTAAGGTAGTCAAATGCCTCGTCACTCTGCGAAATTTATTTAAAAACTAGAGGATATCGTCGTTAAGTAACTCTGACAACGTTAAGGTGGACATGTTGCATCATTTCGCTTCTGCATTGACTGGCCGCAGTACGAATTAAAGAGAGGAAAGATTCAAAGGAAGGGAAGCATCTGGCAGCAGGAACTATGACTCTCTTAAGGTAGCCAAATGCCTCGTCATCCGGCGAAGTACATTTGCTAACTCGAGAAACTCGTAGTGGGAGTAACTGTGACGACGTTAAGGTGGACATACAGTGGCATATCGGTTCTGTAGGACTGACCATATCAAGTATGATAAAGGCCTAAAGAAAAGGGAGCAGCCGGCAGGAGTAACCATGACTCTCTTAAGGTAGCCAAATGCGTCGTCACTCTGCGAAATTTATTTGAAAACTCGAGGATATCGTCGTTGGAGTAACTCAGACAACGTTAAGGTTTACATGTTGCAGCATTTTGCTTCTGCATTGACTGGCCGCAGTACGAATTAAAGAGAGGAAAAATTCAAGGAAGGGGAGCAGCTCGCAGCAGGAACTATGACTCTCTTAAGGTAGCCAAATACCTCGTCATCCGGCGAAGTACATTTGCTAACTCAAGAAACTCGTAGTGGGTGTCACTGTGACGACGTTTAGGTGGACATACAGTGGCATATCGGTTCTGTAGGACTGGCCATAGCAAGAATGATAATGGCCTAAAGAAATGAGAGCAGCCGGCAGGAGTAACTATGACTCTCTTAAGGTAGTCAAATGCCTCGTCACTCTGAGAAATTTATTTGAAAACTCGAGGATATCGTCGTTGGAGTAACTCAGACAACGTTAAGGTGGACATGTTGCAGCATTTCGCTTCTGCATGGACTGGCTGCAGTACGAATTAAAGAGAGGAAAGATTCAAAGGAAGGGGAGCAGCTAGCAGCAGGAACTATGACTCTCTTAAGGTAGCCAAATGCCTCGTCATCCGGCGAAGTACATTTGCTAACTCGAGAAACTCGTAGTGGGAGTAACTGTGACGACGTTAAGGTGGACATACAGTGGCATATCGGTTCTGTAGGACTGACCATATCAAGTATGATGAAGGCCTAAAGAAATGGGAGCAGCCGGCAGGAGTAACCATGACTCTCTTAAGGTAGCCAAATGCGTCGTCACTCTGCGAAATTTATTTGAAAACTCGAGGATATCGTCGTTGGAGTAACTCAGACAACGTTAAGGTTTACATGTTGCAGCATTTCGCTTCTGCATTGACTGGCCGCAGTACGAATTAAAGAGAGGAAAGATTCAAGGAAGGGGAGCAGCTCGCAGCAGGAACTATGACTCTCATAAGGTAGCCAAATACCTCGTCATCCGGCGAAGTGCATTTGCTAACTCAAGAAACTCGTAGTGGGTGTCACTGTGACGACGTTTAGGTGGACATACAGTGGCATATCGGTTCTGTAGGACTGGCCATATGAAGTATGATAAAGGCCGAAAGAAATGGGAGCAGCTGGCAGGAGTAACCATGACTCTCTTAAGGTAGTCAAATGCCTCGTCACTCTGCGAAATTTATTTGAAAACTAGAGGATATCGTCGTTAAGTAACTCTGACAACGTTAAGGTGGACATGTTGCAGCATTTCGCTTCTGCATGGACTGGCCGCAGTACGAATTAAAGAGAGGAATAATTCAAAGAAAGGGGAGCAGCTGGCAAAAGGAACTATGACTCTCTTAAGGTAGCCAAATGCCTCGTTATCCGGCGAAGTACATTTGCTAACTCGAGAAACTCGTAGTGGAAGTAACTGTGACGACGTTTAGGTTGACATACAGTGGCATATCGGTTCAGTAGGACTGGCCATATCAAGAATGATAAAGGCCTAAAGAAATGGGAGCAGCTGGCAGGAGTAACCATGACTCTCTTAAGGTAGCCAAATGCCTCGTTACTCTGGGAAATTTATTTGTAAACTCGAGGATATCGTCGCTGGAGTAACTCAGAAAACGTTAAGGTTTACATGTTGCAGCATTTCGCTTCTGCATTGACTGGCCGCAGTACGAATTAAAGAGAGGAAAGATTCAAAGGAAGGGGAGCAGCTGGCAGCAGGAACTATGACTCTCTTAAGGTAGCCAAATACCTCGTCCTCCGGCGAAGTACTTTTGCTAACTCAAGAAACTCGTAGTGGGAGTCACTGTGACGACGTTTAGGTGGACATACAGTGGCATATCGGTTCTGTAGGACTGACCATATCAAGAATGATAAAGGCCTGAAAAAATGGGAGCAGCCGGCAGGAGTAACTATGACTCTCTTAAGGTAGCCAAATGCCTCGTCACTCTGCAAACTTTATTTGAAAACTCGAGGATATAGTCGTTGGAGCAACTCAGACAACGTTAAGGTGGACATGTTGCAGCATTTCGCTTCTGCATGGAGTGGCCGCAGTACGAATTAAAGAGAGGAAAATTTCAAAGGAAGGGGAGCAGCTAGCAGCAGGAACTATGACTCTCTTAAGGTAGCCAAATGCCTCGTCATCCGGCGAAGTACATTTGCTAACTCGAGAAACTCGTAGTGGGAGTAACTGTGACGACGTTAAGGTGGACATACAGTGGCATATCGGTTCTGTAGGACTGGCCATATCAAGTATGATAAAGGCCTAAAGAAATGGGAGCAGCCGGCAGGAGTAACCATGACTCTCTTAAGGTAGCCAAATGCGTCGTCACTCTGCGAAATTTATTTGAAAACTCGAGGATATCGTCGTTGGAGTAACTCAGACAACGTTAAGGTTTACATGATGCAGCATTTCGCTTCTGCATTGACTGGCCGCAGTACGAATTAAAGAGAGGAAAGATTCAAGGAAGGGGAGCAGCTCGCAGCAGGAACTATGACTCTCTTAAGGTAGCCAAATACCTCGTCATCCGGCGAAGTACATTTGCTAACTCAAGAAACTCGTAGTGGGTGTCACTGTGACGACGTTTAGGTGGACATACAGTGGCATATCGGTTCTGTAGGACCGGCCATATCAAGTATGATAAAGGCCTAAAGAAATGGGAGCAGCTGGCAGGAGTAACCATGACTCTCTTAAGGTAGTCAAATGCCTCGTCACTCTGCGAAATTTATTTGAAAACTAGAGGATATCGTCGTTAAGTAACTCTGACAACGTTAAGGTGGACATGTTGCAGCATTTCGCTTCTGCATGGACTGGCCGCAGTACGAATTAAAGAGAGGAATAATTCAAAGAAAGGGGAGCAGCTGGCAAAAGGAACTATGACTCTCTTAAGGTAGCCAAATGCCTCGTTATCCGGCGAAGTACATTTGCTAACTCGAGAAACTCGTAGTGGAAGTAACTGTGACGACGTTTAGGTTGACATACAGTGGCATATCGGTTCTGTAGGACTGGCCATATCAAGAATGATAAAGGCCTAAAGAAATGGGAGCAGCTGGCAGGAGTAACCATGACTCTCTTAAGGTAGCCAAATGCCTCGTTACTCTGGGAAATTTATTTGAAAACTCGAGGATATCGTGGCTGGAGTAACTCAGACAACGTTAAGGTTTACATGTTGCATCATTTCGCTTCTGCATTGACTGGCCGCAGTACGAATTAAAGAGAGGAAAGATTCAAAGGAAGGGGAGCATCTGGCAGCAGGAACTATGACTCTCTTAAGGTAGCCAAATACCTCGTCATCCGGCGAAGTACATTTGCTAACTCAAGAAACTCGTAGTGGGTGTCACTGTGACGACGTTTAGGTGGACATACAGTGGCATATCGGTTCTGTAGGACTGGCCATAGCAAGAATGATAATGGCCTAAAGAAATGAGAGCAGCCGGCAGGAGTAACTATGACTCTCTTAAGGTAGTCAAATGCCTCGTCACTCTGAGAAATTTATTTGAAAACTCGAGGATATCGTCGTTGGAGTAACTCAGACAACGTTAAGGTGGACATGTTGCAGCATTTCGCTTCTGCATGGACTGGCTGCAGTACGAATTAAAGAGAGGAAAGATTCATAGGAAGGGGAGCAGCTTGCGGCAGGAACTATGACTCTCTTAATGTGGCCTAATGCCTCGTCATTCGCCGAAGTACATTCGCTAACTCAAGAAACTCGTAGTGGAAGTAACTGTGACGACGTTTAGGTTGACATACAGTGGCATATCGGTTCAGTAGGACTGACCATATCAAGTATGATAAAGGCCTAAAGAAATGGGAGCAGCCGGCAGGAGTAACCATGACTCTCTTAAGGTAGCCAAATGCGTCGTCACTCTGCGAAATTTATTTGAAAACTCGAGGATATCGTCGTTGGAGTAACTCAGACAACGTTAAGGTTTACATGTTGCAGCATTTCGCTTCTGCATTGACTGGCCGCAGTACGAATTAAAGAGAGGAAAGATTCAAGGAAGGGGAGCAGCTCGCAGCAGGAACTATGACTCTCATAAGGTAGCCAAATACCTCGTCATCCGGCGAAGTGCATTTGCTAACTCAAGAAACTAGTAGTGGGTGTCACTGTGACGACGTTTAGGTGGACATACAGTGGCATATCGGTTCTGTAGGACTGGCCATATCAAGTATGATAAAGGCCTAAAGAAATGGGAGCAGCTGGCAGGAGTAACCTTGACTCTCTTAAGGTAGTCAAATGCCTCGTCACTCTGCGAAATTTATTTGAAAACTAGAGGATATCGTCGTTAAGTAACTCTGACAACGTTAAGGTGGACATGTTGCAGCATTTCGCTTCTGCATGGACTGGCCGCAGTACGAATTAAAGAGAGGAATAATTCAAAGAAAGGGGAGCAGCTGGCAAAAGGAACTATGACTCTCTTAAGGTAGCCAAATGCCTCGTTATCCGGCGAAGTACATTTGCTAACTCGAGAAACTCGTAGTGGAAGTAACTGTGACGACGTTTAGGTTGACATACAGTGGCATATCGGTTCTGTAGGACTGGCCATATCAAGAATGATAAAGGCCTAAAGAAATGGGAGCAGCTGGCAGGAGTAACCATGACTCTCTTAAGGTAGCCAAATGCCTCGTTACTCTGGGAAATTTATTTGAAAACTCGAGGATATCGTCGTTGGAGTAACTCAGACAACGTTAAGGTTTACATGTTGCAGCATTTCGCTTCTGCATTGACTGGCCGCAGTACGAATTAAAGAGAGGAAAGATTCAAAGGAAGGGGAGCATCTGGCAGCAGGAACTATGACTCTCTTAAGATAGCCAAATACCTCGTCATCCGGCGAAGTACATTTGCTAACTCAAGAAACTCGTAGTGGGTGTCACTGTGACGACGTTTAGGTGGACATACAGTGGCATATCGGTTCTGTAGGACTGGCCATAGCAAGAATGATAATGGCCTAAAGAAATGAGAGCAGCCGGCAGGAGTAACTATGACTCTCTTAAGGTAGTCAAATGCCTCGTCACTCAGAGAAATTTATTTGAAAACTCGAGGATATCGTCGTTGGAGTAACTCAGACAACGTTAAGGTGGACATGTTGCAGCATTTCGCTTCTGCATGGACTGGCTGCAGTACGAATTAAAGAGAGGAAAGATTCATAGGAAGGGGAGCAGCTTGCGGCAGGAACTATGACTCTCTTAATGTGGCCTAATGCCTCGTCATTCGCCGAAGTACATTCGCTAACTCAAGAAGCTCGTAGTGGAAGTAACTGTGACGACGTTTAGGTTGACATACAGTGGCATATCGGTTCAGTAGGACTGGCCATATCAAGAATGATAAAGGCCTAAAGAAATGGGAGCAGCCGGCAGGAGTAACTATGACTCTCTTAAGGTAGCCAAATGCCTCGTCACTCTGCAAACTTTATTTGAAAACTCGAGGATATCGTCGTTGGAGCAACTCAGACAACGTTAAGGTGGACATGTTGCAGCATTTCGCTTCTGCATGGAGTGGCCGCAGTACGAATTAAAGAGAGGAAAATTTCAAAGGAAGGGGAGCAGCTAGCAGCAGGAACTATGACTCTCTTAAGGTAGCCAAATGCCTCGTCATCCGGCGAAGTACATTTGCTAACTCGAGAAACTCGTAGTGGGAGTAACTGTGACGACGTTAAGGTGGACATACAGTGGCATATCGGTTCTGTAGGACTGACCATATCAAGTATGATAAAGGCCTAAAGAAATGGGAGCAGCCGGCAGGAGTAACCATGACTCTCTTAAGGTAGCCAAATGCGTCGTCACTCTGCGAAATTTATTTGAAAACTCGAGGATATCGTCGTTGGAGTAACTCAGACAACGTTAAGGTTTACATGTTGCAGCATTTCGCTTCTGCATTGACTGGCCGCAGTACGAATTAAAGAGAGGAAAGATTCAAGGAAGGGGAGCAGCTCGCAGCAGGAACTATGACTCTCATAAGGTAGCCAAATACCTCGTCATCCGGCGAAGTGCATTTGCTAACTCAAGAAACTCGTAGTGGGTGTCACTGTGACGACGTTTAGGTGGACATACAGTGGCATATCGGTTCTGTAGGACTGGCCATATCAAGTATGATAAAGGCCTAAAGAAATGGGAGCAGCTGGCAGGAGTAACCATGACTCTCTTAAGGTAGTCAAATGCCTCGTCACTCTGCGAAATTTATTTAAAAACTAGAGGATATCGTCGTTAAGTAACTCTGACAACGTTAAGGTGGACATGTTGCATCATTTCGCTTCTGCATTGACTGGCCGCAGTACGAATTAAAGAGAGGAAAGATTCAAAGGAAGGGAAGCATCTGGCAGCAGGAACTATGACTCTCTTAAGGTAGCCAAATGCCTCGTCATCCGGCGAAGTACATTTGCTAACTCGAGAAACTCGTAGTGGGAGTAACTGTGACGACGTTAAGGTGGACATACAGTGGCATATCGGTTCTGTAGGACTGACCATATCAAGTATGATAAAGGCCTAAAGAAAAGGGAGCAGCCGGCAGGAGTAACCATGACTCTCTTAAGGTAGCCAAATGCGTCGTCACTCTGCGAAATTTATTTGAAAACTCGAGGATATCGTCGTTGGAGTAACTCAGACAACGTTAAGGTTTACATGTTGCAGCATTTTGCTTCTGCATTGACTGGCCGCAGTACGAATTAAAGAGAGGAAAAATTCAAGGAAGGGGAGCAGCTCGCAGCAGGAACTATGACTCTCTTAAGGTAGCCAAATACCTCGTCATCCGGCGAAGTACATTTGCTAACTCAAGAAACTCGTAGTGGGTGTCACTGTGACGACGTTTAGGTGGACATACAGTGGCATATCGGTTCTGTAGGACTGGCCATAGCAAGAATGATAATGGCCTAAAGAAATGAGAGCAGCCGGCAGGAGTAACTATGACTCTCTTAAGGTAGTCAAATGCCTCGTCACTCTGAGAAATTTATTTGAAAACTCGAGGATATCGTCGTTGGAGTAACTCAGACAACGTTAAGGTGGACATGTTGCAGCATTTCGCTTCTGCATGGACTGGCTGCAGTACGAATTAAAGAGAGGAAAGATTCAAAGGAAGGGGAGCAGCTAGCAGCAGGAACTATGACTCTCTTAAGGTAGCCAAATGCCTCGTCATCCGGCGAAGTACATTTGCTAACTCGAGAAACTCGTAGTGGGAGTAACTGTGACGACGTTAAGGTGGACATACAGTGGCATATCGGTTCTGTAGGACTGACCATATCAAGTATGATGAAGGCCTAAAGAAATGGGAGCAGCCGGCAGGAGTAACCATGACTCTCTTAAGGTAGCCAAATGCGTCGTCACTCTGCGAAATTTATTTGAAAACTCGAGGATATCGTCGTTGGAGTAACTCAGACAACGTTAAGGTTTACATGTTGCAGCATTTCGCTTCTGCATTGACTGGCCGCAGTACGAATTAAAGAGAGGAAAGATTCAAGGAAGGGGAGCAGCTCGCAGCAGGAACTATGACTCTCATAAGGTAGCCAAATACCTCGTCATCCGGCGAAGTGCATTTGCTAACTCAAGAAACTCGTAGTGGGTGTCACTGTGACGACGTTTAGGTGGACATACAGTGGCATATCGGTTCTGTAGGACTGGCCATATGAAGTATGATAAAGGCCGAAAGAAATGGGAGCAGCTGGCAGGAGTAACCATGACTCTCTTAAGGTAGTCAAATGCCTCGTCACTCTGCGAAATTTATTTGAAAACTAGAGGATATCGTCGTTAAGTAACTCTGACAACGTTAAGGTGGACATGTTGCAGCATTTCGCTTCTGCATGGACTGGCCGCAGTACGAATTAAAGAGAGGAATAATTCAAAGAAAGGGGAGCAGCTGGCAAAAGGAACTATGACTCTCTTAAGGTAGCCAAATGCCTCGTTATCCGGCGAAGTACATTTGCTAACTCGAGAAACTCGTAGTGGAAGTAACTGTGACGACGTTTAGGTTGACATACAGTGGCATATCGGTTCAGTAGGACTGGCCATATCAAGAATGATAAAGGCCTAAAGAAATGGGAGCAGCTGGCAGGAGTAACCATGACTCTCTTAAGGTAGCCAAATGCCTCGTTACTCTGGGAAATTTATTTGTAAACTCGAGGATATCGTCGCTGGAGTAACTCAGAAAACGTTAAGGTTTACATGTTGCAGCATTTCGCTTCTGCATTGACTGGCCGCAGTACGAATTAAAGAGAGGAAAGATTCAAAGGAAGGGGAGCAGCTGGCAGCAGGAACTATGACTCTCTTAAGGTAGCCAAATACCTCGTCCTCCGGCGAAGTACTTTTGCTAACTCAAGAAACTCGTAGTGGGAGTCACTGTGACGACGTTTAGGTGGACATACAGTGGCATATCGGTTCTGTAGGACTGACCATATCAAGAATGATAAAGGCCTGAAAAAATGGGAGCAGCCGGCAGGAGTAACTATGACTCTCTTAAGGTAGCCAAATGCCTCGTCACTCTGCAAACTTTATTTGAAAACTCGAGGATATAGTCGTTGGAGCAACTCAGACAACGTTAAGGTGGACATGTTGCAGCATTTCGCTTCTGCATGGAGTGGCCGCAGTACGAATTAAAGAGAGGAAAATTTCAAAGGAAGGGGAGCAGCTAGCAGCAGGAACTATGACTCTCTTAAGGTAGCCAAATGCCTCGTCATCCGGCGAAGTACATTTGCTAACTCGAGAAACTCGTAGTGGGAGTAACTGTGACGACGTTAAGGTGGACATACAGTGGCATATCGGTTCTGTAGGACTGGCCATATCAAGTATGATAAAGGCCTAAAGAAATGGGAGCAGCCGGCAGGAGTAACCATGACTCTCTTAAGGTAGCCAAATGCGTCGTCACTCTGCGAAATTTATTTGAAAACTCGAGGATATCGTCGTTGGAGTAACTCAGACAACGTTAAGGTTTACATGATGCAGCATTTCGCTTCTGCATTGACTGGCCGCAGTACGAATTAAAGAGAGGAAAGATTCAAGGAAGGGGAGCAGCTCGCAGCAGGAACTATGACTCTCTTAAGGTAGCCAAATACCTCGTCATCCGGCGAAGTACATTTGCTAACTCAAGAAACTCGTAGTGGGTGTCACTGTGACGACGTTTAGGTGGACATACAGTGGCATATCGGTTCTGTAGGACCGGCCATATCAAGTATGATAAAGGCCTAAAGAAATGGGAGCAGCTGGCAGGAGTAACCATGACTCTCTTAAGGTAGTCAAATGCCTCGTCACTCTGCGAAATTTATTTGAAAACTAGAGGATATCGTCGTTAAGTAACTCTGACAACGTTAAGGTGGACATGTTGCAGCATTTCGCTTCTGCATGGACTGGCCGCAGTACGAATTAAAGAGAGGAATAATTCAAAGAAAGGGGAGCAGCTGGCAAAAGGAACTATGACTCTCTTAAGGTAGCCAAATGCCTCGTTATCCGGCGAAGTACATTTGCTAACTCGAGAAACTCGTAGTGGAAGTAACTGTGACGACGTTTAGGTTGACATACAGTGGCATATCGGTTCTGTAGGACTGGCCATATCAAGAATGATAAAGGCCTAAAGAAATGGGAGCAGCTGGCAGGAGTAACCATGACTCTCTTAAGGTAGCCAAATGCCTCGTTACTCTGGGAAATTTATTTGAAAACTCGAGGATATCGTGGCTGGAGTAACTCAGACAACGTTAAGGTTTACATGTTGCATCATTTCGCTTCTGCATTGACTGGCCGCAGTACGAATTAAAGAGAGGAAAGATTCAAAGGAAGGGGAGCATCTGGCAGCAGGAACTATGACTCTCTTAAGGTAGCCAAATACCTCGTCATCCGGCGAAGTACATTTGCTAACTCAAGAAACTCGTAGTGGGTGTCACTGTGACGACGTTTAGGTGGACATACAGTGGCATATCGGTTCTGTAGGACTGGCCATAGCAAGAATGATAATGGCCTAAAGAAATGAGAGCAGCCGGCAGGAGTAACTATGACTCTCTTAAGGTAGTCAAATGCCTCGTCACTCTGAGAAATTTATTTGAAAACTCGAGGATATCGTCGTTGGAGTAACTCAGACAACGTTAAGGTGGACATGTTGCAGCATTTCGCTTCTGCATGGACTGGCTGCAGTACGAATTAAAGAGAGGAAAGATTCATAGGAAGGGGAGCAGCTTGCGGCAGGAACTATGACTCTCTTAATGTGGCCTAATGCCTCGTCATTCGCCGAAGTACATTCGCTAACTCAAGAAACTCGTAGTGGAAGTAACTGTGACGACGTTTAGGTTGACATACAGTGGCATATCGGTTCAGTAGGACTGACCATATCAAGTATGATAAAGGCCTAAAGAAATGGGAGCAGCCGGCAGGAGTAACCATGACTCTCTTAAGGTAGCCAAATGCGTCGTCACTCTGCGAAATTTATTTGAAAACTCGAGGATATCGTCGTTGGAGTAACTCAGACAACGTTAAGGTTTACATGTTGCAGCATTTCGCTTCTGCATTGACTGGCCGCAGTACGAATTAAAGAGAGGAAAGATTCAAGGAAGGGGAGCAGCTCGCAGCAGGAACTATGACTCTCATAAGGTAGCCAAATACCTCGTCATCCGGCGAAGTGCATTTGCTAACTCAAGAAACTCGTAGTGGGTGTCACTGTGACGACGTTTAGGTGGACATACAGTGGCATATCGGTTCTGTAGGACTGGCCATATCAAGTATGATAAAGGCCTAAAGAAATGGGAGCAGCTGGCAGGAGTAACCTTGACTCTCTTAAGGTAGTCAAATGCCTCGTCACTCTGCGAAATTTATTTGAAAACTAGAGGATATCGTCGTTAAGTAACTCTGACAACGTTAAGGTGGACATGTTGCAGCATTTCGCTTCTGCATGGACTGGCCGCAGTACGAATTAAAGAGAGGAATAATTCAAAGAAAGGGGAGCAGCTGGCAAAAGGAACTATGACTCTCTTAAGGTAGCCAAATGCCTCGTTATCCGGCGAAGTACATTTGCTAACTCGAGAAACTCGTAGTGGAAGTAACTGTGACGACGTTTAGGTTGACATACAGTGGCATATCGGTTCTGTAGGACTGGCCATATCAAGAATGATAAAGGCCTAAAGAAATGGGAGCAGCTGGCAGGAGTAACCATGACTCTCTTAAGGTAGCCAAATGCCTCGTTACTCTGGGAAATTTATTTGAAAACTCGAGGATATCGTGGCTGGAGTAACTCAGACAACGTTAAGGTTTACATGTTGCATCATTTCGCTTCTGCATTGACTGGCCGCAGTACGAATTAAAGAGAGGAAAGATTCAAAGGAAGGGGAGCATCTGGCAGCAGGAACTATGACTCTCTTAAGGTAGCCAAATGCCTCGTCATCCGGCGAAGTACATTTGCTAACTCGAGAAACTCGTAGTGGGAGTAACTGTGACGACGTTAAGGTGGACATACAGTGGCATATCGGTTCTGTAGGACTGACCATATCAAGTATGATAAAGGCCTAAAGAAAAGGGAGCAGCCGGCAGGAGTAACCATGACTCTCTTAAGGTAGCCAAATGCGTCGTCACTCTGCGAAATTTATTTGAAAACTCGAGGATATCGTCGTTGGAGTAACTCAGACAACGTTAAGGTTTACATGTTGCAGCATTTTGCTTCTGCATTGACTGGCCGCAGTACGAATTAAAGAGAGGAAAAATTCAAGGAAGGGGAGCAGCTCGCAGCAGGAACTATGACTCTCTTAAGGTAGCCAAATACCTCGTCATCCGGCGAAGTACATTTGCTAACTCAAGAAACTCGTAGTGGGTGTCACTGTGACGACGTTTAGGTGGACATACAGTGGCATATCGGTTCTGTAGGACTGGCCATAGCAAGAATGATAATGGCCTAAAGAAATGAGAGCAGCCGGCAGGAGTAACTATGACTCTCTTAAGGTAGTCAAATGCCTCGTCACTCTGAGAAATTTATTTGAAAACTCGAGGATATCGTCGTTGGAGTAACTCAGACAACGTTAAGGTGGACATGTTGCAGCATTTCGCTTCTGCATGGACTGGCTGCAGTACGAATTAAAGAGAGGAAAGATTCAAAGGAAGGGGAGCAGCTAGCAGCAGGAACTATGACTCTCTTAAGGTAGCCAAATGCCTCGTCATCCGGCGAAGTACATTTGCTAACTCGAGAAACTCGTAGTGGGAGTAACTGTGACGACGTTAAGGTGGACATACAGTGGCATATCGGTTCTGTAGGACTGACCATATCAAGTATGATAAAGGCCTAAAGAAATGGGAGCAGCCGGCAGGAGTAACCATGACTCTCTTAAGGTAGCCAAATGCGTCGTCACTCTGCGAAATTTATTTGAAAACTCGAGGATATCGTCGTTGGAGTAACTCAGACAACGTTAAGGTTTACATGTTGCAGCATTTCGCTTCTGCATTGACTGGCCGCAGTACGAATTAAAGAGAGGAAAGATTCAAGGAAGGGGAGCAGCTCGCAGCAGGAACTATGACTCTCATAAGGTAGCCAAATACCTCGTCATCCGGCGAAGTGCATTTGCTAACTCAAGAAACTCGTAGTGGGTGTCACTGTGACGACGTTTAGGTGGACATACAGTGGCATATCGGTTCTGTAGGACTGGCCATATGAAGTATGATAAAGGCCGAAAGAAATGGGAGCAGCTGGCAGGAGTAACCATGACTCTCTTAAGGTAGTCAAATGCCTCGTCACTCTGCGAAATTTATTTGAAAACTAGAGGATATCGTCGTTAAGTAACTCTGACAACGTTAAGGTGGACATGTTGCAGCATTTCGCTTCTGCATGGACTGGCCGCAGTACGAATTAAAGAGAGGAATAATTCAAAGAAAGGGGAGCAGCTGGCAAAAGGAACTATGACTCTCTTAAGGTAGCCAAATGCCTCGTTATCCGGCGAAGTACATTTGCTAACTCGAGAAACTCGTAGTGGAAGTAACTGTGACGACGTTTAGGTTGACATACAGTGGCATATCGGTTCTGTAGGACTGGCCATATCAAGAATGATAAAGGCCTAAAGAAATGGGAGCAGCTGGCAGGAGTAACCATGACTCTCTTAAGGTAGCCAAATGCCTCGTTACTCTGGGAAATTTATTTGAAAACTCGAGGATATCGTGGCTGGAGTAACTCAGACAACGTTAAGGTTTACATGTTGCATCATTTCGCTTCTGCATTGACTGGCCGCAGTACGAATTAAAGAGAGGAAAGATTCAAAGGAAGGGGAGCATCTGGCAGCAGGAACTATGACTCTCTTAAGGTAGCCAAATGCCTCGTCATCCGGCGAAGTACATTTGCTAACTCGAGAAACTCGTAGTGGGAGTAACTGTGACGACGTTAAGGTGGACATACAGTGGCATATCGGTTCTGTAGGACTGACCATATCAAGTATGATAAAGGCCTAAAGAAAAGGGAGCAGCCGGCAGGAGTAACCATGACTCTCTTAAGGTAGCCAAATGCGTCGTCACTCTGCGAAATTTATTTGAAAACTCGAGGATATCGTCGTTGGAGTAACTCAGACAACGTTAAGGTTTACATGTTGCAGCATTTTGCTTCTGCATTGACTGGCCGCAGTACGAATTAAAGAGAGGAAAAATTCAAGGAAGGGGAGCAGCTCGCAGCAGGAACTATGACTCTCTTAAGGTAGCCAAATACCTCGTCATCCGGCGAAGTACATTTGCTAACTCAAGAAACTCGTAGTGGGTGTCACTGTGACGACGTTTAGGTGGACATACAGTGGCATATCGGTTCTGTAGGACTGGCCATAGCAAGAATGATAATGGCCTAAAGAAATGAGAGCAGCCGGCAGGAGTAACTATGACTCTCTTAAGGTAGTCAAATGCCTCGTCACTCTGAGAAATTTATTTGAAAACTCGAGGATATCGTCGTTGGAGTAACTCAGACAACGTTAAGGTGGACATGTTGCAGCATTTCGCTTCTGCATGGACTGGCTGCAGTACGAATTAAAGAGAGGAAAGATTCAAAGGAAGGGGAGCAGCTAGCAGCAGGAACTATGACTCTCTTAAGGTAGCCAAATGCCTCGTCATCCGGCGAAGTACATTTGCTAACTCGAGAAACTCGTAGTGGGAGTAACTGTGACGACGTTAAGGTGGACATACAGTGGCATATCGGTTCTGTAGGACTGACCATATCAAGTATGATAAAGGCCTAAAGAAATGGGAGCAGCCGGCAGGAGTAACCATGACTCTCTTAAGGTAGCCAAATGCGTCGTCACTCTGCGAAATTTATTTGAAAACTCGAGGATATCGTCGTTGGAGTAACTCAGACAACGTTAAGGTTTACATGTTGCAGCATTTCGCTTCTGCATTGACTGGCCGCAGTACGAATTAAAGAGAGGAAAGATTCAAGGAAGGGGAGCAGCTCGCAGCAGGAACTATGACTCTCATAAGGTAGCCAAATACCTCGTCATCCGGCGAAGTGCATTTGCTAACTCAAGAAACTCGTAGTGGGTGTCACTGTGACGACGTTTAGGTGGACATACAGTGGCATATCGGTTCTGTAGGACTGGCCATATGAAGTATGATAAAGGCCGAAAGAAATGGGAGCAGCTGGCAGGAGTAACCATGACTCTCTTAAGGTAGTCAAATGCCTCGTCACTCTGCGAAATTTATTTGAAAACTAGAGGATATCGTCGTTAAGTAACTCTGACAACGTTAAGGTGGACATGTTGCAGCATTTCGCTTCTGCATGGACTGGCCGCAGTACGAATTAAAGAGAGGAATAATTCAAAGAAAGGGGAGCAGCTGGCAAAAGGAACTATGACTCTCTTAAGGTAGCCAAATGCCTCGTTATCCGGCGAAGTACATTTGCTAACTCGAGAAACTCGTAGTGGAAGTAACTGTGACGACGTTTAGGTTGACATACAGTGGCATATCGGTTCTGTAGGACTGGCCATATCAAGAATGATAAAGGCCTAAAGAAATGGGAGCAGCTGGCAGGAGTAACCATGACTCTCTTAAGGTAGCCAAATGCCTCGTTACTCTGGGAAATTTATTTGAAAACTCGAGGATATCGTGGCTGGAGTAACTCAGACAACGTTAAGGTTTACATGTTGCATCATTTCGCTTCTGCATTGACTGGCCGCAGTACGAATTAAAGAGAGGAAAGATTCAAAGGAAGGGGAGCATCTGGCAGCAGGAACTATGACTCTCTTAAGGTAGCCAAATGCCTCGTCATCCGGCGAAGTACATTTTCTAACTCGAGAAACTCGTAGTGGGAGTAACTGTGACGACGTTAAGGTGGACATACAGTGGCATATCGGTTCTGTAGGACTGACCATATCAAGTATGATAAAGGCCTAAAGAAAAGGGAGCAGCCGGCAGGAGTAACCATGACTCTCTTAAGGTAGCCAAATGCGTCGTCACTCTGCGAAATTTATTTGAAAACTCGAGGATATCGTCGTTGGAGTAACTCAGACAACGTTAAGGTGGACATGTTGCAGCATTTTGCTTCTGCATTGACTGGCCGCAGTACGAATTAAAGAGAGGAAAAATTCAAGGAAGGGGAGCAGCTCGCAGCAGGAACTATGACTCTCTTAAGGTAGCCAAATACCTCGTCATCCGGCGAAGTACATTTGCTAACTCAAGAAACTCGTAGTGGGTGTCACTGTGACGACGTTTAGGTGGACATACAGTGGCATATCGGTTCTGTAGGACTGGCCATAGCAAGAATGATAATGGCCTAAAGAAATGAGAGCAGCCGGCAGGAGTAACTATGACTCTCTTAAGGTAGTCAAATGCCTCGTCACTCTGAGAAATTTATTTGAAAACTCGAGGATATCGTCGTTGGAGTAACTCAGACAACGTTAAGGTGGACATGTTGCAGCATTTCGCTTCTGCATGGACTGGCTGCAGTACGAATTAAAGAGAGGAAAGATTCATAGGAAGGGGAGCAGCTGGCGGCAGGAACTATGACTCTCTTAATGTGGCCTAATGCCTCGTCATTCGGCGAAGTACATTCGCTAACTCAAGAAACTCGTAGTGGAAGTAACTGTGACGACGTTTAGGTTGACATACAGTGGCATATCGGTTCAGTAGGACTGGCCATATCAAGAATGATAAAGGCCTAAAGAAATGGGAGCAGCTGGCAGGAGTAACCATGACTCTCTTAAGGTAGCCAAATGCCTCGTTACTCTGGGAAATTTATTTGAAAACTCGAGGATATCGTGGCTGGAGTAACTCAGACAACGTTAAGGTTTACATGTTGCATCATTTCGCTTCTGCATTGACTGGCCGCAGTACGAATTAAAGAGAGGAAAGATTCAAAGGAAGGGGAGCATCTGGCAGCAGGAACTATGACTCTCTTAAGGTAGCCAAATGCCTCGTCATCCGGCGAAGTACATTTTCTAACTCGAGAAACTCGTAGTGGGAGTAACTGTGACGACGTTAAGGTGGACATACAGTGGCATATCGGTTCTGTAGGACTGACCATATCAAGTATGATAAAGGCCTAAAGAAAAGGGAGCAGCCGGCAGGAGTAACCATGACTCTCTTAAGGTAGCCAAATGCGTCGTCACTCTGCGAAATTTATTTGAAAACTCGAGGATATCGTCGTTGGAGTAACTCAGACAACGTTAAGGTGGACATGTTGCAGCATTTTGCTTCTGCATTGACTGGCCGCAGTACGAATTAAAGAGAGGAAAAATTCAAGGAAGGGGAGCAGCTCGCAGCAGGAACTATGACTCTCTTAAGGTAGCCAAATACCTCGTCATCCGGCGAAGTACATTTGCTAACTCAAGAAACTCGTAGTGGGTGTCACTGTGACGACGTTTAGGTGGACATACAGTGGCATATCGGTTCTGTAGGACTGGCCATAGCAAGAATGATAATGGCCTAAAGAAATGAGAGCAGCCGGCAGGAGTAACTATGACTCTCTTAAGGTAGTCAAATGCCTCGTCACTCTGAGAAATTTATTTGAAAACTCGAGGATATCGTCGTTGGAGTAACTCAGACAACGTTAAGGTGGACATGTTGCAGCATTTCGCTTCTGCATGGACTGGCTGCAGTACGAATTAAAGAGAGGAAAGATTCATAGGAAGGGGAGCAGCTGGCGGCAGGAACTATGACTCTCTTAATGTGGCCTAATGCCTCGTCATTCGGCGAAGTACATTCGCTAACTCAAGAAACTCGTAGTGGAAGTAACTGTGACGACGTTTAGGTTGACATACAGTGGCATATCGGTTCAGTAGGACTGGCCATATCAAGAATGATAAAGGCCTAAAGAAATGGGAGCAGCTGGCAGGAGTAACCATGACTCTCTTAAGGTAGCCAAATGCCTCGTTACTCTGGGAAATTTATTTGAAAACTCGAGGATATCGTGGCTGGAGTAACTCAGACAACGTTAAGGTTTACATGTTGCATCATTTCGCTTCTGCATTGACTGGCCGCAGTACGAATTAAAGAGAGGAAAGATTCAAAGGAAGGGGAGCATCTGGCAGCAGGAACTATGACTCTCTTAAGGTAGCCAAATGCCTCGTCATCCGGCGAAGTACATTTGCTAACTCGAGAAACTCGTAGTGGGAGTAACTGTGACGACGTTAAGGTGGACATACAGTGGCATATCGGTTCTGTAGGACTGACCATATCAAGTATGATAAAGGCCTAAAGAAAAGGGAGCAGCCGGCAGGAGTAACCATGACTCTCTTAAGGTAGCCAAATGCGTCGTCACTCTGCGAAATTTATTTGAAAACTCGAGGATATCGTCGTTGGAGTAACTCAGACAACGTTAAGGTTTACATGTTGCAGCATTTTGCTTCTGCATTGACTGGCCGCAGTACGAATTAAAGAGAGGAAAAATTCAAGGAAGGGGAGCAGCTCGCAGCAGGAACTATGACTCTCTTAAGGTAGCCAAATACCTCGTCATCCGGCGAAGTACATTTGCTAACTCAAGAAACTCGTAGTGGGTGTCACTGTGACGACGTTTAGGTGGACATACAGTGGCATATCGGTTCTGTAGGACTGGCCATAGCAAGAATGATAATGGCCTAAAGAAATGAGAGCAGCCGGCAGGAGTAACTATGACTCTCTTAAGGTAGTCAAATGCCTCGTCACTCTGAGAAATTTATTTGAAAACTCGAGGATATCGTCGTTGGAGTAACTCAGACAACGTTAAGGTGGACATGTTGCAGCATTTCGCTTCTGCATGGACTGGCTGCAGTACGAATTAAAGAGAGGAAAGATTCAAAGGAAGGGGAGCAGCTAGCAGCAGGAACTATGACTCTCTTAAGGTAGCCAAATGCCTCGTCATCCGGCGAAGTACATTTGCTAACTCGAGAAACTCGTAGTGGGAGTAACTGTGACGACGTTAAGGTGGACATACAGTGGCATATCGGTTCTGTAGGACTGACCATATCAAGTATGATAAAGGCCTAAAGAAATGGGAGCAGCCGGCAGGAGTAACCATGACTCTCTTAAGGTAGCCAAATGCGTCGTCACTCTGCGAAATTTATTTGAAAACTCGAGGATATCGTCGTTGGAGTAACTCAGACAACGTTAAGGTTTACATGTTGCAGCATTTCGCTTCTGCATTGACTGGCCGCAGTACGAATTAAAGAGAGGAAAGATTCAAGGAAGGGGAGCAGCTCGCAGCAGGAACTATGACTCTCATAAGGTAGCCAAATACCTCGTCATCCGGCGAAGTGCATTTGCTAACTCAAGAAACTCGTAGTGGGTGTCACTGTGACGACGTTTAGGTGGACATACAGTGGCATATCGGTTCTGTAGGACTGGCCATATGAAGTATGATAAAGGCCGAAAGAAATGGGAGCAGCTGGCAGGAGTAACCATGACTCTCTTAAGGTAGTCAAATGCCTCGTCACTCTGCGAAATTTATTTGAAAACTAGAGGATATCGTCGTTAAGTAACTCTGACAACGTTAAGGTGGACATGTTGCAGCATTTCGCTTCTGCATGGACTGGCCGCAGTACGAATTAAAGAGAGGAATAATTCAAAGAAAGGGGAGCAGCTGGCAAAAGGAACTATGACTCTCTTAAGGTAGCCAAATGCCTCGTTATCCGGCGAAGTACATTTGCTAACTCGAGAAACTCGTAGTGGAAGTAACTGTGACGACGTTTAGGTTGACATACAGTGGCATATCGGTTCTGTAGGACTGGCCATATCAAGAATGATAAAGGCCTAAAGAAATGGGAGCAGCTGGCAGGAGTAACCATGACTCTCTTAAGGTAGCCAAATGCCTCGTTACTCTGGGAAATTTATTTGAAAACTCGAGGATATCGTGGCTGGAGTAACTCAGACAACGTTAAGGTTTACATGTTGCATCATTTCGCTTCTGCATTGACTGGCCGCAGTACGAATTAAAGAGAGGAAAGATTCAAAGGAAGGGGAGCATCTGGCAGCAGGAACTATGACTCTCTTAAGGTAGCCAAATGCCTCGTCATCCGGCGAAGTACATTTTCTAACTCGAGAAACTCGTAGTGGGAGTAACTGTGACGACGTTAAGGTGGACATACAGTGGCATATCGGTTCTGTAGGACTGACCATATCAAGTATGATAAAGGCCTAAAGAAAAGGGAGCAGCCGGCAGGAGTAACCATGACTCTCTTAAGGTAGCCAAATGCGTCGTCACTCTGCGAAATTTATTTGAAAACTCGAGGATATCGTCGTTGGAGTAACTCAGACAACGTTAAGGTGGACATGTTGCAGCATTTTGCTTCTGCATTGACTGGCCGCAGTACGAATTAAAGAGAGGAAAAATTCAAGGAAGGGGAGCAGCTCGCAGCAGGAACTATGACTCTCTTAAGGTAGCCAAATACCTCGTCATCCGGCGAAGTACATTTGCTAACTCAAGAAACTCGTAGTGGGTGTCACTGTGACGACGTTTAGGTGGACATACAGTGGCATATCGGTTCTGTAGGACTGGCCATAGCAAGAATGATAATGGCCTAAAGAAATGAGAGCAGCCGGCAGGAGTAACTATGACTCTCTTAAGGTAGTCAAATGCCTCGTCACTCTGAGAAATTTATTTGAAAACTCGAGGATATCGTCGTTGGAGTAACTCAGACAACGTTAAGGTGGACATGTTGCAGCATTTCGCTTCTGCATGGACTGGCTGCAGTACGAATTAAAGAGAGGAAAGATTCATAGGAAGGGGAGCAGCTGGCGGCAGGAACTATGACTCTCTTAATGTGGCCTAATGCCTCGTCATTCGGCGAAGTACATTCGCTAACTCAAGAAACTCGTAGTGGAAGTAACTGTGACGACGTTTAGGTTGACATACAGTGGCATATCGGTTCAGTAGGACTGGCCATATCAAGAATGATAAAGGCCTAAAGAAATGGGAGCAGCTGGCAGGAGTAACCATGACTCTCTTAAGGTAGCCAAATGCCTCGTTACTCTGGGAAATTTATTTGTAAACTCGAGGATATCGTCGCTGGAGTAACTCAGACAACGTTAAGGTTTACATGTTGCAGCATTTCGCTTCTGCATTGACTGGCCGCAGTACGAATTAAAGAGAGGAAAGATTCAAAGGAAGGGGAGCAGCTGGCAGCAGGAACTATGACTCTCTTAAGGTAGCCAAATACCTCGTCCTCCGGCGAAGTACTTTTGCTAACTCAAGAAACTCGTAGTGGGAGTCACTGTGACGACGTTTAGGTGGACATACAGTGGCATATCGGTTCTGTAGGACTGACCATATCAAGAATGATAAAGGCCTGAAAAAATGGGAGCAGCCGGCAGGAGTAACTATGACTCTCTTAAGGTAGCCAAATGCCTCGTCACTCTGCAAACTTTATTTGAAAACTCGAGGATATCGTCGTTGGAGCAACTCAGACAACGTTAAGGTGGACATGTTGCAGCATTTCGCTTCTGCATGGAGTGGCCGCAGTACGAATTAAAGAGAGGAAAATTTCAAAGGAAGGGGAGCAGCTAGCAGCAGGAACTATGACTCTCTTAAGGTAGCCAAATGCCTCGTCATCCGGCGAAGTACATTTGCTAACTCGAGAAACTCGTAGTGGGAGTAACTGTGACGACGTTAAGGTGGACATACAGTGGCATATCGGTTCTGTAGGACTGACCATATCAAGTATGATAAAGGCCTAAAGAAAAGGGAGCAGCCGGCAGGAGTAACCATGACTCTCTTAAGGTAGCCAAATGCGTCGTCACTCTGCGAAATTTATTTGAAAACTCGAGGATATCGTCGTTGGAGTAACTCAGACAACGTTAAGGTTTACATGTTGCAGCATTTTGCTTCTGCATTGACTGGCCGCAGTACGAATTAAAGAGAGGAAAAATTCAAGGAAGGGGAGCAGCTCGCAGCAGGAACTATGACTCTCTTAAGGTAGCCAAATACCTCGTCATCCGGCGAAGTACATTTGCTAACTCAAGAAACTCGTAGTGGGTGTCACTGTGACGACGTTTAGGTGGACATACAGTGGCATATCGGTTCTGTAGGACTGGCCATAGCAAGAATGATAATGGCCTAAAGAAATGAGAGCAGCCGGCAGGAGTAACTATGACTCTCTTAAGGTAGTCAAATGCCTCGTCACTCTGAGAAATTTATTTGAAAACTCGAGGATATCGTCGTTGGAGTAACTCAGACAACGTTAAGGTGGACATGTTGCAGCATTTCGCTTCTGCATGGACTGGCTGCAGTACGAATTAAAGAGAGGAAAGATTCAAAGGAAGGGGAGCAGCTAGCAGCAGGAACTATGACTCTCTTAAGGTAGCCAAATGCCTCGTCATCCGGCGAAGTACATTTGCTAACTCGAGAAACTCGTAGTGGGAGTAACTGTGACGACGTTAAGGTGGACATACAGTGGCATATCGGTTCTGTAGGACTGACCATATCAAGTATGATAAAGGCCTAAAGAAATGGGAGCAGCCGGCAGGAGTAACCATGACTCTCTTAAGGTAGCCAAATGCGTCGTCACTCTGCGAAATTTATTTGAAAACTCGAGGATATCGTCGTTGGAGTAACTCAGACAACGTTAAGGTTTACATGTTGCAGCATTTCGCTTCTGCATTGACTGGCCGCAGTACGAATTAAAGAGAGGAAAGATTCAAGGAAGGGGAGCAGCTCGCAGCAGGAACTATGACTCTCATAAGGTAGCCAAATACCTCGTCATCCGGCGAAGTGCATTTGCTAACTCAAGAAACTCGTAGTGGGTGTCACTGTGACGACGTTTAGGTGGACATACAGTGGCATATCGGTTCTGTAGGACTGGCCATATGAAGTATGATAAAGGCCGAAAGAAATGGGAGCAGCTGGCAGGAGTAACCATGACTCTCTTAAGGTAGTCAAATGCCTCGTCACTCTGCGAAATTTATTTGAAAACTAGACAATATCGTCGTTAAGTAACTCTGACAACGTTAAGGTGGACATGTTGCAGCATTTCGCTTCTGCATGGACTGGCCGCAGTACGAATTAAAGAGAGGAATAATTCAAAGAAAGGGGAGCAGCTGGCAAAAGGAACTATGACTCTCTTAAGGTAGCCAAATGCCTCGTTATCCGGCGAAGTACATTTGCTAACTCGAGAAACTCGTAGTGGAAGTAACTGTGACGACGTTTAGGTTGACATACAGTGGCACATCGGTTCTGTAGGACTGGCCATATCAAGAATGATAAAGGCCTAAAGAAATGGGAGCAGCTGGCAGGAGTAACCATGACTCTCTTAAGGTAGCCAAATGCCTCGTTACTCTGGGAAATTTATTTGAAAACTCGAGGATATCGTGGCTGGAGTAACTCAGACAACGTTAAGGTTTACATGTTGCATCATTTCGCTTCTGCATTGACTGGCCGCAGTACGAATTAAAGAGAGGAAAGATTCAAAGGAAGGGGAGCATCTGGCAGCAGGAACTATGACTCTCTTAAGGTAGCCAAATACCTCGTCATCCGGCGAAGTACATTTGCTAACTCGAGAAACTCGTAGTGGGAGTAACTGTGACGACGTTAAGGTGGACATACAGTGGCATATCGGTTCTGTAGGACTGACCATATCAAGTATGATAAAGGCCTAAAGAAAAGGGAGCAGCCGGCAGGAGTAACCATGACTCTCTTAAGGTAGCCAAATGCGTCGTCACTCTGCGAAATTTATTTGAAAACTCGAGGATATCGTCGTTGGAGTAACTCAGACAACGTTAAGGTGGACATGTTGCAGCATTTCGCTTCTGCATGGACTGGCTGCAGTACGAATTAAAGAGAGGAAAGATTCAAAGGAAGGGGAGCAGCTAGCAGCAGGAACTATGACTCTCTTAAGGTAGCCAAATGCCTCGTCATCCGGCGAAGTACATTTGCTAACTCGAGAAACTCGTAGTGGGAGTAACTGTGACGACGTTAAGGTGGACATACAGTGGCATATCGGTTCTGTAGGACTGACCATATCAAGTATGATAAAGGCCTAAAGAAATGGGAGCAGCCGGCAGGAGTAACCATGACTCTCTTAAGGTAGCCAAATGCGTCGTCACTCTGCGAAATTTATTTGAAAACTCGAGGATATCGTCGTTGGAGTAACTCAGACAACGTTAAGGTTTACATGTTGCAGCATTTCGCTTCTGCATTGACTGGCCGCAGTACGAATTAAAGAGAGGAAAGATTCAAGGAAGGGGAGCAGCTCGCAGCAGGAACTATGACTCTCATAAGGTAGCCAAATACCTCGTCATCCGGCGAAGTGCATTTGCTAACTCAAGAAACTCGTAGTGGGTGTCACTGTGACGACGTTTAGGTGGACATACAGTGGCATATCGGTTCTGTAGGACTGGCCATATGAAGTATGATAAAGGCCGAAAGAAATGGGAGCAGCTGGCAGGAGTAACCATGACTCTCTTAAGGTAGTCAAATGCCTCGTCACTCTGCGAAATTTATTTGAAAACTAGACAATATCGTCGTTAAGTAACTCTGACAACGTTAAGGTGGACATGTTGCAGCATTTCGCTTCTGCATGGACTGGCCGCAGTACGAATTAAAGAGAGGAATAATTCAAAGAAAGGGGAGCAGCTGGCAAAAGGAACTATGACTCTCTTAAGGTAGCCAAATGCCTCGTTATCCGGCGAAGTACATTTGCTAACTCGAGAAACTCGTAGTGGAAGTAACTGTGACGACGTTTAGGTTGACATACAGTGGCATATCGGTTCTGTAGGACTGGCCATATCAAGAATGATAAAGGCCTAAAGAAATGGGAGCAGCTGGCAGGAGTAACCATGACTCTCTTAAGGTAGCCAAATGCCTCGTTACTCTGGGAAATTTATTTGAAAACTCGAGGATATCGTGGCTGGAGTAACTCAGACAACGTTAATATTTACATGTTGCATCATTTCGCTTCTGCATTGACTGGCCGCAGTACGAATTAAAGAGAGGAAAGATTCAAAGGAAGGGGAGCATCTGGCAGCAGGAACTATGACTCTCTTAAGGTAGCCAAATGCCTCGTCATCCGGCGAAGTACATTTGCTAACTCGAGAAACTCGTAGTGGGAGTAACTGTGACGACGTTAAGGTGGACATACAGTGGCATATCGGTTCTGTAGGACTGACCATATCAAGTATGATAAAGGCCTAAAGAAAAGGGAGCAGCCGGCAGGAGTAACCATGACTCTCTTAAGGTAGCCAAATGCGTCGTCACTCTGCGAAATTTATTTGAAAACTCGAGGATATCGTCGTTGGAGTAACTCAGACAACGTTAAGGTTTACATGTTGCAGCATTTTGCTTCTGCATTGACTGGCCGCAGTACGAATTAAAGAGAGGAAAAATTCAAGGAAGGGGAGCAGCTCGCAGCAGGAACTATGACTCTCTTAAGGTAGCCAAATACCTCGTCATCCGGCGAAGTACATTTGCTAACTCAAGAAACTCGTAGTGGGTGTCACTGTGACGACGTTTAGGTGGACATACAGTGGCATATCGGTTCTGTAGGACTGGCCATAGCAAGAATGATAATGGCCTAAAGAAATGAGAGCAGCCGGCAGGAGTAACTATGACTCTCTTAAGGTAGTCAAATGCCTCGTCACTCTGAGAAATTTATTTGAAAACTCGAGGATATCGTCGTTGGAGTAACTCAGACAACGTTAAGGTGGACATGTTGCAGCATTTCGCTTCTGCATGGACTGGCTGCAGTACGAATTAAAGAGAGGAAAGATTCATAGGAAGGGGAGCAGCTGGCGGCAGGAACTATGACTCTCTTAATGTGGCCTAATGCCTCGTCATTCGGCGAAGTACATTCGCTAACTCAAGAAACTCGTAGTGGAAGTAACTGTGACGACGTTTAGGTTGACATACAGTGGCATATCGGTTCAGTAGGACTGGCCATATCAAGAATGATAAAGGCCTAAAGAAATGGGAGCAGCTGGCAGGAGTAACCATGACTCTCTTAAGGTAGCCAAATGCCTCGTTACTCTGGGAAATTTATTTGTAAACTCGAGGATATCGTCGCTGGAGTAACTCAGACAACGTTAAGGTTTACATGTTGCAGCATTTCGCTTCTGCATTGACTGGCCGCAGTACGAATTAAAGAGAGGAAAGATTCAAAGGAAGGGGAGCAGCTGGCAGCAGGAACTATGACTCTCTTAAGGTAGCCAAATACCTCGTCCTCCGGCGAAGTACTTTTGCTAACTCAAGAAACTCGTAGTGGGAGTCACTGTGACGACGTTTAGGTGGACATACAGTGGCATATCGGTTCTGTAGGACTGACGATATCAAGAATGATAAAGGCCTGAAAAAATGGGAGCAGCCGGCAGGAGTAACTATGACTCTCTTAAGGTAGCCAAATGCCTCGTCACTCTGCAAACTTTATTTGAAAACTCGAGGATATCGTCGTTGGAGCAACTCAGACAACGTTAAGGTGGACATGTTGCAGCATTTCGCTTCTGCATGGAGTGGCCGCAGTACGAATTAAAGAGAGGAAAATTTCAAAGGAAGGGGAGCAGCTAGCAGCAGGAACTATGACTCTCTTAAGGTAGCCAAATGCCTCGTCATCCGGCGAAGTACATTTGCTAACTCGAGAAACTCGTAGTGGGAGTAACTGTGACGACGTTAAGGTGGACATACAGTGGCATATCGGTTCTGTAGGACTGGCCATATCAAGTATGATAAAGGCCTAAAGAAATGGGAGCAGCCGGCAGGAGTAACCATGACTCTCTTAAGGTAGCCAAATGCGTCGTCACTCTGCGAAATTTATTTGAAAACTCGAGGATATCGTCGTTGGAGTAACTCAGACAACGTTAAGGTTTACATGATGCAGCATTTCGCTTCTGCATTGACTGGCCGCAGTACGAATTAAAGAGAGGAAAGATTCAAGGAAGGGGAGCAGCTCGCAGCAGGAACTATGACTCTCTTAAGGTAGCCAAATACCTCGTCATCCGGCGAAGTACATTTGCTAACTCAAGAAACTCGTAGTGGGTGTCACTGTGACGACGTTTAGGTGGACATACAGTGGCATATCGGTTCTGTAGGACTGGCCATATCAAGTATGATAAAGGCCTAAAGAAATGGGAGCAGCTGGCAGGAGTAACCATGACTCTCTTAAGGTAGTCAAATGCCTCGTCACTCTGCGAAATTTATTTGAAAACTAGAGGATATCGTCGTTAAGTAACTCTGACAACGTTAAGGTGGACATGTTGCAGCATTTCGCTTCTGCATGGACTGGCCGCAGTACGAATTAAAGAGAGGAATAATTCAAAGAAAGGGGAGCAGCTGGCAAAAGGAACTATGACTCTCTTAAGGTAGCCAAATGCCTCGTTATCCGGCGAAGTACATTTGCTAACTCGAGAAACTCGTAGTGGAAGTAACTGTGACGACGTTTAGGTTGACATACAGTGGCATATCGGTTCTGTAGGACTGGCCATATCAAGAATGATAAAGGCCTAAAGAAATGGGAGCAGCTGGCAGGAGTAACCATGACTCTCTTAAGGTAGCCAAATGCCTCGTTACTCTGGGAAATTTATTTGAAAACTCGAGGATATCGTGGCTGGAGTAACTCAGACAACGTTAAGGTTTACATGTTGCATCATTTCGCTTCTGCATTGACTGGCCGCAGTACGAATTAAAGAGAGGAAAGATTCAAAGGAAGGGGAGCATCTGGCAGCAGGAACTATGACTCTCTTAAGGTAGCCAAATACCTCGTCATCCGGCGAAGTACATTTGCTAACTCAAGAAACTCGTAGTGGGTGTCACTGTGACGACGTTTAGGTGGACATACAGTGGCATATCGGTTCTGTAGGACTGGCCATAGCAAGAATGATAATGGCCTAAAGAAATGAGAGCAGCCGGCAGGAGTAACTATGACTCTCTTAAGGTAGTCAAATGCCTCGTCACTCTGAGAAATTTATTTGAAAACTCGAGGATATCGTCGTTGGAGTAACTCAGACAACGTTAAGGTGGACATGTTGCAGCATTTCGCTTCTGCATGGACTGGCTGCAGTACGAATTAAAGAGAGGAAAGATTCATAGGAAGGGGAGCAGCTTGCGGCAGGAACTATGACTCTCTTAATGTGGCCTAATGCCTCGTCATTCGCCGAAGTACATTCGCTAACTCAAGAAACTCGTAGTGGAAGTAACTGTGACGACGTTTAGGTTGACATACAGTGGCATATCGGTTCAGTAGGACTGGCAATATCAAGAATGATAAAGGCCTAAAGAAATGGGAGCAGCCGGCAGGAGTAACTATGACTCTCTTAAGGTAGCCAAATGCCTCGTCACTCTGCAAACTTTATTTGAAAACTCGAGGATATCGTCGTTGGAGCAACTCAGACAACGTTAAGGTGGACATGTTGCAGCATTTCGCTTCTGCATGGAGTGGCCGCAGTACGAATTAAAGAGAGGAAAATTTCAAAGGAAGGGGAGCAGCTAGCAGCAGGAACTATGACTCTCTTAAGGTAGCCAAATGCCTCGTCATCCGGCGAAGTACATTTGCTAACTCGAGAAACTCGTAGTGGGAGTAACTGTGACGACGTTAAGGTGGACATACAGTGGCATATCGGTTCTGTAGGACTGACCATATCAAGTATGATAAAGGCCTAAAGAAATGGGAGCAGCCGGCAGGAGTAACCATGACTCTCTTAAGGTAGCCAAATGCGTCGTCACTCTGCGAAATTTATTTGAAAACTCGAGGATATCGTCGTTGGAGTAACTCAGACAACGTTAAGGTTTACATGTTGCAGCATTTCGCTTCTGCATTGACTGGCCGCAGTACGAATTAAAGAGAGGAAAGATTCAAGGAAGGGGAGCAGCTCGCAGCAGGAACTATGACTCTCATAATTTAGCCAAATACCTCGTCATCCGGCGAAGTGCATTTGCTAACTCAAGAAACTCGTAGTGGGTGTCACTGTGACGACGTTTAGGTGGACATACAGTGGCATATCGGTTCTGTAGGACTGGCCATATCAAGTATGATAAAGGCCTAAAGAAATGGGAGCAGCTGGCAGGAGTAACCATGACTCTCTTAAGGTAGTCAAATGCCTCGTCACTCTGCGAAATTTATTTGAAAACTAGAGGATATCGTCGTTAAGTAACTCTGACAACGTTAAGGTGGACATGTTGCAGCATTTCGCTTCTGCATGGACTGGCCGCAGTACGAATTAAAGAGAGGAATAATTCAAAGAAAGGGGAGCAGCTGGCAAAAGGAACTATGACTCTCTTAAGGTAGCCAAATGCCTCGTTTACCGGCGAAGTACATTTGCTAACTCGAGAAACTCGTAGTGGAAGTAACTGTGACGACGTTTAGGTTGACATACAGTGGCATATCGGTTCTGTAGGACTGGCCATATCAAGAATGATAAAGGCCTAAAGAAATGGGAGCAGCTGGCAGGAGTAACCATGACTCTCTTAAGGTAGCCAAATGCCTCGTTACTCTGGGAAATTTATTTGAAAACTCGAGGATATTGTGGCTGGAGTAACTCAGACAACGTTAAGGTTTACATGTTGCATCATTTCGCTTCTGCATTGACTGGCCGCAGTACGAATTAAAGAGAGGAAAGATTCAAAGGAAGGGGAGCATCTGGCAGCAGGAACTATGACTCTCTTAAGGTAGCCAAATGCCTCGTCATCCGGCGAAGTACATTTGCTAACTCGAGAAACTCGTAGTGGGAGTAACTGTGACGACGTTAAGGTGGACATACAGTGGCATATCGGTTCTGTAGGACTGACCATATCAAGTATGATAAAGGCCTAAAGAAAAGGGAGCAGCCGGCAGGAGTAACCATGACTCTCTTAAGGTAGCCAAATGCGTCGTCACTCTGCGAAATTTATTTGAAAACTCGAGGATATCGTCGTTGGAGTAACTCAGACAACGTTAAGGTTTACATGTTGCAGCATTTTGCTTCTGCATTGACTGGCCGCAGTACGAATTAAAGAGAGGAAAAATTCAAGGAAGGGGAGCAGCTCGCAGCAGGAACTATGACTCTCTTAAGGTAGCCAAATACCTCGTCATCCGGCGAAGTACATTTGCTAACTCAAGAAACTCGTAGTGGGTGTCACTGTGACGACGTTTAGGTGGACATACAGTGGCATATCGGTTCTGTAGGACTGGCCATAGCAAGAATGATAATGGCCTAAAGAAATGAGAGCAGCCGGCAGGAGTAACTATGACTCTCTTAAGGTAGTCAAATGCCTCGTCACTCTGAGAAATTTATTTGAAAACTCGAGGATATCGTCGTTGGAGTAACTCAGACAACGTTAAGGTGGACATGTTGCAGCATTTCGCTTCTGCATGGACTGGCTGCAGTACGAATTAAAGAGAGGAAAGATTCAAAGGAAGGGGAGCAGCTAGCAGCAGGAACTATGACTCTCTTAAGGTAGCCAAATGCCTCGTCATCCGGCGAAGTACATTTGCTAACTCGAGAAACTCGTAGTGGGAGTAACTGTGACGACGTTAAGGTGGACATACAGTGGCATATCGGTTCTGTAGGACTGACCATATCAAGTATGATAAAGGCCTAAAGAAAAGGGAGCAGCCGGCAGGAGTAACCATGACTCTCTTAAGGTAGCCAAATGCGTCGTCACTCTGCGAAATTTATTTGAAAACTCGAGGATATCGTCGTTGGAGTAACTCAGACAACGTTAAGGTTTACATGTTGCAGCATTTCGCTTCTGCATTGACTGGCCGCAGTACGAATTAAAGAGAGGAAAGATTCAAGGAAGGGGAGCAGCTCGCAGCAGGAACTATGACTCTCATAAGGTAGCCAAATACCTCGTCATCCGGCGAAGTGCATTTGCTAACTCAAGAAACTCGTAGTGGGTGTCACTGTGACGACGTTTAGGTGGACATACAGTGGCATATCGGTTCTGTAGGACTGGCCATATGAAGTATGATAAAGGCCGAAAGAAATGGGAGCAGCTGGCAGGAGTAACCATGACTCTCTTAAGGTAGTCAAATGCCTCGTCACTCTGCGAAATTTATTTGAAAACTAGAGGATATCGTCGTTAAGTAACTCTGACAACGTTAAGGTGGACATGTTGCAGCATTTCGCTTCTGCGTGGACTGGCCGCAGTACGAATTAAAGAGAGGAATAATTCAAAGAAAGGGGAGCAGCTGGCAAAAGGAACTATGACTCTCTTAAGGTAGCCAAATGCCTCGTTATCCGGCGAAGTACATTTGCTAACTCGAGAAACTCGTAGTGGAAGTAACTGTGACGACGTTTAGGTTGACATACAGTGGCATATCGGTTCTGTAGGACTGGCCATATCAAGAATGATAAAGGCCTAAAGAAATGGGAGCAGCTGGCAGGAGTAACCATGACTCTCTTAAGGTAGCCAAATGCCTCGTTACTCTGGGAAATTTATTTGAAAACTCGAGGATATCGTGGCTGGAGTAACTCAGACAACGTTAAGGTTTACATGTTGCATCATTTCGCTTCTGCATTGACTGGCCGCAGTACGAATTAAAGAGAGGAAAGATTCAAAGGAAGGGGAGCATCTGGCAGCAGGAACTATGACTCTCTTAAGGTAGCCAAATGCCTCGTCATCCGGCGAAGTACATTTGCTAACTCGAGAAACTCGTAGTGGGAGTAACTGTGACGACGTTAAGGTGGACATACAGTGGCATATCGGTTCTGTAGGACTGACCATATCAAGTATGATAAAGGCCTAAAGAAAAGGGAGCAGCCGGCAGGAGTAACCATGACTCTCTTAAGGTAGCCAAATGCGTCGTCACTCTGCGAAATTTATTTGAAAACTCGAGGATATCGTCGTTGGAGTAACTCAGACAACGTTAAGGTTTACATGTTGCAGCATTTTGCTTCTGCATTGACTGGCCGCAGTACGAATTAAAGAGAGGAAAAAATCAAGGAAACGGAGCAGCTCGCAGCAGGAACTATGACTCTCTTAAGGTAGCCAAATACCTCGTCATCCGGCGAAGTGCATTTGCTAACTCAAGAAACTCGTAGTGGGTGTCACTGTGACGACGTTTAGGTGGACATACAGTGGCATATCGGTTCTGTAGGACTGGCCATAGCAAGAATGATAATGGCCTAAAGAAATGAGAGCAGCCGGCAGGAGTAACTATGACTCTCTTAAGGTAGTCAAATGCGTCGTCACTCTGCGAAATTTATTTGAAAACTCGAGGATATCGTCGTTGGAGTAACTCAGACAAAGTTAAGGTGGACATGTTGCAGCATTTCGCTTCTGCATGGACTGGCTGCAGTACGAATTAAAGAGAGGAAAGATTCATAGGAAGGGGAGCAGCTGGCGGCAGGAACTATGACTCTCTTAATGTGGCCTAATGCCTCGTCATTCGGCGAAGTACATTCGCTAACTCAAGAAACTCGTAGTGGAAGTAACTGTGACGACGTTTAGGTTGACATACAGTGGCATATCGGTTCAGTAGGACTGGCCATATCAAGAATGATAAAGGCCTAAAGAAATGGGAGCAGCTGGCAGGAGTAACCATGACTCTCTTAAGGTAGCCAAATGCCTCGTTACTCTGGGAAATTTATTTGTAAACTCGAGGATATCGTCGCTGGAGTAACTCAGACAACGTTAAGGTTTACATGTTGCAGCATTTCGCTTCTGCATTGACTGGCCGCAGTACGAATTAAAGAGAGGAAAGATTCAAAGGAAGGGGAGCAGCTGGCAGCAGGAACTATGACTCTCTTAAGGTAGCCAAATACCTCGTCCTCCGGCGAAGTACTTTTGCTAACTCAAGAAACTCGTAGTGGGAGTCACTGTGACGACGTTTAGGTGGACATACAGTGGCATATCGGTTCTGTAGGACTGACCATATCAAGAATGATAAAGGCCTGAAAAAATGGGAGCAGCCGGCAGGAGTAACTATGACTCTCTTAAGGTAGTCAAATGCCTCGTCACTCTGCGAAATTTATTTGAAAACTAGAGGATATCGTCGTTAAGTAACTCTGACAACGTTAAGGTGGACATGTTGCAGCATTTCGCTTCTGCATGGACTGGCCGCAGTACGAATTAAAGAGAGGAATAATTCAAAGAAAGGGGAGCAGCTGGCAAAAGGAACTATGACTCTCTTAAGGTAGCCAAATGCCTCGTTATCCGGCGAAGTACATTTGCTAACTCGAGAAACTCGTAGTGGAAGTAACTGTGACGACGTTTAGGTTGACATACAGTGGCATATCGGTTCTGTAGGACTGGCCATATCAAGAATGATAAAGGCCTAAAGAAATGGGAGCAGCTGGCAGGAGTAACCATGACTCTCTTAAGGTAGCCAAATGCCTCGTTACTCTGGGAAATTTATTTGAAAACTCGAGGATATCGTGGCTGGAGTAACTCAGACAACGTTAAGGTTTACATGTTGCATCATTTCGCTTCTGCATTGACTGGCCGCAGTACGAATTAAAGAGAGGAAAGATTCAAAGGAAGGGGAGCATCTGGCAGCAGGAACTATGACTCTCTTAAGGTAGCCAAATGCCTCGTCATCCGGCGAAGTACATTTGCTAACTCGAGAAACTCGTAGTGGGAGTAACTGTGACGACGTTAAGGTGGACATACAGTGGCATATCGGTTCTGTAGGACTGACCATATCAAGTATGATAAAGGCCTAAAGAAAAGGGAGCAGCCGGCAGGAGTAACCATGACTCTCTTAAGGTAGCCAAATGCGTCGTCACTCTGCGAAATTTATTTGAAAACTCGAGGATATCGTCGTTGGAGTAACTCAGACAACGTTAAGGTTTACATGTTGCAGCATTTTGCTTCTGCATTGACTGGCCGCAGTACGAATTAAAGAGAGGAAAAATTCAAGGAAGGGGAGCAGCTCGCAGCAGGAACTATGACTCTCTTAAGGTAGCCAAATACCTCGTCATCCGGCGAAGTACATTTGCTAACTCAAGAAACTCGTAGTGGGTGTCACTGTGACGACGTTTAGGTGGACATACAGTGGCATATCGGTTCTGTAGGACTGGCCATAGCAAGAATGATAATGGCCTAAAGAAATGAGAGCAGCCGGCAGGAGTAACTATGACTCTCTTAAGGTAGTCAAATGCCTCGTCACTCTGAGAAATTTATTTGAAAACTCGAGGATATCGTCGTTGGAGTAACTCAGACAACGTTAAGGTGGACATGTTGCAGCATTTCGCTTCTGCATGGACTGGCTGCAGTACGAATTAAAGAGAGGAAAGATTCATAGGAAGGGGAGCAGCTGGCGGCAGGAACTATGACTCTCTTAATGTGGCCTAATGCCTCGTCATTCGGCGAAGTACATTCGCTAACTCAAGAAACTCGTAGTGGAAGTAACTGTGACGACGTTTAGGTTGACATACAGTGGCATATCGGTTCAGTAGGACTGGCCATATCAAGAATGATAAAGGCCTAAAGAAATGGGAGCAGCTGGCAGGAGTAACCATGACTCTCGTAAGGTAGCCAAATGCCTCGTTACTCTGGGAAATTTATTTGTAAACTCGAGGATATCGTCGCTGGAGTAACTCAGACAACGTTAAGGTTTACATGTTGCAGCATTTCGCTTCTGCATTGACTGGCCGCAGTACGAATTAAAGAGAGGAAAGATTCAAAGGAAGGGGAGCAGCTGGCAGCAGGAACTATGACTCTCTTAAGGTAGCCAAATACCTCGTCCTCCGGCGAAGTACTTTTGCTAACTCAAGAAACTCGTAGTGGGAGTCACTGTGACGACGTTTAGGTGGACATACAGTGGCATATCGGTTCTGTAGGACTGACCATATCAAGAATGATAAAGGCCTGAAAAAATGGGAGCAGCCGGCAGGAGTAACTATGACTCTCTTAAGGTAGCCAAATGCCTCGTCACTCTGCAAACTTTATTTGAAAACTCGAGGATATCGTCGTTGGAGCAACTCAGACAACGTTAAGGTGGACATGTTGCAGCATTTCGCTTCTGCATGGAGTGGCCGCAGTACGAATTAAAGAGAGGAAAATTTCAAAGGAAGGGGAGCAGCTAGCAGCAGGAACTATGACTCTCTTAAGGTAGCCAAATGCCTCGTCATCCGGCGAAGTACATTTGCTAACTCGAGAAACTCGTAGTGGGAGTAACTGTGACGACGTTAAGGTGGACATACAGTGGCATATCGGTTCTGTAGGACTGACCATATCAAGAATGATAAAGGCCTAAAGAAATGGGAGCAGCTGGCAGGAGTAACCATGACTCTCTTAAGGTAGCCAAATGCCTCGTTACTCTGGGAAATTTATTTGTAAACTCGAGGATATCGTCGCTGGAGTAACTCAGGCAACGTTAAGGTTTACATGTTGCAGCATTTCGCTTCTGCATTGACTGGCCGCAGTACAAATTAAAGAGAGGAAAGATTCAAAGGAAGGGGAGCAGCTGGCAGCAGGAACTATGACTCTCTTAAGGTAGCCAAATACCTCGTCCTCCGGCGAAGTACTTTTGCTAACTCAAGAAACTCGTAGTGGGAGTCACTGTGACGACGTTTAGGAGGACATACAGTGGCATATCGGTTCTGTAGGACTGACCATATCAAGAATGATAAAGGCCTGAAAAAATGGGAGCAGCCGGCAGGAGTAACTATGACTCTCTTAAGGTAGCCAAATGCCTCGTCACTCTGCAAACTTTATTTGAAAACTCGAGGATATCGTCGTTGGAGCAACTCAGACAACGTTAAGGTGGACATGTTGCAGCATTTCGCTTCTGCATGGAGTGGCCGCAGTACGAATTAAAGAGAGGAAAATTTCAAAGGAAGGGGAGCAGCTAGCAGCAGGAACTATGACTCTCTTAAGGTAGCCAAATCCCTCGTCATCCGGCGAAGTACATTTGCTAACTCGAGAAACTCGTAGTGGGAGTAACTGTGACGACGTTAAGGTGGACATACAGTGGCATATCGGTTCTGTAGGACTGACCATATCAAGTATGATAAAGGCCTAAAGAAATGGGAGCAGCCGGCAGGAGTAACCATGACTCTCTTAAGGTAGCCAAATGCGTCGTCACTCTGCGAAATTTATTTGAAAACTCGAGGATATCGTCGTTGGAGTAACTCAGACAACGTTAAGGTTTACATGTTGCAGCATTTCGCTTCTGCATTGACTGGCCGCAGTACGAATTAAAGAGAGGAAAGATTCAAGGAAGGGGAGCAGCTCGCAGCAGGAACTATGACTCTCTTAAGGTAGCCAAATACCTCGTCATCCGGCGAAGTACATTTGCTAACTCAAGAAACTCGTAGTGGGTGTCACTGTGACGACGTTTAGGTGGACATACAGTGGCATATCGGTTCTGTAGGACTGGCCATATCAAGTATGATAAAGGCCTAAAGAAATGGGAGCAGCTGGCAGTAGTAACCATGACTCTCTTAAGGTAGTCAAATGCCTCGTCACTCTGCGAAATTTATTTGAAAACTAGAGGATATCGTCGTTAAGTAACTCTGACAACGTTAAGGTGGACATGTTGCAGCATTTCGCTTCTGCATGGACTGGCCGCAGTACGAATTAAAGAGAGGAATAATTCAAAGAAAGGGGAGCAGCTGGCAAAAGGAACTATGACTCTCTTAAGGTAGCCAAATGCCTCGTTATCCGGCGAAGTACATTTGCTAACTCGAGAAACTCGTAGTGGAAGTAACTGTGACGACGTTTAGGTTGACATACAGTGGCATATCGGTTCTGTAGGACTGGCCATATCAAGAATGATAAAGGCCTAAAGAAATGGGAGCAGCTGGCAGGAGTAACCATGACTCTCTTAAGGTAGCCAAATGCCTCGTTACTCTGGGAAATTTATTTGAAAACTCGAGGATATCGTGGCTGGAGTAACTCAGACAACGTTAAGGTTTACATGTTGCATCATTTCGCTTCTGCATTGACTGGCCGCAGTACGAATTAAAGAGAGGAAAGATTCAAAGGAAGGGGAGCATCTGGCAGCAGGAACTATGACTCTCTTAAGGTAGCCAAATGCCTCGCCATCCGGCGAAGTACATTTGCTAACTCGAGAAACTCGTAGTGGGAGTAACTGTGACGACGTTAAGGTGGACATACAGTGGCATATCGGTTCTGTAGGACTGACCATATCAAGTATGATAAAGGCCTAAAGAAAAGGGAGCAGCCGGCAGGAGTAACCATGACTCTCTTAAGGTAGCCAAATGCGTCGTCACTCTGCGAAATTTATTTGAAAACTCGAGGATATCGTCGTTGGAGTAACTCAGACAACGTTAAGGTTTACATGTTGCAGCATTTCGCTTCTGCATTGACTGGCCGCAGTACGAATTAAAGAGAGGAAAAATTCAAGGAAGGGGAGCAGCTCGCAGCAGGAACTATGACTCTCTTAAGGTAGCCAAATACCTCGTCATCCGGCGAAGTACATTTGCTAACTCAAGAAACTCGTAGTGGGTGTCACTGTGACGACGTTTAGGTGGACATACAGTGGCATATCGGTTCTGTAGGACTGGCCATAGCAAGAATGATAATGGCCTAAAGAAATGAGAGCAGCCGGCAGGAGTAACTATGACTCTCTTAAGGTAGTCAAATGCCTCGTCACTCTGAGAAATTTATTTGAAAACTCGAGGATATCGTCGTTGGAGTAACTCAGACAACGTTAAGGTGGACATGTTGCAGCATTTCGCTTCTGCATGGACTGGCTGCAGTACGAATTAAAGAGAGGAAAGATTCATAGGAAGGGGAGCAGCTGGCGGTAGGAACTATGACTCTCTTAATGTGGCCTAATGCCTCGTCATTCGGCGAAGTACATTCGCTAACTCAAGAAACTCGTAGTGGAAGTAACTGTGACGACGTTTAGGTTGACATACAGTGGCATATCGGTTCAGTAGGACTGGCCATATCAAGAATGATAAAGGCCTAAAGAAATGGGAGCAGCTGGCAGGAGTAACCATGACTCTCTTAAGGTAGCCAAATGCCTCGTTACTCTGGGAAATTTATTTGTAAACTCGAGGATATCGTCGCTGGAGTAACTCAGACAACGTTAAGGTTTACATGTTGCAGCATTTCGCTTCTGCATTGACTGGCCGCAGTACGAATTAAAGAGAGGAAAGATTCAAAGGAAGGGGAGCAGCTGGCAGCAGGAACTATGACTCTCTTAAGGTAGCCAAATACCTCGTCCTCCGGCGAAGTACTTTTGCTAACTCAAGAAACTCGTAGTGGGAGTCACTGTGACGACGTTTAGGTGGACATACAGTGGCATATCGGTTCTGTAGGACTGACCATATCAAGAATGATAAAGGCCTGAAAAAATGGGAGCAGCCGGCAGGAGTAACTATGACTCTCTTAAGGTAGCCAAATGCCTCGTCACTCTGCAAACTTTATTTGAAAACTCGAGGATATCGTCGGTGGAGCAACTCAGACAACGTTAAGGTGGACATGTTGCAGCATTTCGCTTCTGCATGGAGTGGCCGCAGTACGAATTAAAGAGAGGAAAATTTCAAAGGAAGGGGAGCAGCTAGCAGCAGGAACTATGACTCTCTTAAGGTAGCCAAATGCCTCGTTACTCTGGGAAATTTATTTGAAAACTAGAGGATATCGTCGTTAAGTAACTCTGACAACGTTAAGGTGGACATGTTGCAGCATTTCGCTTCTGCATGGACTGGCCGCAGTACGAATTAAAGAGAGGAATAATTCAAAGAAAGGGGAGCAGCTGGCAAAAGGAACTATGACTCTCTTAATGTAGCCAAATGCCTCGTTATCCGGCGAAGTACATTTGCTAACTCGAGAAACTCGTAGTGGAAGTAACTGTGACGACGTTTAGGTTGACATACAGTGGCATATCGGTTCTGTAGGACTGGCCATATCAAGAATGATAAAGGCCTAAAGAAATGGGAGCAGCTGGCAGGAGTAACCATGACTCTCTTAAGGTAGCCAAATGCCTCGTTACTCTGGGAAATTTATTTGAAAACTCGAGGATATCGTGGCTGGAGTAACTCAGACAACGTTAAGGTTTACATGTTGCATCATTTCGCTTCTGCATTGACTGGCCGCAGTACGAATTAAAGAGAGGAAAGATTCAAAGGAAGGGGAGCATCTGGCAGCAGGAATTATGACTCTCTTAAGGTAGCCAAATACCTCGTCATCCGGCGAAGTACATTTGCTAACTCATGAATCTCGTAGTGGGTGTCACTGTGACGACGTTTAGGTGGACATACAGTGGCATATCGGTTCTGTAGGACTGACCATATCAAGAATGATAAATGCCTGAAAAAATGGGAGCAGCCGGCAGGAGTAACTATGACTCTCTTAAGGTAGCCAAATGCCTCGTCACTCTGCAAAATTTATTTGAAAACTCGGGGATATCGTCGTTGGAGTAACTCAGACAACGTTAAGGTAAACATGTTGCAGCATTTCGCTTCTGCATGGACTGGCCGCAGTACGAATTAAAGAGAGGAAAAGTTCAAAGGAAGGGGAGCAGCTGGCGGCAGGAACTATGACTCTCTTAAGGTAGCCAAATACCTCGTCATCCGGCGAAGTACATTTGCTAACTCATGAATCTCGTAGTGGGTGTCACTGTGACGACGTTTAGGTGGACATACAGTGGGATATCGGTTCTGTAGGACTGACCATATCAAGAATGATAAAGGCCTAAAGAAATGGGAGCAGCTGGCAGGAGTAACCATGACTCTCTTAAGGTAGCCAAATGCCTCGTTACTCTGGGAAATTTATTTGAAAACTCGAGGATATCGTGGCTGGAGTAACTCAGACAACGTTAAGGTTTACATGTTGCATCATTTCGCTTCTGCATTGACTGGCCGCAGTACGAATTAAAGAGAGGAAAGATTCAAAGGAAGGGGAGCATCTGGCAGCAGGAACTATGACCCTCTTAAGGTAGCCAAATGCCTCGTCATCCGGCGAAGTACATTTGCTAACTCGAGAAACTCGTAGTGGGAGTAACTGTGACGACGTTAAGGTGGACATACAGTGGCATATCGGTTCTGTAGGACTGACCATATCAAGTATGATAAAGGCCTAAAGAAATGGGAGCAGCCGGCAGGAGTAACCATGACTCTCTTAAGGTAGCCAAATGCGTCGTCACTCTGCGAAATTTATTTGAAAACTCGAGGATATCGTCGTTGGAGTAACTCAGACAACGTTAAGGTTTACATGTTGCAGCATTTCGCTTCTGCATTGACTGGCCGCAGTACGAATTAAAGAGAGGAAAGATTCAAGGAAGGGGAGCAGCTCGCAGCAGGAACTATGACTCTCTTAAGGTAGCCAAATACCTCGTCATCAGGCGAAGTACATTTGCTAACTCAAGAAACTCGTAGTGGGTGTCACTGTGACGACGTTTAGGTGGACATACAGTGGCATATCGGTTCTGTAGGACTGGCCATATCAAGTATGATAAAGGCCTAAAGAAATGGGAGCAGCTGGCAGGAGTAACCATGACTCTCTTAAGGTAGTCAAATGCCTCGTCACTCTGCCAAATTTATTTGAAAACTAGAGGATATCGTCGTTAAGTAACTCAGACAACGTTAAGGTGGACATGTTGCAGCATTTCGCTTCTGCATGGACTGGCCGCAGTACGAATTAAAGAGAGGAATAATTCAAAGAAAGGGGAGCAGCTGGCAAAAGGAACTATGATTCTCTTAAGGTAGCCAAATGCCTCGTTATCCGGCGAAGTACATTTGCTAACTCGAGAAACTCGTAGTGGAAGTAACTGTGACGACGTTTAGGTTGACATACAGTGGCATATCGGTTCTGTAGGACTGGCCATATCAAGAATGATAAAGGCCTAAAGAAATGGGAGCAGCTGGCAGGAGTAACCATGACTCTCTTAAGGTAGCCAAATGCCTCGTTACTCTGGGAAATTTATTTGAAAACTCGAGGATATCGTGGCTGGAGTAACTCAGACAACGTTAAGGTTTACATGTTGCATCATTTCGCTTCTGCACTGACTGGCCGCAGTACGAATTAAAGAGAGGAAAGATTCAAAGGAAGGGGAGCATCTGGCAGCAGGAATTATGACTCTCTTAAGGTAGCCAAATACCTCGTCATCCGGCGAAGTACATTTGCTAACTCATGAATCTCGTAGTGGGTGTCACTGTGACGACGTTTAGGTGGACATACAGTGGCATATCGGTTCTGTAGGACTGACCATATCAAGAATGATAAATGCCTGAAAAAATGGGAGCAGCCGGCAGGAGTAACTATGACTCTCTTAAGGTAGCCAAATGCCTCGTCACTCTGCAAAATTTATTTGAAAACTCGGGGATATCGTCGTTGGAGTAACTCAGACAACGTTAAGGTAAACATGTTGCAGCATTTCGCTTCTGCATGGACTGGCCGCAGTACGAATTAAAGAGAGGAAAAGTTCAAAGGAAGGGGAGCAGCTGGCGGCAGGAACTATGACTCTCTTAAGGTAGCCAAATACCTCGTCATCCGGCGAAGTACATTTGCTAACTCATGAATCTCGTAGTGGGTGTCACTGTGACGACGTTTAGGTGGACATACAGTGGGATATCGGTTCTGTAGGACTGACCATATCAAGAATGATAAAGGCCTAAAGAAATGGGAGCAGCTGGCAGGAGTAACCATGACTCTCTTAAGGTAGCCAAATGCCTCGTTACTCTGGGAAATTTATTTGAAAACTCGAGGATATCGTGGCTGGAGTAACTCAGACAACGTTAAGGTTTACATGTTGCATCATTTCGCTTCTGCATTGACTGGCCGCAGTACGAATTAAAGAGAGGAAAGATTCAAAGGAAGGGGAGCATCTGGCAGCAGGAACTATGACCCTCTTAAGGTAGCCAAATGCCTCGTCATCCGGCGAAGTACATTTGCTAACTCGAGAAACTCGTAGTGGGAGTAACTGTGACGACGTTAAGGTGGACATACAGTGGCATATCGGTTCTGTAGGACTGACCATATCAAGTATGATAAAGGCCTAAAGAAATGGGAGCAGCCGGCAGGAGTAACCATGACTCTCTTAAGGTAGCCAAATGCGTCGTCACTCTGCGAAATTTATTTGAAAACTCGAGGATATCGTCGTTGGAGTAACTCAGACAACGTTAAGGTTTACATGTTGCAGCATTTCGCTTCTGCATTGACTGGCCGCAGTACGAATTAAAGAGAGGAAAGATTCAAGGAAGGGGAGCAGCTCGCAGCAGGAACTATGACTCTCTTAAGGTAGCCAAATACCTCGTCATCCGGCGAAGTACATTTGCTAACTCAAGAAACTCGTAGTGGGTGTCACTGTGACGACGTTTAGGTGGACATACAGTGGCATATCGGTTCTGTAGGACTGGCCATATCAAGTATGATAAAGGCCTAAAGAAATGGGAGCAGCTGGCAGGAGTAACCATGACTCTCTTAAGGTAGTCAAATGCCTCGTCACTCTGCGAAATTTATTTGAAAACTAGAGGATATCGTCGTTAAGTAACTCTGACAACGTTAAGGTGGACATGTTGCAGCATTTCGCTTCTGCATGGACTGGCCGCAGTACGAATTAAAGAGAGGAATAATTCAAAGAAAGGGGAGCAGCTGGCAAAAGGAACTATGATTCTCTTAAGGTAGCCAAATGCCTCGTTATCCGGCGAAGTACATTTGCTAACTCGAGAAACTCGTAGTGGAAGTAACTGTGACGACGTTTAGGTTGACATACAGTGGCATATCGGTTCTGTAGGACTGGCCATATCAAGAATGATAAAGGCCTAAAGAAATGGGAGCAGCTGGCAGGAGTAACCACGACTCTCTTAAGGTAGCCAAATGCCTCGTTACTCTGGGAAATTTATTTGAAAACTCGAGGATATCGTGGCTGGAGTAACTCAGACAACGTTAAGATTTACATGTTGCATCATTTCGCTTCTGCATTGACTGGCCGCAGTACGAATTAAAGAGAGGAAAGATTCAAAGGAAGGGGAGCATCTGGCAGCAGGAACTATGACTCTCTTAAGGTAGCCAAATGCCTCGTCATCCGGCGAAGTACATTTGCTAACTCGAGAAACTCGTAGTGGGAGTAACTGTGACGACGTTAAGGTGGACATACAGTGGCATATCGGTTCTGTAGGGCTGACCATATCAAGTATGATAAAGGCCTAAAGAAATGGGAGCAGCCGGCAGGAGTAACCATGACTCTCTTAAGGTAGCCAAATGCGTCGTCACTCTGCGAAATTTATTTGAAAACTCGAGGATATCGTCGTTGGAGTAACTCAGACAACGTTAAGGTTTACATGTTGCAGCATTTCGCTTCTGCATTGACTGGCCGCAGTACGAATTAAAGAGAGGAAAGATTCAAGGAAGGGGAGCAGCTCGCAGCAGGAACTATGACTCTCTTAAGGTAGCCAAATACCTCGTCATCAGGCGAAGTACATTTGCTAACTCAAGAAACTCGTAGTGGGTGTCACTGTGACGACGTTTAGGTGGACATACAGTGGCATATCGGTTCTGTAGGACTGGCCATATCAAGTATGATAAAGGCCTAAAGAAATGGGAGCAGCTGGCAGGAGTAACCATGACTCTCTTAAGGTAGTCAAATGCCTCGTCACTCTGCGAAATTTATTTGAAAACTAGAGGATATCGTCGTTAAGTAACTCAGACAACGTTAAGGTGGACATGTTGCAGCATTTCGCTTCTGCATGGACTGGCCGCAGTACGAATTAAAGAGAGGAATAATTCAAAGAAAGGGGAGCAGCTGGCAAAAGGAACTATGATTCTCTTAAGGTAGCCAAATGCCTCGTTATCCGGCGAAGTACATTTGCTATCTCGAGAAACTCGTAGTGGAAGTAACTGTGACGACGTTTAGGTTGACATACAGTGGCATATCGGTTCTGTAGGACTGGCCATATCAAGAATGATAAAGGCCTAAAGAAATGGGAGCAGCTGGCAGGAGTAACCATGACTCTCTTAAGGTAGCCAAATGCCTCGTTACTCTGGGAAATTTATTTGAAAACTCGAGGATATCGTGGCTGGAGTAACTCAGACAACGTTAAGGTTTACATGTTGCATCATTTCGCTTCTGCACTGACTGGCCGCAGTACGAATTAAAGAGAGGAAAGATTCAAAGGAAGGGGAGCATCTGGCAGCAGGAATTATGACTCTCTTAAGGTAGCCAAATACCTCGTCATCCGGCGAAGTACATTTGCTAACTCATGAATCTCGTAGTGGGTGTCACTGTGACGACGTTTAGGTGGACATACAGTGGCATATCGGTTCTGTAGGACTGACCATATCAAGAATGATAAATGCCTGAAAAAATGGGAGCAGCCGGCAGGAGTAACTATGACTCTCTTAAGGTAGCCAAATGCCTCGTCACTCTGCAAAATTTATTTGAAAACTCGGGGATATCGTCGTTGGAGTAACTCAGACAACGTTAAGGTAAACATGTTGCAGCATTTCGCTTCTGCATGGACTGGCCGCAGTACGAATTAAAGAGAGGAAAAGTTCAAAGGAAGGGGAGCAGCTGGCGGCAGGAACTATGACTCTCTTAAGGTAGCCAAATACCTCGTCATCCGGCGAAGTACATTTGCTAACTCATGAATCTCGTAGTGGGTGTCACTGTGACGACGTTTAGGTGGACATACAGTGGGATATCGGTTCTGTAGGACTGACCATATCAAGAATGATAAAGGCCTAAAGAAATGGGAGCAGCTGGCAGGAGTAACCATGACTCTCTTAAGGTAGCCAAATGCCTCGTTACTCTGGGAAATTTATTTGAAAACTCGAGGATATCGTGGCTGGAGTAACTCAGACAACGTTAAGGTTTACATGTTGCATCATTTCGCTTCTGCATTGACTGGCCGCAGTACGAATTAAAGAGAGGAAAGATTCAAAGGAAGGGGAGCATCTGGCAGCAGGAACTATGACCCTCTTAAGGTAGCCAAATGCCTCGTCATCCGGCGAAGTACATTTGCTAACTCGAGAAACTCGTAGTGGGAGTAACTGTGACGACGTTAAGGTGGACATACAGTGGCATATCGGTTCTGTAGGACTGACCATATCAAGTATGATAAAGGCCTAAAGAAATGGGAGCAGCCGGCAGGAGTAACCATGACTCTCTTAAGGTAGCCAAATGCGTCGTCACTCTGCGAAATTTATTTGAAAACTCGAAGATATCGTCGTTGGAGTAACTCAGACAACGTTAAGGTTTACATGTTGCAGCATTTCGCTTCTGCATTGACTGGCCGCAGTACGAATTAAAGAGAGGAAAGATTCAAGGAAGGGGAGCAGCTCGCAGCAGGAACTATGACTCTCTTAAGGTAGCCAAATACCTCGTCATCCGGCGAAGTACATTTGCTAACTCAAGAAACTCGTAGTGGGTGTCACTGTGACGACGTTTAGGTGGACATACAGTGGCATATCGGTTCTGTAGGACTGGCCATATCAAGTATGATAAAGGCCTAAAGAAATGGGAGCAGCTGGCAGGAGTAACCATGACTCTCTTAAGGTAGTCAAATGCCTCGTCACTCTGCGAAATTTATTTGAAAACTAGAGGATATCGTCGTTAAGTAACTCTGACAACGTTAAGGTGGACATGTTGCAGCATTTCGCTTCTGCATGGACTGGCCGCAGTACGAATTAAAGAGAGGAATAATTCAAAGAAAGGGGAGCAGCTGGCAAAAGGAACTATGATTCTCTTAAGGTAGCCAAATGCCTCGTTATCCGGCGAAGTACATTTGCTAACTCGAGAAACTCGTAGTGGAAGTAACTGTGACGACGTTTAGGTTGACATACAGTGGCATATCGGTTCTGTAGGACTGGCCATATCAAGAATGATAAAGGCCTAAAGAAATGGGAGCAGCTGGCAGGAGTAACCACGACTCTCTTAAGGTAGCCAAATGCCTCGTTACTCTGGGAAATTTATTTGAAAACTCGAGGATATCGTGGCTGGAGTAACTCAGACAACGTTAAGATTTACATGTTGCATCATTTCGCTTCTGCATTGACTGGCCGCAGTACGAATTAAAGAGAGGAAAGATTCAAAGGAAGGGGAGCATCTGGCAGCAGGAACTATGACTCTCTTAAGGTAGCCAAATGCCTCGTCATCCGGCGAAGTACATTTGCTAACTCGAGAAACTCGTAGTGGGAGTAACTGTGACGACGTTAAGGTGGACATACAGTGGCATATCGGTTCTGTAGGACTGACCATATCATAAATTATAAATGCCTGAAAAAATGGGAGCAGCCGGCTCGAGTAACTATGACTCCCTTAGGGTAGCCAAATGCGTCGTCACTCTGCGAAATTTATTTGAAAACTCGAGGATATCGTCGTTGGAGTAACTCAGACAACGTTAAGGTTTACATGTTGCAGCATTTCGCTTCTGCATTGACTGGCCGCAGTACGAATTAAGGAGAGGAAAGATTCAAGGAAGGGGAGCAGCTCGCAGCAGGAACTATGACTCTCTTAAGGTAGCCAAATACCTCGTCATCCGGCGAAGTACATTTGCTAACTCAAGAAACTCGTAGTGGGTGTCACTGTGACGACGTTTAGGTGGACATACAGTGGCATATCGGTTCTGTAGGACTGGCCATATCAAGTATGATAAAGGCCTAAAGAAATGGGAGCAGCTGGCAGGAGTAACCATGACTCTCTTAAAGTAGTCAAATGCCTCGTCACTCTGCGAAATTTATTTGAAAACTAGAGGATATCGTCGTTAAGTAACTCTGACAACGTTAAGGTTTACATGTTGCAGCATTTCGCTTCTGCGTTGACTGGCCGCAGTACGAATTAAGGAGAGGAAAGATTCAAGGAAGGGGAGCAGCTCGCAGCAGGAACTATGACTCTCTTAAGGTAGCCAAATACCTCGTCATCCGGCGAAGTACATTTGCTAACTCAAGAAACTCGTAGTGGGTGTCACTGTGACGACGTTTAGGTGGACATACAGTGGCATATCGGTTCTGTAGGACTGGCCATATCAAGTATGATAAAGGCCTAAAGAAATGGGAGCAGCTGGCAGGAGTAACCATGACTCTCTTAAGGTAGCCAAATGCCTCGTTACTCTGGGAAATTTATTTGAAAACTCGAGGATATCGTGGCTGGAGTAACTCAGACAACGTTAAGGTTTACATGTTGCATCATTTCGCTTCTGCATTGACTGGCCGCAGTACGAATTAAAGAGAGGAAAGATTCAAAGGAAGGGGAGCATCTGGCAGCAGGAACTATGACTCTCTTAAGGTAGCCAAATGCCTCGTCATCCGGCGAAGTACATTTGCTAACTCGAGAAACTCGTAGTGGGAGTAACTGTGACGACGTTAAGGTGGACATACAGTGGCATATCGGTTCTGTAGGACTGACCATATCAAGTATGATAAAGGCCTAAAGAAATGGGAGCAGCCGGCAGGAGTAACCATGACTCTCTTAAGGTAGCCAAATGCGTCGTCACTCTGCGAAATTTATTTGAAAACTCGAGGATATCGTCGTTGGAGTAACTCAGACAACGTTAAGATTTACATGTTGCAGCATTTCGCTTCTGCATTGACTGGCCGCAGTACGAATTAAAGAGAGGAAAGATTCAAGGAAGGGGAGCAGCTCGCAGCAGGAACTATGACTCTCTTAAGGTAGCCAAATACCTCGTCATCCGGCGAAGTACATTTGCTAACTCAAGAAACTCGTAGTGGGTGTCACTGTGACGACGTTTAGGTGGACATACAGTGGCATATCGGTTCTGTAGGACTGGCCATATCAAGTATGATAAAGGCCTAAAGAAATGGGAGCAGCTGGCAGGAGTAACCATGACTCTCTTAAGGTAGTCAAATGCCTCGTCACTCTGCGAAATTTATTTGAAAACTAGAGGATATCGTCGTTAAGTAACTCTGACAACGTTAAGGTAAACATGTTGCAGCATTTCGCTTCTGCATGGACTGGCCGCAGTACGAATTAAAGAGAGGAAAAGTTCAAAGGAAGGGGAGCAGCTGGCGGCAGGAACTATGACTCTCTTAAGGTAGCCAAATACCTCGTCATCCGGCGAAGTACATTTGCTAACTCATGAATCTCGTAGTGGGTGTCACTGTGACGACGTTTAGGTGGACATACAGTGGGATATCGGTTCTGTAGGACTGACCATATCAAGAATGATAAAGGCCTAAAGAAATGGGAGCAGCTGGCAGGAGTAACCATGACTCTCTTAAGGTAGCCAAATGCCTCGTTACTCTGGGAAATTTATTTGAAAACTCGAGGATATCGTGGCTGGAGTAACTCAGACAACGTTAAGGTTTACATGTTGCATCATTTCGCTTCTGCATTGACTGGCCGCAGTACGAATTAAAGAGAGGAAAGATTCAAAGGAAGGGGAGCATCTGGCAGCAGGAACTATGACCCTCTTAAGGTAGCCAAATGCCTCGTCATCCGGCGAAGTACATTTGCTAACTCGAGAAACTCGTAGTGGGAGTAACTGTGACGACGTTAAGGTGGACATACAGTGGCATATCGGTTCTGTAGGACTGACCATATCAAGTATGATAAAGGCCTAAAGAAATGGGAGCAGCCGGCAGGAGTAACCATGACTCTCTTAAGGTAGCCAAATGCGTCGTCACTCTGCGAAATTTATTTGAAAACTCGAGGATATCGTCGTTGGAGTAACTCAGACAACGTTAAGGTTTACATGTTGCAGCATTTCGCTTCTGCATTGACTGGCCGCAGTACGAATTAAAGAGAGGAAAGATTCAAGGAAGGGGAGCAGCTCGCAGCAGGAACTATGACTCTCTTAAGGTAGCCAAATACCTCGTCATCCGGCGAAGTACATTTGCTAACTCAAGAAACTCGTAGTGGGTGTCACTGTGACGACGTTTAGGTGGACATACAGTGGCATATCGGTTCTGTAGGACTGGCCATATCAAGTATGGTAAAGGCCTAAAGAAATGGGAGCAGCTGGCAGGAGTAACCATGACTCTCTTAAGGTAGTCAAATGCCTCGTCACTCTGCGAAATTTATTTGAAAACTAGAGGATATCGTCGTTAAGTAACTCTGACAACGTTAAGGTAAACATGTTGCAGCATTTCACTTCTGCATGGACTGGCCGCAGTACGAATTAAAGAGAGGAAAAGTTCAAAGGAAGGGGAGCAGCTGGCGGCAGGAACTATGACTCTCTTAAGGTAGCCAAATACCTCGTCATCCGGCGAAGTACATTTGCTAACTCATGAATCTCGTAGTGGGTGTCACTGTGACGACGTTTAGGTGGACATACAATGGGATATCGGTTCTGTAGGACTGACCATATCAAGAATGATAAATGCCTGAAAAAATGGGAGCAGCCGGCAGGAGTAACTATGACTCTCTTAAGGTAGCCAAATGCCTCGTCACTCTGCAAAATTTATTTGAAAACTCGGGGATATCGTCGTTGGAGTAACTCAGACAACGTTAAGGTAAACATGTTGCAGCATTTCGCTTCTGCATGGACTGGCCGCAGTACGAATTAAAGAGAGGAAAAGTTCAAAGGAAGGGGAGCAGCTGGCGGCAGGAACTATGACTCTCTTAAGGTAGCCAAATACCTCGTCATCAGGCGAAGTACATTTGCTAACTCATGAATCTCGTAGTGGGTGTCACTGTGACGACGTTTAGGTGGACATACAGTGGGATATCGGTTCTGTAGGACTGACCATATCAAGAATGATAAAGGCCTAAAGAAATGGGAGCAGCTGGCAGGAGTAACCATGACTCTCTTAAGGTAGCCAAATGCCTCGTTACTCTGGGAAATTTATTTGAAAACTCGAGGATATCGTGGCTGGAGTAACTCAGACAACGTTAAGGTTTACATGTTGCATCATTTCGCTTCTGCATTGACTGGCCGCAGTACGAATTAAAGAGAGGAAAGATTCAAAGGAAGGGGAGCATCTGGCAGCAGGAACTATTACCCTCTTAAGGTAGCCAAATGCCTCGTCATCCGGCGAAGTACATTTGCTAACTCGAGAAACTCGTAGTGGGAGTAACTGTGACGACGTTAAGGTGGACATACAGTGGCATATCGGTTCTGTAGGACTGACCATATCAAGTATGATAAAGGCCTAAAGAAATGGGAGCAGCCGGCAGGAGTAACCATGACTCTCTTAAGGTAGCCAAATGCGTCGTCACTCTGCGAAATTTATTTGAAAACTCGAGGATATCGTCGTTGGAGTAACTCAGACAACGTTAAGGTTTACATGTTGCAGCATTTCGCTTCTGCATTGACTGGCCGCAGTACGAATTAAAGAGAGGAAAGATTCAAGGAAGGGGAGCAGCTCGCAGCAGGAACTATGACTCTCTTAAGGTAGCCAAATACCTCGTCATCCGGCGAAGTACATTTGCTAACTCAAGAAACTCGTAGTGGGTGTCACTGTGACGACGTTTAGGTGGACATACAGTGGCATATCGGTTCTGTAGGACTGGCCATATCAAGTATGATAAAGGCCTAAAGAAATGGGAGCAGCTGGCAGGAGTAACCATGACTCTCTTAAAGTAGTCAAATGCCTCGTCACTCTGCGAAATTTATTTGAAAACTAGAGGATATCGTCGTTAAGTAACTCTGACAACGTTAAGGTGGACATGTTGCAGCATTTCACTTCTGCATGGACTGGCCGCAGTACGAATTAAAGAGAGGAATAATTCAAAGAAAGGGGAGCAGCTGGCAAAAGGAACTATGACTCTCTTAAGGTAGCCAAATGCCTCGTTATCCGGCGAAGTACATTTGCTAACTCGAGAAACTCGTAGTGGAAGTAACTGTGACGACGTTTAGGTTGACATACAGTGGCATATCGGTTCTGTAGGACTGGCCATATCAAGAATGATAAAGGCCTAAAGAAATGGGAGCAGCTGGCAGGAGTAACCATGACTCTCTTAAGGTAGCCAAATGCCTCGTTACTCTGGGAAATTTATTTGAAAACTCGAGGATATCGTGGCTGGAGTAACTCAGACAACGTTAAGGTTTACATGTTGCATCATTTCGCTTCTGCATTGACTGGCCGCAGTACGAATTAAAGAGAGGAAAGATTCAAAGGAAGGGGAGCATCTGGCAGCAGGAACTATGACTCTCTTAAGGTAGCCAAATGCCTCGTCATCCGGCGAAGTACATTTGCTAACTCGAGAAACTCGTAGTGGGAGTAACTGTGACGACGTTAAGGTGGACATACAGTGGCATATCGGTTCTGTAGGACTGACCATATCAAGTATGATAAAGGCCTAAAGAAATGGGAGCAGCCGGCAGGAGTAACCATGACTCTCTTAAGGTAGCCAAATGCGTCGTCACTCTGCGAAATTTATTTGAAAACTCGAGGATATCGTCGTTGGAGTAACTCAGACAACGTTAAGGTTTACATGTTGCAGCATTTCGCTTCTGCATTGACTGGCCGCAGTACGAATTAAAGAGAGGAAAGATTCAAGGAAGGGGAGCAGCTCGCAGCAGGAACTATGACTCTCTTAAGGTAGCCAAATACCTCGTCATCCGGCGAAGTACATTTGCTAACTCAAGAAACTCGTAGTGGGTATCACTGTGACGACGTTTAGGTGGACATACAGTGGCATATCGGTTCTGTAGGACTGGCCATATCAAGTATGATAAAGGCCTAAAGAAATGGGAGCAGCTGGCAGGAGTAACCATGACTCTCTTAAGGTAGCCAAATGCATCGTCACTCTGCGAAATTTATTTGAAAACTAGAGGATATCGTCGTTAAGTAACTCTGACAACGTTAAGGTGGACATGTTGCAGCATTTCGCTTCTGCATGGACTGGCCGCAGTACGAATTAAAGAGAGGAATAATTCAAAGAAAGGGGAGCAGCTGGCAAAAGGAACTATGACTCTCTTAAGGTAGCCAAATGCCTCGTTATCCGGCGAAGTACATTTGCTAACTCGAGAAACTCGTAGTGGAAGTAACTGTGACGACGTTTAGGTTGACATACAGTGGCATATCGGTTCTGTAGGACTGGCCATATCAAGAATGATAAAGGCCTAAAGAAATGGGAGCAGCTGGCAGGAGTAACCATGACTCTCTTAAGGTAGCCAAATGCCTCGTTACTCTGGGAAATTTATTTGAAAACTCGAGGATATCGTGGCTGGAGTAACTCAGACAACGTTAAGGTTTACATGTTGCATCATTTCGCTTCTGCATTGACTGGCCGCAGTACGAATTAAAGAGAGGAAAGATTCAAAGGAAGGGGAGCATCTGGCAGCAGGAACTATGACTCTCTTAAGGTAGCCAAATACCTCGTCATCCGGCGAAGTACATTTGCTAACTCATGAATCTCGTAGTGGGTGTCACTGTGACGACGTTTAGGTGGACATACAGTGGCATATCGGTTCTGTAGGACTGGCCATATCAAGTATGATAAAGGCCTAAAGAAATGGGAGCAGCTGGCAGGAGTAACCATGACTCTCTTAAGGTAGTCAAATGCCTCGTCACTCTGCGAAATTTATTTGAAAACTAGAGGATATCGTCGTTAAGTAACTCTGACAACGTTAAGGTAAACATGTTGCAGCATTTCACTTCTGCATGGACTGGCCGCAGTACGAATTAAAGAGAGGAAAAGTTCAAAGGAAGGGGAGCAGCTGGCGGCAGGAACTATGACTCTCTTAAGGTAGCCAAATACCTCGTCATCCGGCGAAGTACATTTGCTAACTCATGAATCTCGTAGTGGGTGTCACTGTGACGACGTTTAGGTGGACATACAGTGGGATATCGGTTCTGTAGGACTGACCATATCAAGAATGATAAATGCCTGAAAAAATGGGAGCAGCCGGCAGGAGTAACTATGACTCTCTTAAGGTAGCCAAATGCCTCGTCACTCTGCAAAATTTATTTGAAAACTCGGGGATATCGTCGTTGGAGTAACTCAGACAACGTTAAGGTAAACATGTTGCAGCATTTCGCTTCTGCATGGACTGGCCGCAGTACGAATTAAAGAGAGGAAAAGTTCAAAGGAAGGGGAGCAGCTGGCGGCAGGAACTATGACTCTCTTAAGGTAGCCAAATACCTCGTCATCCGGCGAAGTACATTTGCTAACTCATGAATCTCGTAGTGGGTGTCACTGTGACGACGTTTAGGTGGACATACAGTGGGATATCGGTTCTGTAGGACTGACCATATCAAGAATGATAAAGGCCTAAAGAAATGGGAGCAGCTGGCAGGAGTAACCATGACTCTCTTAAGGTAGCCAAATGCCTCGTTACTCTGGGAAATTTATTTGAAAACTCGAGGATATCGTGGCTGGAGTAACTCAGACAACGTTAAGGTTTACATGTTGCATCATTTCGCTTCTGCATTGACTGGCCGCAGTACGAATTAAAGAGAGGAAAGATTCAAAGGAAGGGGAGCATCTGGCAGCAGGAACTATGACCCTCTTAAGGTAGCCAAATGCCTCGTCATCCGGCGAAGTACATTTGCTAACTCGAGAAACTCGTAGTGGGAGTAACTGTGACGACGTTAAGGTGGACATACAGTGGCATATCGGTTCTGTAGGACTGACCATATCAAGTATGATAAAGGCCTAAAGAAATGGGAGCAGCCGGCAGGAGTAACCATGACTCTCTTAAGGTGGCCAAATGCGTCGTCACTCTGCGAAATTTATTTGAAAACTCGAGGATATCGTCGTTGGAGTAACTCAGACAACGTTAAGGTTTACATGTTGCAGCATTTCGCTTCTGCATTGACTGGCCGCAGTACGAATTAAAGAGAGGAAAGATTCAAGGAAGGGGAGCAGCTCGCAGCAGGAACTATGACTCTCTTAAGGTAGCCAAATACCTCGTCATCCGGCGAAGTACATTTGCTAACTCAAGAAACTCGTAGTGGGTGTCACTGTGACGACGTTTAGGTGGACATACAGTGGCATATCGGTTCTGTAGGACTGGCCATATCAAGTATGATAAAGGCCTAAAGAAATGGGAGCAGCTGGCAGGAGTAACCATGACTCTCTTAAGGTAGTCAAATGCCTCGTCACTCTGAGAAATTTATTTGAAAACTAGAGGATATCGTCGTTAAGTAACTCTGACGACGTTAAGGTGGACATGTTGCATTTCGCTTCTGCATGGACTGGCCGCAGTACGAATTAAAGAGAGGAATAATTCAAAGAAAGGGGAGCAGCTGGCAAAAGGAACTATGATTCTCTTAAGGTAGCCAAATGCCTCGTTATCCGGCGAAGTACATTTGCTAACTCGAGAAACTCGTAGTGGAAGTAACTGTGACGACGTTTAGGTTGACATACAGTGGCATATCGGTTCTGTAGGACTGGCCATATCAAGAATGATAAAGGCCTAAAGAAATGGGAGCAGCTGGCAGGAGTAACCATGACTCTCTTAAGGTAGCCAAATGCCTCGTTACTCTGGGAAATTTATTTGAAAACTCGAGGATATCGTGGCTGGAGTAACTCAGACAACGTTAAGATTTACATGTTGCATCATTTCGCTTCTGCATTGACTGGCCGCAGTACGAATTAAAGAGAGGAAAGATTCAAAGGAAGGGGAGCATCTGGCAGCAGGAACTATGACTCTCTTAAGGTAGCCAAATGCCTCGTCATCCGGCGAAGTACATTTGCTAACTCGAGAAACTCGTAGTGGGAGTAACTGTGACGACGTTAAGGTGGACATACAGTGGCATATCGGTTCTGTAGGACTGACCATATCAAGTATGATAAAGGCCTAAAGAAATGGGAGCAGCCGGCAGGAGTAACCATGACTCTCTTAAGGTAGCCAAATGCGTCGTCACTCTGCGAAATTTATTTGAAAACTCGAGGATATCGTCGTTGGAGTAACTCAGACAACGTTAAGGTTTACATGTTGCAGCATTTCGCTTCTGCATTGACTGGCCGCAGTACGAATTAAAGAGAGGAAAGATTCAAGGAAGGGGAGCAGCTCGCAGCAGGAACTATGACTCTCTTAAGGTAGCCAAATACCTCGTCATCCGGCGAAGTACATTTGCTAACTCAAGAAACTCGTAGTGGGTGTCACTGTGACGACGTTTAGGTGGACATACAGTGGCATATCGGTTCTGTAGGACTGGCCATATCAAGTATGATAAAGGCCTAAAGAAATGGGAGCAGCTGGCAGGAGTAACCATGACTCTCTTAAAGTAGTCAAATGCCTCGTCACTCTGCGAAATTTATTTGAAAACTAGAGGATATCGTCGTTAAGTAACTCTGACAACGTTAAGGTGGACATGTTGCAGCATTTCACTTCTGCATGGACTGGCCGCAGTACGAATTAAAGAGAGGAATAATTCAAAGAAAGGGGAGCAGCTGGCAAAAGGAACTATGACTCTCTTAAGGTAGCCAAATGCCTCGTTATCCGGCGAAGTACATTTGCTAACTCGAGAAACTCGTAGTGGAAGTAACTGTGACGACGTTTAGGTTGACATACAGTGGCATATCGGTTCTGTAGGACTGGCCATATCAAGAATGATAAAGGCCTAAAGAAATGGGAGCAGCTGGCAGGAGTAACCATGACTCTCTTAAGGTAGCCAAATGCCTCGTTACTCTGGGAAATTTATTTGAAAACTCGAGGATATCGTGGCTGGAGTAACTCAGACAACGTTAAGGTTTACATGTTGCATCATTTCGCTTCTGCATTGACTGGCCGCAGTACGAATTAAAGAGAGGAAAGATTCAAAGGAAGGGGAGCATCTGGCAGCAGGAACTATGACTCTCTTAAGGTAGCCAAATGCCTCGTCATCCGGCGAAGTACATTTGCTAACTCGAGAAACTCGTAGTGGGAGTAACTGTGACGACGTTAAGGTGGACATACAGTGGCATATCGGTTCTGTAGGACTGACCATATCAAGTATGATAAAGGCCTAAAGAAATGGGAGCAGCCGGCAGGAGTAACCATGACTCTCTTAAGGTAGCCAAATGCGTCGTCACTCTGCGAAATTTATTTGAAAACTCGAGGATATCGTCGTTGGAGTAACTCAGACAACGTTAAGGTTTACATGTTGCAGCATTTCGCTTCTGCATTGACTGGCCGCAGTACGAATTAAAGAGAGGAAAGATTCAAGGAAGGGGAGCAGCTCGCAGCAGGAACTATGACTCTCTTAAGGTAGCCAAATACCTCGTCATCCGGCGAAGTACATTTGCTAACTCAAGAAACTCGTAGTGGGTATCACTGTGACGACGTTTAGGTGGACATACAGTGGCATATCGGTTCTGTAGGACTGGCCATATCAAGTATGATAAAGGCCTAAAGAAATGGGAGCAGCTGGCAGGAGTAACCATGACTCTCTTAAGGTAGCCAAATGCATCGTCACTCTGCGAAATTTATTTGAAAACTAGAGGATATCGTCGTTAAGTAACTCTGACAACGTTAAGGTGGACATGTTGCAGCATTTCGCTTCTGCATGGACTGGCCGCAGTACGAATTAAAGAGAGGAATAATTCAAAGAAAGGGGAGCAGCTGGCAAAAGGAACTATGACTCTCTTAAGGTAGCCAAATGCCTCGTTATCCGGCGAAGTACATTTGCTAACTCGAGAAACTCGTAGTGGAAGTAACTGTGACGACGTTTAGGTTGACATACAGTGGCATATCGGTTCTGTAGGACTGGCCATATCAAGAATGATAAAGGCCTAAAGAAATGGGAGCAGCTGGCAGGAGTAACCATGACTCTCTTAAGGTAGCCAAATGCCTCGTTACTCTGGGAAATTTATTTGAAAACTCGAGGATATCGTGGCTGGAGTAACTCAGACAACGTTAAGGTTTACATGTTGCATCATTTCGCTTCTGCATTGACTGGCCGCAGTACGAATTAAAGAGAGGAAAGATTCAAAGGAAGGGGAGCATCTGGCAGCAGGAACTATGACTCTCTTAAGGTAGCCAAATACCTCGTCATCCGGCGAAGTACATTTGCTAACTCATGAATCTCGTAGTGGGTGTCACTGTGACGACGTTTAGGTGGACATACAGTGGCATATCGGTTCTGTAGGACTGGCCATATCAAGTATGATAAAGGCCTAAAGAAATGGGAGCAGCTGGCAGGAGTAACCATGACTCTCTTAAGGTAGTCAAATGCCTCGTCACTCTGCGAAATTTATTTGAAAACTAGAGGATATCGTCGTTAAGTAACTCTGACAACGTTAAGGTAAACATGTTGCAGCATTTCACTTCTGCATGGACTGGCCGCAGTACGAATTAAAGAGAGGAAAAGTTCAAAGGAAGGGGAGCAGCTGGCGGCAGGAACTATGACTCTCTTAAGGTAGCCAAATACCTCGTCATCCGGCGAAGTACATTTGCTAACTCATGAATCTCGTAGTGGGTGTCACTGTGACGACGTTTAGGTGGACATACAGTGGGATATCGGTTCTGTAGGACTGACCATATCAAGAATGATAAATGCCTGAAAAAATGGGAGCAGCCGGCAGGAGTAACTATGACTCTCTTAAGGTAGCCAAATGCCTCGTCACTCTGCAAAATTTATTTGAAAACTCGGGGATATCGTCGTTGGAGTAACTCAGACAACGTTAAGGTAAACATGTTGCAGCATTTCGCTTCTGCATGGACTGGCCGCAGTACGAATTAAAGAGAGGAAAAGTTCAAAGGAAGGGGAGCAGCTGGCGGCAGGAACTATGACTCTCTTAAGGTAGCCAAATACCTCGTCATCCGGCGAAGTACATTTGCTAACTCATGAATCTCGTAGTGGGTGTCACTGTGACGACGTTTAGGTGGACATACAGTGGGATATCGGTTCTGTAGGACTGACCATATCAAGAATGATAAAGGCCTAAAGAAATGGGAGCAGCTGGCAGGAGTAACCATGACTCTCTTAAGGTAGCCAAATGCCTCGTTACTCTGGGAAATTTATTTGAAAACTCGAGGATATCGTGGCTGGAGTAACTCAGACAACGTTAAGGTTTACATGTTGCATCATTTCGCTTCTGCATTGACTGGCCGCAGTACGAATTAAAGAGAGGAAAGATTCAAAGGAAGGGGAGCATCTGGCAGCAGGAACTATGACCCTCTTAAGGTAGCCAAATGCCTCGTCATCCGGCGAAGTACATTTGCTAACTCGAGAAACTCGTAGTGGGAGTAACTGTGACGACGTTAAGGTGGACATACAGTGGCATATCGGTTCTGTAGGACTGACCATATCAAGTATGATAAAGGCCTAAAGAAATGGGAGCAGCCGGCAGGAGTAACCATGACTCTCTTAAGGTGGCCAAATGCGTCGTCACTCTGCGAAATTTATTTGAAAACTCGAGGATATCGTCGTTGGAGTAACTCAGACAACGTTAAGGTTTACATGTTGCAGCATTTCGCTTCTGCATTGACTGGCCGCAGTACGAATTAAAGAGAGGAAAGATTCAAGGAAGGGGAGCAGCTCGCAGCAGGAACTATGACTCTCTTAAGGTAGCCAAATACCTCGTCATCCGGCGAAGTACATTTGCTAACTCAAGAAACTCGTAGTGGGTGTCACTGTGACGACGTTTAGGTGGACATACAGTGGCATATCGGTTCTGTAGGACTGGCCATATCAAGTATGATAAAGGCCTAAAGAAATGGGAGCAGCTGGCAGGAGTAACCATGACTCTCTTAAGGTAGTCAAATGCCTCGTCACTCTGAGAAATTTATTTGAAAACTAGAGGATATCGTCGTTAAGTAACTCTGACGACGTTAAGGTGGACATGTTGCATTTCGCTTCTGCATGGACTGGCCGCAGTACGAATTAAAGAGAGGAATAATTCAAAGAAAGGGGAGCAGCTGGCAAAAGGAACTATGATTCTCTTAAGGTAGCCAAATGCCTCGTTATCCGGCGAAGTACATTTGCTAACTCGAGAAACTCGTAGTGGAAGTAACTGTGACGACGTTTAGGTTGACATACAGTGGCATATCGGTTCTGTAGGACTGGCCATATCAAGAATGATAAAGGCCTAAAGAAATGGGAGCAGCTGGCAGGAGTAACCATGACTCTCTTAAGGTAGCCAAATGCCTCGTTACTCTGGGAAATTTATTTGAAAACTCGAGGATATCGTGGCTGGAGTAACTCAGACAACGTTAAGATTTACATGTTGCATCATTTCGCTTCTGCATTGACTGGCCGCAGTACGAATTAAAGAGAGGAAAGATTCAAAGGAAGGGGAGCATCTGGCAGCAGGAACTATGACTCTCTTAAGGTAGCCAAATGCCTCGTCATCCGGCGAAGTACATTTGCTAACTCGAGAAACTCGTAGTGGGAGTAACTGTGACGACGTTAAGGTGGACATACAGTGGCATATCGGTTCTGTAGGACTGACCATATCATAAATTATAAATGCCTGAAAAAATGGGAGCAGCCGGCTCGAGTAACTATGACTCTCTTAAGGTAGCCAAATGCGTCGTCACTCTGCGAAATTTATTTGAAAACTCGAGGATATCGATGTTGGAGTAACTCAGACAACGTTAAGGTTTACATGTCGCAGCATTTCGCTTCTGCATTGACTGGCCGCAGTACGAATTAAAGAGAGGAAAGATTCAAGGAAGGGGAGCAGCTCGCAGCAGGAACTATGACTCTCTTAAGGTAGCCAAATACCTCGTCATCCGGCGAAGTACATTTGCTAACTCAAGAAACTCGTAGTGGGTGTCACTGTGACGACGTTTAGGTGGACATACAGTGGCATATCGGTTCTGTAGGACTGGCCATATCAAGTATGATAAAGGCCTAAAGAAATGGGAGCAGCTGGCAGGAGTAACCATGACTCTCTTAAAGTAGTCAAATGCCTCGTCACTCTGCGAAATTTATTTGAAAACTAGAGGATATCGTCGTTAAGTAACTCTGACAACGTTAAGGTGGACATGTTGCAGCATTTCACTTCTGCATGGACTGGCCGCAGTACGAATTAAAGAGAGGAATAATTCAAAGAAAGGGGAGCAGCTGGCAAAAGGAACTATGACTCTCTTAAGGTAGCCAAATGCCTCGTTATCCGGCGAAGTACATTTGCTAACTCGAGAAACTCGTAGTGGAAGTAACTGTGACGACGTTTAGGTTGACATACAGTGGCATATCGGTTCTGTAGGACTGGCCATATCAAGAATGATAAAGGCCTAAAGAAATGGGAGCAGCTGGCAGGAGTAACCATGACTCTCTTAAGGTAGCCAAATGCCTCGTTACTCTGGGAAATTTATTTGAAAACTCGAGGATATCGTGGCTCTAGTAACTCAGACAACGTTAAGGTTTACATGTTGCATCATTTCGCTTCTGCATTGACTGGCCGCAGTACGAATTAAAGAGAGGAAAGATTCAAAGGAAGGGGAGCATCTGGCAGCAGGAACTATGACTCTCTTAAGGTAGCCAAATGCCTCGTCATCCGGCGAAGTACATTTGCTAACTCGAGAAACTCGTAGTGGGAGTAACTGTGACGACGTTAAGGTGGACATACAGTGGCATATCGGTTCTGTAGGACTGACCATATCAAGTATGATAAAGGCCTAAAGAAATGGGAGCAGCCGGCAGGAGTAACCATGACTCTCTTAAGGTAGCCAAATGCGTCGTCACTCTGCGAAATTTATTTGAAAACTCGAGGATATCGTCGTTGGAGTAACTCAGACAACGTTAAGGTTTACATGTTGCAGCATTTCGCTTCTGCATTGACTGGCCGCAGTACGAATTAAAGAGAGGAAAGATTCAAGGAAGGGGAGCAGCTCGCAGCAGGAACTATGACTCTCTTAAGGTAGCCAAATACCTCGTCATCCGGCGAAGTACATTTGCTAACTCAAGAAACTCGTAGTGGGTGTCACTGTGACGACGTTTAGGTGGACATACAGTGGCATATCGGTTCTGTAGGACTGGCCATATCAAGTATGATAAAGGCCTAAAGAAATGGGAGCAGCTGGCAGGAGTAACCATGACTCTCTTAAGGTAGCCAAATGCATCGTCACTCTGCGAAATTTATTTGAAAACTAGAGGATATCGTCGTTAAGTAACTCTGACAACGTTAAGGTGGACATGTTGTAGCATTTCGCTTCTGCATGGACTGGCCGCAGTACGAATTAAAGAGAGGAATAATTCAAAGAAAGGGGAGCAGCTGGCAAAAGGAACTATGACTCTCTTAAGGTAGCCAAATGCCTCGTTGTCCGGCGAAGTACATTTGCTAACTCGAGAAACTCGTAGTGGAAGTAACTGTGACGACGTTTAGGTTGACATACAGTGGCATATCGGTTCTGTAGGACTGGCCATATCAAGAATGATAAAGGCCTAAAGAAATGGGAGCAGCTGGCAGGAGTAACCATGACTCTCTTAAGGTAGCCAAATGCCTCGTTACTCTGGGAAATTTATTTGAAAACTCGAGGATATCGTGGCTGGAGTAACTCAGACAACGTTAAGGTTTACATGTTGCATCATTTCGCTTCTGCATTGACTGGCCGCAGTACGAATTAAAGAGAGGAAAGATTCAAAGGAAGGGGAGCATCTGGCAGCAGGAACTATGACTCTCTTAAGGTAGCCAAATACCTCGTCATCCGGCGAAGTACATTTGCTAACTCATGAGTCTCGTAGTGGGTGTCACTGTGACGACGTTTAGGTGGACATACAGTGGCATATCGGTTCTGTAGGACTGACCATATCAAGAATGATAAAGGCCTAAAGAAATGGGAGCAGCTGGCAGGAGTAACCATGACTCTCTTAAGGTAGCCAAATGCCTCGTTACTCTGGGAAATTTATTTGAAAACTCGAGGATATCGTGGCTGGAGTAACTCAGACAACGTTAAGGTTTACATGTTGCATCATTTCGCTTCTGCATTGACTGGCCGCAGTACGAATTAAAGAGAGGAAAGATTCAAAGGAAGGGGAGCATCTGGCAGCAGGAACTATGACTCTCTTAAGGTAGCCAAATGCCTCGTCATCCGGCGAAGTACATTTGCTAACTCGAGAAACTCGTAGTGGGAGTAACTGTGACGACGTTAAGGTGGACATACAGTGGCATATCGGTTCTGTAGGACTGACCATATCAAGTATGATAAAGGCCTAAAGAAATGGGAGCAGCCGGCAGGAGTAACCATGACTCTCTTAAGGTAGCCAAATGCGTCGTCACTCTGCGAAATTTATTTGAAAACTCGAGGATATCGTCGTTGGAGTAACTCAGACAACGTTAAGGTTTACATGTTGCAGCATTTCGCTTCTGCATTGACTGGCCGCAGTACGAATTAAAGAGAGGAAAGATTCAAGGAAGGGGAGCAGCTCGCAGCAGGAACTATGACTCTCTTAAGGTAGCCAAATACCTCGTCATCCGGCGAAGTACATTTGCTAACTCAAGAAACTCGTAGTGGGTGTCACTGTGACGACGTTTAGGTGGACATACAGTGGCATATCGGTTCTGTAGGACTGGCCATATCAAGTATGATAAAGGCCTAAAGAAATGGGAGCAGCTGGCAGGAGTAACCATGACTCTCTTAAGGTAGCCAAATGCATCGTCACTCTGCGAAATTTATTTGAAAACTAGAGGATATCGTCGTTAAGTAACTCTGACAACGTTAAGGTGGACATGTTGCAGCATTTCGCTTCTGCATGGACTGGCCGCAGTACGAATTAAAGAGAGGAATAATTCAAAGAAAGGGGAGCAGCTGGCAAAAGGAACTATGACTCTCTTAAGGTAGCCAAATGCCTCGTTATCCGGCGAAGTACATTTGCTAACTCGAGAAACTCGTAGTGGAAGTAACTGTGACGACGTTTAGGTTGACATACAGTGGCATATCGGTTCTGTAGGACTGGCCATATCAAGTATGATAAAGGCCTAAAGAAATGGGAGCAGCCGGCAGGAGTAACCATGACTCTCTTAAGGTAGCCAAATGCGTCGTCACTCTGCGAAATTTATTTGAAAACTCGAGGATATCGTCGTTGGAGTAACTCAGACAACGTTAAGGTTTACATGTTGCAGCATTTCGCTTCTGCATTGACTGGCCGCAGTACGAATTAAAGAGAGGAAAGATTCAAAGGAAGGGGAGCATCTGGCAGCAGGAACTATGACTCTCTTAAGGTAGCCAAATGCCTCGTCATCCGGCGAAGTACATTTGCTAACTCGAGAAACTCGTAGTGGGAGTAACTGTGACGACGTTAAGGTGGACATACAGTGGCATATCGGTTCTGTAGGACTGACCATATCAAGTATGATAAAGGCCTAAAGAAATGGGAGCAGCCGGCAGGAGTAACCATGACTCTCTTAAGGTAGCCAAATGCGTCGTCACTCTGCGAAATTTATTTGAAAACTCGAGGATATCGTCGTTGGAGTAACTCAGACAACGCTATGGTTTACATGTTGCAGCATTTCGCTTCTGCATTGACTGGCCGCAGTACGAATTAAAGAGAGGAAAGATTCAAGGAAGGGGAGCAGCTCGCAGCAGGAACTATGACTCTCTTAAGGTAGCCAAATACCTCGTCATCCGGCGAAGTACATTTGCTAACTCAAGAAACTCGTAGTGGGTGTCACTGTGACGACGTTTAGGTGGACATACAGTGGCATATCGGTTCTGTAGGACTGGCCATATCAAGTATGATAAAGGCCTAAAGAAATGGGAGCAGCTGGCAGGAGTAACCATGACTCTCTTAAGGTAGCCAAATGCATCGTCACTCTGCGAAATTTATTTGAAAACTAGAGGATATCGTCGTTAAGTAACTCTGACAACGTTAAGGTGGACATGTTGCAGCATTTCGCTTCTGCATGGACTGGCCGCAGTACGAATTAAAGAGAGGAATAATTCAAAGAAAGGGGAGCAGCTGGCAAAAGGAACTATGACTCTCTTAAGGTAGCCAAATGCCTCGTTATCCGGCGAAGTACATTTGCTAACTCGAGAAACTCGTAGTGGAAGTAACTGTGACGACGTTTAGGTTGACATACAGTGGCATATCGGTTCTGTAGGACTGGCCATATCAAGAATGATAAAGGCCTAAAGAAATGGGAGCAGCTGGCAGGAGTAACCATGACTCTCTTAAGGTAGCCAAATGCCTCGTTACTCTGGGAAATTTATTTGAAAACTCGAGGATATCGTGGCTGGAGTAACTCAGACAACGTTAAGGTTTACATGTTGCATCATTTCGCTTCTGCATTGACTGGCCGCAGTACGAATTAAAGAGAGGAAAGATTCAAAGGAAGGGGAGCATCTGGCAGCAGGAACTATGACTCTCTTAAGGTAGCCAAATACCTCGTCATCCGGCGAAGTACATTTGCTAACTCATGAATCTCGTAGTGGGTGTCACTGTGACGACGTTTAGGTGGACATACAGTGGCATATCGGTTCTGTAGGACTGACCATATCAAGAATGATAAATGCCTGAAAAAATGGGAGCAGCCGGCAGGAGTAACTATGACTCTCTTAAGGTAGCCAAATGCCTCGTCACTCTGCAAAATTTATTTGAAAACTCGGGGATATCGTCGTTGGAGTAACTCAGACAACGTTAAGGTAAACATGTTGCAGCATTTCGCTTCTGCATGGACTGGCCGCAGTACGAATTAAAGAGAGGAAAAGTTCAAAGGAAGGGGAGCAGCTGGCGGCAGGAACTATGACTCTCTTAAGGTAGCCAAATACCTCGTCATCCGGCGAAGTACATTTGCTAACTCATGAATCTCGTAGTGGGTGTCACTGTGACGACGTTTAGGTGGACATACAGTGGGATATCGGTTCTGTAGGACTGACCATATCAAGAATGATAAAGGCCTAAAGAAATGGGAGCAGCTGGCAGGAGTAACCATGACTCTCTTAAGGTAGCCAAATGCCTCGTTACTCTGGGAAATTTATTTGAAAACTCGAGGATATCGTGGCTGGAGTAACTCAGACAACGTTAAGGTTTACATGTTGCATCATTTCGCTTCTGCATTGACTGGCCGCAGTACGAATTAAAGAGAGGAAAGATTCAAAGGAAGGGGAGCATCTGGCAGCAGGAACTATGACCCTCTTAAGGTAGCCAAATGCCTCGTCATCCGGCGAAGTACATTTGCTAACTCGAGAAACTCGTAGTGGGAGTAACTGTGACGACGTTAAGGTGGACATACAGTGGCATATCGGTTCTGTAGGACTGACCATATCAAGTATGATAAAGGCCTAAAGAAATGGGAGCAGCCGGCAGGAGTAACCATGACTCTCTTAAGGTAGCCAAATGCGTCGTCACTCTGCGAAATTTATTTGAAAACTCGAGGATATCGTCGTTGGAGTAACTCAGACAACGTTAAGGTTTACATGTTGCAGCATTTCGCTTCTGCATTGACTGGCCGCAGTACGAATTAAAGAGAGGAAAGATTCAAGGAAGGGGAGCAGCTCGCAGCAGGAACTATGACTCTCTTAAGGTAGCCAAATACCTCGTCATCCGGCGAAGTACATTTGCTAACTCAAGAAACTCGTAGTGGGTGTCACTGTGACGACGTTTAGGTGGACATACAGTGGCATATCGGTTCTGTAGGACTGGCCATCTCAAATATGATAAAGGCCTAAAGAAATGGGAGCAGCTGGCAGGAGTAACCATGACTCTCTTAAGGTAGTCAAATGCCTCGTCACTCTGCGAAATTTATTTGAAAACTAGAGGATATCGTCGTTAAGTAACTCTGACAACGTTAAGGTGGACATGTTGCAGCATTTCGCTTCTGCATGGACTGGCCGCAGTACGAATTAAAGAGAGGAATAATTCAAAGAAAGGGGAGCAGCTGGCAAAAGGAACTATGATTCTCTTAAGGTAGCCAAATGCCTCGTTATCCGGCGAAGTACATTTGCTAACTCGAGAAACTCGTAGTGGAAGTAACTGTGACGACGTTAAGGTGGACATACAGTGGCATATCGGTTCTGTAGGACTGACCATATCAAGTATGATAAAGGCCTAAAGAAATGGGAGCAGCCGGCAGGAGTAACCATGACTCTCTTAAGGTAGTCAAATGCCTCGTCACTCTGCGAAATTTATTTGAAAACTAGAGGATATCGTCGTTAAGTAACTCTGACAACGTTAAGGTAAACATGTTGCAGCATTTCGCTTCTGCATGGACTGGCCACAGTACGAATTAAAGAGAGGAAAAGTTCAAAGGAAGGGGAGCAGCTGGCGGCAGGAACTATGACTCTCTTAAGGTAGCCAAATACCTCGTCATCCGGCGAAGTACATTTGCTAACTCATGAATCTCGTAGTGGGTGTCACTGTGACGACGTTTAGGTGGACATACAGTGGGATATCGGTTCTGTAGGACTGACCATATCAAGAATGATAAATGCCTGAAAAAATGGGAGCAGCCGGCAGGAGTAACTATGACTCTCTTAAGGTAGCCAAATGCCTCGTCACTCTGCAAAATTTATTTGAAAACTCGGGGATATCGTCGTTGGAGTAACTCAGACAACGTTAAGGTAAACATGTTGCAGCATTTCGCTTCTGCATGGACTGGCCGCAGTACGAATTAAAGAGAGGAAAAGTTCAAAGGAAGGGGAGCAGCTGGCGGCAGGAACTATGACTCTCTTAAGGTAGCCAAATACCTCGTCATCCGGCGAAGTACATTTGCTAACTCATGAATCTCGTAGTGGGTGTCACTGTGACGACGTTTAGGTGGACATACAGTGGGATATCGGTTCTGTAGGACTGACCATATCAAGAATGATAAAGGCCTAAAGAAATGGGAGCAGCTGGCAGGAGTAACCATGACTCTCTTAAGGTAGCCAAATGCCTCGTTACTCTGGGAAATTTATTTGAAAACTCGAGGATATCGTGGCTGGAGTAACTCAGACAACGTTAAGGTTTACATGTTGCATCATTTCGCTTCTGCATTGACTGGCCGCAGTACGAATTAAAGAGAGGAAAGATTCAAAGGAAGGGGAGCATCTGGCAGCAGGAACTATGACCCTCTTAAGGTAGCCAAATGCCTCGTCATCCGGCGAAGTACATTTGCTAACTCGAGAAACTCGTAGTGGGAGTAACTGTGACGACGTTAAGGTGGACATACAGTGGCATATCGGTTCTGTAGGACTGACCATATCAAGTATGATAAAGGCCTAAAGAAATGGGAGCAGCCGGCAGGAGTAACCATGACTCTCTTAAGGTAGTCAAATGCGTCGTCACTCTGCGAAATTTATTTGAAAACTCGAGGATATCGTCGTTGGAGTAACTCAGACAACGTTAAGGTGGACATGTTGCAGCATTTCACTTCTGCATGGACTGGCCGCAGTACGAATTAAAGAGAGGAATAATTCAAAGAAAGGGGAGCAGCTGGCAAAAGGAACTACGACTCTCTTAAGGTAGCCAAATGCCTCGTTATCCGGCGAAGTACATTTGCTAACTCGAGAAACTCGTAGTGGAAGTAACTGTGACGACGTTTAGGTTGACATACAGTGGCATATCGGTTCTGTAGGACTGGCCATATCAAGAATGATAAAGGCCTAAAGAAATGGGAGCAGCTGGCAGGAGTAACCATGACTCTCTTAAGGTAGCCAAATGCCTCGTTACTCTGGGAAATTTATTTGAAAACTCGAGGATATCGTGGCTGGAGTAACTCAGACAACGTTAAGGTTTACATGTTGCATCATTTCGCTTCTGCATTGACTGGCCGCAGTACGAATTAAAGAGAGGAAAGATTCAAAGGAAGGGGAGCATCTGGCAGCAGGAACTATGACTCTCTTAAGGTAGCCAAATGCCTCTTCATCCGGCGAAGTACATTTGCTAACTCGAGAAACTCGTAGTGGGAGTAACTGTGACGGCGTTAAGGTGGACATACAGTGGCATATCGGTTCTGTAGGACTGACCATATCAAGTATGATAAAGGCCTAAAGAAAGGGGAGCAGCCGGCAGGAGTAACCATGACTCTCTTAAGGTAGCCAAATGCGTCGTCACTCTGCGAAATTTATTTGAAAACTCGAGGGTATCGTCGTTGGAGTAACTCAGACAACGTTAAGGTTTACATGTTGCAGCATTTCGCTTCTGCATTGACTGGCCGCAGTACGAATTAAAGAGAGGAAAGATTCAAGGAAGGGGAGCAGCTCGCAGCAGGAACTATGACTCTCTTAAGGTAGCCAAATACCTCGTCATCCGGCGAAGTACATTTGCTAACTCAAGAAACTCGTAGTGGGTGTCACTGTGACGACGTTTAGGTGGACATACAGTGGCATATCGGTTCTGTAGGACTGGCCATCTCAAATATGATAAAGGCCTAAAGAAATGGGAGCAGCTGGCAGGAGTAACCATGACTCTCTTAAGGTAGTCAAATGCCTCGTCACTCTGCGAAATTTATTTGAAAACTAGAGGATATCGTCGTTAAGTAACTCTGACAACGTTAAGGTGGACATGTTGCAGCATTTCGCTTCTGCATGGACTGGCCGCAGTACGAATTAAAGAGAGGAATAATTCAAAGAAAGGGGAGCAGCTGGCAAAAGGAACTATGATTCTCTTAAGGTAGCCAAATGCCTCGTTATCCGGCGAAGTACATTTGCTAACTCGAGAAACTCGTAGTGGAAGTAACTGTGACGACGTTTAGGTTGACATACAGTGGCATATCGGTTCTGTAGGACTGGCCATATCAAGAATGATAAAGGCCTAAAGAAATGGGAGCAGCTGGCAGGAGTAACCATGACTCTCTTAAGGTAGCCAAATGCCTCGTTACTCTGGGAAATTTATTTGAAAACTCGAGGATATCGTGGCTGGAGTAACTCAGACAACGTTAAGGTTTACATGTTGCATCATTTCGCTTCTGCATTGACTGGCCGCAGTACGAATTAAAGAAAGGAAAGATTCAAAGGAAGGGGAGCATCTGGCAGCAGGAACTATGACCCTCTTAAGGTAGCCAAATGCCTCGTCATCCGGCGAAGTACATTTGCTAACTCGAGAAACTCGTAGTGGGAGTAACTGTGACGACGTTAAGGTGGACATACAGTGGCATATCGGTTCTGTAGGACTGACCATATCAAGTATGATAAAGGCCTAAAGAAATGGGAGCAGCCGGCAGGAGTAACCATGACTCTCTTAAGGTAGTCAAATGCCTCGTCACTCTGCGAAATTTATTTGAAAACTAGAGGATATCGTCGTTAAGTAACTCTGACAACGTTAAGGTAAACATGTTGCAGCATTTCGCTTCTGCATGGACTGGCCACAGTACGAATTAAAGAGAGGAAAAGTTCAAAGGAAGGGGAGCAGCTGGCGGCAGGAACTATGACTCTCTTAAGGTAGCCAAATACCTCGTCATCCGGCGAAGTACATTTGCTAACTCATGAATCTCGTAGTGGGTGTCACTGTGACGACGTTTAGGTGGACATACAGTGGGATATCGGTTCTGTAGGACTGACCATATCAAGAATGATAAATGCCTGAAAAAATGGGAGCAGCCGGCAGGAGTAACTATGACTCTCTTAAGGTAGCCAAATGCCTCGTGACTCTGCAAAATTTATTTGAAAACTCGGGGATATCGTCGTTGGAGTAACTCAGACAACGTTAAGGTAAACATGTTGCAGCATTTCGCTTCTGCATGGACTGGCCGCAGTACGAATTAAAGAGAGGAAAAGTTCAAAGGAAGGGGAGCAGCTGGCGGCAGGAACTATGACTCTCTTAAGGTAGCCAAATACCTCGTCATCCGGCGAAGTACATTTGCTAACTCATGAATCTCGTAGTGGGTGTCACTGTGACGACGTTTAGGTGGACATACAGTGGGATATCGGTTCTGTAGGACTGACCATATCAAGAATGATAAAGGCCTAAAGAAATGGGAGCAGCTGGCAGGAGTAACCATGACTCTCTTAAGGTAGCCAAATGCCTCGTTACTCTGGGAAATTTATTTGAAAACTCGAGGATATCGTGGCTGGAGTAACTCAGACAACGTTAAGGTTTACATGTTGCATCATTTCGCTTCTGCATTGACTGGCCGCAGTACGAATTAAAGAGAGGAAAGATTCAAAGGAAGGGGAGCATCTGGCAGCAGGAACTATGACCCTCTTAAGGTAGCCAAATGCCTCGTCATCCGGCGAAGTACATTTGCTAACTCGAGAAACTCGTAGTGGGAGTAACTGTGACGACGTTAAGGTGGACATACAGTGGCATATCGGTTCTGTAGGACTGACCATATCAAGTATGATAAAGGCCTAAAGAAATGGGAGCAGCCGGCAGGAGTAACCATGACTCTCTTAAGGTAGTCAAATGCGTCGTCACTCTGCGAAATTTATTTGAAAACTCGAGGATATCGTCGTTGGAGTAACTCAGACAACGTTAAGGTTTACATGTTGCAGCATTTCGCTTCTGCATTGACTGGCCGCAGTACGAATTAAAGAGAGGAAAGATTCAAGGAAGGGGAGCAGCTCGCAGCAGGAACTATGACTCTCTTAAGGTAGCCAAATACCTCGTCATCCGGCGAAGTACATTTGCTAACTCAAGAAACTCGTAGTGGGTGTCACTGTGACGACGTTTAGGTGGACATACAGTGGCATATCGGTTCTGTAGGACTGGCCATATCAAGTATGATAAAGGCCTAAAGAAATGGGAGCAGCTGGCAGGAGTAACCATGACTCTCTTAAGGTAGTCAAATGCCTCGTCACTCTGCGAAATTTATTTGAAAACTAGAGGATATCGTCGTTAAGTAACTCTGACAACGTTAAGGTGGACATGTTGCAGCATTTCGCTTCTGCATGGACTGGCCGCAGTACGAATTAAAGAGAGGAATAATTCAAAGAAAGGGGAGCAGCTGGCAAAAGGAACTATGATTCTCTTAAGGTAGCCAAATGCCTCGTTATCCGGCGAAGTACATTTGCTAACTCGAGAAACTCGTAGTGGAAGTAACTGTGACGACGTTTAGGTTGACATACAGTGGCATATCGGTTCTGTAGGACTGGCCATATCAAGAATGATAAAGGCCTAAAGAAATGGGAGCAGCTGGCAGGAGTAACCATGACTCTCTTAAGGTAGCCAAATGCCTCGTTACTCTGGGAAATTTATTTGAAAACTCGAGGATATCGTGGCTGGAGTAACTCAGACAACGTTAAGATTTACATGTTGCATCATTTCGCTTCTGCATTGACTGGCCGCAGTACGAATTAAAGAGAGGAAAGATTCAAAGGAAGGGGAGCATCTGGCAGCAGGAACTATGACTCTCTTAAGGTATCCAAATGCCTCGTCATCCGGCGAAGTACATTTGCTAACTCGAGAAACTCGTAGTGGGAGTAACTGTGACGACGTTAAGGTGGACATACAGTGGCATATCGGTTCTGTAGGACTGACCATATCATAAATTATAAATGCCTGAAAAAATGGGAGCAGCCGGCTCGAGTAACTATGACTCTCTTAAGGTAGCCAAATGCGTCGTCACTCTGCGAAATTTATTTGAAAACTCGAGGATATCGTCGTTGGAGTAACTCAGACAACGTTAAGGTTTACATGTTGCAGCATTTCGCTTCTGCATTGACTGGCCGCAGTACGAATTAAAGAGAGGAAAGATTCAAGGAAGGGGAGCAGCTCGCAGCAGGAACTATGACTCTCTTAAGGTAGCCAAATACCTCGTCATCCGGCGAAGTACATTTGCTAACTCAAGAAACTCGTAGTGGGTGTCACTGTGACGACGTTTAGGTGGACATACAGTGGCATATCGGTTCTGTAGGACTGGCCATATCAAGTATGATAAAGGCCTAAAGAAATGGGAGCAGCTGGCAGGAGTAACCATGACTCTCTTAAAGTAGTCAAATGCCTCGTCACTCTGCGAAATTTATTTGAAAACTAGAGGATATCGTCGTTAAGTAACTCTGACAACGTTAAGGTGGACATGTTGCAGCATTTCACTTCTGCATGGACTGGCCGCAGTACGAATTAAAGAGAGGAATAATTCAAAGAAAGGCGAGCAGCTGGCAAAAGGAACTACGACTCTCTTAAGGTAACCAAATGCCTCGTTATCCGGCGAAGTACATTTGCTAACTCGAGAAACTCGTAGTGGAAGTAACTGTGACGACGTTTAGGTTGACATACAGTGGCATATCGGTTCTGTAGGACTGGCCATATCAAGAATGATAAAGGCCTAAAGAAATGGGAGCAGCTGGCAGGAGTAACCATGACTCTCTTAAGGTAGCCAAATGCCTCGTTACTCTGGGAAATTTATTTGAAAACTCGAGGATATCGTGGCTGGAGTAACTCAGACAACGTTAAGGTTTACATGTTGCATCATTTCGCTTCTGCATTGACTGGCCGCAGTACGAATTAAAGAGAGGAAAGATTCAAAGGAAGGGGAGCATCTGGCAGCAGGAACTATGACTCTCTTAAGGTAGCCAAATGCCTCGTCATCCGGCGAAGTACATTTGCTAACTCGAGAAACTCGTAGTGGGAGTAACTGTGACGACGTTAAGGTGGACATACAGTGGCATATCGGTTCTGTAGGACTGACCATATCAAGTATGATAAAGGCCTAAAGAAATGGGAGCAGCCGGCAGGAGTAACCATGACTCTCTTAAGGTAGTCAAATGCCTCGTCACTCTGCGAAATTTATTTGAAAACTAGAGGATATCGTCGTTAAGTAACTCTGACAACGTTAAGGTAAACATGTTGCAGCATTTCGCTTCTGCATGGACTGGCCACAGTACGAATTAAAGAGAGGAAAAGTTCAAAGGAAGGGGAGCAGCTGGCGGCAGGAACTATGACTCTCTTAAGGTAGCCAAATACCTCGTCATCCGGCGAAGTACATTTGCTAACTCATGAATCTCGTAGTGGGTGTCACTGTGACGACGTTTAGGTGGACATACAGTGGGATATCGGTTCTGTAGGACTGACCATATCAAGAATGATAAATGCCTGAAAAAATGGGAGCAGCCGGCAGGAGTAACTATGACTCTCTTAAGGTAGCCAAATGCCTCGTGACTCTGCAAAATTTATTTGAAAACTCGGGGATATCGTCGTTGGAGTAACTCAGACAACGTTAAGGTAAACATGTTGCAGCATTTCGCTTCTGCATGGACTGGCCGCAGTACGAATTAAAGAGAGGAAAAGTTCAAAGGAAGGGGAGCAGCTGGCGGCAGGAACTATGACTCTCTTAAGGTAGCCAAATACCTCGTCATCCGGCGAAGTACATTTGCTAACTCATGAATCTCGTAGTGGGTGTCACTGTGACGACGTTTAGGTGGACATACAGTGGGATATCGGTTCTGTAGGACTGACCATATCAAGAATGATAAAGGCCTAAAGAAATGGGAGCAGCTGGCAGGAGTAACCATGACTCTCTTAAGGTAGCCAAATGCCTCGTTACTCTGGGAAATTTATTTGAAAACTCGAGGATATCGTGGCTGGAGTAACTCAGACAACGTTAAGGTTTACATGTTGCATCATTTCGCTTCTGCATTGACTGGCCGCAGTACGAATTAAAGAGAGGAAAGATTCAAAGGAAGGGGAGCATCTGGCAGCAGGAACTATGACCCTCTTAAGGTAGCCAAATGCCTCGTCATCCGGCGAAGTACATTTGCTAACTCGAGAAACTCGTAGTGGGAGTAACTGTGACGACGTTAAGGTGGACATACAGTGGCATATCGGTTCTGTAGGACTGACCATATCAAGTATGATAAAGGCCTAAAGAAATGGGAGCAGCCGGCAGGAGTAACCATGACTCTCTTAAGGTAGTCAAATGCGTCGTCACTCTGCGAAATTTATTTGAAAACTCGAGGATATCGTCGTTGGAGTAACTCAGACAACGTTAAGGTTTACATGTTGCAGCATTTCGCTTCTGCATTGACTGGCCGCAGTACGAATTAAAGAGAGGAAAGATTCAAGGAAGGGGAGCAGCTCGCAGCAGGAACTATGACTCTCTTAAGGTAGCCAAATACCTCGTCATCCGGCGAAGTACATTTGCTAACTCAAGAAACTCGTAGTGGGTGTCACTGTGACGACGTTTAGGTGGACATACAGTGGCATATCGGTTCTGTAGGACTGGCCATATCAAGTATGATAAAGGCCTAAAGAAATGGGAGCAGCTGGCAGGAGTAACCATCACTCTCTTAAGGTAGTCAAATGCCTCGTCACTCTGCGAAATTTATTTGAAAACTAGAGGATATCGTCGTTAAGTAACTCTGACAACGTTAAGGTGGACATGTTGCAGCATTTCGCTTCTGCATGGACTGGCCGCAGTACGAATTAAAGAGAGGAATAATTCAAAGAAAGGGGAGCAGCTGGCAAAAGGAACTATGATTCTCTTAAGGTAGCCAAATGCCTCGTTATCCGGCGAAGTACATTTGCTAACTCGAGAAACTCGTAGTGGAAGTAACTGTGACGACGTTTAGGTTGACATACAGTGGCATATCGGTTCTGTAGGACTGGCCATATCAAGAATGATAAAGGCCTAAAGAAATGGGAGCAGCTGGCAGGAGTAACCATGACTCTCTTAAGGTAGCCAAATGCCTCGTTACTCTGGGAAATTTATTTGAAAACTCGAGGATATCGTGGCTGGAGTAACTCAGACAACGTTAAGATTTACATGTTGCATCATTTCGCTTCTGCATTGACTGGCCGCAGTACGAATTAAAGAGAGGAAAGATTCAAAGGAAGGGGAGCATCTGGCAGCAGGAACTATGACTCTCTTAAGGTATCCAAATGCCTCGTCATCCGGCGAAGTACATTTGCTAACTCGAGAAACTCGTAGTGGGAGTAACTGTGACGACGTTAAGGTGGACATACAGTGGCATATCGGTTCTGTAGGACTGACCATATCATAAATTATAAATGCCTGAAAAAATGGGAGCAGCCGGCTCGAGTGACTATGACTCTCTTAAGGTAGCCAAATGCGTCGTCACTCTGCGAAATTTATTTGAAAACTCGAGGATATCGTCGTTGGAGTAACTCAGACAACGTTAAGGTTTACATGTTGCAGCATTTCGCTTCTGCATTGACTGGCCGCAGTACGAATTAAAGAGAGGAAAGATTCAAGGAAGGGGAGCAGCTCGCAGCAGGAACTATGACTCTCTTAAGGTAGCCAAATACCTCGTCATCCGGCGAAGTACATTTGCTAACTCAAGAAACTCGTAGTGGGTGTCACTGTGACGACGTTTAGGTGGACATACAGTGGCATATCGGTTCTGTAGGACTGGCCATATCAAGTATGATAAAGGCCTAAAGAAATGGGAGCAGCTGGCAGGAGTAACCATGACTCTCTTAAAGTAGTCAAATGCCTCGTCACTCTGCGAAATTTATTTGAAAACTAGAGGATATCGTCGTTAAGTAACTCTGACAACGTTAAGGTGGACATGTTGCAGCATTTCACTTCTGCATGGACTGGCCGCAGTACGAATTAAAGAGAGGAATAATTCAAAGAAAGGCGAGCAGCTGGCAAAAGGAACTACGACTCTCTTAAGGTAGCCAAATGCCTCGTTATCCGGCGAAGTACATTTGCTAACTCGAGAAACTCGTAGTGGAAGTAACTGTGACGACGTTTAGGTTGACATACAGTGGCATATCGGTTCTGTAGGACTGGCCATATCAAGAATGATAAAGGCCTAAAGAAATGGGAGCAGCTGGCAGGAGTAACCATGACTCTCTTAAGGTAGCCAAATGCCTCGTTACTCTGGGAAATTTATTTGAAAACTCGAGGATATCGTGGCTGGAGTAACTCAGACAACGTTAAGGTTTACATGTTGCATCATTTCGCTTCTGCATTGACTGGCCGCAGTACGAATTAAAGAGAGGAAAGATTCAAAGGAAGGGGAGCATCTGGCAGCAGGAACTATGACTCTCTTAAGGTAGCCAAATGCCTCGTCATCCGGCGAAGTACATTTGCTAACTCGAGAAACTCGTAGTGGGAGTAACTGTGACGACGTTAAGGTGGACATACAGTGGCATATCGGTTCTGTAGGACTGACCATATCATGTGTGATAAAGGCCTAAAGAAAGGGGAGCAGCCGGCAGGAGTAACCATGACTCTCTTAAGGTAGCCAAATGCGTCGTCACTCTGCGAAATTTATTTGAAAACTCGAGGGTATCGTCGTTGGAGTAACTCAGACAACGTTAAGGTTTACATGTTGCAGCATTTCGCTTCTGCATTGACTGGCCGCAGTACGAATTAAAGAGAGGAAAGATTCAAGGAAGGGGAGCAGCTCGCAGCAGGAACTATGACTCTCTTAAGGTAGCCAAATACCTCGTCATCCGGCGAAGTACATTTGCTAACTCAAGAAACTCGTAGTGGGTGTCACTGTGACGACGTTTAGGTGGACATACAGTGGCATATCGGTTCTGTAGGACTGGCCATATCAAGTATGATAAAGGCCTAAAGAAATGGGAGCAGCTGGCAGGAGTAACCATCACTCTCTTAAGGTAGTCAAATGCCTCGTCACTCTGCGAAATTTATTTGAAAACTAGAGGATATCGTCGTTAAGTAACTCTGACAACGTTAAGGTGGACATGTTGCAGCATTTCGCTTCTGCATGGACTGGCCGCAGTACGAATTAAAGAGAGGAATAATTCAAAGAAAGGGGAGCAGCTGGCAAAAGGAACTATGATTCTCTTAAGGTAGCCAAATGCCTCGTTATCCGGCGAAGTACATTTGCTAACTCGAGAAACTCGTAGTGGAAGTAACTGTGACGACGTTTAGGTTGACATACAGTGGCATATCGGTTCTGTAGGACTGGCCATATCAAGAATGATAAAGGCCTAAAGAAATGGGAGCAGCTGGCAGGAGTAACCATGACTCTCTTAAGGTAGCCAAATGCCTCGTTACTCTGGGAAATTTATTTGAAAACTCGAGGATATCGTGGCTGGAGTAACTCAGACAACGTTAAGATTTACATGTTGCATCATTTCGCTTCTGCATTGACTGGCCGCAGTACGAATTAAAGAGAGGAAAGATTCAAAGGAAGGGGAGCATCTGGCAGCAGGAACTATGACTCTCTTAAGGTATCCAAATGCCTCGTCATCCGGCGAAGTACATTTGCTAACTCGAGAAACTCGTAGTGGGAGTAACTGTGACGACGTTAAGGTGGACATACAGTGGCATATCGGTTCTGTAGGACTGACCATATCATAAATTATAAATGCCTGAAAAAATGGGAGCAGCCGGCTCGAGTAACTATGACTCTCTTAAGGTAGCCAAATGCGTCGTCACTCTGCGAAATTTATTTGAAAACTCGAGGATATCGTCGTTGGAGTAACTCAGACAACGTTAAGGTTTACATGTTGCAGCATTTCGCTTCTGCATTGACTGGCCGCAGTACGAATTAAAGAGAGGAAAGATTCAAGGAAGGGGAGCAGCTCGCAGCAGGAACTATGACTCTCTTAAGGTAGCCAAATACCTCGTCATCCGGCGAAGTACATTTGCTAACTCAAGAAACTCGTAGTGGGTGTCACTGTGACGACGTTTAGGTGGACATACAGTGGCATATCGGTTCTGTAGGACTGGCCATATCAAGTATGATAAAGGCCTAAAGAAATGGGAGCAGCTGGCAGGAGTAACCATGACTCTCTTAAAGTAGTCAAATGCCTCGTCACTCTGCGAAATTTATTTGAAAACTAGAGGATATCGTCGTTAAGTAACTCTGACAACGTTAAGGTGGACATGTTGCAGCATTTCACTTCTGCATGGACTGGCCGCAGTACGAATTAAAGAGAGGAATAATTCAAAGAAAGGCGAGCAGCTGGCAAAAGGAACTACGACTCTCTTAAGGTAGCCAAATGCCTCGTTATCCGGCGAAGTACATTTGCTAACTCGAGAAACTCGTAGTGGAAGTAACTGTGACGACGTTTAGGTTGACATACAGTGGCATATCGGTTCTGTAGGACTGGCCATATCAAGAATGATAAAGGCCTAAAGAAATGGGAGCAGCTGGCAGGAGTAACCATGACTCTCTTAAGGTAGCCAAATGCCTCGTTACTCTGGGAAATTTATTTGAAAACTCGAGGATATCGTGGCTGGAGTAACTCAGACAACGTTAAGGTTTACATGTTGCATCATTTCGCTTCTGCATTGACTGGCCGCAGTACGAATTAAAGAGAGGAAAGATTCAAAGGAAGGGGAGCATCTGGCAGCAGGAACTATGACTCTCTTAAGGTAGCCAAATGCCTCGTCATCCGGCGAAGTACATTTGCTAACTCGAGAAACTCGTAGTGGGAGTAACTGTGACGACGTTAAGGTGGACATACAGTGGCATATCGGTTCTGTAGGACTGACCATATCATGTGTGATAAAGGCCTAAAGAAAGGGGAGCAGCCGGCAGGAGTAACCATGACTCTCTTAAGGTAGCCAAATGCGTCGTCACTCTGCGAAATTTATTTGAAAACTCGAGGGTATCGTCGTTGGAGTAACTCAGACAACGTTAAGGTTTACATGTTGCAGCATTTCGCTTCTGCATTGACTGGCCGCAGTACGAATTAAAGAGAGGAAAGATTCAAGGAAGGGGAGCAGCTCGCAGCAGGAACTATGACTCTCTTAAGGTAGCCAAATACCTCGTCATCCGGCGAAGTACATTTGCTAACTCAAGAAACTCGTAGTGGGTGTCACTGTGACGACGTTTAGGTGGACATACAGTGGCATATCGGTTCTGTAGGACTGGCCATATCAAGTATGATAAAGGCCTAAAGAAATGGGAGCAGCTGGCAGGAGTAACCATGACTCTCTTAAGGTAGTCAAATGCCTCGTCACTCTGCGAAATTTATTTGAAAACTAGAGGATATCGTCGTTAAGTAACTCTGACAACGTTAAGGTGGACATGTTGCAGCATTTCGCTTCTGCATGGACTGGCCGCAGTACGAATTAAAGAGAGGAATAATTCAAAGAAAGGGGAGCAGCTGGCAAAAGGAACTATGACTCTCTTAAGGTAGCCAAATGCCTCGTTATCCGGCGAAGTACATTTGCTAACTCGAGAAACTCGTAGTGGAAGTCTGTGACGACGTTTAGGTTGACATACAGTGGCATATCGGTTCTGTAGGACTGGCCATATCAAGAATGATAAAGGCCTAAAGAAATGGGAGCAGCTGGCAGGAGTAACCATGACTCTCTTAAGGTAGCCAAATGCCTCGTTACTCTGGGAAATTTATTTGAAAACTCGAGGATATCGTGGCTGGAGTAACTCAGACAACGTTAAGGTTTACATGTTGCATCATTTCGCTTCTGCATTGACTGGCCGCAGTACGAATTAAAGAGAGGAAAGATTCAAAGGGAGGGGAGCATCTGGCAGCAGGAACTATGACTCTCTTAAGGTAGCCAAATACCTCGTCATCCGGCGAAGTACATTTGCTAACTCATGAATCTCGTAGTGGGTGTCACTGTGACGACGTTTAGGTGGACATACAGTGGCATATCGGTTCTGTAGGACTGACCATATCAAGAATGATAAATGCCTGAAAAAATGGGAGCAGCCGGCAGGAGTAACTATGACTCTCTTAAGGTAGCCAAATGCCTCGTCACTCTGCAAAATTTATTTGAAAACTCGGGGATATCGTCGTTGGAGTAACTCAGACAACGTTAAGGTAAACATGTTGCAGCATTTCGCTTCTGCATGGACTGGCCGCAGTACGAATTAAAGAGAGGAAAAGTTCAAAGGAAGGGGAGCAGCTGGCGGCAGGAACTATGACTCTCTTAAGGTAGCCAAATACCTCGTCATCCGGCGAAGTACATTTGCTAACTCATGAATCTCGTAGTGGGTGTCACTGTGACGACGTTTAGGTGGACATACAGTGGGATATCGGTTCTGTAGGACTGACCATATCAAGAATGATAAAGGCCTAAAGAAATGGGAGCAGCTGGCAGGAGTAACCATGACTCTCTTAAGGTAGCCAAATGCCTCGTTACTCTGGGAAATTTATTTGAAAACTCGAGGATATCGTGGCTGGAGTAACTCAGACAACGTTAAGGTTTACATGTTGCATCATTTCGCTTCTGCATTGACTGGCCGCAGTACGAATTAAAGAGAGGAAAGATTCAAAGGAAGGGGAGCATCTGGCAGCAGGAACTATGACCCTCTTAAGGTAGCCAAATGACTCGTCATCCGGCGAAGTACATTTGCTAACTCGAGAAACTCGTAGTGGGAGTAACTGTGACGACGTTAAGGTGGACATACAGTGGCATATCGGTTCTGTAGGACTGACCATATCAAGTATGATAAAGGCCTAAAGAAATGGGAGCAGCCGGCAGGAGTAACCATGACTCTCTTAAGGTAGCCAAATGCGTCGTCACTCTGCGAAATTTATTTGAAAACTCGAGGATATCGTCGTTGGAGTAACTCAGACAACGTTAAGGTTTACATGTTGCAGCATTTCGCTTCTGCATTGACTGGCCGCAGTACGAATTAAAGAGAGGAAAGATTCAAGGAAGGGGAGCAGCTCGCAGCAGGAACTATGACTCTCTTAAGGTAGCCAAATACCTCGTCATCCGGCGAAGTACATTTGCTAACTCAAGAAACTCGTAGTGGGTGTCACTGTGACGACGTTTAGGTGGACATACAGTGGCATATCGGTTCTGTAGGACTGGCCATATCAAGTATGATAAAGGCCTAAAGAAATGGGAGCAGCTGGCAGGAGTAACCATGACTCTCTTAAGGTAGTCAAATGCCTCGTCACTCTGCGAAATTTATTTGAAAACTAGAGGATATCGTCGTTAAGTAACTCTGACAACGTTAAGGTGGACATGTTGCAGCATTTCGCTTCTGCATGGACTGGCCGCAGTACGAATTAAAGAGAGGAATAATTCAAAGAAAGGGGAGCAGCTGGCAAAAGGAACTATGATTCTCTTAAGGTAGCCAAATGCCTCGTTATCCGGCGAAGTACATTTGCTAACTCGAGAAACTCGTAGTGGAAGTAACTGTGACGACGTTTAGGTTGACATACAGTGGCATATCGGTTCTGTAGGACTGGCCATATCAAGAATGATAAAGGCCTAAAGAAATGGGAGCAGCTGGCAGGAGTAACCATGACTCTCTTAAGGTAGCCAAATGCCTCGTTACTCTGGGAAATTTATTTGAAAACTCGAGGATATCGTGGCTGGAGTAACTCAGACAACGTTAAGGTTTACATGTTGCATCATTTCGCTTCTGCATTGACTGGCCGCAGTACGAATTAAAGAGAGGAAAGATTCAAAGGAAGGGGAGCATCTGGCAGCAGGAACTATGACTCTCTTAAGGTAGCCAAATGCCTCGTCATCCGGCGAAGTACATTTGCTAACTCGAGAAACTCGTAGTGGGAGTAACTGTGACGACGTTAAGGTGGACATACAGTGGCATATCGGTTCTGTAGGACTGACCATATCAAGTATGATAAAGGCCTAAAGAAAGGGGAGCAGCCGGCAGGAGTAACCATGACTCTCTTAAGGTAGCCAAATGCGTCGTCACTCTGCGAAATTTATTTGAAAACTCGAGGATATCGTCGTTGGAGTAACTCAGACAACGTTAAGGTTTACATGTTGCAGCATTTCGCTTCTGCATTGACTGGCCGCAGTACGAATTAAAGAGAGGAAAGATTCAAGGAAGGGGAGCAGCTCGCAGCAGGAACTATGACTCTCTTAAGGTAGCCAAATACCTCGTCATCCGGCGAAGTACATTTGCTAACTCAAGAAACTCGTAGTGGGTGTCACTGTGACGACGTTTAGGTGGACATACAGTGGCATATCGGTTCTGTAGGACTGGCCATATCAAGTATGATAAAGGCCTAAAGAAATGGGAGCAGCTGGCAGGAGTAACCATGACTCTCTTAAGGTAGTCAAATGCCTCGTCACTCTGCGAAATTTATTTGAAAACTAGAGGATATCGTCGTTAAGTAACTCTGACAACGTTAAGGTGGACATGTTGCAGCATTTCGCTTCTGCATGGACTGGCCGCAGTACGAATTAAAGAGAGGAATAATTCAAAGAAAGGGGAGCAGCTGGCAAAAGGAACTATGACTCTCTTAAGGTAGCCAAATGCCTCGTTATCCGGCGAAGTACATTTGCTAACTCGAGAAACTCGTAGTGGAAGTAACTGTGACGACGTTTAGGTTGACATACAGTGGCATATCGGTTCTGTAGGACTGGCCATATCAAGAATGATAAAGGCCTAAAGAAATGGGAGCAGCTGGCAGGAGTAACCATGACTCTCTTAAGGTAGCCAAATGCCTCGTTACTCTGGGAAATTTATTTGAAAACTCGAGGATATCGTGGCTGGAGTAACTCAGACAACGTTAAGGTTTACATGTTGCATCATTTCGCTTCTGCATTGACTGGCCGCAGTACGAATTAAAGAGAGGAAAGATTCAAAGGAAGGGGAGCATCTGGCAGCAGGAACTATGACTCTCTTAAGGTAGCCAAATACCTCGTCATCCGGCGAAGTACATTTGCTAACTCATGAATCTCGTAGTGGGTGTCACTGTGACGACGTTTAGGTGGACATACAGTGGCATATCGGTCCTGTAGGACTGACCATATCAAGAATGATAAATGCCTGAAAAAATGGGAGCAGCCGGCAGGAGTAACTATGACTCTCTTAAGGTAGCCAAATGCCTCGTCACTCTGCAAAATTTATTTGAAAACTCGGGGATATCGTCGTTGGAGTAACTCAGACAACGTTAAGGTAAACATGTTGCAGCATTTCGCTTCTGCATGGACTGGCCGCAGTACGAATTAAAGAGAGGAAAAGTTCAAAGGAAGGGGAGCAGCTGGCGGCAGGAACTATGACTCTCTTAAGGTAGCCAAATACCTCGTCATCCGGCGAAGTACATTTGCTAACTCATGAATCTCGTAGTGGGTGTCACTGTGACGACGTTTAGGTGGACATACAGTGGGATATCGGTTCTGTAGGACTGACCATATCAAGAATGATAAAGGCCTAAAGAAATGGGAGCAGCTGGCAGGAGTAACCATGACTCTCTTAAGGTAGCCAAATGCCTCGTTACTCTGGGAAATTTATTTGAAAACTCGAGGATATCGTGGCTGGAGTAACTCAGACAACGTTAAGGTTTACATGTTGCATCATTTCGCTTCTGCATTGACTGGCCGCAGTACGAATTAAAGAGAGGAAAGATTCAAAGGAAGGGGAGCATCTGGCAGCAGGAACTATGACCCTCTTAAGGTAGCCAAATGACTCGTCATCCGGCGAAGTACATTTGCTAACTCGAGAAACTCGTAGTGGGAGTAACTGTGACGACGTTAAAGTGGACATACAGTGGCATATCGGTTCTGTAGGACTGACCATATCAAGTATGATAAAGGCCTAAAGAAATGGGAGCAGCCGGCAGGAGTAACAATGACTCTCTTAAGGTAGCCAAATGCGTCGTCACTCTGCGAAATTTATTTGAAAACTCGAGGATATCGTCGTTGGAGTAACTCAGACAACGTTAAGGTTTACATGTTGCAGCATTTCGCTTCTGCATTGACTGGCCGCAGTACGAATTAAAGAGAGGAAAGATTCAAGGAAGGGGAGCAGCTCGCAGCAGGAACTATGACTCTCTTAAGGTAGCCAAATACCTCGTCATCCGGCGAAGTACATTTGCTAACTCAAGAAACTCGTAGTGGGTGTCACTGTGACGACGTTTAGGTGGACATACAGTGGCATATCGGTTCTGTAGGACTGGCCATATCAAGTATGATAAAGGCCTAAAGAAATGGGAGCAGCTGGCAGGAGTAACCATGACTCTCTTAAGGTAGTCAAATGCCTCGTCACTCTGCGAAATTTATTTGAAAACTAGAGGATATCGTCGTTAAGTAACTCTGACAACGTTAAGGTGGACATGTTGCAGCATTTCGCTTCTGCATGGACTGGCCGCAGTACGAATTAAAGAGAGGAATAATTCAAAGAAAGGGGAGCAGCTGGCAAAAGGAACTATGATTCTCTTAAGGTAGCCAAATGCCTCGTTATCCGGCGAAGTACATTTGCTAACTCGAGAAACTCGTAGTGGAAGTAGCTGTGACGACGTTTAGGTTGACATACAGTGGCATATCGGTTCTGTAGGACTGGCCATATCAAGAATGATAAAGGCCTAAAGAAATGGGAGCAGCTGGCAGGAGTAACCATGACTCTCTTAAGGTAGCCAAATGCCTCGTTACTCTGGGAAATTTATTTGAAAACTCGAGGATATCGTGGCTGGAGTAACTCAGACAACGTTAAGGTTTACATGTTGCATCATTTCGCTTCTGCATTGACTGGCCGCAGTACGAATTAAAGAAAGGAAAGATTCAAAGGAAGGGGAGCATCTGGCAGCAGGAACTATGACCCTCTTAAGGTAGCCAAATGCCTCGTCATCCGGCGAAGTACATTTGCTAACTCGAGAAACTCGTAGTGGGAGTAACTGTGACGACGTTAAGGTGGACATACAGTGGCATATCGGTTCTGTAGGACTGACCATATCAAGTATGATAAAGGCCTAAAGAAATGGGAGCAGCCGGCAGGAGTAACCATGACTCTCTTAAGGTAGCCAAATGCGTCGTCACTCTGCGAAATTTATTTGAAAACTCGAGGATATCGTCGTTGGAGTAACTCAGACAACGTTAAGGTTTACATGTTGCAGCATTTCGCTTCTGCATTGACTGGCCGCAGTACGAATTAAAGAGAGGAAAGATTCAAGGAAGGGGAGCAGCTCGCAGCAGGAACTATGACTCTCTTAAGGTAGCCAAATACCTCGTCATCCGGCGAAGTACATTTGCTAACTCAAGAAACTCGTAGTGGGTGTCACTGTGACGACGTTTAGGTGGACATACAGTGGCATATCGGTTCTGTAGGACTGGCCATATCAAGTATGATAAAGGCCTAAAGAAATGGGAGCAGCTGGCAGGAGTAACCATGACTCTCTTAAGGTAGTCAAATGCCTCGTCACTCTGCGAAATTTATTTGAAAACTAGAGGATATCGTCGTTAAGTAACTCTGACAACGTTAAGGTGGACATGTTGCAGCATTTCGCTTCTGCATGGACTGGCCGCGGTACGAATTAAAGAGAGGAATAATTCAAAGAAAGGGGAGCAGCTGGCAAAAGGAACTATGATTCTCTTAAGGTAGCCAAATGCCTCGTTATCCGGCGAAGTACATTTGCTAACTCGAGAAACTCATAGTGGAAGTAACTGTGACGACGTTTAGGTTGACATACAGTGGCATATCGGTTCTGTAGGACTGGCCATATCAAGAATGATAAAGGCCTAAAGAAATGGGAGCAGCTGGCAGGAGTAACCATGACTCTCTTAAGGTAGCCAAATGCCTCGTTACTCTGGGAAATTTATTTGAAAACTCGAGGATATCGTGGCTGGAGTAACTCAGACAACGTTAAGGTTTACATGTTGCATCATTTCGCTTCTGCATTGACTGGCCGCAGTACGAATTAAAGAGAGGAAAGATTCAAAGGAAGGGGAGCATCTGGCAGCAGGAACTATGACTCTCTTAAGGTAGCCAAATGCCTCGTCATCCGGCGAAGTACATTTGCTAACTCGAGAAACTCGTAGTGGGAGTAACTGTGACGACGTTAAGGTGGACATACAGTGGCATATCGGTTCTGTAGGACTGACCATATCAAGTATGATAAAGGCCTAAAGAAAGGGGAGCAGCCGGCAGGAGTAACCATGACTCTCTTAAGGTAGCCAAATGCGTCGTCACTCTGCGAAATTTATTTGAAAACTCGAGGATATCGTCGTTGGAGTAACTCAGACAACGTTAAGGTTTACATGTTGCAGCATTTCGCTTCTGCATTGACTGGCCGCAGTACGAATTAAAGAGAGGAAAGATTCAAGGAAGGGGAGCAGCTCGCAGCAGGAACTATGACTCTCTTAAGGTAGCCAAATACCTCGTCATCCGGCGAAGTACATTTGCTAACTCAAGAAACTCGTAGTGGGTGTCACTGTGACGACGTTTAGGTGGACATACAGTGGCATATCGGTTCTGTAGGACTGGCCATATCAAGTATGATAAAGGCCTAAAGAAATGGGAGCAGCTGGCAGGAGTAACCATGACTCTCTTAAGGTAGTCAAATGCCTCGTCACTCTGCGAAATTTATTTGAAAACTAGAGGATATCGTCGTTAAGTAACTCTGACAACGTTAAGGTGGACATGTTGCAGCATTTCGCTTCTGCATGGACTGGCCGCAGTACGAATTAAAGAGAGGAATAATTCAAAGAAAGGGGAGCAGCTGGCAAAAGGAACTATGACTCTCTTAAGGTAGCCAAATGCCTCGTTATCCGGCGAAGTACATTTGCTAACTCGAGAAACTCGTAGTGGAAGTAACTGTGACGACGTTTAGGTTGACATACAGTGGCATATCGGTTCTGTAGGACTGGCCATATCAAGAATGATAAAGGCCTAAAGAAATGGGAGCAGCTGGCAGGAGTAACCATGACTCTCTTAAGGTAGCCAAATGCCTCGTTACTCTGGGAAATTTATTTGAAAACTCGAGGATATCGTGGCTGGAGTAACTCAGACAACGTTAAGGTTTACATGTTGCATCATTTCGCTTCTGCATTGACTGGCCGCAGTACGAATTAAAGAGAGGAAAGATTCAAAGGAAGGGGAGCATCTGGCAGCAGGAACTATGACTCTCTTAAGGTAGCCAAATACCTCGTCATCCGGCGAAGTACATTTGCTAACTCATGAATCTCGTAGTGGGTGTCACTGTGACGACGTTTAGGTGGACATACAGTGGCATATCGGTCCTGTAGGACTGACCATATCAAGAATGATAAATGCCTGAAAAAATGGGAGCAGCCGGCAGGAGTAACTATGACTCTCTTAAGGTAGCCAAATGCCTCGTCACTCTGCAAAATTTATTTGAAAACTCGGGGATATCGTCGTTGGAGTAACTCAGACAACGTTAAGGTAAACATGTTGCAGCATTTCGCTTCTGCATGGACTGGCCGCAGTACGAATTAAAGAGAGGAAAAGTTCAAAGGAAGGGGAGCAGCTGGCGGCAGGAACTATGACTCTCTTAAGGTAGCCAAATACCTCGTCATCCGGCGAAGTACATTTGCTAACTCATGAATCTCGTAGTGGGTGTCACTGTGACGACGTTTAGGTGGACATACAGTGGGATATCGGTTCTGTAGGACTGACCATATCAAGAATGATAAAGGCCTAAAGAAATGGGAGCAGCTGGCAGGAGTAACCATGACTCTCTTAAGGTAGCCAAATGCCTCGTTACTCTGGGAAATTTATTTGAAAACTCGAGGATATCGTGGCTGGAGTAACTCAGACAACGTTAAGGTTTACATGTTGCATCATTTCGCTTCTGCATTGACTGGCCGCAGTACGAATTAAAGAGAGGAAAGATTCAAAGGAAGGGGAGCATCTGGCAGCAGGAACTATGACCCTCTTAAGGTAGCCAAATGACTCGTCATCCGGCGAAGTACATTTGCTAACTCGAGAAACTCGTAGTGGGAGTAACTGTGACGACGTTAAAGTGGACATACAGTGGCATATCGGTTCTGTAGGACTGACCATATCAAGTATGATAAAGGCCTAAAGAAATGGGAGCAGCCGGCAGGAGTAACAATGACTCTCTTAAGGTAGCCAAATGCGTCGTCACTCTGCGAAATTTATTTGAAAACTCGAGGATATCGTCGTTGGAGTAACTCAGACAACGTTAAGGTTTACATGTTGCAGCATTTCGCTTCTGCATTGACTGGCCGCAGTACGAATTAAAGAGAGGAAAGATTCAAGGAAGGGGAGCAGCTCGCAGCAGGAACTATGACTCTCTTAAGGTAGCCAAATACCTCGTCATCCGGCGAAGTACATTTGCTAACTCAAGAAACTCGTAGTGGGTGTCACTGTGACGACGTTTAGGTGGACATACAGTGGCATATCGGTTCTGTAGGACTGGCCATATCAAGTATGATAAAGGCCTAAAGAAATGGGAGCAGCTGGCAGGAGTAACCATGACTCTCTTAAGGTAGTCAAATGCCTCGTCACTCTGCGAAATTTATTTGAAAACTAGAGGATATCGTCGTTAAGTAACTCTGACAACGTTAAGGTGGACATGTTGCAGCATTTCGCTTCTGCATGGACTGGCCGCAGTACGAATTAAAGAGAGGAATAATTCAAAGAAAGGGGAGCAGCTGGCAAAAGGAACTATGATTCTCTTAAGGTAGCCAAATGCCTCGTTATCCGGCGAAGTACATTTGCTAACTCGAGAAACTCGTAGTGGAAGTAGCTGTGACGACGTTTAGGTTGACATACAGTGGCATATCGGTTCTGTAGGACTGGCCATATCAAGAATGATAAAGGCCTAAAGAAATGGGAGCAGCTGGCAGGAGTAACCATGACTCTCTTAAGGTAGCCAAATGCCTCGTTACTCTGGGAAATTTATTTGAAAACTCGAGGATATCGTGGCTGGAGTAACTCAGACAACGTTAAGGTTTACATGTTGCATCATTTCGCTTCTGCATTGACTGGCCGCAGTACGAATTAAAGAAAGGAAAGATTCAAAGGAAGGGGAGCATCTGGCAGCAGGAACTATGACCCTCTTAAGGTAGCCAAATGCCTCGTCATCCGGCGAAGTACATTTGCTAACTCGAGAAACTCGTAGTGGGAGTAACTGTGACGACGTTAAGGTGGACATACAGTGGCATATCGGTTCTGTAGGACTGACCATATCAAGTATGATAAAGGCCTAAAGAAATGGGAGCAGCCGGCAGGAGTAACCATGACTCTCTTAAGGTAGCCAAATGCGTCGTCACTCTGCGAAATTTATTTGAAAACTCGAGGATATCGTCGTTGGAGTAACTCAGACAACGTTAAGGTTTACATGTTGCAGCATTTCGCTTCTGCATTGACTGGCCGCAGTACGAATTAAAGAGAGGAAAGATTCAAGGAAGGGGAGCAGCTCGCAGCAGGAACTATGACTCTCTTAAGGTAGCCAAATACCTCGTCATCCGGCGAAGTACATTTGCTAACTCAAGAAACTCGTAGTGGGTGTCACTGTGACGACGTTTAGGTGGACATACAGTGGCATATCGGTTCTGTAGGACTGGCCATATCAAGTATGATAAAGGCCTAAAGAAATGGGAGCAGCTGGCAGGAGTAACCATGACTCTCTTAAGGTAGTCAAATGCCTCGTCACTCTGCGAAATTTATTTGAAAACTAGAGGATATCGTCGTTAAGTAACTCTGACAACGTTAAGGTGGACATGTTGCAGCATTTCGCTTCTGCATGGACTGGCCGCAGTACGAATTAAAGAGAGGAATAATTCAAAGAAAGGGGAGCAGCTGGCAAAAGGAACTATGATTCTCTTAAGGTAGCCAAATGCCTCGTTATCCGGCGAAGTACATTTGCTAACTCGAGAAACTCGTAGTGGAAGTAGCTGTGACGACGTTTAGGTTGACATACAGTGGCATATCGGTTCTGTAGGACTGGCCATATCAAGAATGATAAAGGCCTAAAGAAATGGGAGCAGCTGGCAGGAGTAACCATGACTCTCTTAAGGTAGCCAAATGCCTCGTTACTCTGGGAAATTTATTTGAAAACTCGAGGATATCGTGGCTGGAGTAACTCAGACAACGTTAAGGTTTACATGTTGCATCATTTCGCTTCTGCATTGACTGGCCGCAGTACGAATTAAAGAAAGGAAAGATTCAAAGGAAGGGGAGCATCTGGCAGCAGGAACTATGACCCTCTTAAGGTAGCCAAATGCCTCGTCATCCGGCGAAGTACATTTGCTAACTCGAGAAACTCGTAGTGGGAGTAACTGTGACGACGTTAAGGTGGACATACAGTGGCATATCGGTTCTGTAGGACTGACCATATCAAGTATGATAAAGGCCTAAAGAAATGGGAGCAGCCGGCAGGAGTAACCATGACTCTCTTAAGGTAGCCAAATGCGTCGTCACTCTGCGAAATTTATTTGAAAACTCGAGGATATCGTCGTTGGAGTAACTCAGACAACGTTAAGGTTTACATGTTGCAGCATTTCGCTTCTGCATTGACTGGCCGCAGTACGAATTAAAGAGAGGAAAGATTCAAGGAAGGGGAGCAGCTCGCAGCAGGAACTATGACTCTCTTAAGGTAGCCAAATACCTCGTCATCCGGCGAAGTACATTTGCTAACTCAAGAAACTCGTAGTGGGTGTCACTGTGACGACGTTTAGGTGGACATACAGTGGCATATCGGTTCTGTAGGACTGGCCATATCAAGTATGATAAAGGCCTAAAGAAATGGGAGCAGCTGGCAGGAGTAACCATGACTCTCTTAAGGTAGTCAAATGCCTCGTCACTCTGCGAAATTTATTTGAAAACTAGAGGATATCGTCGTTAAGTAACTCTGACAACGTTAAGGTGGACATGTTGCAGCATTTCGCTTCTGCATGGACTGGCCGCAGTACGAATTAAAGAGAGGAATAATTCAAAGAAAGGGGAGCAGCTGGCAAAAGGAACTATGATTCTCTTAAGGTAGCCAAATGCCTCGTTATCCGGCGAAGTACATTTGCTAACTCGAGAAACTCGTAGTGGAAGTAGCTGTGACGACGTTTAGGTTGACATACAGTGGCATATCGGTTCTGTAGGACTGGCCATATCAAGAATGATAAAGGCCTAAAGAAATGGGAGCAGCTGGCAGGAGTAACCATGACTCTCTTAAGGTAGCCAAATGCCTCGTTACTCTGGGAAATTTATTTGAAAACTCGAGGATATCGTGGCTGGAGTAACTCAGACAACGTTAAGGTTTACATGTTGCATCATTTCGCTTCTGCATTGACTGGCCGCAGTACGAATTAAAGAAAGGAAAGATTCAAAGGAAGGGGAGCATCTGGCAGCAGGAACTATGACCCTCTTAAGGTAGCCAAATGCCTCGTCATCCGGCGAAGTACATTTGCTAACTCGAGAAACTCGTAGTGGGAGTAACTGTGACGACGTTAAGGTGGACATACAGTGGCATATCGGTTCTGTAGGACTGACCATATCAAGTATGATAAAGGCCTAAAGAAATGGGAGCAGCCGGCAGGAGTAACCATGACTCTCTTAAGGTAGCCAAATGCGTCGTCACTCTGCGAAATTTATTTGAAAACTCGAGGATATCGTCGTTGGAGTAACTCAGACAACGTTAAGGTTTACATGTTGCAGCATTTCGCTTCTGCATTGACTGGCCGCAGTACGAATTAAAGAGAGGAAAGATTCAAGGAAGGGGAGCAGCTCGCAGCAGGAACTATGACTCTCTTAAGGTAGCCAAATACCTCGTCATCCGGCGAAGTACATTTGCTAACTCAAGAAACTCGTAGTGGGTGTCACTGTGACGACGTTTAGGTGGACATACAGTGGCATATCGGTTCTGTAGGACTGGCCATATCAAGTATGATAAAGGCCTAAAGAAATGGGAGCAGCTGGCAGGAGTAACCATGACTCTCTTAAGGTAGTCAAATGCCTCGTCACTCTGCGAAATTTATTTGAAAACTAGAGGATATCGTCGTTAAGTAACTCTGACAACGTTAAGGTGGACATGTTGCAGCATTTCGCTTCTGCATGGACTGGCCGCAGTACGAATTAAAGAGAGGAATAATTCAAAGAAAGGGGAGCAGCTGGCAAAAGGAACTATGATTCTCTTAAGGTAGCCAAATGCCTCGTTATCCGGCGAAGTACATTTGCTAACTCGAGAAACTCGTAGTGGAAGTAACTGTGACGACGTTTAGGTTGACATACAGTGGCATATCGGTTCTGTAGGACTGGCCATATCAAGAATGATAAAGGCCTAAAGAAATAGGAGCAGCTGGCAGGAGTAACCATGACTCTCTTAAGGTAGCCAAATGCCTCGTTACTCTGGGAAATTTATTTGAAAACTCGAGGATATCGTGGCTGGAGTAACTCAGACAACGTTAAGATTTACATGTTGCATCATTTCGCTTCTGCATTGACTGGCCGCAGTACGAATTAAAGAGAGGAAAGATTCAAAGGAAGGGGAGCATCTGGCAGCAGGAACTATGACTCTCTTAAGGTAGCCAAATGCCTCGTCATCCGGCGAAGTACATTTGCTAACTCGAGAAACTCGTAGTGGGAGTAACTGTGACGACGTTAAGGTGGACATACAGTGGCATATCGGTTCTGTAGGACTGACCATATCATAAATTATAAATGCCTGAAAAAATGGGAGCAGCCGGCTCGAGTAACTATGACTCTCTTAAGGTAGCCAAATGCGTCGTCACTCTGCGAAATTTATTTGAAAACTCGAGGATATCGTCGTTGGAGTAACTCAGACAACGTTAAGGTTTACATGTTGCAGCATTTCGCTTCTGCATTGACTGGCCGCAGTACGAATTAAAGAGAGGAAAGATTCAAGGAAGGGGAGCAGCTCGCAGCAGGAACTATGACTCTCTTAAGGTAGCCAAATACCTCGTCATCCGGCGAAGTACATTTGCTAACTCAAGAAACTCGTAGTGGGAGTAACTGTGACGACGTTAAGGTGGACATACAGTGGCATATCGGTTCTGTAGGACTGACCATATCAAGTATGATAAAGGCCTAAAGAAATGGGAGCAGCCGGCAGGAGTAACCATGACTCTCTTAAGGTAGCCAAATGCGTCGTCACTCTGCGAAATTTATTTGAAAACTCGAGGATATCGTCGTTGGAGTAACTCAGACAACGTTAAGGTTTACATGTTGCAGCATTTCGCTTCTGCATTGACTGGCCGCAGTACGAATTAAAGAGAGGAAAGATTCAAGGAAGGGGAGCAGCTCGCAGCAGGAACTATGACTCTCTTAAGGTAGCCAAATACCTCGTCATCCGGCGAAGTACATTTGCTAACTCAAGAAACTCGTAGTGGGTGTCACTGTGACGACGTTTAGGTGGACATACAGTGGCATATCGGTTCTGTAGGACTGGCCATATCAAGTATGATAAAGGCCTAAAGAAATGGGAGCAGCTGGCAGGAGTAACCATGACTCTCTTAAGGTAGTCAAATGCCTCGTCACTCTGCGAAATTTATTTGAAAACTAGAGGATATCGTCGTTAAGTAACTCTGACAACGTTAAGGTGGACATGTTGCAGCATTTCGCTTCTGCATGGACTGGCCGCAGTACGAATTAAAGAGAGGAATAATTCAAAGAAAGGGGAGCAGCTGGCAAAAGGAACTATGACTCTCTTAAGGTAGCCAAATGCCTCGTTATCCGGCGAAGTACATTTGCTAACTCGAGAAACTCGTAGTGGAAGTAACTGTGACGACGTTTAGGTTGACATACAGTGGCATATCGGTTCTGTAGGACTGGCCATATCAAGAATGATAAAGGCCTAAAGAAATGGGAGCAGCTGGCAGGAGTAACCATGACTCTCTTAAGGTAGCCAAATGCCTCGTTACTCTGGGAAATTTATTTGAAAACTCGAGGATATCGTGGCTGGAGTAACTCAGACAACGTTAAGGTTTACATGTTGCAGCATTTCGCTTCTGCATTGACTGGCCGCAGTACGAATTAAAGAGAGGAAAGATTCAAGGAAGGGGAGCAGCTCGCAGCAGGAACTATGACTCTCTTAAGGTAGCCAAATACCTCGTCATCCGGCGAAGTACATTTGCTAACTCAAGAAACTCGTAGTGGGTGTCACTGTGACGACGTTTAGGTGGACATACAGTGGCATATCGGTTCTGTAGGACTGGCCATATCAAGTATGATAAAGGCCTAAAGAAATGGGAGCAGCTGGCAGGAGTAACCATGACTCTCTTAAGGTAGTCAAATGCCTCGTCACTCTGCGAAATTTATTTGAAAACTAGAGGATATCGTCGTTAAGTAACTCTGACAACGTTAAGGTGGACATGTTGCAGCATTTCGCTTCTGCATGGACTGGCCGCAGTACGAATTAAAGAGAGGAATAATTCAAAGAAAGGGGAGCAGCTGGCAAAAGGAACTATGATTCTCTTAAGGTAGCCAAATGCCTCGTTATCCGGCGAAGTACATTTGCTAACTCGAGAAACTCGTAGTGGAAGTAACTGTGACGACGTTTAGGTTGACATACAGTGGCATATCGGTTCTGTAGGACTGGCCATATCAAGAATGATAAAGGCCTAAAGAAATGGGAGCAGCTGGCAGGAGTAACCATGACTCTCTTAAGGTAGCCAAATGCCTCGTTACTCTGGGAAATTTATTTGAAAACTCGAGGATATCGTGGCTGGAGTAACTCAGACAACGTTAAGATTTACATGTTGCATCATTTCGCTTCTGCATTGACTGGCCGCAGTACGAATTAAAGAGAGGAAAGATTCAAAGGAAGGGGAGCATCTGGCAGCAGGAACTATGACTCTCTTAAGGTAGCCAAATGCCTCGTCATCCGGCGAAGTACATTTGCTAACTCGAGAAACTCGTAGTGGGAGTAACTGTGACGACGTTAAGGTGGACATACAGTGGCATATCGGTTCTGTAGGACTGACCATATCATAAATTATAAATGCCTGAAAAAATGGGAGCAGCCGGCTCGAGTAACTATGACTCTCTTTAGGTAGCCAAATGCGTCGTCACTCTGCGAAATTTATTTGAAAACTCGAGGATATCGTCGTTGGAGTAACTCAGACAACGTTAAGGTTTACATGTTGCAGCATTTCGCTTCTGCATTGACTGGCCGCAGTACGAATTAAAGAGAGGAAAGATTCAAGGAAGGGGAGCAGCTCGCAGCAGGAACTATGACTCTCTTAAGGTAGTCAAATACCTCGTCATCCGGCGAAGTACATTTGCTAAAGAAACTCGTAGTGGGTGTCACTGTGACGACGTTTAGGTGGACATACAGTGGCATATCGGTTCTGTAGGACTGGCCATATCAAGTATGATAAAGGCCTAAAGAAATGGGAGCAGCTGGCAGGAGTAACCATGACTCTCTTAAGGTAGTCAAATGCCTCGTCACTCTGCGAAATTAATTTGAAAACTAGAGGATATCGTCGTTAAGTAACTCTGACAACGTTAAGGTGGACATGTTGCAGCATTTCGCTTCTGCATGGACTGGCCGCAGTACGAATTAAAGAGAGGAATAATTCAAAGAAAGGGGAGCAGCTGGCAAAAGGAACTATGATTCTCTTAAGGTAGCCAAATGCCTCGTTATCCGGCGAAGTACATTTGCTAACTCGAGAAACTCGTAGTGGAAGTAACTGTGACGACGTTTAGGTTGACATACAGTGGCATATCGGTTCTGTAGGACTGGCCATATCAAGAATGATAAAGGCCTAAAGAAATGGGAGCAGCTGGCAGGAGTAACCATGACTCTCTTAAGGTAGCCAAATGCCTCGTTACTCTGGGAAATTTATTTGAAAACTCGAGGATATCGTGGCTGGAGTAACTCAGACAACGTTAAGATTTACATGTTGCATCATTTCGCTTCTGCATTGACTGGCCGCAGTACGAATTAAAGAGAGGAAAGATTCAAAGGAAGGGGAGCATCTGGCAGCAGGAACTATGACTCTCTTAAGGTAGCCAAATGCCTCGTCATCCGGCGAAGTACATTTGATAACTCGAGAAACTCGTAGTGGGAGTAACTGTGACGACGTTAAGGTGGACATACAGTGGCATATCGGTTCTGTAGGACTGACCATATCATAAATTATAAATGCCTGAAAAAATTGGAGCAGCCGGCTCGAGTAACTATGACTCTCTTAAGGTAGCCAAATGCGTCGTCACTCTGCGAAATTTATTTGAAAACTCGAGGATATCGTCGTTGGAGTAACTCAGACAACGTTAAGGTTTACATGTTGCAGCATTTCGCTTCTGCATTGACTGGCCGCAGTACGAATTAAAGAGAGGAAAGATTCAAGGAAGGGGAGCAGCTCGCAGCAGGAACTATGACTCTCTTAAGGTAGCCAAATACCTCGTCATCCGGCGAAGTACATTTGCTAAAGAAACTCGTAGTGGGTGTCACTGTGACGACGTTTAGGTGGACATACAGTGGCATATCGGTTCTGTAGGACTGGCCATATCAAGTATGATAAAGGCCTAAAGAAATGGGAGCAGCTGGCAGGAGTAACCATGACTCTCTTAAGGTAGTCAAATGCCTCGTCACTCTGCGAAATTTATTTGAAAACTAGAGGATATCGTCGTTAAGTAACTCTGACAACGTTAAGGTGGACATGTTGCAGCATTTCGCTTCTGCATGGACTGGCCGCAGTACGAATTAAAGAGAGGAATAATTCAAAGAAAGGGGAGCAGCTGGCAAAAGGAACTATGACTCTCTTAAGGTAGCCAAATGCCTCGTTATCCGGCGAAGTACATTTGCTAACTCGAGAAACTCGTAGTGGAAGTAACTGTGACGACGTTTAGGTTGACATACAGTGGCATATCGGTTCTGTAGGACTGGCCATATCAAGAATGATAAAGGCCTAAAGAAATGGGAGCAGCTGGCAGGAGTAACCATGACTCTCTTAAGGTAGCCAAATGCCTCGTTACTCTGGGAAATTTATTTGAAAACTCGAGGATATCGTGGCTGGAGTAACTCAGACAACGTTAAGGTTTACATGTTGCAGCATTTCGCTTCTGCATTGACTGGCCGCAGTACGAATTAAAGAGAGGAAAGATTCAAGGAAGGGGAGCAGCTCGCAGCAGGAACTATGACTCTCTTAAGGTAGCCAAATACCTCGTCATCCGGCGAAGTACATTTGCTAACTCAAGAAACTCGTAGTGGGTGTCACTGTGACGACGTTTAGGTGGACATACAGTGGCATATCGGTTCTGTAGGACTGGCCATATCAAGTATGATAAAGGCCTAAAGAAATGGGAGCAGCTGGCAGGAGTAACCATGACTCTCTTAAGGTAGTCAAATGCCTTGTCACTCTGCGAAATTTATTTGAAAACTAGAGGATATCGTCGTTAAGTAACTCTGACAACGTTAAGGTGGACATGTTGCAGCATTTCGCTTCTGCATGGACTGGCCGCAGTACGAATTAAAGAGAGGAATAATTCAAAGAAAGGGGAGCAGCTGGCAAAAGGAACTATGATTCTCTTAAGGTAGCCAAATGCCTCGTTATCCGGCGAAGTACATTTGCTAACTCGAGAAACTCGTAGTGGAAGTAACTGTGACGACGTTTAGGTTGACATACAGTGGCATATCGGTTCTGTAGGACTGGCCATATCAAGAATGATAAAGGCCTAAAGAAATGGGAGCAGCTGGCAGGAGTAACCATGACTCTCTTAAGGTAGCCAAATGCCTCGTTACTCTGGGAAATTTATTTGAAAACTCGAGGATATCGTGGCTGGAGTAACTCAGACAACGTTAAGATTTACATGTTGCATCATTTCGCTTCTGCATTGACTGGCCGCAGTACGAATTAAAGAGAGGAAAGATTCAAAGGAAGGGGAGCATCTGGCAGCAGGAACTATGACTCTCTTAAGGTAGCCAAATGCCTCGTCATCCGGCGAAGTACATTTGCTAACTCGAGAAACTCGTAGTGGGAGTAACTGTGACGACGTTAAGGTGGACATACAGTGGCATATCGGTTCTGTAGGACTGACCATATCATAAATTATAAATGCCTGAAAAAATGGGAGCAGCCGGCTCGAGTAACTATGACTCTCTTAAGGTAGCCAAATGCGTCGTCACTCTGCGAAATTTATTTGAAAACTCGAGGATATCGTCGTTGGAGTAACTCAGACAACGTTAAGGTTTACATGTTGCAGCATTTCGCTTCTGCATTGACTGGCCGCAGTACGAATTAAAGAGAGGAAAGATTCAAGGAAGGGGAGCAGCTCGCAGCAGGAACTATGACTCTCTTAAGGTAGCCAAATACCTCGTCATCCGGCGAAGTACATTTGCTAAAGAAACTCGTAGTGGGTGTCACTGTGACGACGTTTAGGTGGACATACAGTGGCATATCGGTTCTGTAGGACTGGCCATATCAAGTATGATAAAGGCCTAAAGAAATGGGAGCAGCTGGCAGGAGTAACCATGACTCTCTTAAGGTAGTCACATGCCTCGTCACTCTGCGAAATTTATTTGAAAACTAGAGGATATCGTCGTTAAGTAACTCTGACAACGTTAAGGTGGACATGTTGCAGCATTTCGCTTCTGCATGGACTGGCCGCAGTACGAATTAAAGAGAGGAATAATTCAAAGAAAGGGGAGCAGCTGGCAAAAGGAACAATGATTCTCTTAAGGTATCCAAATGCCTCGTTATCCGGCGAAGTACATTTGCTAACTCGAGAAACTCGTAGTGGAAGTAACTGTGACGACGTTTAGGTTGACATACAGTGGCATATCGGTTCTGTAGGACTGGCCATATCAAGAATGATAAAGGCCTAAAGAAATGGGAGCAGCTGGCAGGAGTAACCATGACTCTCTTAAGGTAGCCAAATGCCTCGTTACTCTGGGAAATTTATTTGAAAACTCGAGGATATCGTGGCTGGAGTAACTCAGACAACGTTAAGATTTACATGTTGCATCATTTCGCTTCTGCATTGACTGGCCGCAGTACGAATTAAAGAGAGGAAAGATTCAAAGGAAGGGGAGCATCTGGCAGCAGGAACTATGACTCTCTTAAGGTAGCCAAATGCCTCGTCATCCGGCGAAGTACATTTGCTAACTCGAGAAACTCGTAGTGGGAGTAACTGTGACGACGTTAAGGTGGACATACAGTGGCATATCGGTTCTGTAGGACTGACCATATCATAAATTATAAATGCCTGAAAAAATGGGAGCAGCCGGCTCGAGTAACTATGACTCTCTTAAGGTAGCCAAATGCGTCGTCACTCTGCGAAATTTATTTGAAAACTCGAGGATATCGTCGTTGGAGTAACTCAGACAACGTTAAGGTTTACATGTTGCAGCATTTCGCTTCTGCATTGACTGGCCGCAGTACGAATTAAAGAGAGGAAAGATTCAAGGAAGGGGAGCAGCTCGCAGCAGGAACTATGACTCTCTTAAGGTAGCCAAATACCTCGTCATCCGGCGAAGTACATTTGCTAAAGAAACTCGTAGTGGGTGTCACTGTGACGACGTTTAGGTGGACATACAGTGGCATATCGGTTCTGTAGGACTGGCCATATCAAGTATGATAAAGGCCTAAAGAAATGGGAGCAGCTGGCAGGAGTAACCATGACTCTCTTAAGGTAGTCAAATGCCTCGTCACTCTGCGAAATTTATTTGAAAACTAGAGGATATCGTCGTTAAGTAACTCTGACAACGTTAAGGTGGACATGTTGCAGCATTTCGCTTCTGCATGGACTGGCCGCAGTACGAATTAAAGAGAGGAATAATTCAAAGAAAGGGGAGCAGCTGGCAAAAGGAACTATGATTCTCTTAAGGTAGCCAAATGCCTCGTTATCCGGCGAAGTACATTTGCTAACTCGAGAAACTCGTAGTGGAAGTAACTGTGACGACGTTTAGGTTGACATACAGTGGCATATCGGTTCTGTAGGACTGGCCATATCAAGAATGATAAAGGCCTAAAGAAATGGGAGCAGCTGGCAGGAGTAACCATGACTCTCTTAAGGTAGCCAAATGCCTCGTTACTCTGGGAAATTTATTTGAAAACTCGAGGATATCGTGGCTGGAGTAACTCAGACAACGTTAAGATTTACATGTTGCATCATTTCGCTTCTGCATTGACTGGCCGCAGTACGAATTAAAGAGAGGAAAGATTCAAAGGAAGGGGAGCATCTGGCAGCAGGAACTATGACTCTCTTAAGGTAGCCAAATGCCTCGTCATCCGGCGAAGTACATTTGCTAACTCGAGAAACTCGTAGTGTGAGTAACTGTGACGACGTTAAGGTGGACATACAGTGGCATATCGGTTCTGTAGGACTGACCATATCATAAATTATAAATGCCTGAAAAAATGGGAGCAGCCGGCTCGAGTAACTATGACTCTCTTAAGGTAGCCAAATGCGTCGTCACTCTGCGAAATTTATTTGAAAACTCGAGGATATCGTCGTTGGAGTAACTCAGACAACGTTAAGGTTTACATGTTGCAGCATTTCGCTTCTGCATTGACTGGCCGCAGTACGAAATAAAGAGAGGAAAGATTCAAGGAAGGGGAGCAGCTCGCAGCAGGAACTATGACTCTCTTAAGGTAGCCAAACACCTCGTCATCCGGCGAAGTACATTTGCTAAAGAAACTCGTAGTGGGTGTCACTGTGACGACGTTTAGGTGGACATACAGTGGCATATCGGTTCTGTAGGACTGGCCATATCAAGTATGATAAAGGCCTAAAGAAATGGGAGCAGCTGGCAGGAGTAACCATGACTCTCTTAAGGTAGTCAAATGCCTCGTCACTCTGCGAAATTTATTTGAAAACTAGAGGATATCGTCGTTAAGTAACTCTGACAACGTTAAGGTGGACATGTTGCAGCATTTCGCTTCTGCATGGACTGGCCGCAGTACGAATTAAAGAGAGGAATAATTCAAAGAAAGGGGAGCAGCTGGCAAAAGGAACAATGATTCTCTTAAGGTATCCAAATGCCTCGTTATCCGGCGAAGTACATTTGCTAACTCGAGAAACTCGTAGTGGAAGTAACTGTGACGACGTTTAGGTTGACATACAGTGGCATATCGGTTCTGTAGGACTGGCCATATCAAGAATGATAAAGGCCTAAAGAAATGGGAGCAGCTGGCAGGAGTAACCATGACTCTCTTAAGGTAGCCAAATGCCTCGTTACTCTGGGAAATTTATTTGAAAACTCGAGGATATCGTGGCTGGAGTAACTCAGACAACGTTAAGATTTACATGTTGCATCATTTCGCTTCTGCATTGACTGGCCGCAGTACGAATTAAAGAGAGGAAAGATTCAAAGGAAGGGGAGCATCTGGCAGCAGGAACTATGACTCTCTTAAGGTAGCCAAATGCCTCGTCATCCGGCGAAGTACATTTGCTAACTCGAGAAACTCGTAGTGGGAGTAACTGTGACGACGTTAAGGTGGACATACAGTGGCATATCGGTTCTGTAGGACTGACCATATCATAAATTATAAATGCCTGAAAAAATGGGAGCAGCCGGCTCGAGTAACTATGACTCTCTTAAGGTAGCCAAATGCGTCGTCACTCTGCGAAATTTATTTGAAAACTCGAGGATATCGTCGTTGGAGTAACTCAGACAACGTTAAGGTTTACATGTTGCAGCATTTCGCTTCTGCATTGACTGGCCGCAGTACGAATTAAAGAGAGGAAAGATTCAAGGAAGGGGAGCAGCTCGCAGCAGGAACTATGACTCTCTTAAGGTAGCCAAATACCTCGTCATCCGGCGAAGTACATTTGCTAAAGAAACTCGTAGTGGGTGTCACTGTGACGACGTTTAGGTGGACATACAGTGGCATATCGGTTCTGTAGGACTGGCCATATCAAGTATGATAAAGGCCTAAAGAAATGGGAGCAGCTGGCAGGAGTAACCATGACTCTCTTAAGGTAGTCAAATGCCTCGTCACTCTGCGAAATTTATTTGAAAACTAGAGGATATCGTCGTTAAGTAACTCTGACAACGTTAAGGTGGACATGTTGCAGCATTTCGCTTCTGCATGGACTGGCCGCAGTACGAATTAAAGAGAGGAATAATTCAAAGAAAGGGGAGCAGCTGGCAAAAGGAACTATGATTCTCTTAAGGTAGCCAAATGCCTCGTTATCCGGCGAAGTACATTTGCTAACTCGAGAAACTCGTAGTGGAAGTAACTGTGACGACGTTTAGGTTGACATACAGTGGCATATCGGTTCTGTAGGACTGGCCATATCAAGAATGATAAAGGCCTAAAGAAATGGGAGCAGCTGGCAGGAGTAACCATGACTCTCTTAAGGTAGCCAAATGCCTCGTTACTCTGGGAAATTTATTTGAAAACTCGAGGATATCGTGGCTGGAGTAACTCAGACAACGTTAAGATTTACATGTTGCATCATTTCGCTTCTGCATTGACTGGCCGCAGTACGAATTAAAGAGAGGAAAGATTCAAAGGAAGGGGAGCATCTGGCAGCAGGAACTATGACTCTCTTAAGGTAGCCAAATGCCTCGTCATCCGGCGAAGTACATTTGCTAACTCGAGAAACTCGTAGTGTGAGTAACTGTGACGACGTTAAGGTGGACATACAGTGGCATATCGGTTCTGTAGGACTGACCATATCATAAATTATAAATGCCTGAAAAAATGGGAGCAGCCGGCTCGAGTAACTATGACTCTCTTAAGGTAGCCAAATGCGTCGTCACTCTGCGAAATTTATTTGAAAACTCGAGGATATCGTCGTTGGAGTAACTCAGACAACGTTAAGGTTTACATGTTGCAGCATTTCGCTTCTGCATTGACTGGCCGCAGTACGAAATAAAGAGAGGAAAGATTCAAGGAAGGGGAGCAGCTCGCAGCAGGAACTATGACTCTCTTAAGGTAGCCAAACACCTCGTCATCCGGCGAAGTACATTTGCTAAAGAAACTCGTAGTGGGTGTCACTGTGACGACGTTTAGGTGGACATACAGTGGCATATCGGTTCTGTAGGACTGGCCATATCAAGTATGATAAAGGCCTAAAGAAATGGGAGCAGCTGGCAGGAGTAACCATGACTCTCTTAAGGTAGTCAAATGCCTCGTCACTCTGCGAAATTTATTTGAAAACTAGAGGATATCGTCGTTAAGTAACTCTGACAACGTTAAGGTGGACATGTTGCAGCATTTCGCTTCTGCATGGACTGGCCGCAGTACGAATTAAAGAGAGGAATAATTCAAAGAAAGGGGAGCAGCTGGCAAAAGGAACAATGATTCTCTTAAGGTATCCAAATGCCTCGTTATCCGGCGAAGTACATTTGCTAACTCGAGAAACTCGTAGTGGAAGTAACTGTGACGACGTTTAGGTTGACATACAGTGGCATATCGGTTCTGTAGGACTGGCCATATCAAGAATGATAAAGGCCTAAAGAAATGGGAGCAGCTGGCAGGAGTAACCATGACTCTCTTAAGGTAGCCAAATGCCTCGTTACTCTGGGAAATTTATTTGAAAACTCGAGGATATCGTGGCTGGAGTAACTCAGACAACGTTAAGATTTACATGTTGCATCATTTCGCTTCTGCATTGACTGGCCGCAGTACGAATTAAAGAGAGGAAAGATTCAAAGGAAGGGGAGCATCTGGCAGCAGGAACTATGACTCTCTTAAGGTAGCCAAATGCCTCGTCATCCGGCGAAGTACATTTGCTAACTCGAGAAACTCGTAGTGGGAGTAACTGTGACGACGTTAAGGTGGACATACAGTGGCATATCGGTTCTGTAGGACTGACCATATCATAAATTATAAATGCCTGAAAAAATGGGAGCAGCCGGCTCGAGTAACTATGACTCTCTTAAGGTAGCCAAATGCGTCGTCACTCTGCGAAATTTATTTGAAAACTCGAGGATATCGTCGTTGGAGTAACTCAGACAACGTTAAGGTTTACATGTTGCAGCATTTCGCTTCTGCATTGACTGGCCGCAGTACGAATTAAAGAGAGGAAAGATTCAAGGAAGGGGAGCAGCTCGCAGCAGGAACTATGACTCTCTTAAGGTAGCCAAATACCTCGTCATCCGGCGAAGTACATTTGCTAAAGAAACTCGTAGTGGGTGTCACTGTGACGACGTTTAGGTGGACATACAGTGGCATATCGGTTCTGTAGGACTGGCCATATCAAGTATGATAAAGGCCTAAAGAAATGGGAGCAGCTGGCAGGAGTAACCATGACTCTCTTAAGGTAGTCAAATGCCTCGTCACTCTGCGAAATTTATTTGAAAACTAGAGGATATCGTCGTTAAGTAACTCTGACAACGTTAAGGTGGACATGTTGCAGCATTTCGCTTCTGCATGGACTGGCCGCAGTACGAATTAAAGAGAGGAATAATTCAAAGAAAGGGGAGCAGCTGGCAAAAGGAACTATGATTCTCTTAAGGTAGCCAAATGCCTCGTTATCCGGCGAAGTACATTTGCTAACTCGAGAAACTCGTAGTGGAAGTAACTGTGACGACGTTTAGGTTGACATACAGTGGCATATCGGTTCTGTAGGACTGGCCATATCAAGAATGATAAAGGCCTAAAGAAATGGGAGCAGCTGGCAGGAGTAACCATGACTCTCTTAAGGTAGCCAAATGCCTCGTTACTCTGGGAAATTTATTTGAAAACTCGAGGATATCGTGGCTGGAGTAACTCAGACAACGTTAAGATTTACATGTTGCATCATTTCGCTTCTGCATTGACTGGCCGCAGTACGAATTAAAGAGAGGAAAGATTCAAAGGAAGGGGAGCATCTGGCAGCAGGAACTATGACTCTCTTAAGGTAGCCAAATGCCTCGTCATCCGGCGAAGTACATTTGCTAACTCGAGAAACTCGTAGTGTGAGTAACTGTGACGACGTTAAGGTGGACATACAGTGGCATATCGGTTCTGTAGGACTGACCATATCATAAATTATAAATGCCTGAAAAAATGGGAGCAGCCGGCTCGAGTAACTATGACTCTCTTAAGGTAGCCAAATGCGTCGTCACTCTGCGAAATTTATTTGAAAACTCGAGGATATCGTCGTTGGAGTAACTCAGACAACGTTAAGGTTTACATGTTGCAGCATTTCGCTTCTGCATTGACTGGCCGCAGTACGAAATAAAGAGAGGAAAGATTCAAGGAAGGGGAGCAGCTCGCAGCAGGAACTATGACTCTCTTAAGGTAGCCAAACACCTCGTCATCCGGCGAAGTACATTTGCTAAAGAAACTCGTAGTGGGTGTCACTGTGACGACGTTTAGGTGGACATACAGTGGCATATCGGTTCTGTAGGACTGGCCATATCAAGTATGATAAAGGCCTAAAGAAATGGGAGCAGCTGGCAGGAGTAACCATGACTCTCTTAAGGTAGTCAAATGCCTCGTCACTCTGCGAAATTTATTTGAAAACTAGAGGATATCGTCGTTAAGTAACTCTGACAACGTTAAGGTGGACATGTTGCAGCATTTCGCTTCTGCATGGACTGGCCGCAGTACGAATTAAAGAGAGGAATAATTCAAAGAAAGGGGAGCAGCTGGCAAAAGGAACAATGATTCTCTTAAGGTATCCAAATGCCTCGTTATCCGGCGAAGTACATTTGCTAACTCGAGAAACTCGTAGTGGAAGTAACTGTGACGACGTTTAGGTTGACATACAGTGGCATATCGGTTCTGTAGGACTGGCCATATCAAGAATGATAAAGGCCTAAAGAAATGGGAGCAGCTGGCAGGAGTAACCATGACTCTCTTAAGGTAGCCAAATGCCTCGTTACTCTGGGAAATTTATTTGAAAACTCGAGGATATCGTGGCTGGAGTAACTCAGACAACGTTAAGATTTACATGTTGCATCATTTCGCTTCTGCATTGACTGGCCGCAGTACGAATTAAAGAGAGGAAAGATTCAAAGGAAGGGGAGCATCTGGCAGCAGGAACTATGACTCTCTTAAGGTAGCCAAATGCCTCGTCATCCGGCGAAGTACATTTGCTAACTCGAGAAACTCGTAGTGGGAGTAACTGTGACGACGTTAAGGTGGACATACAGTGGCATATCGGTTCTGTAGGACTGACCATATCATAAATTATAAATGCCTGAAAAAATGGGAGCAGCCGGCTCGAGTAACTATGACTCTCTTAAGGTAGCCAAATGCGTCGTCACTCTGCGAAATTTATTTGAAAACTCGAGGATATCGTCGTTGGAGTAACTCAGACAACGTTAAGGTTTACATGTTGCAGCATTTCGCTTCTGCATTGACTGGCCGCAGTACGAATTAAAGAGAGGAAAGATTCAAGGAAGGGGAGCAGCTCGCAGCAGGAACTATGACTCTCTTAAGGTAGCCAAATACCTCGTCATCCGGCGAAGTACATTTGCTAAAGAAACTCGTAGTGGGTGTCACTGTGACGACGTTTAGGTGGACATACAGTGGCATATCGGTTCTGTAGGACTGGCCATATCAAGTATGATAAAGGCCTAAAGAAATGGGAGCAGCTGGCAGGAGTAACCATGACTCTCTTAAGGTAGTCAAATGCCTCGTCACTCTGCGAAATTTATTTGAAAACTAGAGGATATCGTCGTTAAGTAACTCTGACAACGTTAAGGTGGACATGTTGCAGCATTTCGCTTCTGCATGGACTGGCCGCAGTACGAATTAAAGAGAGGAATAATTCAAAGAAAGGGGAGCAGCTGGCAAAAGGAACTATGATTCTCTTAAGGTAGCCAAATGCCTCGTTATCCGGCGAAGTACATTTGCTAACTCGAGAAACTCGTAGTGGAAGTAACTGTGACGACGTTTAGGTTGACATACAGTGGCATATCGGTTCTGTAGGACTGGCCATATCAAGAATGATAAAGGCCTAAAGAAATGGGAGCAGCTGGCAGGAGTAACCATGACTCTCTTAAGGTAGCCAAATGCCTCGTTACTCTGGGAAATTTATTTGAAAACTCGAGGATATCGTGGCTGGAGTAACTCAGACAACGTTAAGATTTACATGTTGCATCATTTCGCTTCTGCATTGACTGGCCGCAGTACGAATTAAAGAGAGGAAAGATTCAAAGGAAGGGGAGCATCTGGCAGCAGGAACTATGACTCTCTTAAGGTAGCCAAATGCCTCGTCATCCGGCGAAGTACATTTGCTAACTCGAGAAACTCGTAGTGTGAGTAACTGTGACGACGTTAAGGTGGACATACAGTGGCATATCGGTTCTGTAGGACTGACCATATCATAAATTATAAATGCCTGAAAAAATGGGAGCAGCCGGCTCGAGTAACTATGACTCTCTTAAGGTAGCCAAATGCGTCGTCACTCTGCGAAATTTATTTGAAAACTCGAGGATATCGTCGTTGGAGTAACTCAGACAACGTTAAGGTTTACATGTTGCAGCATTTCGCTTCTGCATTGACTGGCCGCAGTACGAAATAAAGAGAGGAAAGATTCAAGGAAGGGGAGCAGCTCGCAGCAGGAACTATGACTCTCTTAAGGTAGCCAAACACCTCGTCATCCGGCGAAGTACATTTGCTAAAGAAACTCGTAGTGGGTGTCACTGTGACGACGTTTAGGTGGACATACAGTGGCATATCGGTTCTGTAGGACTGGCCATATCAAGTATGATAAAGGCCTAAAGAAATGGGAGCAGCTGGCAGGAGTAACCATGACTCTCTTAAGGTAGTCAAATGCCTCGTCACTCTGCGAAATTTATTTGAAAACTAGAGGATATCGTCGTTAAGTAACTCTGACAACGTTAAGGTGGACATGTTGCAGCATTTCGCTTCTGCATGGACTGGCCGCAGTACGAATTAAAGAGAGGAATAATTCAAAGAAAGGGGAGCAGCTGGCAAAAGGAACTATGATTCTCTTAAGGTAGCCAAATGCCTCGTTATCCGGCGAAGTACATTTGCTAACTCGAGAAACTCGTAGTGGAAGTAACTGTGACGACGTTTAGGTTGACATACAGTGGCATATCGGTTCTGTAGGACTGGCCATATCAAGAATGATAAAGGCCTAAAGAAATGGGAGCAGCTGGCAGGAGTAACCATGACTCTCTTAAGGTAGCCAAATGCCTCGTTACTCTGGGAAATTTATTTGAAAACTCGAGGATATCGTGGCTGGAGTAACTCAGACAACGTTAAGATTTACATGTTGCATCATTTCGCTTCTGCATTGACTGGCCGCAGTACGAATTAAAGAGAGGAAAGATTCAAAGGAAGGGGAGCATCTGGCAGCAGGAACTATGACTCTCTTAAGGTAGCCACATGCCTCGTCATCCGGCGAAGTACTTTTGCTAACTCGAGAAACTCGTAGTGGGAGTAACTGTGTCGACGTTAAGGTGGACATACAGTGGCATATCGGTTCTGTAGGACTGACCATATCATAAATTATAAATGCCTGAAAAAATTGGAGCAGCCGGCTCGAGTAACTATGACTCTCGTAAGGTAGCCAAATGCGTCGTCACTCTGCGAAATTTATTTGAAAACTCGAGGATATCGTCGTTGGAGTAACTCAGACAACGTTAAGGTTTACATGTTGCAGCATTTCGCTTCTGCATTGACTGGCCGCAGTACGAATTAAAGAGAGGAAAGATTCAAGGAAGGGGAGCAGCTCGCAGCAGGAACTATGACTCTCTTAAGGTAGCCAAATACCTCGTCATCCGGCGAAGTACATTTGCTAAAGAAACTCGTAGTGGGTGTCACTGTGACGACGTTTAGGTGGACATACAGTGGCATATCGGTTCTGTAGGACTGGCCATATCAAGTATGATAAAGGCCTAAAGAAATGGGAGCAGCTGGCAGGAGTAACCATGACTCTCTTAAGGTAGTCAAATGCCTCGTCACTCTGCGAAATTTATTTGAAAACTAGAGGATATCGTCGTTAAGTAACTCTGACAACGTTAAGGTGGACATGTTGCAGCATTTCGCTTCTGCATGGACTGGCCGCAGTACGAATTAAAGAGAGGAATAATTCAAAGAAAGGGGAGCAGCTGGCAAAAGGAACTATGACTCTCTTAAGGTAGCCAAATGCCTCGTTATCCGGCGAAGTACATTTGCTAACTCGAGAAACTCGTAGTGGAAGTAACTGTGACGACGTTTAGGTTGACATACAGTGGCATATCGGTTCTGTAGGACTGGCCATATCAAGAATGATAAAGGCCTAAAGAAATGGGAGCAGCTGGCAGGAGTAACCATGACTCTCTTAAGGTAGCCAAATGCCTCGTTACTCTGGGAAATTTATTTGAAAACTCGAGGATATCGTGGCTGGAGTAACTCAGACAACGTTAAGGTTTACATGTTGCAGCATTTCGCTTCTGCATTGACTGGCCGCAGTACGAATTAAAGAGAGGAAAGATTCAAGGAAGGGGAGCAGCTCGCAGCAGGAACTATGACTCTCTTAAGGTAGCCAAATACCTCGTCATCCGGCGAAGTACATTTGCTAACTCAAGAAACTCGTAGTGGGTGTCACTGTGACGACGTTTAGGTGGACATACAGTGGCATATCGGTTCTGTAGGACTGGCCATATCAAGTATGATAAAGGCCTAAAGAAATGGGAGCAGCTGGCAGGAGTAACCATGACTCTCTTAAGGTAGTCAAATGCCTCGTCACTCTGCGAAATTTATTTGAAAACTAGAGGATATCGTCGTTAAGTAACTCTGACAACGTTAAGGTGGACATGTTGCAGCATTTCGCTTCTGCATGGACTGGCCGCAGTACGAATTAAAGAGAGGAATAATTCAAAGAAAGGGGAGCAGCTGGCAAAAGGAACTATGATTCTCTTAAGGTAGCCAAATGCCTCGTTATCCGGCGAAGTACATTTGCTAACTCGAGAAACTCGTAGTGGAAGTAACTGTGACGACGTTTAGGTTGACATACAGTGGCATATCGGTTCTGTAGGACTGGCCATATCAAGAATGATAAAGGCCTAAAGAAATGGGAGCAGCTGGCAGGAGTAACCATGACTCTCTTAAGGTAGCCAAATGCCTCGTTACTCTGGGAAATTTATTTGAAAACTCGAGGATATCGTGGCTGGAGTAACTCAGACAACGTTAAGATTTACATGTTGCATCATTTCGCTTCTGCATTGACTGGCCGCAGTACGAATTAAAGAGAGGAAAGATTCAAAGGAAGGGGAGCATCTGGCAGCAGGAACTATGACTCTCTTAAGGTAGCCAAATGCCTCGTCATCCGGCGAAGTACATTTGCTAACTCGAGAAACTCGTAGTGGGAGTAACTGTGACGACGTTAAGGTGGACATACAGTGGCATATCGGTTCTGTAGGACTGACCATATCATAAATTATAAATGCCTGAAAAAATGGGAGCAGCCGGCTCGAGTAACTATGACTCTCTTAAGGTAGCCAAATGCGTCGTCACTCTGCGAAATTTATTTGAAAACTCGAGGATATCGTCGTTGGAGTAACTCAGACAACGTTAAGGTTTACATGTTGCAGCATTTCGCTTCTGCATTGACTGGCCGCAGTACGAATTAAAGAGAGGAAAGATTCAAGGAAGGGGAGCAGCTCGCAGCAGGAACTATGACTCTCTTAAGGTAGCCAAATACCTCGTCATCCGGCGAAGTACATTTGCTAAAGAAACTCGTAGTGGGTGTCACTGTGACGACGTTTAGGTGGACATACAGTGGCATATCGGTTCTGTAGGACTGGCCATATCAAGTATGATAAAGGCCTAAAGAAATGGGAGCAGCTGGCAGGAGTAACCATGACTCTCTTAAGGTAGTCAAATGCCTCGTCACTCTGCGAAATTTATTTGAAAACTAGAGGATATCGTCGTTAAGTAACTCTGACAACGTTAAGGTGGACATGTTGCAGCATTTCGCTTCTGCATGGACTGGCCGCAGTACGAATTAAAGAGAGGAATAATTCAAAGAAAGGGGAGCAGCTGGCAAAAGGAACTATGATTCTCTTAAGGTAGCCAAATGCCTCGTTATCCGGCGAAGTACATTTGCTAACTCGAGAAACTCGTAGTGGAAGTAACTGTGACGACGTTTAGGTTGACATACAGTGGCATATCGGTTCTGTAGGACTGGCCATATCAAGAATGATAAAGGCCTAAAGAAATGGGAGCAGCTGGCAGGAGTAACCATGACTCTCTTAAGGTAGCCAAATGCCTCGTTACTCTGGGAAATTTATTTGAAAACTCGAGGATATCGTGGCTGGAGTAACTCAGACAACGTTAAGATTTACATGTTGCATCATTTCGCTTCTGCATTGACTGGCCGCAGTACGAATTAAAGAGAGGAAAGATTCAAAGGAAGGGGAGCATCTGGCAGCAGGAACTATGACTCTCTTAAGGTAGCCAAATGCCTCGTCATCCGGCGAAGTACATTTGCTAACTCGAGAAACTCGTAGTGTGAGTAACTGTGACGACGTTAAGGTGGACATACAGTGGCATATCGGTTCTGTAGGACTGACCATATCATAAATTATAAATGCCTGAAAAAATGGGAGCAGCCGGCTCGAGTAACTATGACTCTCTTAAGGTAGCCAAATGCGTCGTCACTCTGCGAAATTTATTTGAAAACTCGAGGATATCGTCGTTGGAGTAACTCAGACAACGTTAAGGTTTACATGTTGCAGCATTTCGCTTCTGCATTGACTGGCCGCAGTACGAATTAAAGAGAGGAAAGATTCAAGGAAGGGGAGCAGCTCGCAGCAGGAACTATGACTCTCTTAAGGTAGCCAAACACCTCGTCATCCGGCGAAGTACATTTGCTAAAGAAACTCGTAGTGGGTGTCACTGTGACGACGTTTAGGTGGACATACAGTGGCATATCGGTTCTGTAGGACTGGCCATATCAAGTATGATAAAGGCCTAAAGAAATGGGAGCAGCTGGCAGGAGTAACCATGACTCTCTTAAGGTAGTCAAATGCCTCGTCACTCTGCGAAATTTATTTGAAAACTAGAGGATATCGTCGTTAAGTAACTCTGACAACGTTAAGGTGGACATGTTGCAGCATTTCGCTTCTGCATGGACTGGCCGCAGTACGAATTAAAGAGAGGAATAATTCAAAGAAAGGGGAGCAGCTGGCAAAAGGAACTATGATTCTCTTAAGGTAGCCAAATGCCTCGTTATCCGGCGAAGTACATTTGCTAACTCGAGAAACTCGTAGTGGAAGTAACTGTGACGACGTTTAGGTTGACATACAGTGGCATATCGGTTTTGTAGGACTGGCCATATCAAGAATGATAAAGGCCTAAAGAAATGGGAGCAGCTGGCAGGAGTAACCATGACTCTCTTAAGGTAGCCAAATGCCTCGTTACTCTGGGAAATTTATTTGAAAACTCGAGGATATCGTGGCTGGAGTAACTCAGACAACGTTAAGATTTACATGTTGCATCATTTCGCTTCTGCATTGACTGGCCGCAGTACGAATTAAAGAGAGGAAAGATTCAAAGGAAGGGGAGCATCTGGCAGCAGGAACTATGACTCTCTTAAGGTAGCCACATGCCTCGTCATCCGGCGAAGTACATTTGCTAACTCGAGAAACTCGTAGTGGGAGTAACTGTGACGACGTTAAGGTGGACATACAGTGGCATATCGGTTCTGTAGGACTGACCATATCATAAATTATAAATGCCTGAAAAAATTGGAGCAGCCGGCTCGAGTAACTATGACTCTCGTAAGGTAGCCAAATGCGTCGTCACTCTGCGAAATTTATTTGAAAACTCGAGGATATCGTCGTTGGAGTAACTCAGACAACGTTAAGGTTTACATGTTGCAGCATTTCGCTTCTGCATTGACTGGCCGCAGTACGAATTAAAGAGAGGAAAGATTCAAGGAAGGGGAGCAGCTCGCAGCAGGAACTATGACTCTCTTAAGGTAGCCAAATACCTCGTCATCCGGCGAAGTACATTTGCTAAAGAAACTCGTAGTGGGTGTCACTGTGACGACGTTTAGGTGGACATACAGTGGCATATCGGTTCTGTAGGACTGGCCATATCAAGTATGATAAAGGCCTAAAGAAATGGGAGCAGCTGGCAGGAGTAACCATGACTCTCTTAAGGTAGTCAAATGCCTCGTCACTCTGCGAAATTTATTTGAAAACTAGAGGATATCGTCGTTAAGTAACTCTGACAACGTTAAGGTGGACATGTTGCAGCATTTCGCTTCTGCATGGACTGGCCGCAGTACGAATTAAAGAGAGGAATAATTCAAAGAAAGGGGAGCAGCTGGCAAAAGGAACTATGACTCTCTTAAGGTAGCCAAATGCCTCGTTATCCGGCGAAGTACATTTGCTAACTCGAGAAACTCGTAGTGGAAGTAACTGTGACGACGTTTAGGTTGACATACAGTGGCATATCGGTTCTGTAGGACTGGCCATATCAAGAATGATAAAGGCCTAAAGAAATGGGAGCAGCTGGCAGGAGTAACCATGACTCTCTTAAGGTAGCCAAATGCCTCGTTACTCTGGGAAATTTATTTGAAAACTCGAGGATATCGTGGCTGGAGTAACTCAGACAACGTTAAGGTTTACATGTTGCAGCATTTCGCTTCTGCATTGACTGGCCGCAGTACGAATTAAAGAGAGGAAAGATTCAAGGAAGGGGAGCAGCTCGCAGCAGGAACTATGACTCTCTTAAGGTAGCCAAATACCTCGTCATCCGGCGAAGTACATTTGCTAAAGAAACTCGTAGTGGGTGTCACTGTGACGACGTTTAGGTGGACATACAGTGGCATATCGGTTCTGTAGGACTGGCCATATCAAGTATGATAAAGGCCTAAAGAAATGGGAGCAGCTGGCAGGAGTAACCATGACTCTCTTAAGGTAGTCAAATGCCTCGTCACTCTGCGAAATTTATTTGAAAACTAGAGGATATCGTCGTTAAGTAACTCTGACAACGTTAAGGTGGACATGTTGCAGCATTTCGCTTCTGCATGGACTGGCCGCAGTACGAATTAAAGAGAGGAATAATTCAAAGAAAGGGGAGCAGCTGGCAAAAGGAACTATGATTCTCTTAAGGTAGCCAAATGCCTCGTCATCCGGCGAAGTACATTTGCTAACTCGAGAAACTCGTAGTGGAAGTAACTGTGACGACGTTAAGGTGGACATACAGTGGCATATCGGTTCTGTAGGACTGACCATATCATAAATTATAAATGCCTGAAAAAATGGGAGCAGCCGGCTCGAGTAACTATGACTCTCTTAAGGTAGCCAAATGCGTCGTCACTCTGCGAAATTTATTTGAAAACTCGAGGATATCGTCGTTGGAGTAACTCAGACAACGTTAAGGTTTACATGTTGCAGCATTTCGCTTCTGCATTGACTGGCCGCAGTACGAATTAAAGAGAGGAAAGATTCAAGGAAGGGGAGCAGCTCGCAGCAGGAACTATGACTCTCTTAAGGTAGCCAAACACCTCGTCATCCGGCGAAGTACATTTGCTAAAGAAACTCGTAGTGGGTGTCACTGTGACGACGTTTAGGTGGACATACAGTGGCATATCGGTTCTGTAGGACTGGCCATATCAAGTATGATAAAGGCCTAAAGAAATGGGAGCAGCTGGCAGGAGTAACCATGACTCTCTTAAGGTAGTCAAATGCCTCGTCACTCTGCGAAATTTATTTGAAAACTAGAGGATATCGTCGTTAAGTAACTCTGACAACGTTAAGGTGGACATGTTGCAGCATTTCGCTTCTGCATGGACTGGCCGCAGTACGAATTAAAGAGAGGAATAATTCAAAGAAAGGGGAGCAGCTGGCAAAAGGAACTATGATTCTCTTAAGGTAGCCAAATGCCTCGTTATCCGGCGAAGTACATTTGCTAACTCGAGAAACTCGTAGTGGAAGTAACTGTGACGACGTTTAGGTTGACATACAGTGGCATATCGGTTTTGTAGGACTGGCCATATCAAGAATGATAAAGGCCTAAAGAAATGGGAGCAGCTGGCAGGAGTAACCATGACTCTCTTAAGGTAGCCAAATGCCTCGTTACTCTGGGAAATTTATTTGAAAACTCGAGGATATCGTGGCTGGAGTAACTCAGACAACGTTAAGATTTACATGTTGCATCATTTCGCTTCTGCATTGACTGGCCGCAGTACGAATTAAAGAGAGGAAAGATTCAAAGGAAGGGGAGCATCTGGCAGCAGGAACTATGACTCTCTTAAGGTAGCCACATGCCTCGTCATCCGGCGAAGTACATTTGCTAACTCGAGAAACTCGTAGTGGGAGTAACTGTGACGACGTTAAGGTGGACATACAGTGGCATATCGGTTCTGTAGGACTGACCATATCATAAATTATAAATGCCTGAAAAAATTGGAGCAGCCGGCTCGAGTAACTATGACTCTCGTAAGGTAGCCAAATGCGTCGTCACTCTGCGAAATTTATTTGAAAACTCGAGGATATCGTCGTTGGAGTAACTCAGACAACGTTAAGGTTTACATGTTGCAGCATTTCGCTTCTGCATTGACTGGCCGCAGTACGAATTAAAGAGAGGAAAGATTCAAGGAAGGGGAGCAGCTCGCAGCAGGAACTATGACTCTCTTAAGGTAGCCAAATACCTCGTCATCCGGCGAAGTACATTTGCTAAAGAAACTCGTAGTGGGTGTCACTGTGACGACGTTTAGGTGGACATACAGTGGCATATCGGTTCTGTAGGACTGGCCATATCAAGTATGATAAAGGCCTAAAGAAATGGGAGCAGCTGGCAGGAGTAACCATGACTCTCTTAAGGTAGTCAAATGCCTCGTCACTCTGCGAAATTTATTTGAAAACTAGAGGATATCGTCGTTAAGTAACTCTGACAACGTTAAGGTGGACATGTTGCAGCATTTCGCTTCTGCATGGACTGGCCGCAGTACGAATTAAAGAGAGGAATAATTCAAAGAAAGGGGAGCAGCTGGCAAAAGGAACTATGATTCTCTTAAGGTAGCCAAATGCCTCGTTATCCGGCGAAGTACATTTGCTAACTCGAGAAACTCGTAGTGGAAGTAACTGTGACGACGTTTAGGTTGACATACAGTGGCATATCGGTTCTGTAGGACTGGCCATATCAAGAATGATAAAGGCCTAAAGAAATGGGAGCAGCTGGCAGGAGTAACCATGACTCTCTTAAGGTAGCCAAATGCCTCGTTACTCTGGGAAATTTATTTGAAAACTCGAGGATATCGTGGCTGGAGTAACTCAGACAACGTTAAGATTTACATGTTGCATCATTTCGCTTCTGCATTGACTGGCCGCAGTACGAATTAAAGAGAGGAAAGATTCAAAGGAAGGGGAGCATCTGGCAGCAGGAACTATGACTCTCTTAAGGTAGCCAAATGCCTCGTCATCCGGCGAAGTACATTTGCTAACTCGAGAAACTCGTAGTGGGAGTAACTGTGACGACGTTAAGGTGGACATACAGTGGCATATCGGTTCTGTAGGACTGACCATATCATAAATTATAAATGCCTGAAAAAATGGGAGCAGCCGGCTCGAGTAACTATGACTCTCTTAAGGTAGCCAAATGCGTCGTCACTCTGCGAAGTTTATTTGAAAACTCGAGGATATCGTCGTTGGAGTAACTCAGACAACGTTAAGGTTTACATGTTGCAGCATTTCGCTTCTGCATTGACTGGCCGCAGTACGAATTAAAGAGAGGAAAGATTCAAGGAAGGGGAGCAGCTCGCAGCAGGAACTATGACTCTCTTAAGGTAGCCAAATACCTCGTCATCCGGCGAAGTACATTTGCTAAAGAAACTCGTAGTGGGTGTCACTGTGACGACGTTTAGGTGGACATACAGTGGCATATCGGTTCTGTAGGACTGGCCATATCAAGTATGATAAAGGCCTAAAGAAATGGGAGCAGCTGGCAGGAGTAACCATGACTCTCTTAAGGTAGTCAAATGCCTCGTCACTCTGCGAAATTTATTTGAAAACTAGAGGATATCGTCGTTAAGTAACTCTGACAACGTTAAGGTGGACATGTTGCAGCATTTCGCTTCTGCATGGACTGGCCGCAGTACGAATTAAAGAGAGGAATAATTCAAAGAAAGGGGAGCAGCTGGCAAAAGGAACTATGATTCTCTTAAGGTAGCCAAATGCCTCGTTATCCGGCGAAGTACATTTGCTAACTCGAGAAACTCGTAGTGGAAGTAACTGTGACGACGTTTAGGTTGACATACAGTGGCATATCGGTTCTGTAGGACTGGCCATATCAAGAATGATAAAGGCCTAAAGAAATGGGAGCAGCTGGCAGGAGTAACCATGACTCTCTTAAGGTAGCCAAATGCCTCGTTACTCTGGGAAATTTATTTGAAAACTCGAGGATATCGTGGCTGGAGTAACTCAGACAACGTTAAGATTTACATGTTGCATCATTTCGCTTCTGCATTGACTGGCCGCAGTACGAATTAAAGAGAGGAAAGATTCAAAGGAAGGGGAGCATCTGGCAGCAGGAACTATGACTCTCTTAAGGTAGCCAAATGCCTCGTCATCCGGCGAAGTACATTTGCTAACTCGAGAAACTCGTAGTGGGAGTAACTGTGACGACGTTAAGGTGGACATACAGTGGCATATCGGTTCTGTAGGACTGACCATATCATAAATTATAAATGCCTGAAAAAATGGGAGCAGCCGGCTCGAGTAACTATGACTCTCTTAAGGTAGCCAAATGCGTCGTCACTCTGCGAAAATTTTTTGAAAACTCGAGGATATCGTCGTTGGAGTAACTCAGACAACGTTAAGGTTTACATGTTGCAGCATTTCGCTTCTGCATTGACTGGCCGCAGTACGAATTAAAGAGAGGAAAGATTCAAGGAAGGGGAGCAGCTCGCAGCAGGAACTATGACTCTCTTAAGGTAGCCAAATACCTCGTCATCCGGCGAAGTACATTTGCTAAAGAAACTCGTAGTGGGTGTCACTGTGACGACGTTTAGGTGGACATACAGTGGCATATCGGTTCTGTAGGACTGGCCATATCAAGTATGATAAAGGCCTAAAGAAATGGGAGCAGCTGGCAGGAGTAACCATGACTCTCTTAAAGTAGTCAAATGCCTCGTCACTCTGCGAAATTTATTTGAAAACTAGAGGATATCGTCGTTAAGTAACTCTGACAACGTTAAGGTGGACATGTTGCAGCATTTCACTTCTGCATGGACTGGCCGCAGTACGAATTAAAGAGAGGAATAATTCAAAGAAAGGGGAGCAGCTGGCAAAAGGAACTATGACTCTCTTAAGGTAGCCAAATGCCTCGTTATCCGGCGAAGTACATTTGCTAAGTCGAGAAACTCGTAGTGGAAGTAACTGTGACGACGTTTAGGTTGACATACAGTGGCATATCGGTTCTGTAGGACTGGCCATATCAAGAATGATAAAGGCCTAAAGAAATGGGAGCAGCTGGCAGGAGTAACCATGACTCTCTTAAGGTAGCCAAATGCCTCGTTACTCTGGGAAATTTATTTGAAAACTCGATGATATCGTGGCTGGAGTAACTCAGACAACGTTAAGGTTTACATGTTGCATTATTTCGCTTCTGCATTGACTGGCCGCAGTACGAATTAAAGAGAGGAAAGATTCAAAGGAAGGGGAGCATCTGGCAGCAGGAACTATGACTCTCTTAAGGTAGCCAAATGCCTCGTCATCCGGCGAAGTACATTTGCTAACTCGAGAAACTCGTAGTGGGAGTAACTGTGACGACGTTAAGGTGGACATACAGTGGCATATCGGTTCTGTAGGACTGACCATATCAAGTATGATAAAGGCCTAAAGAAATGGGAGCAGCCGGCAGGAGTAACCATGACTCTCTTAAGGTAGCCAAATGCGTCGTCACTCTGCGAAATTTATTTGAAAACTCGAGGATATCGTCGTTGGAGTAACTCAGACAACGTTAAGGTTTACATGTTGCAGCATTTCGCTTCTGCATTGACTGGCCGCAGTACGAATTAAAGAGAGGAAAGATTCAAGGAAGGGGAGCAGCTCGCAGCAGGAACTATGACTCTCTTAAGGTAGCCAAATACCTCGTCATCCGGCGAAGTACATTTGCTAACTCAAGAAACTCGTAGTGGGTGTCACTGTGACGACGTTTAGGTGGACATACAGTGGCATATCGGTTCTGTAGGACTGGCCATATCAAGTATGATAAAGGCCTAAAGAAATGGGAGCAGCTGGCAGGAGTAACCATGACTCTCTTAAGGTAGTCAAATGCCTCGTCACTCTGCGAAATTTATTTGAAAACTAGAGGATATCGTCGTTAAGTAACTCTGACAACGTTAAGGTGGACATGTTGCAGCATTTCGCTTCTGCATGGACTGGCCGCAGTACGAATTAAAGAGAGGAATAATTCAAAGAAAGGGGAGCAGCTGGCAAAAGGAACTATGACTCTCTTAAGGTAGCCAAATGCCTCGTTATCCGGCGAAGTACATTTGCTAACTCGAGAAACTCGTAGTGGAAGTAACTGTGACGACGTTTAGGTTGACATACAGTGGCATATCGGTTCTGTAGGACTGGCCATATCAAGAATGATAAAGGCCTAAAGAAATGGGAGCAGCTGGCAGGAGTAACCATGACTCTCTTAAGGTAGCCAAATGCCTCGTTACTCTGGGAAATTTATTTGAAAACTCGAGGATATCGTGGCTGGAGTAACTCAGACAACGTTAAGGTTTACATGTTGCATCATTTCGCTTCTGCATTGACTGGCCGCAGTACGAATTAAAGAGAGGAAAGATTCAAAGGAAGGGGAGCATCTGGCAGCAGGAACTATGACTCTCTTAAGGTAGCCAAATACCTCGTCATCCGGCGAAGTACATTTGCTAACTCATGAATCTCGTAGTGGGTGTCACTGTGACGACGTTTAGGTGGACATACAGTGGCATATCGGTTCTGTAGGACTGGCCATATCAGGAATGATAAAGGCCTAAAGAAATGGGAGCAGCTGGCAGGAGTAACCATGACTCTCTTAAGGTAGCCAAATGCCTCGTTACTCTGGGAAATTTATTTGAAAACTCGAGGATATCGTGGCTGGAGTAACTCAGACAACGTTAAGATTTACATGTTGCATCATTTCGCTTCTGCATTGACTGGCCGCAGTACGAATTAAAGAGAGGAAAGATTCAAAGGAAGGGGAGCATCTGGCAGCAGGAACTATGACTCTCTTAAGGTAGCCAAATGCCTCGTCATCCGGCGAAGTACATTTGCTAACTCGAGAAACGCGTAGTGGGAGTAACTGAGACGACGTTAAGGTGGACATACAGTGGCATATCGGTTCTGTAGGACTGACCATATCATAAATTATAAATGCCTGAAAAAATGGGAGCAGCCGGCTCGAGTAACTATGACTCTCTTAAGGTAGCCAAATGCGTCGTCACTCTGCGAAATTTATTTGAAAACTCGAGGATATCGTCGTTGGAGTAACTCAGACAACGTTAAGGTTTACATGTTGCAGCATTTCGCTTCTGCATTGACTGGCCGCAGTACGAATTAAAGAGAGGAAAGATTCAAGGAAGGGGAGCAGCTCGCAGCAGGAACTATGACTCTCTTAAGGTAGCCAAATACCTCGTCATCCGGCGAAGTACATTTGCTAAAGAAACTCGTAGTGGGTGTCACTGTGACGACGTTTAGGTGGACATACAGTGGCATATCGGTTCTGTAGGACTGGCCATATCAAGTATGATAAAGGCCTAAAGAAATGGGAGCAGCTGGCAGGAGTAACCATGACTCTCTTAAGGTAGTCAAATGCCTCGTCACTCTGCGAAATTTATTTGAAAACTAGAGGATATCGTCGTTAAGTAACTCTGACAACGTTAAGGTGGACATGTTGCAGCATTTCGCTTCTGCATGGACTGGCCGCAGTACGAATTAAAGAGAGGAATAATTCAAAGAAAGGGGAGCAGCTGGCAAAAGGAACTATGATTCTCTTAAGGTAGCCAAATGCCTCGTTATCCGGCGAAGTACATTTGCTAACTCGAGAAACTCGTAGTGGAAGTAACTGTGACGACGTTTAGGTTGACATACAGTGGCATATCGGTTCTGTAGGACTGGCCATATCAAGAATGATAAAGGCCTAAAGAAATGGGAGCAGCTGGCAGGAGTAACCATGACTCTCTTAAGGTAGCCAAATGCCTCGTTACTCTGGGAAATTTATTTGAAAACTCGAGGATATCGTGGCTGGAGTAACTCAGACAACGTTAAGATTTACATGTTGCATCATTTCGCTTCTGCATTGACTGGCCGCAGTACGAATTAAAGAGAGGAAAGATTCAAAGGAAGGGGAGCATCTGGCAGCAGGAACTATGACTCTCTTAAGGTAGCCAAATGCCTCGTCATCCGGCGAAGTACATTTGCTAACTCGAGAAACTCGTAGTGGGAGTAACTGTGACGACGTTAAGGTGGACATACAGTGGCATATCGGTTCTGTAGGACTGACCATATCATAAATTATAAATGCCTGAAAAAATGGGAGCAGCCGGCTCGAGTAACTATGACTCTCTTAAGGTAGCCAAATGCGTCGTCACTCTGCGAAATTTATTTGAAAACTCGAGGATATCGTCGTTGGAGTAACTCAGACAACGTTAAGGTAAACATGTTGCAGCATTTCGCTTCTGCATTGACTGGCCGCAGTACGAATTAAAGAGAGGAAAGATTCAAGGAAGGGGAGCAGCTCGCAGCAGGAACTATGACTCTCTTAAGGTAGCCAAATACCTCGTCATCCGGCGAAGTACATTTGCTAAAGAAACTCGTAGTGGGTGTCACTGTGACGACGTTTAGGTGGACATACAGTGGCATATCGGTTCTGTAGGACTGGCCATATCAAGAATGATAAAGGCCTAAAGAAATGGGAGCAGCTGGCAGGAGGTACCATGACTCTCTTAAGGTAGCCAAATGCCTCGTTACTCTGGGAAATTTATTTGAAAACTCGAGGATATCGTGGCTGGAGTAACTCAGACAACGTTAAGGTTTACATGTTGCAGCATTTCGCTTCTGCATTGACTGGCCGCAGTACGAATTAAAGAGAGGAAAGATTCAAGGAAGGGGAGCAGCTCGCAGCAGGAACTATGACTCTCTTAAGGTAGCCAAATACCTCGTCATCCGGCGAAGTACATTTGCTAAAGAAACTCGTAGTGGGTGTCACTGTGACGACGTTTAGGTGGACATACAGTGGCATATCGGTTCTGTAGGACTGGCCATATCAAGTATGATAAAGGCCTAAAGAAATGGGAGCAGCTGGCAGGAGTAACCATGACTCTCTTAAGGTAGTCAAATGCCTCGTCACTCTGCGAAATTTATTTGAAAACTAGAGGATATCGTCGTTAAGTAACTCTGACAACGTTAAGGTGGACATGTTGCAGCATTTCGCTTCTGCATGGACTGGCCGCAGTACGAATTAAAGAGAGGAATAATTCAAAGAAAGGGGAGCAGCTGGCAAAAGGAACTATGATTCTCTTAAGGTAGCCAAATGCCTCGTTATCCGGCGAAGTACATTTGCTAACTCGAGAAACTCGTAGTGGAAGTAACTGTGACGACGTTTAGGTTGACATACAGTGGCATATCGGTTCTGTAGGACTGGCCATATCAAGAATGATAAAGGCCTAAAGAAATGGGAGCAGCTGGCAGGAGTAACCATGACTCTCTTAAGGTAGCCAAATGCCTCGTTACTCTGGGAAATTTATTTGAAAACTCGAGGATATCGTGGCTGGAGTAACTCAGACAACGTTAAGATTTACATGTTGCATCATTTCGCTTCTGCATTGACTGGCCGCAGTACGAATTAAAGAGAGGAAAGATTCAAAGGAAGGGGAGCATCTGGCAGCAGGAACTATGACTCTCTTAAGGTAGCCAAATGCCTCGTCATCCGGCGAAGTACATTTGCTAACTCGAGAAACTCGTAGTGGGAGTAACTGTGACGACGTTAAGGTGGACATACAGTGGCATATCGGTTCTGTAGGACTGACCATATTATAAATGCCTGAAAAAATGGGAGCAGCCGGCTCGAGTAACTATGACTCTCTTAAGGTAGCCAAATGCGTCGTCACTCTGCGAAATTTATTTGAAAACTCGAGGATATCGTCGTTGGAGTAACTCAGACAACGTTAAGGTTTACATGTTGCAGCATTTCGCTTCTGCATTGACTGGCCGCAGTACGAATTAAAGAGAGGAAAGATTCAAGGAAGGGGAGCAGCTCGCAGCAGGAACTATGACTCTCTTAAGGTAGCCAAATACCTCGTCATCCGGCGAAGTACATTTGCTAAAGAAACTCGTAGTGGGTGTCACTGTGACGACGTTTAGGTGGACATACAGTGGCATATCGGTTCTGTAGGACTGGCCATATCAAGTATGATAAAGGCCTGAAGAAATGGGAGCAGCTGGCAGGAGTAACGATGACTCTCTTAAAGTAGTCAAATGCCTCGTCACTCTGCGAAATTTATTTGAAAACTAGAGGATATCGTCGTTAAGTAACTCTGACAACGTTAAGGTGGACATGTTGCAGCATTTCACTTCTGCATGGACTGGCCGCAGTACGAATTAAAGAGAGGAATAATTCAAAGAAAGGGGAGCAGCTGGCAAAAGGAACTATGACTCTCTTAAGGTAGCCAAATGCCTCGTTATCCGGCGAAGTACATTTGCTAACTCGAGAAACTTGTAGTGGAAGTAACTGTGACGACGTTTAGGTTGACATACAGTGGCATATCGGTTCTGTAGGACTGGCCATATCAAGAATGATAAAGGCCTAAAGAAATGGGAGCAGCTGGCAGGAGTAACCATGACTCTCTTAAGGTAGCCAAATGCCTCGTTACTCTGGGAAATTTATTTGAAAACTCGAGGATATCGTGGCTGGAGTAACTCAGACAACGTTAAGGTTTACATGTTGCAGCATTTCGCTTCTGCATTGACTGGCCGCAGTACGAATTAAAGAGAGGAAAGATTCAAGGAAGGGGAGCAGCTCGCAGCAGGAACTATGACTCTCTTAAGGTAGCCAAATACCTCGTCATCCGGCGAAGTACATTTGCTAACTCAAGAAACTCGTAGTGGGTGTCACTGTGACGACGTTTAGGTGGACATACAGTGGCATATCGGTTCTGTAGGACTGGCCATATCAAGTATGATAAAGGCCTAAAGAAATGGGAGCAGCTGGCAGGAGTAACCATGACTCTCTTAAGGTAGTCAAATGCCTCGTCACTCTGCGAAATTTATTTGAAAACTAGAGGATATCGTCGTTAAGTAACTCTGACAACGTTAAGGTGGACATGTTGCAGCATTTCGCTTCTGCATGGACTGGCCGCAGTACGAATTAAAGAGAGGAATAATTCAAAGAAAGGGGAGCAGCTGGCAAAAGGAACTATGATTCTCTTAAGGTAGCCAAATGCCTCGTTATCCGGCGAAGTACATTTGCTAACTCGAGAAACTCGTAGTGGAAGTAACTGTGACGACGTTTAGGTTGACATACAGTGGCATATCGGTTCTGTAGGACTGGCCATATCAAGAATGATAAAGGCCTAAAGAAATGGGAGCAGCTGGCAGGAGTAACCATGACTCTCTTAAAGTAGCCAAATGCCTCGTTACTCTGGGAAATTTATTTGAAAACTCGAGGATATCGTGGCTGGAGTAACTCAGACAACGTTAAGATTTACATGTTGCATCATTTCGCTTCTGCATTGACTGGCCGCAGTACGAATTAAAGAGAGGAAAGATTCAAAGGAAGGGGAGCATCTGGCAGCAGGAACTATGACTCTCTTAAGGTAGCCAAATGCCTCGTCATCCGGCGAAGTACATTTGCTAACTCGAGAAACTCGTAGTGGGAGTAACTGTGACGACGTTAAGGTGGACATACAGTGGCATATCGGTTCTGTAGGACTGGCCATATCAAGTATGATAAAGGCCTAAAGAAATGGGAGCAGCTGGCAGGAGTAACCATGACTCTCTTAAGGTAGCCAAATGCCTCGTTACTCTGGGAAATTTATTTGAAAACTCGAGGATATCGTCGTTGGAGTAACTCAGACAACGTTAAGGTTTACATGTTGCAGCATTTCGCTTCTGCATTGACTGGCCGCAGTACGAATTAAAGAGAGGAAAGATTCAAGGAAGGGGAGCAGCTCGCAGCAGGAACTATGACTCTCTTAAGGTAGCCAAATACCTCGTCATCCGGCGAAGTACATTTGCTAAAGAAACTCGTAGTGGGTGTCACTGTGACGACGTTTAGGTGGACATACAGTGGCATATCGGTTCTGTAGGACTGGCCATATCAAGTATGATAAAGGCCTAAAGAAATGGGAGCAGCTGGCAGGAGTAACCATGACTCTCTTAAGGTAGTCAAATGCCTCGTCACTCTGCGAAATTTATTTGAAAACTAGAGGATATCGTCGTTAAGTAACTCTGACAACGTTAAGGTGGACATGTTGCAGCATTTCGCTTCTGCATGGACTGGCCGCAGTACGAATTAAAGAGAGGAATAATTCAAAGAAAGGGGAGCAGCTGGCAAAAGGAACTATGACTCTCTTAAGGTAGCCAAATGCCTCGTTATCCGGCGAAGTACATTTGCTAACTCGAGAAACTCGTAGTGGAAGTAACTGTGACGACGTTTAGGTTGACATACAGTGGCATATCGGTTCTGTAGGACTGGCCATATCAAGAATGATAAAGGCCTAAAGAAATGGGAGCAGCTGGCAGGAGTAACCATGACTCTCTTAAGGTAGCCAAATGCCTCGTTACTCTGGGAAATTTATTTGAAAACTCGAGGATATCGTGGCTGGAGTAACTCAGACAACGTTAAGGTTTACATGTTGCATCATTTCGCTTCTGCATTGACTGGCCGCAGTACGAATTAAAGAGAGGAAAGATTCAAAGGAAGGGGAGCATCTGGCAGCAGGAACTATGACTCTCTTAAGGTAGCCAAATACCTCGTCATCCGGCGAAGTACATTTGCTAACTCATGAATCTCGTAGTGGGTGTCACTGTGACGACGTTTAGGTGGACATACAGTGGCATATCGGTTCTGTAGGACTGACCATATCAAGAATGATAAATGCCTGAAAAAATGGGAGCAGCCGGCAGGAGTAACTATGACTCTCTTAAGGTAGCCAAATGCCTCGTCACTCTGCAAAATTTATTTGAAAACTCGGGGATATCGTCGTTGGAGTAACTCAGACAACGTTAAGGTAAACATGTTGCAGCATTTCGCTTCTGCATGGACTGGCCGCAGTACGAATTAAAGAGAGGAAAGATTCAAAGGAAGGGGAGCATCTGGCAGCAGGAACTATGACCCTCTTAAGGTAGCCAAATGCCTCGTCATCCGGCGAAGTACATTTGCTAACTCGAGAAACTCGTAGTGGGAGTAACTGTGACGACGTTAAGGTGGACATACAGTGGCATATCGGTTCTGTAGGACTGACCATATCAAGTATGATAAAGGCCTAAAGAAATGGGAGCAGCCGGCAGGAGTAACCATGACTCTCTTAAGGTAGCCAAATGCGTCGTCACTCTGCGAAATTTATTTGAAAACTCGAGGATATCGTCGTTGGAGTAACTCAGACAACGTTAAGGTATACATGTTGCAGCATTTCGCTTCTGCATTGACTGGCCGCAGTACGAATTAAAGAGAGGAAAGATTCAAGGAAGGGGAGCAGCTCGCAGCAGGAACTATGACTCTCTTAAGGTAGCCAAATACCTCGTCATCCGGCGAAGTACATTTGCTAACTCATGAATCTCGTAGTGGGTGTCACTGTGACGACGTTTAGGTGGACATACAGTGGCATATCGGTTCTGTAGGACTGACCATATCAAGATTGATAAATGCCTGAAAAAATGGGAGCAGCCGGCAGGAGTAACTATGACTCTCTTAAGGTAGCCAAATGCCTCGTCACTCTGCAAAATTTATTTGAAAACTCGGGGATATCGTCGTTGGAGTAACTCAGACAACGTTAAGGTAAACATGTTGCAGCATTTCGCTTCTGCATGGACTGGCCGCAGTACGAATTAAAGAGAGGAATAATTCAAAGAAAGGGGAGCAGCTGGCAAAAGGAACTATGACTCTCTTAAGGTAGCCAAATGCCTCGTTATCCGGCGAAGTACATTTGCTAACTCGAGAAACTCGTAGTGGAAGTAACTGTGACGACGTTTAGGTTGACATACAGTGGCATATCGGTTCTGTAGGACTGGCCATATCAAGAATGATAAAGGCCTAAAGAAATGGGAGCAGCTGGCAGGAGTAACCATGACTCTCTTAAGGTAGCCAAATGCCTCGTTACTCTGGGAAATTTATTTGAAAACTCGAGGATATCGTGGCTGGAGTAACTCAGACAACGTTAAGGTTTACATGTTACATCATTTCGCTTCTGCATTGACTGGCCGCAGTACGAATTAAAGAGAGGAAAGATTCAAAGGAAGGGGAGCGTCTGGCAGCAGGAACTATGACTCTCTTAAGGTAGCCAAATACCTCGTCATCCGGCGAAGTACATTTGCTAACTCATGAATCTCGTAGTGGGTGTCACTGTGACGACGTTTAGGTGGACATACAGTGGCATATCGGTTCTGTAGGACTGACCATATCAAGACTGATAAATGCCTGAAAAAATGGGAGCAGCCGGCAGGAGTAACTATGACTCTCTTAAGGTAGCCAAATGCCTCGTCACTCTGCAAAATTTATTTGAAAACTCGGGGATATCGTCGTTGGAGTAACTCAGACAACGTTAAGGTAAACATGTTGCAGCATTTCGCTTCTGCATGGACTGGCCGCAGTACGAATTAAAGAGAGGAAAAGTTCAAAGGAAGGGGAGCAGCTGGCGGCAGGAACTATGACTCTCTTAAGGTAGCCAAATACCTCGTCATCCGGCGAAGTACATTTGCTAACTCATGAATCTCGTAGTGGGTGTCACTGTGACGACGTTTAGGTGGACATACAGTGGGATATCGGTTCTGTAGGACTGACCATATCAAGAATGATAAAGGCCTAAAGAAATGGGAGCAGCTGGCAGGAGTAACCATGACTCTCTTAAGGTAGCCAAATGCCTCTTTACTCTGGGAAATTTATTTGAAAACTCGAGGATATCGTGGCTGGAGTAACTCAGACAACGTTAAGGTGGACATGTTGCAGCATTTCGCTTCTGCATGGACTGGCCGCAGTACGAATTAAAGAGAGGAATAATTCAAAGAAAGGGGAGCAGCTGGCAAAAGGAACTATGATTCTCTTAAGGTAGCCAAATGCCTCGTTATCCGGCGAAGTACATTTGCTAACTCGAGAAACTCGTAGTGGAAGTAACTGTGACGACGTTTAGGTTGACATACAGTGGCATATCGGTTCTGTAGGACTGGCCATATCAAGAATGATAAAGGCCTAAAGAAATGGGAGCAGCTGGCAGGAGTAACCATGACTCTCTTAAGGTAGCCAAATGCCTCGTTACTCTGGGAAATTTATTTGAAAACTCGAGGATATCGTGGCTGGAGTAACTCAGACAACGTTAAGATTTACATGTTGCATCATTTCGCTTCTGCATTGACTGGCCGCAGTACGAATTAAAGAGAGGAAAGATTCAAAGGAAGGGGAGCATCTGGCAGCAGGAACTATGACTCTCTTAAGGTAGCCAAATGCCTCGTCATCCGGCGAAGTACATTTGCTAACTCGAGAAACTCGTAGTGGGAGTAACTGTGACGACGTTAAGGTGGACATACAGTTGCATATCGGTTCTGTAGGACTGACCATATCAAGTATGATAAAGGCCTAAAGAAATGGGAGCAGCCGGCAGGAGTAACCATGACTCTCTTAAGGTAGCCAAATGCGTCGTCACTCTGCGAAATTTATTTGAAAACTCGAGGATATCGTCGTTGGAGTAACTCAGACAACGTTAAGGTTTACATGTTGCAGCATTTCGCTTCTGCATTGACTGGCCGCAGTACGAATTAAAGAGAGGAAAGATTCAAGGAAGGGGAGCAGCTCGCAGCAGGAACTATGACTCTCTTAAGGTAGCCAAATACCTCGTCATCCGGCGAAGTACATTTGCTAACTCAAGAAACTCGTAGTGGGTGTCACTGTGACGACGTTTAGGTGGACATACAGTGGCATATCGGTTCTGTAGGACTGGCCATATCAAGTATGATAAAGGCCTAAAGAAATGGGAGCAGCTGGCAGGAGTAACCATGACTCTCTTAAGGTAGTCAAATGCCTCGTCACTCTGCGAAATTTATTTGAAAACTAGAGGATATCGTCGTTAAGTAACTCTGACAACGTTAAGGTGGACATGTTGCAGCATTTCGCTTCTGCATGGAGTGGCCGCAGTACGAATTAAAGAGAGGAATAATTCAAAGAAAGGGGAGCAGCTGGCAAAAGGAACTATGACTCTCTTAAGGTAGCCAAATGCCTCGTTATCCGGCGAAGTACATTTGCTAACTCGAGAAACTCGTAGTGGAAGTAACTGTGACGACGTTTAGGTTGACATACAGTGGCATATCGGTTCTGTAGGACTGGCCATATCAAGAATGATAAAGGCATAATGAAATGGGAGCAGCTGGCAGGAGTAACCATGACTCTCTTAAGGTAGCCAAATGCCTCGTCATCCGGCGAAGTACATTTGCTAACTCATGAATCTCGTAGTGGGTGTCACTGTGACGACGTTTAGGTGGACATACAGTGGCATATCGGTTCTGTAGGACTGACCATATCAAGAATGATAAATGCCTGAAAAAATGGGAGCAGCCGGCAGGAGTAACTATGACTCTCTTAAGGTAGTCAAATGCCTCGTCACTCTGCAAAATTTATTTGAAAACTCGGGGATATCGTCGTTGGAGTAACTCAGACAACGTTGAGGTAAACATGTTGCAGCATTTCGCTTCTGCATGGACTGGCCGCAGTACGAATTAAAGAGAGGAAAAGTTCAAAGGAAGGGGAGCAGCTGGCGGCAGGAACTATGACTCTCTTAAGGTAGCCCAATACCTCGTCATCCGGCGAAGTACATTTGCTAACTCATGAATCTCGTAGTGGGTGTCACTGTGACGACGTTTAGGTGGACATACAGTGGGATATCGGTTCTGTAGGACTGACCATATCAAGAATGATAAAGGCCTAAAGAAATGGCAGCAGCTGGCAGGAGTAACCATGACTCTCTTAAGGTAGCCAAATGCCTCGTTACTCTGGGAAATTTATTTGAAAACTCGAGGATATCGTCGTTGGAGTAACTCAGACAACGTTAAGGTTTACATGTTGCAGCATTTCGCTTCTGCATTGACTGGCCGCAGTACGAATTAAAGAGAGGAAAGATTCAAAGGAAGGGGAGCATCTGGCAGCAGGAACTATGACTCTCTTAAGGTAGCCAAATGCCTCGTCATCCGGCGAAGTACATTTGCTAACTCGAGAAACTCGTAGTGGGAGTAACTGTGACGACGTTAAGGTGGACATACAGTTGCATATCGGTTCTGTAGGACTGACCATATCAAGTATGATAAAGGCCTAAAGAAATGGGAGCAGCCGGCAGGAGTAACCATGACTCTCTTAAGGTAGCCAAATGCGTCGTCACTCTGCGAAATTTATTTGAAAACTCGAGGATATCGTCGTTGGAGTAACACAGACAACGTTAAGGTTTACATGTTGCAGCATTTCGCTTCTGCATTGACTGGCCGCAGTACGAATTAAAGAGAGGAAAGATTCAAGGAAGGGGAGCAGCTCGCAGCAGGAACTATGACTCTCTTAAGGTAGCCAAATACCTCGTCATCCGGCGAAGTACATTTGCTAACTCAAGAAACTCGTAGTGGGTGTCACTGTGACGACGTTTAGGTGGACATACAGTGGCATATCGGTTCTGTAGGACTGGCCATATCAAGTATGATAATGGCCTAAAGAAATGGGAGCAGCTGGCAGGAGTAACCATGACTCTCTTAAGGTAGTCAAATGCCTCGTCACTCTGCGAAATTTATTTGAAAACTAGAGGATATCGTCGTTAAGTAACTCTGACAACGTTAAGGTGGACATGTTGCAGCATTTCGCTTCTGCATGGAGTGGCCGCAGTACGAATTAAAGAGAGGAATAATTCAAAGAAAGGGGAGCAGCTGGCAAAAGGAACTATGACTCTCTTAAGGTAGCCAAATGCCTCGTTATCCGGCGAAGTACATTTGCTAACTCGAGAAACTCGTAGTGGAAGTAACTGTGACGACGTTTAGGTTGACATACAGTGGCATATCGGTTCTGTAGGACTGGCCATATCAAGAATGATAAAGGCATAATGAAATGGGAGCAGCTGGCAGGAGTAACCATGACTCTCTTAAGGTAGCCAAATGCCTCGTTACTCTGGGAAATTTATTTGAAAACTCGAGGATATCGTGGCTGGAGTAACTCAGACAACGTTAAGGTTTACATGTTGCATCATTTCGCTTCTGCATTGACTGGCCGCAGTACGAATTAAAGAGAGGAAAGATTCAAAGGAAGGGGAGCATCTGGCAGCAGGAACTATGACTCTCTTAAGGTAGCCAAATACCTCGTCATCCGGCGAAGTACATTTGCTAACTCATGAATCTCGTAGTGGGTGTCACTGTGACGACGTTTAGGTGGACATACAGTGGCATATCGGTTCTGTAGGACTGACCATATCAAGAATGATAAATGCCTGAAAAAATGGGAGCAGCCGGCAGGAGTATCTATGACTCTCTTAAGGTAGCCAAATGCCTCGTCACTCTGCAAAATTTATTTGAAAACTCGGGGATATCGTCGTTGGAGTAACTCAGACAACGTTAAGGTAAACATGTTGCAGCATTTCGCTTCTGCATGGACTGGCCGCAGTACGAATTAAAGAGAGGAATAATTCAAAGAAAGGGGAGCAGCTGGCAAAAGGAACTATGACTCTCTTAAGGTAGCCAAATGCCTCGTTATCCGGCGAAGTACATTTGCTAACTCGAGAAACTCATAGTGGAAGTAACTGTGACGACGTTTAGGTTGACATACAGTGGCATATCGGTTCTGTAGGACTGGCCATATCAAGAATGATAAAGGCCTAAAGAAATGGGAGCAGCTGGCAGGAGTAACCATGACTCTCTTAAGGTAGCCAAATGCCTCGTTACTCTGGGAAATTTATTTGAAAACTCGAGGATATCGTGGCTGGAGTAACTCAGACAACGTTAAGGTTTACATGTTGCATCATTTCGCTTCTGCATTGACTGGCCGCAGTACGAATTAAAGAGAGGAAAGATTCAAAGGAAGGGGAGCATCTGGCAGCAGGAACTATGACTCTCTTAAGGTAGCCAAATGCCTCGTCATCCGGCGAAGTACATTTGCTAACTCGAGAAACTCGTAGTGGGAGTAACTGTGACGACGTTAAGGTGGACATACAGTTGCATATCGGTTCTGTAGGACTGACCATATCAAGTATGATAAAGGCCTAAGGAAATGGGAGCAGCCGGCAGGAGTAACCATGACTCTCTTAAGGTAGCCAAATGCGTCGTCACTCTGCGAAATTTATTTGAAAACTAGAGGATATCGTCGTTGGAGTAACTCAGACAACGTTAAGGTTTACATGTTGCAGCATTTCGCTTCTGCATTGACTGGCCGCAGTACGAATTAAAGAGAGGAAAGATTCAAGGAAGGGGAGCAGCTCGCAGCAGGAACTATGACTCTCTTAAGGTAGCCAAATACCTCGTCATCCGGCGAAGTACATTTGCTAACTCAAGAAACTCGTAGTGGGTGTCACTGTGACGACGTTTAGGTGGACATACAGTGGCATATCGGTTCTGTAGGACTGGCCATATCAAGTATGATAAAGGCCTAAAGAAATGGGAGCAGCTGGCAGGAGTAACCATGACTCTCTTAAGGTAGTCAAATGCCTCGTCACTCTGCGAAATTTATTTGAAAACTAGAGGATATCGTCGTTAAGTAACTCTGACAACGTTAAGGTGGACATGTTGCAGCATTTCGCTTCTGCATGGACTGGCCGCAGTACGAATTAAAGAGAGGAATAATTCAAAGAAAGGGGAGCAGCTGGCAAAAGGAACTATGACTCTCTTAAGGTAGCCAAATGCCTCGTTATCCGGCGAAGTACATTTGCTAACTCGAGAAACTCGTAGTGGAAGTAACTGTGACGACGTTTAGGTTGACATACAGTGGCATATCGGTTCTGTAGGACTGGCCATATCAAGAATGATAAAGGCATAATGAAATGGGAGCAGCTGGCAGGAGTAACCATGACTCTCTTAAGGTAGCCAAATGCCTCGTTACTCTGGGAAATTTATTTGAAAACTCGAGGATATCGTGGCTGGAGTAACTCAGACAACGTTAAGGTTTACATGTTGCATCATTTCGCTTCTGCATTGACTGGCCGCAGTACGAATTAAAGAGAGGAAAGATTCAAAGGAAGGGGAGCATCTGGCAGCAGGAACTATGACTCTCTTAAGGTAGCCAAATACCTCGTCATCCGGCGAAGTACATTTGCTAACTCATGAATCTCGTAGTGGGTGTCACTGTGACGACGTTTAGGTGGACATACAGTGGCATATCGGTTCTGTAGGACTGACCATATCAAGAATGATAAATGCCTGAAAAAATGGGAGCAGCCGGCAGGAGTAACTATGACTCTCTTAAGGTAGCCAAATGCCTCGTCACTCTGCAAAATTTATTTGAAAACTCGGGGATATCGTCGTTGGAGTAACTCAGACAACGTTAAGGTAAACATGTTGCAGCATTTCGCTTCTGCATGGACTGGCCGCAGTACGAATTAAAGAGAGGAATAATTCAAAGAAAGGGGAGCAGCTGGCAAAAGGAACTATGACTCTCTTAAGGTAGCCAAATGCCTCGTTATCCGGCGAAGTACATTTGCTAACTCGAGAAACTCATAGTGGAAGTAACTGTGACGACGTTTAGGTTGACATACAGTGGCATATCGGTTCTGTAGGACTGGCCATATCAAGAATGATAAAGGCCTAAAGAAATGGGAGCAGCTGGCAGGAGTAACCATGACTCTCTTAAGGTAGCCAAATGCCTCGTTACTCTGGGAAATTTATTTGAAAACTCGAGGATATCGTGGCTGGAGTAACTCAGACAACGTTAAGGTTTACATGTTGCATCATTTCGCTTCTGCATTGACTGGCCGCAGTACGAATTAAAGAGAGGAAAGATTCAAAGGAAGGGGAGCATCTGGCAGCAGGAACTATGACTCTCTTAAGGTAGCCAAATGCCTCGTCATCCGGCGAAGTACATTTGCTAACTCGAGAAACTCGTAGTGGGAGTAACTGTGACGACGTTAAGGTGGACATACAGTTGCATATCGGTTCTGTAGGACTGACCATATCAAGTATGATAAAGGCCTAAGGAAATGGGAGCAGCCGGCAGGAGTAACCATGACTCTCTTAAGGTAGCCAAATGCGTCGTCACTCTGCGAAATTTATTTGAAAACTAGAGGATATCGTCGTTGGAGTAACTCAGACAACGTTAAGGTTTACATGTTGCAGCATTTCGCTTCTGCATTGACTGGCCGCAGTACGAATTAAAGAGAGGAAAGATTCAAGGAAGGGGAGCAGCTCGCAGCAGGAACTATGACTCTCTTAAGGTAGCCAAATACCTCGTCATCCGGCGAAGTACATTTGCTAACTCAAGAAACTCGTAGTGGGTGTCACTGTGACGACGTTTAGGTGGACATACAGTGGCATATCGGTTCTGTAGGACTGGCCATATCAAGTATGATAAAGGCCTAAAGAAATGGGAGCAGCTGGCAGGAGTAACCATGACTCTCTTAAGGTAGTCAAATGCCTCGTCACTCTGCGAAATTTATTTGAAAACTAGAGGATATCGTCGTTAAGTAACTCTGACAACGTTAAGGTGGACATGTTGCAGCATTTCGCTTCTGCATGGACTGGCCGCAGTACGAATTAAAGAGAGGAATAATTCAAAGAAAGGGGAGCAGCTGGCAAAAGGAACTATGACTCTCTTAAGGTAGCCAAATGCCTCGTTATCCGGCGAAGTACATTTGCTAACTCGAGAAACTCGTAGTGGAAGTAACTGTGACGACGTTTAGGATGACATACAGTGGCATATCGGTTCTGTAGGACTGGCCATATCAAGAATGATAAAGGCCTAAAGAAATGGGAGCAGCTGGCAGGAGTAACCATGACTCTCTTAAGGTAGCCAAATGCCTCGTTACTCTGGGAAATTTATTTGAAAACTCGAGGATATCGTGGCTGGAGTAACTCAGACAACGTTAAGGTTTACATGTTGCATCATTTCGCTTCTGCATTGACTGGCCGCAGTACGAATTAAAGAGAGGAAAGATTCAAAGGAAGGGGAGCATCTGGCAGCAGGAACTATGACTCTCTTAAGGTAGCCAAGTACCTCGTCATCCGGCGAAGTACATTTGCTAACTCATGAATCTCGTAGTGGGTGTCACTGTGACGACGTTTAGGTGGACATACAGTGGCATATCGGTTCTGTAGGACTGACCATATCAAGAATGATAAATGCCTGAAAAAATGGGAGCAGCCGGCAGGAGTAACTATGACTCTCTTAAGGTAGCCAAATGCCTCGTCACTCTGCAAAATTTATTTGAAAACTCGGGGATATCGTCGTTGGAGTAACTCAGACAACGTTAAGGTAAACATGTTGCAGCATTTCGCTTCTGCATGGACTGGCCGCAGTACGAATTAAAGAGAGGAAAAGTTCAAAGGAAGGGGAGCAGCTGGCGGCAGGAACTATGACTCTCTTAAGGTAGCCAAATACCTCGTCATCCGGCGAAGTACATTTGCCAACTCATGAATCTCGTAGTGGGTGTCACTGTGACGACGTTTAGGTGGACATACAGTGGGATATCGGTTCTGTAGGACTGACCATATCAAGAATGATAAAGGCCTAAAGAAATGGGAGCAGCTGGCAGGAGTAACCATGACTCTCTTAAGGTAGCCAAATGCCTCGTTACTCTGGGAAATTTATTTGAAAACTCGAGGATATCGTGGCTGGAGTAACTCAGACAACGTTAAGGTGGACATGTTGCAGCATTTCGCTTCTGCATGGACTGGCCGCAGTACGAATTAAAGAGAGGAATAATTCAAAGAAAGGGGAACAGCTGGCAAAAGGAACTATGATTCTCTTAAGGTAGCCAAATGCCTCGTTATCCGGCGAAGTACATTTGCTAACTCGAGAAACTCGTAGTGGAAGTAACTGGGACGACGTTTAGGTTGACATACAGTGGCATATCGGTTCTGTAGGACTGGCCATATCAAGAATGATAAAGGCCTAAAGAAATGGGAGCAGCTGGCAGGAGTAACCATGCCTCTCTTAAGGTAGCCAAATGCCTCGTTACTCTGGGAAATTTATTTGAAAACTCGAGGATATCGTGGCTGGAGTAACTCAGACAACGTTAAGGTTTACATGTTGCATCATTTCGCTTCTGCATTGACTGGCCGCAGTACGAATTAAAGAGAGGAAAGATTCAAAGGAAGGGGAGCATCTGGCAGCAGGAACTATGACTCTCTTAAGGTAGCCAAATGCCTCGTCATCCGGCGAAGTACATTTGCTAACTCGAGAAACTCGTAGTGGGAGTAACTGTGACGACGTTAAGGTGGACATACAGTTGCATATCGGTTCTGTAGGACTGACCATATCAAGTATGATAAAGGCCTAAAGAAATGGGAGCAGCCGGCAGGAGTAACCATGACTCTCTTAAGGTAGCCAAATGCGTCGTCACTCTGCGAAATTTATTTGAAAACTCGAGGATATCGTCGTTGGAGTAACTCAGACAACGTTAAGGTTTACATGTTGCAGCATTTCGCTTCTGCATTGACTGGCCGCAGTACGAATTAAAGAGAGGAAAGATTCAAGGAAGGGGAGCAGCTCGCAGCAGGAACTATGACTCTCTTAAGGTAGCCAAATACCTCGTCATCCGGCGAAGTACATTTGCTAACTCAAGAAACTCGTAGTGGGTGTCACTGTGACGACGTTTAGGTGGACATACAGTGGCATATCGGTTCTGTAGGACTGGCCATATCAAGTATGATAAAGGCCTAAAGAAATGGGAGCAGCTGGCAGGAGTAACCATGACTCTCTTAAGGTAGTCAAATGCCTCGTCACTCTGCGAAATTTATTTGAAAACTAGAGGATATCGTCGTTAAGTAACTCTGACAACGTTAAGGTGGACATGTTGCAGCATTTCGCTTCTGCATGGACTGGCCGCAGTACGAATTAAAGAGAGGAATAATTCAAAGAAAGGGGAGCAGCTGGCAAAAGGAACTATGACTCTCTTAAGGTAGCCAAATGCCTCGTTATCCGGCGAAGTACATTTGCTAACTCGAGAAACTCGTAGTGGAAGTAACTGTGACGACGTTTAGGTTGACATACAGTGGCATATCGGTTCTGTAGGACTGGCCATATCAAGAATGATAAAGGCATAAAGAAATGGGAGCAGCTGGCAGGAGTAACCATGACTCTCTTAAGGTAGCCAAATGCCTCGTTACTCTGGGAAATTTATTTGAAAACTCGAGGATATCGTGGCTGGAGTAACTCAGACAACGTTAAGGTTTACATGTTGCATCATTTCGCTTCTGCATTGACTGGCCGCAGTACGAATTAAAGAGAGGAAAGATTCAAAGGAAGGGGAGCATCTGGCAGCAGGAACTATGACTCTCTTAAGGTAGCCAAATACCTCGTCATCCGGCGAAGTACATTTGCTAACTCATGAATCTCGTAGTGGGTGTCACTGTGACGACGTTTAGGTGGACATACAGTGGCATATCGGTTCTGTAGGACTGGCCATATCAAGAATGATAAAGGCCTAAAGAAATGGGAGCAGCTGGCAGGAGTAACCATGACTCTCTTAAGGTAGCCAAATGCCTCGTTACTCTGGGAAATTTATTTGAAAACTCGAGGATATCGTGGCTGGAGTAACTCAGACAACGTTAAGGTTTACATGTTGCATCATTTCGCTTCTGCATTGACTGGCCGCAGTACGAATTAAAGAGAGGAAAGATTCAAAGGAAGGGGAGCATCTGGCAGCAGGAACTATGACTCTCTTAAGGTAGCCAAGTACCTCGTCATCCGGCGAAGTACATTTGCTAACTCATGAATCTCGTAGTGGGTGTCACTGTGACGACGTTTAGGTGGACATACAGTGGCATATCGGTTCTGTAGGACTGACCATATCAAGAATGATAAATGCCTGAAAAAATGGGAGCAGCCGGCAGGAGTAACTATGACTCTCTTAAGGTAGCCAAATGCCTCGTCACTCTGCAAAATTTATTTGAAAACTCGGGGATATCGTCGTTGGAGTAACTCAGACAACGTTAAGGTAAACATGTTGCAGCATTTCGCTTCTGCATGGACTGGCCGCAGTACGAATTAAAGAGAGGAAAAGTTCAAAGGAAGGGGAGCAGCTGGCGGCAGGAACTATGACTCTCTTAAGGTAGCCAAATACCTCGTCATCCGGCGAAGTACATTTGCCAACTCATGAATCTCGTAGTGGGTGTCACTGTGACGACGTTTAGGTGGACATACAGTGGGATATCGGTTCTGTAGGACTGACCATATCAAGAATGATAAAGGCCTAAAGAAATGGGAGCAGCTGGCAGGAGTAACCATGACTCTCTTAAGGTAGCCAAATGCCTCGTTACTCTGGGAAATTTATTTGAAAACTCGAGGATATCGTGGCTGGAGTAACTCAGACAACGTTAAGGTGGACATGTTGCAGCATTTCGCTTCTGCATGGACTGGCCGCAGTACGAATTAAAGAGAGGAATAATTCAAAGAAAGGGGAACAGCTGGCAAAAGGAACTATGATTCTCTTAAGGTAGCCAAATGCCTCGTTATCCGGCGAAGTACATTTGCTAACTCGAGAAACTCGTAGTGGAAGTAACTGGGACGACGTTTAGGTTGACATACAGTGGCATATCGGTTCTGTAGGACTGGCCATATCAAGAATGATAAAGGCCTAAAGAAATGGGAGCAGCTGGCAGGAGTAACCATGCCTCTCTTAAGGTAGCCAAATGCCTCGTTACTCTGGGAAATTTATTTGAAAACTCGAGGATATCGTGGCTGGAGTAACTCAGACAACGTTAAGGTTTACATGTTGCATCATTTCGCTTCTGCATTGACTGGCCGCAGTACGAATTAAAGAGAGGAAAGATTCAAAGGAAGGGGAGCATCTGGCAGCAGGAACTATGACTCTCTTAAGGTAGCCAAATGCCTCGTCATCCGGCGAAGTACATTTGCTAACTCGAGAAACTCGTAGTGGGAGTAACTGTGACGACGTTAAGGTGGACATACAGTTGCATATCGGTTCTGTAGGACTGACCATATCAAGTATGATAAAGGCCTAAAGAAATGGGAGCAGCCGGCAGGAGTAACCATGACTCTCTTAAGGTAGCCAAATGCGTCGTCACTCTGCGAAATTTATTTGAAAACTCGAGGATATCGTCGTTGGAGTAACTCAGACAACGTTAAGGTTTACATGTTGCAGCATTTCGCTTCTGCATTGACTGGCCGCAGTACGAATTAAAGAGAGGAAAGATTCAAGGAAGGGGAGCAGCTCGCAGCAGGAACTATGACTCTCTTAAGGTAGCCAAATACCTCGTCATCCGGCGAAGTACATTTGCTAACTCAAGAAACTCGTAGTGGGTGTCACTGTGACGACGTTTAGGTGGACATACAGTGGCATATCGGTTCTGTAGGACTGGCCATATCAAGTATGATAAAGGCCTAAAGAAATGGGAGCAGCTGGCAGGAGTAACCATGACTCTCTTAAGGTAGTCAAATGCCTCGTCACTCTGCGAAATTTATTTGAAAACTAGAGGATATCGTCGTTAAGTAACTCTGACAACGTTAAGGTGGACATGTTGCAGCATTTCGCTTCTGCATGGACTGGCCGCAGTACGAATTAAAGAGAGGAATAATTCAAAGAAAGGGGAGCAGCTGGCAAAAGGAACTATGACTCTCTTAAGGTAGCCAAATGCCTCGTTATCCGGCGAAGTACATTTGCTAACTCGAGAAACTCGTAGTGGAAGTAACTGTGACGACGTTTAGGTTGACATACAGTGGCATATCGGTTCTGTAGGACTGGCCATATCAAGAATGATAAAGGCATAAAGAAATGGGAGCAGCTGGCAGGAGTAACCATGACTCTCTTAAGGTAGCCAAATGCCTCGTTACTCTGGGAAATTTATTTGAAAACTCGAGGATATCGTGGCTGGAGTAACTCAGACAACGTTAAGGTTTACATGTTGCATCATTTCGCTTCTGCATTGACTGGCCGCAGTACGAATTAAAGAGAGGAAAGATTCAAAGGAAGGGGAGCATCTGGCAGCAGGAACTATGACTCTCTTAAGGTAGCCAAATACCTCGTCATCCGGCGAAGTACATTTGCTAACTCATGAATCTCGTAGTGGGTGTCACTGTGACGACGTTTAGGTGGACATACAGTGGCATATCGGTTCTGTAGGACTGGCCATATCAAGAATGATAAAGGCCTAAAGAAATGGGAGCAGCTGGCAGGAGTAACCATGACTCTCTTAAGGTAGCCAAATGCCTCGTTACTCTGGGAAATTTATTTGAAAACTCGAGGATATCGTGGCTGGAGTAACTCAGACAACGTTAAGGTTTACATGTTGCATCATTTCGCTTCTGCATGGACTGGCCGCAGTACGAATTAAAGAGAGGAATAATTCAAAGAAAGGGGAGCAGCTGGCAAAAGGAACTATGACTCTCTTAAGGTAGCCAAATGCCTCGTTAGACGGCGAAGTACATTTGCTAACTCGAGAAACTCGTAGTGGAAGTAACTGTGACGACGTTTAGGATGACATACAGTGGCATATCGGTTCTGTAGGACTGGCCATATCAAGAATGATAAAGGCCTAAAGAAATGGGAGCAGCTGGCAGGAGTAACCATGACTCTCTTAAGGTAGCCAAATGCCTCGTTACTCTGGGAAATTTATTTGAAAACTCGAGGATATCGTGGCTGGAGTAACTCAGACAACGTTAAGGTTTACATGTTGCATCATTTCGCTTCTGCATTGACTGGCCGCAGTACGAATTAAAGAGAGGAAAGATTCAAAGGAAGGGGAGCATCTGGCAGCAGGAACTATGACTCTCTTAAGGTAGCCAAGTACCTCGTCATCCGGCGAAGTACATTTGCTAACTCATGAATCTCGTAGTGGGTGTCACTGTGACGACGTTTAGGTGGACATACAGTGGCATATCGGTTCTGTAGGACTGACCATATCAAGAATGATAAATGCCTGAAAAAGTGGGAGCAGCCGGCAGGAGTAACTATGACTCTCTTAAGGTAGCCAAATGCCTCGTCACTCTGCAAAATTTATTTGAAAACTCGGGGATATCGTCGTTGGAGTAACTCAGACAACGTTAAGGTAAACATGTTGCAGCATTTCGCTTCTGCATGGACTGGCCGCAGTACGAATTAAAGAGAGGAAAAGTTCAAAGGAAGGGGAGCAGCTGGCGGCAGGAACTATGACTCTCTTAAGGTAGCCAAATACCTCGTCATCCGGCGAAGTACATTTGCCAACTCATGAATCTCGTAGTGGGTGTCACTGTGACGACGTTTAGGTGGACATACAGTGGGATATCGGTTCTGTAGGACTGACCATATCAAGAATGATAAAGGCCTAAAGAAATGGGAGCAGCTGGCAGGAGTAACCATGACTCTCTTAAGGTAGCCAAATGCCTCGTTACTCTGGGAAATTTATTTGAAAACTCGAGGATATCGTGGCTGGAGTAACTCAGACAACGTTAAGGTGGACATGTTGCAGCATTTCGCTTCTGCATGGACTGGCCGCAGTACGAATTAAAGAGAGGAATAATTCAAAGAAAGGGGAACAGCTGGCAAAAGGAACTATGATTCTCTTAAGGTAGCCAAATGCCTCGTTATCCGGCGAAGTACATTTGCTAACTCGAGAAACTCGTAGTGGAAGTAACTGTGACGACGTTTAGGTTGACATACAGTGGCATATCGGTTCTGTAGGACTGGCCATATCAAGAATGACAAAGGCCTAAAGAAATGGGAGCAGCTGGCAGGAGTAACCATGCCTCTCTTAAGGTAGCCAAATGCCTCGTTACTCTGGGAAATTTATTTGAAAACTCGAGGATATCGTGGCTGGAGTAACTCAGACAACGTTAAGGTTTACATGTTGCATCATTTCGCTTCTGCATTGACTGGCCGCAGTACGAATTAAAGAGAGGAAAGATTCAAAGGAAGGGGAGCATCTGGCAGCAGGAACTATGACTCTCTTAAGGTAGCCAAATGCCTCGTCATCCGGCGAAGTACATTTGCTAACTCGAGAAACTCGTAGTGGGAGTAACTGTGACGACGTTAAGGTGGACATACAGTTGCATATCGGTTCTGTAGGACTGACCATATCAAGTATGATAAAGGCCTAAAGAAATGGGAGCAGCCGGCAGGAGTAACCATGACTCTCTTAAGGTAGCCAAATGCGTCGTCACTCTGCGAAATTTATTTGAAAACTCGAGGATATCGTCGTTGGAGTAACTCAGACAACGTTAAGGTTTACATGTTGCAGCATTTCGCTTCTGCATTGACTGGCCGCAGTACGAATTAAAGAGAGGAAAGATTCAAGGAAGGGGAGCAGCTCGCAGCAGGAACTATGACTCTCTTAAGGTAGCCAAATACCTCGTCATCCGGCGAAGTACATTTGCTAACTCAAGAAACTCGTAGTGGGTGTCACTGTGACGACGTTTAGGTGGACATACAGTGGCATATCGGTTCTGTAGGACTGGCCATATCAAGTATGATAAAGGCCTAAAGAAATGGGAGCAGCTGGCAGGAGTAACCATGACTCTCTTAAGGTAGTCAAATGCCTCGTCACTCTGCGAAATTTATTTGAAAACTAGAGGATATCGTCGTTAAGTAACTCTGACAACGTTAAGGTGGACATGTTGCAGCATTTCGCTTCTGCATGGACTGGCCGCAGTACGAATTAAAGAGAGGAATAATTCAAAGAAAGGGGAGCAGCTGGCAAAAGGAACTATGACTCTCTTAAGGTAGCCAAATGCCTCGTTATCCGGCGAAGTACATTTGCTAACTCGAGAAACTCGTAGTGGAACTAACTGTGACGACGTTTAGGTTGACATACAGTGGCATATCGGTTCTGTAGGACTGGCCATATCAAGAATGATAAAGGCATAAAGAAATGGGAGCAGCTGGCAGGAGTAACCATGACTCTCTTAAGGTAGCCAAATGCCTCGTTACTCTGGGAAATTTATTTGAAAACTCGAGGATATCGTGGCTGGAGTAACTCAGACAACGTTAAGGTTTACATGTTGCATCATTTCGCTTCTGCATTGACTGGCCGCAGTACGAATTAAAGAGAGGAAAGATTCAAAGGAAGGGGAGCATCTGGCAGCAGGAACTATGACTCTCTTAAGGTAGCCAAATACCTCGTCATCCGGCGAAGTACATTTGCTAACTCATGAATCTCGTAGTGGGTGTCACTGTGACGACGTTTAGGTGGACATACAGTGGCATATCGGTTCTGTAGGACTGACCATATCAAGAATGATAAATGCCTGAAAAAATGGGAGCAGCCGGCAGGAGTAACTATGACTCTCTTAAGGTAGCCAAATGCCTCGTCACTCTGCAAAATTTATTTGAAAACTCGGGGATATCGTCGTTGGAGTAACTCAGACAACGTTAAGGTAAACATGTTGCAGCATTTCGCTTCTGCATGGACTGGCCGCAGTACGAATTAAAGAGAGGAAAAGTTCAAAGGAAGGGGAGCAGCTGGCGGCAGGAGCTATGACTCTCTTAAGGTAGCCAAATACCTCGTCATCCGGCGAAGTACATTTGCTAACTCATGAATCTCGTAGTGGGTGTCACTGTGACGACGTTTAGGTGGACATACAGTGGGATAACGGTTCTGTAGGACTGACCATATCAAGAATGATAAAGGCCTAAAGAAATGGGAGCAGCTGGCAGGAGTAACCATGACTCTCTTAAGGTAGCCAAATGCCTCGTTACTCTGGGAAATTTATTTGAAAACTCGAGGATATCGTGGCTGGAGTAACTCAGACAACGTTAAGGTTTACATGTTGCATCATTTCGCTTCTGCATTGACTGCCCGCAGTACGAATTAAAGAGAGGAAAGATTCAAAGGAAGGGGAGCATCTGGCAGCAGGAACTATGACCCTCTTAAGGTAGCCAAATGCCTCGTCATCCGGCGAAGTACATTTGCTAACTCGAGAAACTCGTAGTGGGAGTAACTGTGACGACGTTAAGGTGGACATACAGTGGCATATCGGTTCTGTAGGACTGACCATATCAAGTATGATAAAGGCCTAAAGAAATGGGAGCAGCCGGCAGGAGTAACCATGACTCTCTTAAGGTAGCCAAATGCGTCGTCACTCTGCGAAATTTATTTGAAAACTCGAGGATATCGTCGTTGGAGTAACTCAGACAACGTTAAGGTTTACATGTTGCAGCATTTCGCTTCTGCATTGACTGGTTGCAGTACGAATTAAAGAGAGGAAAGATTCAAGGAAGGGGAGCAGCTCGCAGCAGGAACTATGACTCTCTTAAGGTAGCCAAATACCTCGTCATCCGGCGAAGTACATTTGCTAACTCAAGAAACTCGTAGTGGGTGTCACTGTGACGACGTTTAGGTGGACATACAGTGGCATATCGGTTCTGTAGGACTGGCCATATCAAGTATGATAAAGGCCTAAAGAAATGGGAGCAGCTGGCAGGAGTAACCATGACTCTCTTAAGGTAGTCAAATGCCTCGTCACTCTGCGAAATTTATTTGAAAACTAGAGGATATCGTCGTTAAGTAACTCTGACAACGTTAAGGTGGACATGTTGCAGCATTTCGCTTCTGCATGGACTGGCCGCAGTACGAATTAAAGAGAGGAATAATTCAAAGAAAGGGGAGCAGCTGGCAAAAGGAACTATGATTCTCTTAAGGTAGCCAAATGCCTCGTTATCCGGCGAAGTACATTTGCTAACTCGAGAAACTCGTAGTGGAAGTAACTGTGACGACGTTTAGGTTGACATACAGTGGCATATCGGTTCTGTAGGACTGGCCATATCAAGAATGATAAAGGCCTAAAGAAATGGGAGCAGCTGGCAAGAGTAACCATGACTCTCTTAAGGTAGCCAAATGCCTCGTTACTCTGGGAAATTTATTTGAAAACTCGAGGATATCGTGGCTGGAGTAACTCAGACAACGTTAAGATTTACATGTTGCATCATTTCGCTTCTGCATTGACTGGCCGCAGTACGAATTAAAGAGAGGAAAGATTCAAAGGAAGGGGAGCATCTGGCAGCAGGAACTATGACTCTCTTAAGGTAGCCAAATGCCTCGTCATCCGGCGAAGTACATTTGCTAACTCGAGAAACTCGTAGTGGGAGTAACTGTGACGACGTTAAGGTGGACATACAGTGGCATATCGGTTCTGTAGGACTGACCATATCATAAATTATAAATGCCTGAAAAAATGGGAGCAGCCGGCTCGAGTAACTATGACTCTCTTAAGGTAGCCAAATGCCTCGTCACTCTGCAAAATTTGTTTGAAAACTCGGGGATATCGTCGTTGGAGTAACTCAGACAATGTTAAGGTAAACATGTTGCAGCATTTCGCTTCTGCATGGACTGGCCGCAGTACGAATTAAAGAGAGGAAAGATTCAAAGGAAGGGGAGCATCTGGCAGCAGGAACTATGACTCTCTTAAGGTAGCCAAATACCTCGTCATCCGGCGAAGTACATTTGCTAACTCATGAATCTCGTAGTGGGTGTCACTGTGACGACGTTTAGGTGGACATACAGTGGCATATCGGTTCTGTAGGACTGGCCATATCAAGTATGATAAAGGCCTAAAGAAATGGGAGCAGCTGGCAGGAGTAACCATGACTCTCTTAAGGTAGTCAAATGCCTCGTCACTCTGCGAAATTTATTTGAAAACTAGAGGATATCGTCGTTAAGTAACTCTGACAACGTTAAGGTGGACATGTTGCAGCATTTCGCTTCTGCATGGACTGGCCGCAGTACGAATTAAAGAGAGGAATAATTCAAAGAAAGGGGAGCAGCTGGCAAAAGGAACTATGACTCTCTTAAGGTAGCCAAATGCCTCGTTATCCGGCGAAGTACATTTGCTAACTCGAGAAACTCGTAGTGGAAGTAACTGTGACGACGTTTAGGTTGACATACAGTGGCATATCGGTTCTGTAGGACTGGCCATATCAAGAATGATAAAGGCCTAAAGAAATGGGAGCAACTGGCAGGAGTAACCATGACTCTCTTAAGGTAGCCAAATGCCTCGTTTCTCTGGGAAATTTATTTGAAAACTCGAGGATATCGTGGCTGGAGTAACTCAGACAACGTTAAGGTTTACATGTTGCATCATTTCGCTTCTGCATTGACTGGCCGCAGTACGAATTAAAGAGAGGAAAGATTCAAAGGAAGGGGAGCATCTGGCAGCAGGAACTATGACTCTCTTAAGGTAGCCAAATACCTCGTCATCCGGCGAAGTACATTTGCTAACTCATGAATCTCGTAGTGGGTGTCACTGTGACGACGTTTAGGTGGACATACAGTGGCATATCGGTTCTGTAGGACTGGCCATATCGAGAATGATAAAGGCCTAAAGAAATGGGAGCAGCTGGCAGGAGTAACCATGACTCTCTTAAGGTAGTCAAATGCCTCGTCACTCTGCGAAATTCATTTGAAAACTAGAGGATACCGTCGTTAAGTAACTCTGACAACGTTAAGGTGGACATGTTGCAGCATTTCGCTTCTGCATGGACTGGCCGCAGTACGAATTAAAGAGAGGAATAATTCAAAGAAAGGGGAGCAGCTGGCAAAAGGAACTATGACTCTCTTAAGGTAGCCAAATGCCTCGTTATCCGGCGAAGTACATTTGCTAACTCGAGAAACTCGTAGTGGAAGTAACTGTGACGACGTTTAGGTTGACATACAGTGGCATATCGGTTCTGTAGGACTGGCCATATCAAGAATGATAAAGGCCTAAAGAAATGGGAGCAGCTGGCAGGAGTAACCATGACTCTCTTAAGGTAGCCAAATGCCTCGTTACTCTGGGAAATTTATTTGAAAACTCGAGGATATCGTGGCTGGAGTAACTCAGACAACGTTAAGGTTTACATGTTGCATCATTTCGCTTCTGCATTGACTGGCCGCAGTACGAATTAAAGAGAGGAAAGATTCAAAGGAAGGGGAGCATCTGGCAGCAGGAACTATGACTCTCTTAAGGTAGCCAAATACCTCGTCATCCGGCGAAGTACATTTGCTAACTCATGAATCTCGTAGTGGGTGTCACTGTGACGACGTTTAGGTGGACATACAGTGGCATATCGGTTCTGTAGGACTGGCCATATCAAGTATGATAAAGGCCTAAAGAAATGGGAGCAGCTGGCAGGAGTAACCATGACTCTCTTAAGGTAGTCAAATGCCACGTCACTCTGCGAAATTTATTTGAAAACTAGAGGATATCGTCGTTAAGTAACTCTGACAACGTTAAGGTGGACATGTTGCAGCATTTCGCTTCTGCATGGACTGGCCGCAGTACGAATTAAAGAGAGGAATAATTCAAAGAAAGGGGAGCAGCTGGCAAAAGGAACTATGACTCTTTTAAGGTAGCCAAATGCCTCGTTATCCGGCGAAGTACATTTGCTAACTCGAGAAACTCGTAGTGGAAGTAACTGTGACGACGTTTAGGTTGACATACAGTGGCATATCGGTTCTGTAGGACTGGCCATATCAAGAATGATAAAGGCCTAAAGAAATGGGAGCAGCTGGCAGGAGTAACCATGACTCTCTTAAGGTAGCCAAATGCCTCGTTACTCTGGGAAATTTATTTGAAAACTCGAGGATATCGTGGCTGGAGTAACTCAGACAACGTTAAGGTAAACATGTTGCAGCATTTCGCTTCTGCATGGACTGGCCGCAGTACGAATTAAAGAGAGGAAAAGTTCAAAGGAAGGGGAGCAGCTGGCGGCAGGAACTATGACTCTCTTAAGGTAGCCAAATACCTCGTCATCCGGCGAAGTACATTTGCTAACTCATGAATCTCGTAGTGGGTGTCACTGTGACGACGTTTAGGTGGACATACAGTGGCATATCGGTTCTGTAGGACTGACCATATCTAGAATGATAAAGGCCTAAAGAAATGGGAGCAGCTGGCAGGAGTAACCATGACTCTCTTAAGGTAGCCAAATGCCTCGTTACTCTGGGAAATTTATTTGAAAACTCGAGGATATCGTGGCTGGAGTAACTCAGACAACGTTAAGGTTTACATGTTGCATCATTTCGCTTCTGCATTGACTGGCCGCAGTACGAATTAAAGAGAGGAAAGATTCAAAGGAAGGGGAGCATCTGGCAGCAGGAACTATGACTCTCTTAAGGTAGCCAAATACCTCGTCATCCGGCGAAGTACATTTGATAACTCATGAATCTCGTAGTGGGTGTCACTGTGACGACGTTTAGGTGGACATACAGTGGCATATCGGTTCTGTAGGACTGGCCATATCAAGTATGATAAAGGCCTAAAGAAATGGGAGCAGCTGGCAGGAGTAACCATGACTCTCTTAAGGTAGTCAAATGCCTCGTCACTCTGCGAAATTTATTTGAAAACTAGAGGATATCGTCGTTAAGTAACTCTGACAACGTTAAGGTGGACATGTTGCAGCATTTCGCTTCTGCATGGACTGGCCGCAGTACGAATTAAAGAGAGGAATAATTCAAAGAAAGGGGAGCAGCTGGCAAAAGGAACTATGACTCTCTTAAGGTAGCCAAATGCCTCGTTATCCGGCGAAGTACATTTGCTAACTCGAGAAACTCGTAGTGGAAGTAACTGTGACGACGTTTAGGTTGACATACAGTGGCATATCGGTTCTGTAGGACTGGCCATATCAAGAATGACAAAGGCCTAAAGAAATGGGAGCAGCTGGCAGGAGTAACCATGACTCTCTTAAGGTAGCCAAATGCCTCGTTACTCTGGGAAATTTATTTGAAAACTCGAGGATATCGTGGCTGGAGTAACTCAGACAACGTTAAGGTAAACATGTTGCAGCATTTCGCTTCTGCATGGACTGGCCGCAGTACGAATTAAAGAGAGGAAAAGTTCAAAGGAAGGGGAGCAGCTGGCGGCAGGAACTATGACTCTCTTAAGGTAGCCAAATACCTCGTCATCCGGCGAAGTACATTTGCTAACTCATGAATCTCGTAGTGGGTGTCACTGTGACGACGTTTAGGTGGACATACAGTGGCATATCGGTTCTGTAGGACTGACCATATCTAGAATGATAAAGGCCTAAAGAAATGGGAGCAGCTGGCAGGAGTAACCATGACTCTCTTAAGGTAGCCAAATGCCTCGTTACTCTGGGAAATTTATTTGAAAACTCGAGGATATCGTGGCTGGAGTAACTCAGACAACGTTAAGGTTTACATGTTGCATCATTTCGCTTCTGCATTGACTGGCCGCAGTACGAATTAAAGAGAGGAAAGATTCAAAGGAAGGGGAGCATCTGGCAGCAGGAACTATGACTCTCTTAAGGGAGCCAAATACCTCGTCATCCGGCGAAGTACATTTGATAACTCATGAATCTCGTAGTGGGTGTCACTGTGACGACGTTTAGGTGGACATACAGTGGCATATCGGTTCTGTAGGACTGGCCATATCAAGTATGATAAAGGCCTAAAGAAATGGGAGCAGCTGGCAGGAGTAACCATGACTCTCTTAAGGTAGTCAAATGCCTCGTCACTCTGCGAAATTTATTTGAAAACTAGAGGATATCGTCGTTAAGTAACTCTGACAACGTTAAGGTGGACATGTTGCAGCATTTCGCTTCTGCATGGACTGGCCGCAGTACGAATTAAAGAGAGGAATAATTCAAAGAAAGGGGAGCAGCTGGCAAAAGGAACTATGACTCTCTTAAGGTAGCCAAATGCCTCGTTATCCGGCGAAGTACATTTGCTAACTCGAGAAACTCGTAGTGGAAGTAACTGTGACGACGTTTAGGTTGACATACAGTGGCATATCGGTTCTGTAGGACTGGCCATATCAAGAATGATAAAGGCCTAAAGAAATGGGAGCAGCTGGCAGGAGTAACCATGACTCTCTTAAGGTAGCCAAATGCCTCGTTACTCTGGGAAATTTATTTGAAAACTCGAGGATATCGTGGCTGGAGTAACTCAGAAAACGTTAAGGTAAACATGTTGCAGCATTTCGCTTCTGCATGGACTGGCCGCAGTACGAATTAAAGAGAGGAAAAGTTCAAAGGAAGGGGAGCAGCTGGCGGCAGGAACTATGACTCTCTTAAGGTAGCCAAATACCTCGTCATCCGGCGAAGTACATTTGCTAACTCATGAATCTCGTAGTGGGTGTCACTGTGACGACGTTTAGGTGGACATACAGTGGCATATCGGTTCTGTAGGACTGACCATATCTAGAATGATAAAGGCCTAAAGAAATGGGAGCAGCTGGCAGGAGTAACCATGACTCTCTTAAGGTAGCCAAATGCCTCGTTACTCTGGGAAATTTATTTGAAAACTCGAGGATATCGTGGCTGGAGTAACTCAGACAACGTTAAGGTAAACATGTTGCAGCATTTCGCTTCTGCATGGACTGGCCGCAGTACGAATTAAAGAGAGGAAAAGTTCAAAGGAAGGGGAGCAGCTGGCGGCAGGAACTATGACTCTCTTAAGGTAGCCAAATACCTCGTCATCCGGCGAAGTACATTTGCTAACTCATGAATCTCGTAGTGGGTGTCACTGTGACGACGTTTAGGTGGACATACAGTGGCATATCGGTTCTGTAGGACTGACCATATCTAGAATGATAAAGGCCTAAAGAAATGGGAGCAGCTGGCAGGAGTAACCATGACTCTCTTAAGGTAGCCAAATGCCTCGTTACTCTGGGAATTTTATTTGAAAACTCGAGGATATCGTGGCTGGAGTAACTCAGACAACGTTAAGGTTTACATGTTGCATCATTTCGCTTCTGCATTGACTGGCCGCAGTACGAATTAAAGAGAGGAAAGATTCAAAGGAAGGGGAGCATCTGGCAGCAGGAACTATGACTCTCTTAAGGTAGCCAAATGCCTCGTCATCCGGCGAAGTACATTTGCTAACTCGAGAAACTAGTAGTGGGAGTAACTGTGACGACGTTAAGGTGGACATACAGTGGCATATCGCTTCTGTAGGACTGACCATATCAAGTATGATAAAGGCCTAAAGAAATGGGAGCAGCCGGCAGGAGTAACCATGACTCTCTTAAGGTAGCCAAATGCGTCGTCACTCTGCGAAATTTATTTGAAAACTCGAGGATATCGTCGTTGGAGTAACTCAGACAACGTTAAGGTTTACATGTTGCAGCATTTCGCTTCTGCATTGACTGGCCGCAGTACGAATTAAAGAGAGGAAAGATTCATGGAAGGGGAGCAGCTCGCAGCAGGAACTATGACTCTCTTAAGGTAGCCAAATACCTCGTCATCCGGCGAAGTACATTTGCTAACTCAAGAAACTCGTAGTGGGTGTCACTGTGACGACGTTTAGGTGGACATACAGTGGCATATCGGTTCTGTAGGACTGGCCATATCAAGTATGATAAAGGCCTAAAGAAATGGGAGCAGCTGGCAGGAGTAACCATGACTCTCTTAAGGTAGTCAAATGCCTCGTCACTCTGCGAAATTCATTTGAAAACTAGAGGATACCGTCGTTAAGTAACTCTGACAACGTTAAGGTGGACATGTTGCAGCATTTCGCTTCTGCATGGACTGGCCGCAGTACGAATTAAAGAGAGGAATAATTCAAAGAAAGGGGAGCAGCTGGCAGCAGGAACTATGACGCTCTTAAGGTAGCCAAATGCCTCGTTATCCGGCGAAGTACATTTGCTAACTCGAGAAACTCGTAGTGGAAGTAACTGTGACGACGTTTAGGTTGACATACAGTGGCATATCGGTTCTGTAGGACTGGCCATATCAAGAATGATAAAGGCCTAAAGAAATGGGAGCAGCTGGCAGGAGTAACCATGACTCTCTTAAGGTAGCCAAATGCCTCGTTACTCTGGGAAATTTATTTGAAAACTCGAGGATATCGTGGCTGGAGTAACTCAGACAACGTTAAGGTAAACATGTTGCAGCATTTCGCTTCTGCATGGACTGGCCGCAGTACGAATTAAAGAGAGGAAAAGTTCAAAGGAAGGGGAGCAGCTGGCGGCAGGAACTATGACTCTCTTAAGGTAGCCAAATACCTCGTCATCCGGCGAAGTACATTTGCTAACTCATGAATCTCGTAGTGGGTGTCACTGTGACGACGTTTAGGTGGACATACAGTGGCATATCGGTTCTGTAGGACTGACCATATCAAGAATGATAAAGGCCTAAAGAAATGGGAGCAGCTGGCAGGAGTAACCATGACTCTCTTAAGGTAGCCAAATGCCTCGTTACTCTGGGAAATTTATTTGAAAACTCGAGGATATCGTGGCTGGAGTAACTCAGACAACGTTAAGGTAAACATGTTGCAGCATTTCGCTTCTGCATGGACTGGCCGCAGTACGAATTAAAGAGAGGAAAAGTTCAAAGGAAGGGGAGCAGCTGGCGGCAGGAACTATGACTCTCTTAAGGTAGCCAAATACCTCGTCATCCGGCGAAGTACATTTGCTAACTCATGAATCTCGTAGTGGGTGTCACTGTGACGACGTTTAGGTGGACATACAGTGGCATATCGGTTCTGTAGGACTGACCATATCTAGAATGATAAAGGCCTAAAGAAATGGGAGCAGCTGGCAGGTGTAACCATGACTCTCTTAAGGTAGCCAAATGCCTCGTTACTCTGGGAAATTTATTTGAAAACTCGAGGATATCGTGGCTGGAGTAACTCAGACAACGTTAAGGTTTACATGTTGCATCATTTCGCTTCTGCATTGACTGGCCGCAGTACGAATTAAAGAGAGGAAAGATTCAAAGGAAAGGGAGCATCTGGCAGCAGGAACTATGACTCTCTTAAGGTAGCCAAATACCTCGTCATCCGGCGAAGTACATTTGATAACTCATGAATCTCGTAGTGGGTGTCACTGTGACGACGTTTAGGTGGACATACAGTGGCATATCGGTTCTGTAGGACTGGCCATATCAAGTATGATAAAGGCCTAAAGAAATGGGAGCAGCTGGCAGGAGTAACCATGACTCTCTTAAGGTAGTCAAATGCCTCGTCACTCTGCGAAATTTATTTGAAAACTAGAGGATATCGTCGTTAAGTAACTCTGACAACGTTAAGGTGGACATGTTGCAGCATTTCGCTTCTGCATGGACTGGCCGCAGTACGAATTAAAGAGAGGAATAATTCAAAGAAAGGGGAGCAGCTGGCAAAAGGAACTATGACTCTCTTAAGGTAGCCAAATGCCTCGTTATCCGGCGAAGTACATTTGCTAACTCGAGAAACTCGTAGTGGAAGTAACTGTGACGACGTTTAGGTTGACATACAGTGGCATATCGGTTCTGTAGGACTGGCCATATCAAGAATGATAAAGGCCTAAAGAAATGGGAGCAGCTGGCAGGAGTAACCATGACTCTCTTAAGGTAGCCAAATGCCTCGTTACTCTGGGAAATTTATTTGAAAACTCGAGGATATCGTGGCTGGAGTAACTCAGACAACGTTAAGGTAAACATGTTGCAGCATTTCGCTTCTGCATGGACTGGCCGCAGTACGAATTAAAGAGAGGAAAAGTTCAAAGGAAGGGGAGCAGCTGGCGGCAGGAACTATGACTCTCTTAAGGTAGCCAAATACCTCGTCATCCGGCGAAGTACATTTGCTAACTCATGAATCTCGTAGTGGGTGTCACTGTGACGACGTTTAGGTGGACATACAGTGGCATATCGGTTCTGTAGGACTGACCATATCTAGAATGATAAAGGCCTAAAGAAATGGGAGCAGCTGGCAGGAGTAACCATGACTCTCTTAAGGTAGCCAAATGCCTCGTTACTCTGGGAAATTTATTTGAAAACTCGAGGATATCGTGGCTGGAGTAACTCAGACAACGTTAAGGTTTACATGTTGCATCATTTCGCTTCTGCATTGACTGGCCGCAGTACGAATTAAAGAGAGGAAAGATTCAAAGGAAGGGGAGCATCTGGCAGCAGGAACTATGACTCTCTTAAGGTAGCCAAATGCCTCGTCATCCGGCGAAGTACATTTGCTAACTCGAGAAACTAGTAGTGGGAGTAACTGTGACGACGTTAAGGTGGACATACAGTGGCATATCGCTTCTGTAGGACTGACCATATCAAGTATGATAAAGGCCTAAAGAAATGGGAGCAGCCGGCAGGAGTAACCATGACTCTCTTAAGGTAGCCAAATGCGTCGTCACTCTGCGAAATTTATTTGAAAACTCGAGGATATCGTCGTTGGAGTAACTCAGACAACGTTAAGGTTTACATGTTGCAGCATTTCGCTTCTGCATTGACTGGCCGCAGTACGAATTAAAGAGAGGAAAGATTCATGGAAGGGGAGCAGCTCGCAGCAGGAACTATGACTCTCTTAAGGTAGCCAAATACCTCGTCATCCGGCGAAGTACATTTGCTAACTCAAGAAACTCGTAGTGGGTGTCACTGTGACGACGTTTAGGTGGACATACAGTGGCATATCGGTTCTGTAGGACAGGCCATATCAAGTATGATAAAGGCCTAAAGAAATGGGAGCAGCTGGCAGGAGTAACCATGACTCTCTTAAGGTAGTCAAATGCCTCGTCACTCTGCGAAATTCATTTGAAAACTAGAGGATACCGTCGGCTAGTAACTCTGACAACGTTAAGGTGGACATGTTGCAGCATTTCGCTTCTGCATGGACTGGCCGCAGTACGAATTAAAGAGAGGAATAATTCAAAGAAAGGGGAGCAGCTGGCAGCAGGAACTATGACGCTCTTAAGGTAGCCAAATGCCTCGTTATCCGGCGAAGTACATTTGCTAACTCGAGAAACTCGTAGTGGAAGTAACTGTGACGACGTTTAGGTTGACATACAGTGGCATATCGGTTCTGTAGGACTGGCCATATCAAGAATGATAAAGGCCTAAAGAAATGGGAGCAGCTGGCAGGAGTAACCATGACTCTCTTAAGGTAGCCAAATGCCTCGTTACTCTGGGAAATTTATTTGAAAACTCGAGGATATCGTGGCTGGAGTAACTCAGACAACGTTAAGGTAAACATGTTGCAGCATTTCGCTTCTGCATGGACTGGCCGCAGTACGAATTAAAGAGAGGAAAAGTTCAAAGGAAGGGGAGCAGCTGGCGGCAGGAACTATGACTCTCTTAAGGTAGCCAAATACCTCGTCATCCGGCGAAGTACATTTGCTAACTCATGAATCTCGTAGTGGGTGTCACTGTGACGACGTTTAGGTGGACATACAGTGGCATATCGGTTCTGTAGGACTGACCATATCAAGAATGATAAAGGCCTAAAGAAATGGGAGCAGCTGGCAGGAGTAACCATGACTCTCTTAAGGTAGCCAAATGCCTCCTTACTCTGGGAAATTTATTTGAAAACTCGAGGATATCGTGGCTGGAGTAACTCAGACAACGTTAAGGTTTACATGTTGCATCATTTCGCTTCTGCATTGACTGGCCGCAGTACGAATTAAAGAGAGGAAAGATTCAAAGGAAGGGGAGCATCTGGCAGCAGGAACTATGACTCTCTTAAGGTAGCCAAATGCCTCGTCATCCGGCGAAGTACATTTGCTAACTCGAGAAACTAGTAGTGGGAGTAACTGTGACGACGTTAAGGTGGACATACAGTGGCATATCGCTTCTGTAGGACTGACCATATCAAGTATGATAAAGGCCTAAAGAAATGGGAGCAGCCGGCAGGAGTAACCATGACTCTCTTAAGGTAGCCAAATGCGTCGTCACTCTGCGAAATTTATTTGAAAACTCGAGGATATCGTCGTTGGAGTAACTCAGACAACGTTAAGGTTTACATGTTGCAGCATTTCGCTTCTGCATTGACTGGCCGCAGTACGAATTAAAGAGAGGAAAGATTCAAGGAAGGGGAGCAGCTCGCAGCAGGAACTATGACTCTCTTAAGGTAGCCAAATACCTCGTCATCCGGCGAAGTACATTTGCTAACTCAAGAAACTCGTAGTGGGTGTCACTGTGACGACGTTTAGGTGGACATACAGTGGCATATCGGTTCTGTAGGACTGGCCATATCAAGTATGATAAAGGCCTAAAGAAATGGGAGCAGCTGGCATTAGTAACCATGACTCTCTTAAGGTAGTCAAATGCCTCGTCACTCTGCAAAATTTATTTGAAAACTAGAGGATATCGTCGTTAAGTAACTCTGACAACGTTAAGGTGGACATGTTGCAGCATTTCGCTTCTGCATGGACTGGCCGCAGTACGAATTAAAGAGAGGAATAATTCAAAGAAAGGGGAGCAGCTGGCAAAAGGAACTATGACTCTCTTAAGGTAGCCAAATGCCTCGTTATCCGGCGAAGTACATTTGCTAACTCGAGAAACTCGTAGTGGAAGTAACTGTGACGACGTTTAGGTTGACATACAGTGGCATATCGGTTCTGTAGGACTGGCCATATCAAGAATGATAAAGGCCTAAAGAAATGGGAGCAGCTGGCAGGAGTAACCATGACTCTCTTAAGGTAGCCAAATGCCTCGTTACTCTGGGAAATTTATTTGAAAACTCGAGGATATCGTGGCTGGAGTAACTCAGACAACGTTAAGGTTTACATGTTGCATCATTTCGCTTCTGCATTGACTGGCCGCAGTACGAATTAAAGAGAGGAAAGATTCAAAGGAAGGGGAGCATCTGGCAGCAGGAACTATGACTCTCTTAAGGTAGCCAAATACCTCGTCATCCGGCGAAGTACATTTGCTAACTCATGAATCTCGTAGTGGGTGTCACTGTGACGACGTTTAGGTGGACATACAGTGGCATATCGGTTCTGTAGGACTGGCCATATCAAGTATGATAAAGGCCTAAAGAAATGGGAGCAGCTGGCAGGAGTAACCATGACTCTCTTAAGGTAGTCAAATGCCTCGTCACTCTGCGAAATTTATTTGAAAACTAGAGGATATCGTCGTTAAGTAACTCTGACAACGTTAAGGTGGACATGTTGCAGCATTTCGCTTCTGCATGGACTGGCCGCAGTACGAATTAAAGAGAGGAATAATTCAAAGAAAGGGGAGCAGCTGGCAAAAGGAACTATGACTCTCTTAAGGTAGCCAAATGCCTCGTTATCCGGCGAAGTACATTTGCTAACTCGAGAAACTCGTAGTGGAAGTAACTGTGACGACGTTTAGGTTGACATACAGTGGCATATCGGTTCTGTAGGACTGGCCATATCAAGAATGATAAAGGCCTAAAGAAATGGGAGCAGCTGGCAGGAGTAACCATGACTCTCTTAAGGTAGCCAAATGCCTCGTTACTCTGGGAAATTTATTTGAAAACTCGAGGATATCGTGGCTGGAGTAACTCAGACAACGTTAAGGTAAACATGTTGCAGCATTTCGCTTCTGCATGGACTGGCCGCAGTACGAATTAAAGAGAGGAAAAGTTCAAAGGAAGGGGAGCAGCTGGCGGCAGGAACTCTGACTCTCTTAAGGTAGCCAAATACCTCGTCATCCGGCGAAGTACATTTGCTAACTCATGAATCTCGTAGTGGGTGTCACTGTGACGACGTTTAGGTGGACATACAGTGGCATATCGGTTCTGTAGGACTGACCATATCAAGAATGATAAAGGCCTAAAGAAATGGGAGCAGCTGGCAGGAGTAACCATGACTCTCTTAAGGTAGCCAAATGCCTCGTTACTCTGGGAAATTTATTTGAAAACTCGAGGATATCGTGGCTGGAGTAACTCAATCAACGTTAAGGTTTACATGTTGCATCATTTCGCTTCTGCATTGACTGGCCGCAGTACGAATTAAAGAGAGGAAAGATTCAAAGGAAGGGGAGCATCTGGCAGCAGGAACTATGACTCTCTTAAGGTAGCCAAATGCCTCGTCATCCGGCGAAGTACATTTGCTAACTCGAGAAACTAGTAGTGGGAGTAACTGTGACGACGTTAAGGTGGACATACAGTGGCATATCGCTTCTGTAGGACTGACCATATCAAGTATGATAAAGGCCTAAAGAAATGGGAGCAGCTGGCAGGAGTAACCATGACTCTCTTAAGGTAGCCAAATGCCTCGTTACTCTGGGAAATTTATTTGAAAACTCGAGGATATCGTGGCTGGAGTAACTCAGACAACGTTAAGGTTTACATGTTGCATCATTTCGCTTCTGCATTGACTGGCCGCAGTACGAATTAAAGAGAGGAAAGATTCAAAGGAAGGGGAGCATCTGGCAGCAGGAACTATGACTCTCTTAAGGTAGCCAAATACCTCGTCATCCGGCGAAGTACATTTGCTAACTCATGAATCTCGTAGTGGGTGTCACTGTGACGACGTTTAGGTGGACATACAGTGGCATATCGGTTCTGTAGGACTGGCCATATCAAGTATGATAAAGGCCTAAAGAAATGGGAGCAGCTGGCAGGAGTAAACATGACTCTCTTAAGGTAGTCAAATGCCTCGTCACTCTGCGAAATTTATTTGAAAACTAGAGGATATCGTCGTTAAGTAACTCTGACAACGTTAAGGTGGACATGTTGCAGCATTTCGCTTCTGCATGGACTGGCCGCAGTACGAATTAAAGAGAGGAATAATTCAAAGAAAGGGGAGCAGCTGGCATAAGGAACTATGACTCTCTTAAGGTAGCCAAATGCCTCGTTATCCGGCGAAGTACATTTGCTAACTCGAGAAACTCGTAGTGGAAGTAACGGTGACGACGTTTAGGTTGACATACAGTGGCATATCGGTTCTGTAGGACTGGCCATATCAAGAATGATAAAGGCCTAAAGAAATTGGAGCAGCTGGCAGGAGTAACCAAAACTCTCTTAAGGTAGCCAAATGCCTCGTTACTCTGGGAAATTTATTTGAAAACTCCAGGATATCGTGGCTGGAGTAACTCAGACAACGTTAAGGTTTACATGTTGCATCATTTCGCTTCTGCATTGACTGGCCGCAGTACGAATTAAAGAGAGGAAAGATTCAAAGGAAGGGGAGCATCTGGCAGCAGGAACTATGACTCTCTTAAGGTAGCCAAATACCTCGTCATCCGGCGAAGTACATTTGCTAACTCATGAATCTCGTAGTGGGTGTCACTGTGACGACGTTTAGGTGGACATACAGTGGCATATCGGTTCTGTAGGACTGACCATATCAAGAATGATAAAGGCCTAAAGAAATGGGAGCAGCTGGCAGGAGTAACCATGACTCTCTTAAGGTAGCCAAATGCATCGTTACTCTGGGAAATTTATTTGAAAACTCGAGGATATCGTGGCTGGAGTAACTCAGTCAACGTTAAGGTTTACATGTTGCATCATTTCGCTTCTGCATTGACTGGCCGCAGTACGAATTAAAGAGAGGAAAGATTCAAAGGAAGGGGAGCATCTGGCAGCAGGAACTATGACTCTCTTAAGGTAGCCAAATACCTCGTCATCCGGCGAAGTACATTTGCTAACTCATGAATCTCGTAGTGGGTGTCACTGTGACGACGTTTAGGTGGACATACAGTGGCATATCGGTTCTGTAGGACTGACCATATCAAGAATGATAAATGCCTGAAAAAATGGGAGCAGCCGGCAGGAGTAACTATGACCCTCTTAAGGTAGCCAAATGCCTCGTCACTCTGCAAAATTTATTTGAAAACTCGGGGATATCGTCGTTGGAGTAACTCAGACAACGTTAAGGTAAACATGTTGCAGCATTTCGCTTCTGCATGGACTGGCCGCAGTACGAATTAAAGAGAGGAAAAGTTCAAAGGAAGGGGAGCAGCTGGCGGCAGGAACTATGACTCTCTTAAGGTAGCCAAATACCTCGTCATCCGGCGAAGTACATTTGCTAACTCATGAATCTCGTAGTGGGTGTCACTGTGACGACGTTTAGGTGGACATACAGTGGCATATCGGTTCTGTAGGACTGACCATATCAAGAATGATAAAGGCCTAAAGAAATGGGAGCAGCTGGCAGGAGTAACCATGACTCTCTTAAGGTAGCCAAATGCCTCGTTACTCTGGGAAATTTATTTGAAAACTCGAGGATATCGTGGCTGGAGTAACTCAGTCAACGTTAAGGTTTACATGTTGCATCATTTCGCTTCTGCATTGACTGGCCGCAGTACGAATTAAAGAGAGGAAAGATTCAAAGGAAGGGGAGCATCTGGCAGCAGGAACTATGACTCTCTTAAGGTAGCCAAATGCCTCGTTATCCGGCGAAGTACATTTGCTAACTCGAGAAACTCGTAGTGGAAGTAACTGTGACGACGTTTAGGTTGACATACAGTGGCTTATCGGTTCTGTAGGACTGGCCATATCAAGAATGATAAAGGCCTAAAGAAATGGGAGCAGCTGGCAGGAGTAACCATGACTCTCTTAAGGTAGCCAAATGCCTCGTTACTCTATGAAATTTATTTGAAAACTCGAGGATATCGTGGCTGGAGTAACTCAGACAACGTTAAGGTTTACATGTTGCATCATTTCGCTTCTGCATTGACTGGCCGCAGTACGAATTAAAGAGAGGAAAGATTCAAAGGAAGGGGAGCATCTGGCAGCAGGAACTATGACTCTCTTAAGGTAGCCAAATACCTCGTCATCCGGCGAAGTACATTTGCTAACTCATGAATCTCGTAGTGGGTGTCACTGTGACGACGTTTAGGTGGACATACAGTGGCATATCGGTTCTGTAGGACTGGCCATATCAAGTATGATAAAGGCCTAAAGAAATGGGAGCAGCTGGCAGGAGTAAACATGACTCTCTTAAGGTAGTCAAATGCCTCGTCACTCTGCGAAATTTATTTGAAAACTAGAGGATATCGTCGTTAAGTAACTCTGACAACGTTAAAGTGGACATGTTGCAGCATTTCGCTTCTGCATGGACTGGCCGCAGTACGAATTAAAGAGAGGAATAATTCAAAGAAAGGGGAGCAGCTGGCAAAAGGAACTATGACTCTCTTAAGGTAGCCAAATGCCTCGTTATCCGGCGAAGTACATTTGCTAACTCGAGAAACTCGTAGTGGAAGTAACGGTGACGACGTTTAGGTTGACATACAGTGGCATATCGGTTCTGTAGGACTGGCCATATCAAGAATGATAAAGGCCTAAAGAAATTGGAGCAGCTGGCAGGAGTAACCAAAACTCTCTTAAGGTAGCCAAATGCCTCGTTACTCTGGGAAATTTATTTGAAAACTCGAGGATATCGTGGCTGGAGTAACTCAGACAACGTTAAGGTTTACATGTTGCATCATTTCGCTTCTGCATTGACTGGCCGCAGTACGAATTAAAGAGAGGAAAGATTCAAAGGAAGGGGAGCATCTGGCAGCAGGAACTATGACTCTCTTAAGGTAGCCAAATACCTCGTCATCCGGCGAAGTACATTTGCTAACTCATGAATCTCGTAGTGGGTGTCACTGTGACGACGTTTAGGTGGACATACAGTGGCATATCGGTTCTGTAGGACTGACCATATCAAGAATGATAAAGGCCTAAAGAAATGGGAGCAGCTGGCAGGAGTAACCATGACTCTCTTAGGGTAGCCAAATGCATCGTTACTCTGGGAAATTTATTTGAAAACTCGAGGATATCGTGGCTGGAGTAACTCAGTCAACGTTAAGGTTTACATGTTGCATCATTTCGCTTCTGCATTGACTGGCCGCAGTACGAATTAAAGAGAGGAAAGATTCAAAGGAAGGGGAGCATCTGGCAAAAGGAACTATGACTCTCTTAAGGTAGCCAAATACCTCGTCATCCGGCGAAGTACATTTGCTAACTCATGAATCTCGTAGTGGGTGTCACTGTGACGACGTTTAGGTGGACATACAGTGGCATATCGGTTCTGTATTACTGACCATATCAAGAATGATAAATGCCTGAAAAAATGGGAGCAGCCGGCAGGAGTAACTATGACCCTCTTAAGGTAGCCAAATGCCTCGTCACTCTGCAAAATTTATTTGAAAACTCGGGGATATCGTCGTTGGAGTAACTCAGACAACGTTAAGGTAAACATGTTGCAGCATTTCGCTTCTGCATGGACTGGCCGCAGTACGAATTAAAGAGAGGAAAAGTTCAAAGGAAGGGGAGCAGCTGGCGGCAGGAACTATGACTCTCTTAAGGTAGCCAAATACCTCGTCATCCGGCGAAGTACATTTGCTAACTCATGAATCTCGTAGTGGGTGTCACTGTGACGACGTTTAGGTGGACATACAGTGGCATATCGGGTCTGTAGGACTGACCATATCAAGAATGATAAAGGCCTAAAGAAATGGGAGCAGCTGGCAGGAGTAACCATGACTCTCTTAAGGTAGTCAAATGCCTCGTCACTCTGCGAAATTTATTTGAAAACTAGAGGATATCGTCGTTAAGTAACTCTGACAACGTTAAGGTGGACATGTTGCAGCATTTCGCTTCTGCATGGACTGGCCGCAGTACGAATTAAAGAGAGGAATAATTCAAAGAAAGGGGAGCAGCTGGCAAAAGGAACTATGACTCTCTTAAGGTAGCCAAATGCCTCGTTATCCGGCGAAGTACATTTGCTAACTCGAGAAACTCGTAGTGGAAGTAACTGTGACGACGTTTAGGTTGACATACAGTGGCATATCGGTTCTGTAGGACTGGCCATATCAAGAATGATAAAGGCCTAAAGAAATGGGAGCAGCTGGCAGGAGTAACCATGACTCTCTTAAGGTAGCCAAATGCCTCGTTACTCTGGGACATTTATTTGAAAACTCGAGGATATCGTGGCTGAAGTAACTCAGACAACGTTAAGGTAAACATGTTGCAGCATTTCGCTTCTGCATGGACTGGCCGCAGTACGAATTACAGAGAGGAAAAGTTCAAAGGAAGGGGAGCAGCTGGCGGCAGGAACTATGACTCTCTTAAGGTAGCCAAATACCTCGTCATCCGGCGAAGTACATTTGCTAACTCATGAATCTCGTAGTGGGTGTCACTGTGACGACGTTTAGGTGGACATACAGTGGCATATCGGTTCTGTAGGACTGACCATATCAAGAATGATAAAGGCCTAAAGAAATGGGAGCAGCTGGCAGGAGTAACCATGACTCTCTTAAGGTAGCCAAATGCCTCGTTACTCTGGGAAATTTATTTGAAAACTCGAGGATATCGTGGCTGGAGTAACTCAATCAACGTTAAGGTTTACATGTTGCATCATTTCGCTTCTGCATTGACTGGCCGCAGTACGAATTAAAGAGAGGAAAGATTCAAAGGAAGGGGAGCATCTGGCAGCAGGAACTATGACTCTCTTAAGGTAGCCAAATGCCTCGTCATCCGGCGAAGTACATTTGCTAACTCGAGAAACTAGTAGTGGGAGTAACTGTGACGACGTTAAGGTGGACATACAGTGGCATATCGCTTCTGTAGGACTGACCATATCAAGTATGATAAAGGCCTAAAGAAATGGGAGCAGCCGGCAGGAGTAACCATGACTGTCTTAAGGTAGCCAAATGCGTCGTCACTCTGCGAAATTTATTTGAAAACTCGAGGATATCGTCGTTGGAGTAACTCAGACAACGTTAAGGTTTACATGTTGCAGCATTTCGCTTCTGCATTGACTGGCCGCAGTACGAATTAAAGAGAGGAAAGATTCAAGGAAGGGGAGCAGCTCGCAGCAGGAACTATGACTCTCTTAAGGTAGCCAAATACCTCGTCATCCGGCGAAGTACATTTGCTAACTCAAGAAACTCGTAGTGGGTGTCACTGTGACGACGTTTAGGTGGACATACAGTGGCATATCGGTTCTGTAGGACTGGCCATATCAAGTATGATAAAGGCCTAAAGAAATGGGAGCAGCTGTCAGGAGTAACCATGACTCTCCTAAGGTAGTCAAATGCCTCGTCACTCTGCGAAATTTATTTGAAAACTAGAGGATATCGTCGTTAAGTAACTCTGACAACGTTAAGGAGGACATGTTGCAGCATTTCGCTTCTGCATGGACTGGCCGCAGTACGAATTAAAGAGAGGAATAATTCAAAGAAAGGGGAGCAGCTGGCAAAAGGAACTATGACTCTCTTAAGGTAGCCAAATGCCTCGTTATCCGGCGAAGTACATTTGCTAACTCGAGAAACTCGTAGTGGAAGTAACTGTGACGACGTTTAGGTTGACGTACAGTGGCATATCGGTTCTGTAGGACTGGCCATATCAAGAATGATAAAGGCCTAAAGAAATGGGAGCAGCTGGCAGGAGTAACCATGACTCTCTTAAGGTAGCCAAATGCCTCGTTACTCTGGGAAATTTATTTGAAAACTCGAGGATATCGTGGCTGGAGTAACTCAGACAACGTTAAGGTTTACATGTTGCATCATTTCGCTTCTGCATTGACTGGCCGCAGTACGAATTAAAGAGAGGAAAGATTCAAAGGAAGGGGAGCATCTGGCAGCCGGAACTATGACTCTCTTAAGGTAGCCAAATACCTCGTCATCCGGCGAAGTACATTTGCTAACTCATGAATCTCGTAGTGGGTGTCACTGTGACGACGTTTAGGTGGACATACAGTGGCATATCGGTTCTGTAGGACTGGCCATATCAAGTATGATAAAGGCCTAAAGAAATGGGAGCAGCTGGCAGGAGTAAACATGACTCTCTTAAGGTAGTCAAATGCCTCGTCACTCTGCGAAATTTATTTGAAAACTAGAGGATATCGTCGTTAAGTAACTCTGACAACGTTAAGGTGGACATGTTGCAGCATTTCGCTTCTGCATGGACTGGCCGCAGTACGAATTAAAGAGAGGAATAATTCAAAGAAAGGGGAGCAGCTGGCAAAAGGAACTATGACTCTCTTAAGGTAGCCAAATGCCTCGTTATCCGGCGAAGTACATTTGCTAACTCGAGAAACTCGTAGTGGAAGTAACGGTGACGACGTTTAGGTTGACATACAGTGGCATATCGGTTCTGTAGGACTGGCCATATCAAGAATGATAAAGGCCTAAAGAAATTGGAGCAGCTGGCAGGAGTAACCAAAACTCTCTTAAGGAAGCCAAATGCCTCGTTACTCTGGGAAATTTATTTGAAAACTCGAGGATATCGTGGCTGGAGTAACTCAGACAACGTTAAGGTTTACATGTTGCATCATTTCGCTTCTGCATTGACTGGCCGCAGTACGAATTAAAGAGAGGAAAGATTCAAAGGAAGGGGAACATCTGGCAGCAGGAACTATGACTCTCTTAAGGTAGCCAAATACCTCGTCATCCGGCGAAGTACATTTGCTAACTCATGAATCTCGTAGTGGGTGTCACTGTGACGACGTTTAGGTGGACATACAGTGGCATATCGCTTCTGTAGGACTGACCATATCAAGTATGATAAAGGCCTAAAGAAATGGGAGCAGCCGGCAGGAGTAACCATGACTGTCTTAAGGTAGCCAAATGCGTCGTCACTCTGCGAAATTTATTTGAAAACTCGAGGATATCGTCGTTGGAGTAACTCAGACAACGTTAAGGTTTACATGTTGCAGCATTTCGCTTCTGCATTGACTGGCCGCAGTACGAATTAAAGAGAGGAAAGATTCAAGGAAGGGGAGCAGCTCGCAGCAGGAACTATGACTCTCTTAAGGTAGCCAAATACCTCGTCATCCGGCGAAGTACATTTGCTAACTCAAGAAACTCGTAGTGGGTGTCACTGTGACGACGTTTAGGTGGACATACAGTGGCATATCGGTTCTGTAGGACTGGCCATATCAAGTATGATAAAGGCCTAAAGAAATGGGAGCAGCTGTCAGGAGTAACCATGACTCTCCTAAGGTAGTCAAATGCCTCGTCACTCTGCGAAATTTATTTGAAAACTAGAGGATATCGTCGTTAAGTAACTCTGACAACGTTAAGGAGGACATGTTGCAGCATTTCGCTTCTGCATGGACTGGCCGCAGTACGAATTAAAGAGAGGAATAATTCAAAGAAAGGGGAGCAGCTGGCAAAAGGAACTATGACTCTCTTAAGGTAGCCAAATGCCTCGTTATCCGGCGAAGTACATTTGCTAACTCGAGAAACTCGTAGTGGAAGTAACTGTGACGACGTTTAGGTTGACGTACAGTGGCATATCGGTTCTGTAGGACTGGCCATATCAAGAATGATAAAGGCCTAAAGAAATGGGAGCAGCTGGCAGGAGTAACCATGACTCTCTTAAGGTAGCCAAATGCCTCGTTACTCTGGGAAATTTATTTGAAAACTCGAGGATATCGTGGCTGGAGTAACTCAGACAACGTTAAGGTTTACATGTTGCATCATTTCGCTTCTGCATTGACTGGCCGCAGTACGAATTAAAGAGAGGAAAGATTCAAAGGAAGGGGAGCATCTGGCAGCCGGAACTATGACTCTCTTAAGGTAGCCAAATACCTCGTCATCCGGCGAAGTACATTTGCTAACTCATGAATCTCGTAGTGGGTGTCACTGTGACGACGTTTAGGTGGACATACAGTGGCATATCGGTTCTGTAGGACTGGCCATATCAAGTATGATAAAGGCCTAAAGAAATGGGAGCAGCTGGCAGGAGTAAACATGACTCTCTTAAGGTAGTCAAATGCCTCGTCACTCTGCGAAATTTATTTGAAAACTAGAGGATATCGTCGTTAAGTAACTCTGACAACGTTAAGGTGGACATGTTGCAGCATTTCGCTTCTGCATGGACTGGCCGCAGTACGAATTAAAGAGAGGAATAATTCAAAGAAAGGGGAGCAGCTGGCAAAAGGAACTATGACTCTCTTAAGGTAGCCAAATGCCTCGTTATCCGGCGAAGTACATTTGCTAACTCGAGAAACTCGTAGTGGAAGTAACGGTGACGACGTTTAGGTTGACATACAGTGGCATATCGGTTCTGTAGGACTGGCCATATCAAGAATGATAAAGGCCTAAAGAAATTGGAGCAGCTGGCAGGAGTAACCAAAACTCTCTTAAGGAAGCCAAATGCCTCGTTACTCTGGGAAATTTATTTGAAAACTCGAGGATATCGTGGCTGGAGTAACTCAGACAACGTTAAGGTTTACATGTTGCATCATTTCGCTTCTGCATTGACTGGCCGCAGTACGAATTAAAGAGAGGAAAGATTCAAAGGAAGGGGAGCATCTGGCAGCAGGAACTATGACTCTCTTAAGGTAGCCAAATACCTCGTCATCCGGCGAAGTACATTTGCTAACTCATGAATCTCGTAGTGGGTGTCACTGTGACGACGTTTAGGTGGACATACAGTGGCATATCGGTTCTGTAGGACTGACCATATCAAGAATGATAAAGGCCTAAAGAAATGGGAGCAGCTGGCAGGAGTAACCATGACTCTCTTAAGGTAGCCAAATGCATCGTTACTCTGGGAAATTTATTTGAAAACTCGAGGATATCGTGGCTGGAGTAACTCAGTCAACGTTAAGGTTTACATGTTGCATCATTTCGCTTCTGCATTGACTGGCCGCAGTACGAATTAAAGAGAGGAAAGATTCAAAGGAAGGGGAGCATCTGGCAGCAGGAACTATGACTCTCTTAAGGTAGCCAAATACCTCGTCATCCGGCGAAGTACATTTGCTAACTCATGAATCTCGTAGTGGGTGTCACTGTGACGACGTTTAGGTGGACATACAGTGGCATATCGGTTCTGTAGGACTGACCATATCAAGAATGATAAATGCCTGAAAAAATGGGAGCAGCCGGCAGGAGTAACTATGACCCTCTTAAGGTAGCCAAATGCCTCGTCACTCTGCAAAATTTATTTGAAAACTCGGGGATATCGTCGTTGGAGTAACTCAGACAACGTTAAGGTAAACATGTTGCAGCATTTCGCTTCTGCATGGACTGGCCGCAGTACGAATTAAAGAGAGGAAAAGTTCAAAGGAAGGGGAGCAGCTGGCGGCAGGAACTATGACTCTCTTAAGGTAGCCAAATACCTCGTCATCCGGCGAAGTACATTTGCTAACTCATGAATCTCGTAGTGGGTGTCACTGTGACGACGTTTAGGTGGACATACAGTGGCATATCGGTTCTGTAGGACTGACCATATCAAGAATGATAAAGGCCTAAAGAAATGGGAGCAGCTGGCAGGAGTAACCATGACTCTCTTAAGGTAGCCAAATGCCTCGTTACTCTGGGAAATTTATTTGAAAACTCGAGGATATCGTGGCTGGAGTAACTCAGTCAACGTTAAGGTTTACATGTTGCATCATTTCGCTTCTGCATTGACTGGCCGCAGTACGAATTAAAGAGAGGAAAGATTCAAAGGAAGGGGAGCATCTGGCAGCAGGAACTATGACTCTCTTAAGGTAGCCAAATGCCTCGTTATCCGGCGAAGTACATTTGCTAACTCGAGAAACTCGTAGTGGAAGTAACTGTGACGACGTTTAGGTTGACATACAGTGGCATATCGGTTCTGTAGGACTGGCCATATCAAGAATGATAAAGGCCTAAAGAAATGGGAGCAGCTGGCAGGAGTAACCATGACTCTCTTAAGGTAGCCAAATGCCTCGTTACTCTATGAAATTTATTTGAAAACTCGAGGATATCGTGGCTGGAGTAACTCAGACAACGTTAAGGTTTACATGTTGCATCATTTCGCTTCTGCATTGACTGGCCGCAGTACGAATTAAAGAGAGGAAAGATTCAAAGGAAGGGGAGCATCTGGCAGCAGGAACTATGACTCTCTTAAGGTAGCCAAATACCTCGTCATCCGGCGAAGTACATTTGCTAACTCATGAATCTCGTAGTGGGTGTCACTGTGACGACGTTTAGGTGGACATACAGTGGCATATCGGTTCTGTAGGACTGGCCATATCAAGTATGATAAAGGCCTAAAGAAATGGGAGCAGCTGGCAGGAGTAAACATGACTCTCTTAAGGTAGTCAAATGCCTCGTCACTCTGCGAAATTTATTTGAAAACTAGAGGATATCGTCGTTAAGTAACTCTGACAACGTTAAGGTGGACATGTTGCAGCATTTCGCTTCTGCATGGACTGGCCGCAGTACGAATTAAAGAGAGGAATAATTCAAAGAAAGGGGAGCAGCTGGCAAAAGGAACTATGACTCTCTTAAGGTAGCCAAATGCCTCGTTATCCGGCGAAGTACATTTGCTAACTCGAGAAACTCGTAGTGGAAGTAACGGTGACGACGTTTAGGTTGACATACAGTGGCATATCGGTTCTGTAGGACTGGCCATATCAAGAATGATAAAGGCCTAAAGAAATTGGAGCAGCTGGCAGGAGTAACCAAAACTCTCTTAAGGTAGCCAAATGCCTCGTTACTCTGGGAAATTTATTTGAAAACTCGAGGATATCGTGGCTGGAGTAACTCAGACAACGTTAAGGTTTACATGTTGCATCATTTCGCTTCTGCATTGACTGGCCGCAGTACGAATTAAAGAGAGGAAAGATTCAAAGGAAGGGGAGCATCTGGCAGCAGGAACTATGACTCTCTTAAGGTAGCCAAATACCTCGTCATCCGGCGAAGTACATTTGCTAACTCATGAATCTCGTAGTGGGTGTCACTGTGACGACGTTTAGGTGGACATACAGTGGCATATCGGTTCTGTAGGACTGACCATATCAAGAATGATAAAGGCCTAAAGAAATGGGAGCAGCTGGCAGGAGTAACCATGACTCTCTTAAGGTAGCCAAATGCATCGTTACTCTGGGAAATTTATTTGAAAACTCGAGGATATCGTGGCTGGAGTAACTCAGTCAACGTTAAGGTTTACATGTTGCATCATTTCGCTTCTGCATTGACTGGCCGCAGTACGAATTAAAGAGAGGAAAGATTCAAAGGAAGGGGAGCATCTGGCAGCAGGAACTATGACTCTCTTAAGGTAGCCAAATACCTCGTCATCCGGCGAAGTACATTTGCTAACTCATGAATCTCGTAGTGGGTGTCACTGTGACGACGTTTAGGTGGACATACAGTGGCATATCGGTTCTGTAGGACTGACCATATCAAGAATGATAAATGCCTGAAAAAATGGGAGCAGCCGGCAGGAGTAACTATGACCCTCTTAAGGTAGCCAAATGCCTCGTCACTCTGCAAAATTTATTTGAAAACTCGGGGATATCGTCGTTGGAGTAACTCAGACAACGTTAAGGTAAACATGTTGCAGCATTTCGCTTCTGCATGGACTGGCCGCAGTACGAATTAAAGAGAGGAAAAGTTCAAAGGAAGGGGAGCAGCTGGCGGCAGGAACTATGACTCTCTTAAGGTAGCCAAATACCTCGTCATCCGGCGAAGTACATTTGCTAACTCATGAATCTCGTAGTGGGTGTCACTGTGACGACGTTTAGGTGGACATACAGTGGCATATCGGGTCTGTAGGACTGACCATATCAAGAATGATAAAGGCCTAAAGAAATGGGAGCAGCTGGCAGGAGTAACCATGACTCTCTTAAGGTAGTCAAATGCCTCGTCACTCTGCGAAATTTATTTGAAAACTAGAGGATATCGTCGTTAAGTAACTCTGACAACGTTAAGGTGGACATGTTGCAGCATTTCGCTTCTGCATGGACTGGCCGCAGTACGAATTAAAGAGAGGAATAATTCAAAGAAAGGGGAGCAGCTGGCAAAAGGAACTATGACTCTCTTAAGGTAGCCAAATGCCTCGTTATCCGGCGAAGTACATTTGCTAACTCGAGAAACTCGTAGTGGAAGTAACTGTGACGACGTTTAGGTTGACATACAGTGGCATATCGGTTCTGTAGGACTGGCCATATCAAGAATGATAAAGGCCTAAAGAAATGGGAGCAGCTGGCAGGAGTAACCATGACTCTCTTAAGGTAGCCAAATGCCTCGTTACTCTGGGACATTTATTTGAAAACTCGAGGATATCGTGGCTGGAGTAACTCAGACAACGTTAAGGTAAACATGTTGCAGCATTTCGCTTCTGCATGGACTGGCCGCAGTACGAATTACAGAGAGGAAAAGTTCAAAGGAAGGGGAGCAGCTGGCGGCAGGAACTATGACTCTCTTAAGGTAGCCAAATACCTCGTCATCCGGCGAAGTACATTTGCTAACTCATGAATCTCGTAGTGGGTGTCACTGTGACGACGTTTAGGTGGACATACAGTGGCATATCGGTTCTGTAGGACTGACCATATCAAGAATGATAAAGGCCTAAAGAAATGGGAGCAGCTGGCAGGAGTAACCATGACTCTCTTAAGGTAGCCAAATGCCTCGTTACTCTGGGAAATTTATTTGAAAACTCGAGGATATCGTGGCTGGAGTAACTCAATCAACGTTAAGGTTTACATGTTGCATCATTTCGCTTCTGCATTGACTGGCCGCAGTACGAATTAAAGAGAGGAAAGATTCAAAGGAAGGGGAGCATCTGGCAGCAGGAACTATGACTCTCTTAAGGTAGCCAAATGCCTCGTCATCCGGCGAAGTACATTTGCTAACTCGAGAAACTAGTAGTGGGAGTAACAGTGACGACGTTAAGGTGGACATACAGTGGCATATCGCTTCTGTAGGACTGACCATATCAAGTATGATAAAGGCCTAAAGAAATGGGAGCAGCCGGCAGGAGTAACCATGACTGTCTTAAGGTAGCCAAATGCGTCGTCACTCTGCGAAATTTATTTGAAAACTCGAGGATATCGTCGTTGGAATAACTCAGACAACGTTAAGGTTTACATGTTGCAGCATTTCGCTTCTGCATTGACTGGCCGCAGTACGAATTAAAGAGAGGAAAGATTCAAGGAACGGGAGCAGCTCGCAGCAGGAACTATGACTCTCTTAAGGTAGCCAAATACCTCGTCATCCGGCGAAGTACATTTGCTAACTCAAGAAACTCGTAGTGGGTGTCACTGTGACGACGTTTAGGTGGACATACAGTGGCATATCGGTTCTGTAGGACTGGCCATATCAAGTATGATAAAGGCCTAAAGAAATGGGAGCAGCTGTCAGGAGTAACCATGACTCTCTTAAGGTAGTCAAATGCCTCGTCACTCTGCGAAATTTATTTGAAAACTAGAGGATATCGTCGTTAAGTAACTCTGACAACGTTAAGGAGGACATGTTGCAGCATTTCGCTTCTGCATGGACTGGCCGCAGTACGAATTAAAGAGAGGAATAATTCAAAGAAAGGGGAGCAGCTGGCAAAAGGAACTATGACTCTCTTAAGGTAGCCAAATGCCTCGTTATCCGGCGAAGTACATTTGCTAACTCGAGAAACTCGTAGTGGAAGTAACTGTGACGACGTTTAGGTTGACGTACAGTGGCATATCGGTTCTGTAGGACTGGCCATATCAAGAATGATAAAGGCCTAAAGAAATGGGAGCAGCTGGCAGGAGTAACCATGACTCTCTTAAGGTAGCCAAATGCCTCGTTACTCTGGGAAATTTATTTGAAAACTCGAGGATATCGTGGCTGGAGTAACTCAGACAACGTTAAGGTTTACATGTTGCATCATTTCGCTTCTGCATTGACTGGCCGCAGTACGAATTAAAGAGAGGAAAGATTCAAAGGAAGGGGAGCATCTGGCAGCAGGAACTATGACTCTCTTAAGGTAGCCAAATACCTCGTCATCCGGCGAAGTACATTTGCTAACTCATGAATCTCGTAGTGGGTGTCACTGTGACGACGTTTAGGTGGACATACAGTGGCATATCGGTTCTGTAGGACTGGCCATATCATGTATGATAAAGGCCTAAAGAAATGGGAGCAGCTGGCAGGAGTAAACATGACTCTCTTAAGGTAGTCAAATGCCTCGTCACTCTGCGAAATTTATTTGAAAACTAGAGGATATCGTCGTTAAGTAACTCTGACAACGTTAAGGTGGACATGTTGCAGCATTTCGCTTCTGCATGGACTGGCCGCAGTACGAATTAAAGAGAGGAATAATTCAAAGAAAGGGGAGCAGCTGGCAAAAGGAACTATGACTCTCTTAAGGTAGCCAAATGCCTCGTTATCCGGCGAAGTACATTTGCTAACTCGAGAAACTCGTAGTGGAAGTAACGGTGACGACGTTTAGGTTGACATACAGTGGCATATCGGTTCTGTAGGACTGGCCATATCAAGAATGATAAAGGCCTAAAGAAATTGGAGCAGCTGGCAGGAGTAACCAAAACTCTCTTAAGGAAGCCAAATGCCTCGTTACTCTGGGAAATTTATTTGAAAACTCGAGGATATCGTGGCTGGAGTAACTCAGACAACGTTAAGGTTTACATGTTGCATCATTTCGCTTCTGCATTGACTGGCCGCAGTACGAATTAAAGAGAGGAAAGATTCAAAGGAAGGGGAGCATCTGGCAGCAGGAACTATGACTCTCTTAAGGTAGCCAAATACCTCGTCATCCGGCGAAGTACATTTGCTAACTCATGAATCTCGTAGTGGGTGTCACTGTGACGACGTTTAGGTGGACATACAGTGGCATATCGGTTCTGTAGGACTGACCATATCAAGAATGATAAAGGCCTAAAGAAATGGGAGCAGCTGGCAGGAGTAACCATGACTCTCTTAAGGTAGCCAAATGCATCGTTACTCTGGGAAATTTATTTGAAAACTCGAGGATATCGTGGCTGGAGTAACTCAGTCAACGTTAAGGTTTACATGTTGCATCATTTCGCTTCTGCATTGACTGGCCGCAGTACGAATTAAAGAGAGGAAAGATTCAAAGGAAGGGGAGCATCTGGCAGCAGGAACTATGACTCTCTTAAGGTAGCCAAATACCTCGTCATCCGGCGAAGTACATTTGCTAACTCATGAATCTCGTAGTGGGTGTCACTGTGACGACGTTTAGGTGGACATACAGTGGCATATCGGTTCTGTAGGACTGACCATATCAAGAATGATAAATGCCTGAAAAAATGGGAGCAGCCGGCAGGAGTAACTATGACCCTCTTAAGGTAGCCAAATGCCTCGTCACTCTGCAAAATTTATTTGAAAACTCGGGGATATCGTCGTTGGAGTAACTCAGACAACGTTAAGGTAAACATGTTGCAGCATTTCGCTTCTGCATGGACTGGCCGCAGTACGAATTAAAGAGAGGAAAAGTTCAAAGGAAGGGGAGCAGCTGGCGGCAGGAACTATGACTCTCTTAAGGTAGCCAAATACCTCGTCATCCGGCGAAGTACATTTGCTAACTCATGAATCTCGTAGTGGGTGTCACTGTGACGACGTTTAGGTGGACATACAGTGGCATATCGGTTCTGTAGGACTGACCATATCAAGAATGATAAAGGCCTAAAGAAATGGGAGCAGCTGGCAGGAGTAACCATGACTCTCTTAAGGTAGCCAAATGCCTCGTTACTCTGGGAAATTTATTTGAAAACTCGAGGATATCGTGGCTGGAGTAACTCAGTCAACGTTAAGGTTTACATGTTGCATCATTTCGCTTCTGCATTGACTGGCCGCAGTACGAATTAAAGAGAGGAAAGATTCAAAGGAAGGGGAGCATCTGGCAGCAGGAACTATGACTCTCTTAAGGTAGCCAAATGCCTCGTTATCCGGCGAAGTACATTTGCTAACTCGAGAAACTCGTAGTGGAAGTAACTGTGACGACGTTTAGGTTGACATACAGTGGCATATCGGTTCTGTAGGACTGGCCATATCAAGAATGATAAAGGCCTAAAGAAATGGGAGCAGCTGGCAGGAGTAACCATGACTCTCTTAAGGTAGCCAAATGCCTCGTTACTCTATGAAATTTATTTGAAAACTCGAGGATATCGTGGCTGGAGTAACTCAGACAACGTTAAGGTTTACATGTTGCATCATTTCGCTTCTGCATTGACTGGCCGCAGTACGAATTAAAGAGAGGAAAGATTCAAAGGAAGGGGAGCATCTGGCAGCAGGAACTATGACTCTCTTAAGGTAGCCAAATACCTCGTCATCCGGCGAAGTACATTTGCTAACTCATGAATCTCGTAGTGGGTGTCACTGTGACGACGTTTAGGTGGACATACAGTGGCATATCGGTTCTGTAGGACTGGCCATATCAAGTATGATAAAGGCCTAAAGAAATGGGAGCAGCTGGCAGGAGTAAACATGACTCTCTTAAGGTAGTCAAATGCCTCGTCACTCTGCGAAATTTATTTGAAAACTAGAGGATATCGTCGTTAAGTAACTCTGACAACGTTAAGGTGGACATGTTGCAGCATTTCGCTTCTGCATGGACTGGCCGCAGTACGAATTAAAGAGAGGAATAATTCAAGGAAAGGGGAGCAGCTGGCAAAAGGAACTATGACTCTCTTAAGGTAGCCAAATGCCTCGTTATCCGGCGAAGTACATTTGCTAACTCGAGAAACTCGTAGTGGAAGTAACGGTGACGACGTTTAGGTTGACATACAGTGGCATATCGGTTCTGTAGGACTGGCCATATCAAGAATGATAAAGGCCTAAAGAAATTGGAGCAGCTGGCAGGAGTAACCAAAACTCTCTTAAGGTAGCCAAATGCCTCGTTACTCTGGGAAATTTATTTGAAAACTCGAGGATATCGTGGCTGGAGTAACTCAGACAACGTTAAGGTTTACATGTTGCATCATTTCGCTTCTGCATTGACTGGCCGCAGTACGAATTAAAGAGAGGAAAGATTCAAAGGAAGGGGAGCATCTGGCAGCAGGAACTATGACTCTCTTAAGGTAGCCAAATACCTCGTCATCCGGCGAAGTACATTTGCTAACTCATGAATCTCGTAGTGGGTGTCACTGTGACGACGTTTAGGTGGACATACAGTGGCATATCGGTTCTGTAGGACTGACCATATCAAGAATGATAAAGGCCTAAAGAAATGGGAGCAGCTGGCAGGAGTAACCATGACTCTCTTAAGGTAGCCAAATGCATCGTTACTCTGGGAAATTTATTTGAAAACTCGAGGATATCGTGGCTGGAGTAACTCAGTCAACGTTAAGGTTTACATGTTGCATCATTTCGCTTCTGCATTGACTGGCCGCAGTACGAATTAAAGAGAGGAAAGATTCAAAGGAAGGGGAGCATCTGGCAGCAGGAACTATGACTCTCTTAAGGTAGCCAAATACCTCGTCATCCGGCGAAGTACATTTGCTAACTCATGAATCTCGTAGTGGGTGTCACTGTGACGACGTTTAGGTGGACATACAGTGGCATATCGGTTCTGTAGGACTGACCATATCAAGAATGATAAATGCCTGAAAAAATGGGAGCAGCCGGCAGGAGTAACTATGACCCTCTTAAGGTAGCCAAATGCCTCGTCACTCTGCAAAATTTATTTGAAAACTCGGGGATATCGTCGTTGGAGTAACTCAGACAACGTTAAGGTAAACATGTTGCAGCATTTCGCTTCTGCATGGACTGGCCGCAGTACGAATTAAAGAGAGGAAAAGTTCAAAGGAAGGGGAGCAGCTGGCGGCAGGAACTATGACTCTCTTAAGGTAGCCAAATACCTCGTCATCCGGCGAAGTACATTTGCTAACTCATGAATCTCGTAGTGGGTGTCACTGTGACGACGTTTAGGTGGACATACAGTGGCATATCGGTTCTGTAGGACTGGCCATATCAAGTATGATAAAGGCCTAAAGAAATGGGAGCAGCTGGCAGGAGTAACCATGACTCTCTTAAGGTAGTCAAATGCCTCGTCACTCTGCGAAATTTATTTGAAAACTAGAGGATATCGTCGTTAAGTAACTCTGACAACGTTAAGATGGACATGTTGCAGCATTTCGCTTCTGCATGGACTGGCCGCAGTACGAATTAAAGAGAGGAATAATTCAAAGAAAGGGGAGCAGCTGGCAAAAGGAACTATGACTCTCTTAAGGTAGCCAAATGCCTCGTTATCCGGCGAAGTACATTTGCTAACTCGAGAAACTCGTAGTGGAAGTAACTGTGACGACGTTTAGGTTGACATACAGTGGCATATCGGTTCTGTAGGACTGGCCATATCAAGAATGATAAAGGCCTAAAGAAATGGGAGCAGCTGGCAGGAGTAACCATGACTCTCTTAAGGTAGCCAAATGCCTCGTTACTCTGGGAAATTTATTTGAAAACTCGAGGATATCGTGGCTGGAGTAACTCAGACAACGTTAAGGTAAACATGTTGCAGCATTTCGCTTCTGCATGGACTGGCCGCAGTACGAATTAAAGAGAGGAAAAGTTCAAAGGAAGGGGAGCAGCTGGCGGCAGGAACTATGACTCTCTTAAGGTAGCCAAATACCTCGTCATCCGGCGAAGTACATTTGCTAACTCATGAATCTCGTAGTGGGTGTCACTGTGACGACGTTTAGGTGGACATACAGTGGCATATCGGTTCTGTAGGACTGACCATATCAAGAATGATAAAGGCCTAAAGAAATGGGAGCAGCTGGCAGGAGTAACCATGACTCTCTTAAGGTAGCCAAATGCCTCGTTACTCTGGGAAATTTATTTGAAAACTCGAGGATATCGTGGCTGGAGTAACTCAATCAACGTTAAGGTTTACATGTTGCATCATTTCGCTTCTGCATTGACTGGCCGCAGTACGAATTAAAGAGAGGAAAGATTCAAAGGAAGGGGAGCATCTGGCAGCAGGAACTATGACTCTCTTAAGGTAGCCAAATGCCTCGTCATCCGGCGAAGTACATTTGCTAACTCGAGAAACTAGTAGTGGGAGTAACTGTGACGACGTTAAGGTGGACATACAGTGGCATATCGCTTCTGTAGGACTGACCATATCAAGTATGATAAAGGCCTAAAGAAATGGGAGCAGCCGGCAGGAGTAACCATGACTGTCTTAAGGTAGCCAAATGCGTCGTCACTCTGCGAAATTTATTTGAAAACTCGAGGATATCGTCGTTGGAGTAACTCAGACAACGTTAAGGTTTACATGTTGCAGCATTTCGCTTCTGCATTGACTGGCCGCAGTACGAATTAAAGAGAGGAAAGATTCAAGGAAGGGGAGCAGCTCGCAGCAGGAACTATGACTCTCTTAAGGTAGCCAAATACCTCGTCATCCGGCGAAGTACATTTGCTAACTCAAGAAACTCGTAGTGGGTGTCACTGTGACGACGTTTAGGTGGACATACAGTGGCATATCGGTTCTGTAGGACTGGCCATATCAAGTATGATAAAGGCCTAAAGAAATGGGAGCAGCTGGCAGGAGTAACCATGACTCTCTTAAGGTAGTCAAATGCCTCGTCACTCTGCGAAATTTATTTGAAAACTAGAGGATAACGTCGTTAAGTAACTCTAACAACGTTAAGGAGGACATGTTGCAGCATTTCGCTTCTGCATGGACTGGCCGCAGTACGAATTAAAGAGAGGAATAATTCAAAGAAAGGGGAGCAGCTGGCAAAAGGAACTATGACTCTCTTAAGGCAGCCAAATGCCTCGTTATCCGGCGAAGTACATTTGCTAACTCGAGAAACTCGTAGTGGAAGTAACTGTGACGACGTTTAGGTTGACATACAGTGGCATATCGGTTCTGTAGGACTGGCCATATCAAGAATGATAAAGGCCTAAAGAAATGGGAGCAGCTGGCAGGAGTAACCATGACTCTCTTAAGGTAGCCAAATGCCTCGTTACTCTGGGAAATTTATTTGAAAACTCGAGGATATCGTGGCTGGAGTAACTCAGACAACGTTAAGGTTTACATGTTGCATCATTTCGCTTCTGCATTGACTGGCCGCAGTACGAATTAAAGAGAGGAAAGATTCAAAGGAAGGGGAGCATCTGGCAGCAGGAACTATGACTCTCTTAAGGTAGCCAAATACCTCGTCATCCGGCGAAGTACATTTGCTAACTCATGAATCTCGTAGTGGGTGTCACTGTGACGACGTTTAGGTGGACATACAGTGGCATATCGGTTCTGTAGGACTGGCCATATCAAGTATGATAAAGGCCTAAAGAAATGGGAGCAGCTGGCAGGAGTAAACATGACTCTCTTAAGGTAGTCAAATGCCTCGTCACTCTGCGAAATTTATTTGAAAACTAGAGGATATCGTCGTTAAGTAACTCTGACAACGTTAAGGTGGACATGTTGCAGCATTTCGCTTCTGCATGGACTGGCCGCAGTACGAATTAAAGAGAGGAATAATTCAAAGAAAGGGGAGCAGCTGGCAAAAGGAACTATGACTCTCTTAAGGTAGCCAAATGCCTCGTTATCCGGCGAAGTACATTTGCTAACTCGAGAAACTCGTAGTGGAAGTAACGGTGACGACGTTTAGGTTGACATACAGTGGCATATCGGTTCTGTAGGACTGGCCATATCAAGAATGATAAAGGCCTAAAGAAATTGGAGCAGCTGGCAGGAGTAACCAAAACTCTCTTAAGGTAGCCAAATGCCTCGTTACTCTGGGAAATTTATTTGAAAACTCGAGGATATCGTGGCTGGAGTAACTCAGACAACGTTAAGGTTTACATGTTGCATCATTTCGCTTCTGCATTGACTGGCCGCAGTACGAATTAAAGAGAGGAAAGATTCAAAGGAAGGGGAGCATCTGGCAGCAGGAACTATGACTCTCTTAAGGTAGCCAAATACCTCGTCATCCGGCGAAGTACATTTGCTAACTCATGAATCTCGTAGTGGGTGTCACTGTGACGACGTTTAGGTGGACATACAGTGGCATATCGGTTCTGTAGGACTGACCATATCAAGAATGATAAAGGCCTAAAGAAATGGGAGCAGCTGGCAGGAGTAACCATGACTCTCTTAAGGTAGCCAAATGCATCGTTACTCTGGGAAATTTATTTGAAAACTCGAGGATATCGTGGCTGGAGTAACTCAGTCAACGTTAAGGTTTACATGTTGCATCATTTCGCTTCTGCATTGACTGGCCGCAGTACGAATTAAAGAGAGGAAAGATTCAAAGGAAGGGGAGCATCTGGCAGCAGGAACTATGACTCTCTTAAGGTAGCCAAATACCTCGTCATCCGGCGAAGTACATTTGCTAACTCATGAATCTCGTAGTGGGTGTCACTGTGACGACGTTTAGGTGGACATACAGTGGCATATCGGTTCTGTAGGACTGACCATATCAAGAATGATAAATGCCTGAAAAAATGGGAGCAGCCGGCAGGAGTAACTATGACCCTCTTAAGGTAGCCAAATGCCTCGTCACTCTGCAAAATTTATTTGAAAACTCGGGGATATCGTCGTTGGAGTAACTCAGACAACGTTAAGGTAAACATGTTGCAGCATTTCGCTTCTGCATGGACTGGCCGCAGTACGAATTAAAGAGAGGAAAAGTTCAAAGGAAGGGGAGCAGCTGGCGGCAGGAACTATGACTCTCTTAAGGTAGCCAAATGCCTCGTTATCCGGCGAAGTACATTTGCTAACTCGAGAAACTCGTAGTGGAAGTAACTGTGACGACGTTTAGGTTGACATACAGTGGCATATCGGTTCTGTAGGACTGGCCATATCAAGAATGATAAAGGCCTAAAGAAATGGGAGCAGCTGGCAGGAGTAACCATGACTCTCTTAAGGTAGCCAAATGCCTCGTTACTCTATGAAATTTATTTGAAAACTCGAGGATATCGTGGCTGGAGTAACTCAGACAACGTTAAGGTTTACATGTTGCATCATTTCGCTTCTGCATTGACTGGCCGCAGTACGAATTAAAGAGAGGAAAGATTCAAAGGAAGGGGAGCATCTGGCAGCAGGAACTATGACTCTCTTAAGGTAGCCAAATACCTCGTCATCCGGCGAAGTACATTTGCTAACTCATGAATCTCGTAGTGGGTGTCACTGTGCCGACGTTTAGGTGGACATACAGTGGCATATCGGTTCTGTAGGACTGGCCATATCAAGTATGATAAAGGCCTAAAGAAATGGGAGCAGCTGGCAGGAGTAAACATGACTCTCTTAAGGTAGTCAAATGCCTCGTCACTCTGCGAAATTTATTTGAAAACTAGAGGATATCGTCGTTAAGTAACTCTGACAACGTTAAGGTGGACATGTTGCAGCATTTCGCTTCTGCATGGACTGGCCGCAGTACGAATTAAAGAGAGGAATAATTCAAAGAAAGGGGAGCAGCTGGCAAAAGGAACTATGACTCTCTTAAGGTAGCCAAATGCCTCGTTATCCGGCGAAGTACATTTGCTAACTCGAGAAACTCGTAGTGGAAGTAACGGTGACGACGTTTAGGTTGACATACAGTGGCATATCGGTTCTGTAGGACTGGCCATATCAAGAATGATAAAGGCCTAAAGAAATTGGAGCAGCTGGCAGGAGTAACCAAAACTCTCTTAAGGTAGCCAAATGCCTCGTTACTCTGGGAAATTTATTTGAAAACTCGAGGATATCGTGGCTGGAGTAACTCAGACAACGTTAAGGTTTACATGTTGCATCATTTCGCTTCTGCATTGACTGGCCGCAGTACGAATTAAAGAGAGGAAAGATTCAAAGGAAGGGGAGCATCTGGCAGCAGGAACTATGACTCTCTTAAGGTAGCCAAATACCTCGTCATCCGGCGAAGTACATTTGCTAACTCATGAATCTCGTAGTGGGTGTCACTGTGACGACGTTTAGGTGGACATACAGTGGCATATCGGTTCTGTAGGACTGACCATATCAAGAATGATAAATGCCTGAAAAAATGGGAGCAGCCGGCAGGAGTAACTATGACCCTCTTAAGGTAGCCAAATGCCTCGTCACTCTGCAAAATTTATTTGAAAACTCGGGGATATCGTCGTTGGAGTAACTCAGACAACGTTAAGGTAAACATGTTGCAGCATTTCGCTTCTGCATGGACTGGCCGCAGTACGAATTAAAGAGAGGAAAAGTTCAAAGGAAGGGGAGCAGCTGGCGGCAGGAACTATGACTCTCTTAAGGTAGCCAAATACCTCGTCATCCGGCGAAGTACATTTGCTAACTCATGAATCTCGTAGTGGGTGTCACTGTGACGACGTTTAGGTGGACATACAGTGGCATATCGGTTCTGTAGGACTGACCATATCAAGAATGATAAAGGCCTAAAGAAATGGGAGCAGCTGGCAGGAGTAACCATGACTCTCTTAAGGTAGCCAAATGCCTCGTTACTCTGGGAAATTTATTTGAAAACTCGAGGATATCGTGGCTGGAGTAACTCAGTCAACGTTAAGGTTTACATGTTGCATCATTTCGCTTCTGCATTGACTGGCCGCAGTACGAATTAAAGAGAGGAAAGATTCAAAGGAAGGGGAGCATCTGGCAGCAGGAACTATGACTCTCTTAAGGTAGCCAAATACCTCGTCATCCGGCGAAGTACATTTGCTAACTCATGAATCTCGTAGTGGGTGTCACTGTGACGACGTTTAGGTGGACATACAGTGGCATATTGGTTCTGTAGGACTGACCATATCAAGAATGATAGATGCCTGAAAAAATGGGAGCAGCCGGCAGGAGTAACTATGACCCTCTTAAGGTAGCCAAATGCCTCGTCACTCTGCAAAATTTATTTGAAAACTCGGGGATATCGTCGTTGGAGTAACTCAGACAACGTTAAGGTAAACATGTTGCAGCATTTCGCTTCTGCATGGACTGGCCGCAGTACGAATTAAAGAGAGGAAAAGTTCAAAGGAAGGGGAGCAGCTGGCGGCAGGAACTATGACTCTCTTAAGGTAGCCAAATACCTCGTCATCCGGCGAAGTACATTTGCTAACTCATGAATCTCGTAGTGGGTGTCACTGTGACGACGTTTAGGTGGACATACAGTGGCATATCGGTTCTGTAGGACTGGCCATATCAAGTATGATAAAGGCCTAAAGAAATGGGAGCAGCTGGCAGGAGTAACCATGACTCTCTTAAGGTAGTCAAATGCCTCGTCACTCTGCGAAATTTATTTGAAAACTAGAGGATATCGTCGTTAAGTAACTCTGACAACGTTAAGGTGGACATGTTGCAGCATTTCGCTTCTGCATGGACTGGCCGCAGTACGAATTAAAGAGAGGAATAATTCAAAGAAAGGGGAGCAGCTGGCAAAAGGAACTATGACTCTCTTAAGGTAGCCAAATGCCTCGTTATCCGGCGAAGTACATTTGCTAACTCGAGAAACTCGTAGTGGAAGTAACTGTGACGACGTTTAGGTTGACATACAGTGGCATATCGGTTCTGTAGGACTGGCCATATCAAGAATGATAAAGGCCTAAAGAAATGGGAGCAGCTGGCAGGAGTAACCATGACTCTCTTAAGGTAGCCAAATGCCTCGTTACTCTGGGAAATTTATTTGAAAACTCGAGGATATCGTGGCTGGAGTAACACAGACAACGTTAAGGTAAACATGTTGCAGCATTTCGCTTCTGCATGGACTGGCCGCAGTACGAATTAAAGAGAGGAAAAGTTCAAAGGAAGGGGAGCAGCTGGCGGCAGGAACTATGACTCTCTTAAGGTAGCCAAATACCTCGTCATCCGGCGAAGTACATTTGCTAACTCATGAATCTCGTAGTGGGTGTCACTGTGACGACGTTTAGGTGGACATACAGTGGCATATCGGTTCTGTAGGACTGACCATATCAAGAATGATAAAGGCCTAAAGAAATGGGAGCAGCTGGCAGGAGTAACCATGACTCTCTTAAGGTAGCCAAATGCCTCGTTACTCTGGGAAATTTATTTGAAAACTCGAGGATATCGTGGCTGGAGTAACTCAATCAACGTTAAGGTTTACATGTTGCATCATTTCGCTTCTGCATTGACTGGCCGCAGTACGAATTAAAGAGAGGAAAGATTCAAAGGAAGGGGAGCATCTGGCAGCAGGAACTATGACTCTCTTAAGGTAGCCAAATGCCTCGTCATCCGGCGAAGTACATTTGCTAACTCGAGAAACTAGTAGTGGGAGTAACTGTGACGACGTTAAGGTGGACATACAGTGGCATATCGCTTCTGTAGGACTGACCATATCAAGTATGATAAAGGCCTAAAGAAATGGGAGCAGCCGGCAGGAGTAACCATGACTGTCTTAAGGTAGCCAAATGCGTCGTCACTCTGCGAAATTTATTTGAAAACTCGAGGATATCGTGGCTGGAGTAACTCAGACAACGTTAAGGTTTACATGTTGCATCATTTCGCTTCTGCATTGACTGGCCGCAGTACGAATTAAAGAGAGGAAAGATTCAAAGGAAGGGGAGCATCTGGCAGCAGGAACTATGACTCTCTTAAGGTAGCCAAATACCTCGTCATCCGGCGAAGTACATTTGCTAACTCATGAATCTCGTAGTGGGTGTCACTGTGACGACGTTTAGGTGGACATACAGTGGCATATCGGTTCTGTAGGACTGGCCATATCAAGTATGATAAAGGCCTAAAGAAATGGGAGCAGCTGGCAGGAGTAAACATGACTCTCTTAAGGTAGTCAAATGCCTCGTCACTCTGCGAAATTTATTTGAAAACTAGAGGATATCGTCGTTAAGTAACTCTGACAACGTTAAGGTGGACATGTTGCAGCATTTCGCTTCTGCATGGACTGGCCGCAGTACGAATTAAAGAGAGGAATAATTCAAAGAAAGGGGAGCAGCTGGCAAAAGGAACTATGACTCTCTTAAGGTAGCCAAATGCCTCGTTATCCGGCGAAGTACATTTGCTAACTCGAGAAACTCGTAGTGGAAGTAACGGTGACGACGTTTAGGTTGACATACAGTGGCATATCGGTTCTGTAGGACTGGCCATATCAAGAATGATAAAGGCCTAAAGAAATTGGAGCAGCTGGCAGGAGTAACCAAAACTCTCTTAAGGGAGCCAAATGCCTCGTTACTCTGGGAAATTTATTTGAAAACTCGAGGATATCGTGGCTGGAGTAACTCAGACAACGTTAAGGTTTACATGTTGCATCATTTCGCTTCTGCATTGACTGGTCGCAGTACGAATTAAAGAGAGGAAAGATTCAAAGGAAGGGGAGCATCTGGCAGCAGGAACTATGACTCTCTTAAGGTAGCCAAATACCTCGTCATCCGGCGAAGTACATTTGCTTACTCATGAATCTCGTAGTGGGTGTCACTGTGACGACGTTTAGGTGGACATACAGTGGCATATCGGTTCTGTAGGACTGACCATATCAAGAATGATAAAGGCCTAAAGAAATGGGAGCAGCTGGCAGGAGTAACCATGACTCTCTTAAGGTAGCCAAATGCATCGTTACTCTGGGAAATTTATTTGAAAACTCGAGGATATCGTGGCTGGAGTAACTCAGTCAACGTTAAGGTTTACATGTTGCATCATTTCGCTTCTGCATTGACTGGCCGCAGTACGAATTAAAGAGAGGAAAGATTCAAAGGAAGGGGAGCATCTGGCAGCAGGAACTATGACTCTCTTAAGGTAGCCAAATACCTCGTCATCCGGCGAAGTACATTTGCTAACTCATGAATCTCGTAGTGGGTGTCACTGTGACGACGTTTAGGTGGACATACAGTGGCATATCGGTTCTGTAGGACTGACCATATCATGAATGATAAATGCCTGAAAAAATGGGAGCAGCCGGCAGGAGTAACTATGACCCTCTTAAGGTAGCCAAATGCCTCGTCACTCTGCAAAATTTATTTGAAAACTCGGGGATATCGTCGTTGGAGTAACTCAGACAACGTTAAGGTAAACATGTTGCAGCATTTCGCTTCTGCATGGACTGGCCGCAGTACGAATTAAAGAGAGGAAAAGTTCAAAGGAAGGGGAGCAGCTGGCGGCAGGAACTATGACTCTCTTAAGGTAGCCAAATACCTCGTCATCCGGCGAAGTACATTTGCTAACTCATGAATCTCGTAGTGGGTGTCACTGTGACGACGTTTAGGTGGACATACAGTGGCATATCGGTTCTGTAGGACTGACCATATCAAGAATGATAAAGGCCTAAAGAAATGGGAGCAGCTGGCAGGAGTAACCATGACTCTCTTAAGGTAGCCAAATGCCTCGTTACTCTGGGAAATTTATTTGAAAACTCGAGGATATCGTGGCTGGAGTAACTCAGTCAACGTTAAGGTTTACATGTTGCATCATTTCGCTTCTGCATTGACTGGCCGCAGTACGAATTAAAGAGAGGAAAGATTCAAAGGAAGGGGAGCATCTGGCAGCAGGAACTATGACTCTCTTAAGGTAGCCAAATGCCTCGTTATCCGGCGAAGTACATTTGCTAACTCGAGAAACTCGTAGTGGAAGTAACTGTGACGACGTTTAGGTTGACGTACAGTGGCATATCGGTTCTGTAGGACTGGCCATATCAAGAATGATAAAGGAGTAAAGAAATGGGAGCAGCTGGCAGGAGTAACCATGACTCTCTTAAGGTAGCCAAATGCCTCGTTACTCTATGAAATTTATTTGAAAACTCGAGGATATCGTGGCTGGAGTAACTCAGACAACGTTAAGGTTTACATGTTGCATCATTTCGCTTCTGCATTGACTGGCCGCAGTACGAATTAAAGAGAGGAAAGATTCAAAGGAAGGGGAGCATCTGGCAGCAGGAACTATGACTCTCTTAAGGTAGCCAAATACCTCGTCATCCGGCGAAGTACATTTGCTAACTCATGAATCTCGTAGTGGGTGTCACTGTGACGACGTTTAGGTGGACATACAGTGGCATATCGGTTCTGTAGGACTGGCCATATCAAGTATGATAAAGGCCTAAAGAAATGGGAGCAGCTGGCAGGAGTAAACATGACTCTCTTAAGGTAGTCAAATGCCTCGTCACTCTGCGAAATTTATTTGAAAACTAGAGGATATCGTCGTTAAGTAACTCTGACAACGTTAAGGTGGACATGTTGCAGCATTTCGCTTCTGCATGGACTGGCCGCAGTACGAATTAAAGAGAGGAATAATTCAAAGAAAGGGGAGCAGCTGGCAAAAGGAACTATGACTCTCTTAAGGTAGCCAAATGCCTCGTTATCCGGCGAAGTACATTTGCTAACTCGAGAAACTCGTAGTGGAAGTAACTGTGACGACGTTTAGGTTGACATACAGTGGCATATCGGTTCTGTAGGACTGGCCATATCAAGAATGATAAAGGCCTAAAGAAATGGGAGCAGCTGGCAGGAGTAACCATGACTCTCTTAAGGTAGCCAAATGCCTCGTTACTCTGGGAAATTTATTTGAAAACTCGAGGATATCGTGGCTGGAGTAACTCAGACAACGTTAAGGTTTACATGTTGCATCATTTCGCTTCTGCATTGACTGGCCGCAGTACGAATTAAAGAGAGGAAAGATTCAAAGGAAGGGGAGCATCTGGCAGCAGGAACTATGACTCTCTTAAGGTAGCCAAATACCTCGTCATCCGGCGAAGTACATTTGCTAACTCATGAATCTCGTAGTGGGTGTCACTGTGACGACGTTTAGGTGGACATACAGTGGCATATCGGTTCTGTAGGACTGACCATATCATGAATGATAAATGCCTGAAAAAATGGGAGCAGCCGGCAGGAGTAACTATGACCCTCTTAAGGTAGCCAAATGCCTCGTCACTCTGCAAAATTTATTTGAAAACTCGGGGATATCGTCGTTGGAGTAACTCAGACAACGTTAAGGTAAACATGTTGCAGCATTTCGCTTCTGCATGGACTGGCCGCAGTACGAATTAAAGAGAGGAAAAGTTCAAAGGAAGGGGAGCAGCTGGCGGCAGGAACTATGACTCTCTTAAGGTAGCCAAATACCTCGTCATCCGGCGAAGTACATTTGCTAACTCATGAATCTCGTAGTGGGTGTCACTGTGACGACGTTTAGGTGGACATACAGTGGCATATCGGTTCTGTAGGACTGACCATATCAAGAATGATAAAGGCCTAAAGAAATGGGATCAGCTGGCAGGAGTAACCATGACTCTCTTAAGGTAGCCAAATGCCTCGTTACTCTGGGAAATTTATTTGAAAACTCGAGGATATCGTGGCTGGAGTAACTCAGTCAACGTTAAGGTTTACATGTTGCATCATTTCGCTTCTGCATTGACTGGCCGCAGTACGAATTAAAGAGAGGAAAGATTCAAAGGAAGGGGAGCATCTGGCAGCAGGAACTATGACTCTCTTAAGGTAGCCAAATGCCTCGTTATCCGGCGAAGTACATTTGCTAACTCGAGAAACTCGTAGTGGAAGTAACTGTGACGACGTTTAGGTTGACGTACAGTGGCATATCGGTTCTGTAGGACTGGCCATATCAAGAATGATAAAGGAGTAAAGAAATGGGAGCAGCTGGCAGGAGTAACCATGACTCTCTTAAGGTAGCCAAATGCCTCGTTACTCTATGAAATTTATTTGAAAACTCGAGGATATCGTGGCTGGAGTAACTCAGACAACGTTAAGGTTTACATGTTGCATCATTTCGCTTCTGCATTGACTGGCCGCAGTGCGAATTAAAGAGAGGAAAGATTCAAAGGAAGGGGAGCATCTGGCAGCAGGAACTATGACTCTCTTAAGGTAGCCAAATACCTCGTCATCCGGCGAAGTACATTTGCTAACTCATGAATCTCGTAGTGGGTGTCACTGTGACGACGTTTAGGTGGACATACAGTGGCATATCGGTTCTGTAGGACTGGCCATATCAAGTATGATAAAGGCCTAAAGAAATGGGAGCAGCTGGCAGGAGTAAACATGACTCTCTTAAGGTAGTCAAATGCCTCGTCACTCTGCGAAATTTATTTGAAAACTAGAGGATATCGTCGTTAAGTAACTCTGACAACGTTAAGGTGGACATGTTGCAGCATTTCGCTTCTGCATGGACTGGCCGCAGTACGAATTAAAGAGAGGAATAATTCAAAGAAAGGGGAGCAGCTGGCAAAAGGAACTATGACTCTCTTAAGGTAGCCAAATGCCTCGTTATCCGGCGAAGTACATTTGCTAACTCGAGAAACTCGTAGTGGAAGTAACGGTGACGACGTTTAGGTTGACATACAGTGGCATATCGGTTCTGTAGGACTGGCCATATCAAGAATGATAAAGGCCTAAAGAAATTGGAGCAGCTGGCAGGAGTAACCATGACTCTCTTAAGGTAGCCAAATGCCTCGTTACTCTGCGAAATTTATTTGAAAACTCGAGGATATCGTGGCTGGAGTAACTCAGACAACGTTAAGGTTTACATGTTGCATCATTTCGCTTCTGCATTGACTGGCCGCAGTACGAATTAAAGAGAGGAAAGATTCAAAGGAAGGGGAGCATCTGGCAGCAGGAACTATGACTCTCTTAAGGTAGCCAAATACCTCGTCATCCGGCGAAGTACATTTGCTAACTCATGAATCTCGTAGTGGGTGTCACTGTGACGACGTTTAGGTGGACATACAGTGGCATATCGGTTCTGTAGGACTGACCATATCAAGAATGATAAAGGCCTAAAGAAATGGGAGCAGCTGGCAGGAGTAACCATGACTCTCTTAAGGTAGCCAAATGCATCGTTACTCTGGGAAATTTATTTGAAAACTCGAGGATATCGTGGCTGGAGTAACTCAGTCAACGTTAAGGTTTACATGTTGCATCATTTCGCTTCTGCATTGACTGGCCGCAGTACGAATTAAAGAGAGGAATAATTCAAAGAAAGGGGAGCATCTGGCAGCAGGAACTATGACTCTCTTAAGGTAGCCAAATACCTCGTCATCCGGCGAAGTACATTTGCTAACTCATGAATCTCGTAGTGGGTGTCACTGTGACGACGTTTAGGTGGACATACAGTGGCATATCGGTTCTGTAGGACTGACCATATCAAGAATGATAAAGGCCTAAAGAAATGGGAGCAGCTGGCAGGAGTAACCATGACTCTCTTAAGGTAGCCAAATGCCTCGTTACTCTGGGAAATTTATTTGAAAACTCGAGGATATCGTGGCTGGAGTAACTCAGTCAACGTTAAGGTTTACATGTTGCATCATTTCGCTTCTGCATTGACTGGCCGCAGTACGAATTAAAGAGAGGAAAGATTCAAAGGAAGGGGAGCATCTGGCAGCAGGAACTATGACTCTCTTAAGGTAGCCAAATGCCTCGTCATCCGGCGAAGTACATTTGCTAACTCATGAATCTCGTAGTGGGTGTCACTGTGACGACGTTTAGGTGGACATACAGTGGCATATCGGTTCTGTAGGACTGACCATATCAAGAATGATAAAGGCCTAAAGAAATGGGAGCAGCTGGCAGGAGTAACCATGACTCTCTTAAGGTAGCCAAATGCATCGTTACTCTGGGAAATTTATTTGAAAACTCGAGGATATCGTGGCTGGAGTAACTCAGTCAACGTTAAGGTTTACATGTTGCATCATTTCGCTTCTGCATTGACTGGCCGCAGTACGAATTAAAGAGAGGAAAGATTCAAAGGAAGGGGAGCATCTGGCAGCAGTAACTATGACTCTCTTAAGGTAGCCAAATACCTCGTCATCCGGCGAAGTACATTTGCTAACTCATGAATCTCGTAGTGGGTGTCACTGTGACGACGTTTAGGTGGACATACAGTGGCATATCGGTTCTGTAGGACTGGCCATATCAAGTATGATAAAGGCCTAAAGAAATGGGAGCAGCTGGCAGGAGTAAACATGACTCTCTTAAGGTAGTCAAATGCCTCGTCACTCTGCGAAATTTATTTGAAAACTAGAGGATATCGTCGTTAAGTAACTCAGACAACGTTAAGGTGGACATGTTGCAGCATTTCGCTTCTGCATGGACTGGCCGCAGTACGAATTAAAGAGAGGAATAATTCAAAGAAAGGGGAGCAGCTGGCAAAAGGAACTATGACTCTCTTAAGGTAGCCAAATGCCTCGTTATCCGGCGAAGTACATTTGCTAACTCGAGAAACTCGTAGTGGAAGTAACGGTGACGACGTTTAGGTTGACATACAGTGGCATATCGGTTCTGTAGGACTGGCCATATCAAGAATGATAAAGGCCTAAAGAAATTGGAGCAGCTGGCAGGAGTAACCATGACTCTCTTAAGGTAGCCAAATGCCTCGTTACTCTGGGAAATTTATTTGAAAACTCGAGGATATCGTGGCTGGAGTAACTCAGACAACGTTAAGGTTTACATGTTGCATCATTTCGCTTCTGCATTGACTGGCCGCAGTACGAATTAAAGAGAGGAAAGATTCAAAGGAAGGGGAGCATCTGGCAGCAGGAACTATGACTCTCTTAAGGTAGCCAAATACCTCGTCATCCGGCGAAGTACATTTGCTAACTCATGAATCTCGTAGTGGGTGTCACTGTGACGACGTTTAGGTGGACATACAGTGGCATATCGGTTCTGTAGGACTGACCATATCAAGAATGATAAAGGCCTAAAGAAATGGGAGCAGCTGGCAGGAGTAACCATGACTCTCTTAAGGTAGCCAAATGCATCGTTACTCTGGGAAATTTATTTGAAAACTCGAGGATATCGTGGCTGGAGTAACTCAGTCAACGTTAAGGTTTACATGTTGCATCATTTCGCTTCTGCATTGACTGGCCGCAGTACGAATTAAAGAGAGGAAAGATTCAAAGGAAGGGGAGCATCTGGCAGCAGGAACTATGACTCTCTTAAGGTAGCCAAATACCTCGTCATCCGGCGAAGTACATTTGCTAACTCATGAATCTCGTAGTGGGTGTCACCGTGACGACGTTTAGGTGGACATACAGTGGCATATCGGTTCTGTAGGACTGACCATATCAAGAATGATAAAGGCCTAAAGAAATGGGAGCAGCTGGCAGGAGTAACCATGACTCTCTTAAGGTAGCCAAATGCATCGTTACTCTGGGAAATTTATTTGAAAACTCGAGGATATCGTGGCTGGAGTAACTCAGTCAACGTTAAGGTTTACATGTTGCATCATTTCGCTTCTGCATTGACTGGCCGCAGTACGAATTAAAGAGAGGAAAGATTCAAAGGAAGGGGAGCATCTGGCAGCAGGAACTATGACTCTCTTAAGGTAGCCAAATACCTCGTCATCCGGCGAAGTACCTTTGCTAACTCATAAATCTCGTAGTGGGTGTCACTGTGACGACGTTTAGGTGGACATACAGTGGCATATCGGTTCTGTAGGACTGACCATATCAAGAATGATAAAGGCCTAAAGAAATGGGAGCAGCTGGCAGGAGTAACCATGACTCTCTTAAGGTAGCCAAATGCCTCGTTACTCTGGGAAATTTATTTGAAAACTCGAGGATATCGTGGCTGGAGTAACTCAGTCAACGTTAAGGTTTACATGTTGCATCATTTCGCTTCTGCATTGACTGGCCGCAGTACGAATTAAAGAGAGGAAAGATTCAAAGGAAGGGGAGCATCTGGCAGCAGGAACTATGACTCTCTTAAGGTAGCCAAATACCTCGTCATCCGGCGAAGTACATTTGCTAACTCATGAATCTCGTAGTGGGTGTCACTGTGACGACGTTTAGGTGGACATACAGTGGCATATCGGTTCTGTAGGACTGACCATATCAAGAATGATAAAGGCCTAAAGAAATGGGAGCAGCTGGCAGGAGTAACCATGACTCTCTTAAGGTAGCCAAATGCATCGTTACTCTGGGAAATTTATTTGAAAACTCGAGGATATCGTGGCTGGAGTAACTCAGTCAACGTTAAGGTTTACATGTTGCATCATTTCGCTTCTGCATTGACTGGCCGCAGTACGAATTAAAGAGAGGAAGGATTCAAAGGAAGGGGAGCATCTGGCAGCAGGAACTATGACTCCCTTAAGGTAGCCAAATACCTCGTCATCCGGCGAAGTACATTTGCTAACTCATGAATCTCGTAGTGGGTGTCACTGTGACGACGTTTAGGTGGACATACAGTGGCATATCGGTTCTGTAGGACTGACCATATCAAGAATGATAAAGGCCTAAAGAAATGGGAGCAGCTGGCAGGAGTAACCATGACTCTCTTAAGGTAGCCAAATGCCTCGTTACTCTGGGAAATTTATTTGAAAACTCGAGGATATCGTGGCTGGAGTAACTCAGTCAACGTTAAGGTTTACATGTTGCATCATTTCGCTTCTGCATTGACTGGCCGCAGTACGAATTAAAGAGAGGAAAGATTCAAAGGAAGGGGAGCATCTGGCAGCAGGAACTATGACTCTCTTAAGGTAGCCAAATACCTCGTCATCCGGCGAAGTACATTTGCTAACTCATGAATCTCGTAGTGGGTGTCACTGTGACGACGTTTAGGTGGACATACAGTGGCATATCGGTTCTGTAGGACTGACCATATCAAGAATGATAAAGGCCTAAAGAAATGGGAGCAGCTGGCAGGAGTAACCATGACTCTCTTAAGGTAGCCAAATGCATCGTTACTCTGGGAAATTTATTTGAAAACTCGAGGATATCGTGGCTGGAGTAACTCAGTCAACGTTAAGGTTTACATGTTGCATCATTTCGCTTCTGCATTGACTGGCCGCAGTACGAATTAAAGAGAGGAAAGATTCAAAGGAAGGGGAGCATCTGGCAGCAGGAACTATGACTCTCTTAAGGTAGCCAAATACCTCGTCATCCGGCGAAGTACATTTGCTAACTCATGAATCTCGTAGTGGGTGTCACTGTGACGACGTTTAGGTGGACATACAGTGGCATATCGGTTCTGTAGGACTGGCCATATCAAGTATGATAAAGGCCTAAAGAAATGGGAGCAGCTGGCAGGAGTAAACATGACTCTCTTAAGGTAGTCAAATGCCTCGTCACTCTGCGAAATTTATTTGAAAACTAGAGGATATCGTCGTTAAGTAACTCTGACAACGTTAAGGTGGACATGTTGCAGCATTTCGCTTCTGCATGGACTGGCCGCAGTACGAATTAAAGAGAGGAATAATTCAAAGAAAGGGGAGCAGCTGGCAAAAGGAACTATGACTCTCTTAAGGTAGCCAAATGCCTCGTTATCCGGCGAAGTACATTTGCTAACTCGAGAAACTCGTAGTGGAAGTAACGGTGACGACGTTTAGGTTGACATACAGTGGCATATCGGTTCTGTAGGACTGGCCATATCAAGAATGATAAAGGCCTAAAGAAATTGGAGCAGCTGGCAGGAGTAACCATGACTCTCTTAAGGTAGCCAAATGCCTCGTTACTCTGGGAAATTTATTTGAAAACTCGAGGATATCGTGGCTGGAGTAACTCAGACAACGTTAAGGTTTACATGTTGCATCATTTCGCTTCTGCATTGACTGGCCGCAGTACGAATTAAAGAGAGGAAAAATTCAAAGGAAGGGGAGCATCTGGCAGCAGGAACTATGACTCTCTTAAGGTAGCCAAATACCTCGTCATCCGGCGAAGTACATTTGCTAACTCATGAATCTCGTAGTGGGTGTCACTGTGACGACGTTTAGGTGGACATACAGTGGCATATCGGTTCTGTAGGACTGACCATATCAAGAATGATAAAGGCCTAAAGAAATGGGAGCAGCTGGCAGGAGTAACCATGACTCTCTTAAGGTAGCCAAATGCATCGTTACTCTGGGAAATTTATTTGAAAACTCGAGGATATCGTGGCTGGAGTAACTCAGTCAACGTTAAGGTTTACATGTTGCATCATTTCGCTTCTGCATTGACTGGCCGCAGTACGAATTAAAGAGAGGAAAGATTCAAAGGAAGGGGAGCATCTGGCAGCAGGAACTATGACTCTCTTAAGGTAGCCAAATACCTCGTCATCCGGCGAAGTACATTTGCTAACTCATGAATCTCGTAGTGGGTGTCACTGTGACGACGTTTAGGTGGACATACAGTGGCATATCGGTTCTGTAGGACTGACCATATCAAGAATGATAAAGGCCTAAAGAAATGGGAGCAGCTGGCAGGAGTAACCATGACTCTCTTAAGGTAGCCAAATGCCTCGTTACTCTGGGAAATTTATTTGAAAACTCGAGGATATCGTGGCTGGAGTAACTCAGTCAACGTTAAGGTTTACATGTTGCATCATTTCGCTTCTGCATTGACTGGCCGCAGTACGAATTAAAGAGAGGAAAGATTCAAAGGAACGGGAGCATCTGGCAGCAGGAACTATGACTCTCTTAAGGTAGCCAAATACCTCGTCATCCGGCGAAGTACATTTGCTAACTCATGAATCTCGTAGTGGGTGTCACTGTGACGACGTTTAGGTGGACATACAGTGGCATATCGGTTCTGTAGGACTGACCATATCAAGAATGATAAAGGCCTAAAGAAATGGGAGCAGCTGGCAGGAGTAACCATGACTCTCTTAAGGTAGCCAAATGCATCGTTACTCTGGGAAATTTATTTGAAAACTCGAGGATATCGTGGCTGGAGTAACTCAGTCAACGTTAAGGTTTACATGTTGCATCATTTCGCTTCTGCATTGACTGGCCGCAGTACGAATTAAAGAGAGGAAAGATTCAAAGGAAGGGGAGCATCTGGCAGCAGGAACTATGACTCTCTTAAGGTAGCCAAATACCTCGTCATCCGGCGAAGTACATTTGCTAACTCATGAATCTCGTAGTGGGTGTCACTGTGACGACGTTTTGGTGGACATACAGTGGCATATCGGTTCTGTAGGACTGACCATATCAAGAATGATAAAGGCCTAAAGAAATGGGAGCAGCTGGCAGGAGTAACCATGACTCTCTTAAGGTAGCCAAATGCATCGTTACTCTGGGAAATTTATTTGAAAACTCGAGGATATCGTGGCTGGAGTAACTCAGTCAACGTTAAGGTTTACATGTTGCATCATTTCGCTTCTGCATTGACTGGCCGCAGTACGAATTAAAGAGAGGAAAGATTCAAAGGAAGGGGAGCATCTGGCAGCAGGAACTATGACTCTCTTAAGGTAGCCAAATACCTCGTCATCCGGCGAAGTACATTTGCTAACTCATGAATCTCGTAGTGGGTGTCACTGTGACGACGTTTAGGTGGACATACAGTGGCATATCGGTTCTGTAGGACTGACCATATCAAGAATGATAAAGGCCTAAAGAAATGGGAGCAGCTGGCAGGAGTAACCATGACTCTCTTAAGGTAGCCAAATGCCTCGTTACTCTGGGAAATTTATTTGAAAACTCGAGGATATCGTGGCTGGAGTAACTCAGTCAACGTTAAGGTTTACATGTTGCATCATTTCGCTTCTGCATTGACTGGCCGCAGTACGAATTAAAGAGAGGAAAGATTCAAAGGAAGGGGAGCATCTGGCAGCAGGAACTATGACTCTCTTAAGGTAGCCAAATACCTCGTCATCCGGCGAAGTACATTTGCTAACTCATGAATCTCGTTGTGGGTGTCACTGTGACGACGTTTAGGTGGACATACAGTGGCATATCGGTTCTGTAGGACTGACCATATCAAGAATGATAAAGGCCTAAAGAAATGGGAGCAGCTGGCAGGAGTAACCATGACTCTCTTAAGGTAGCCAAATGCATCGTTACTCTGGGAAATTTATTTGAAAACTCGAGGATATCGTGGCTGGAGTAACTCAGTCAACGTTAAGGTTTACATGTTGCATCATTTCGCTTCTGCATTGACTGGCCGCAGTACGAATTAAAGAGAGGAAAGATTCAAAGGAAGGGGAGCATCTGGCAGCAGGAACTATGACTCTCTTAAGGTAGCCAAATACCTCGTCATCCGGCGAAGTACATTTGCTAACTCATGAATCTCGTAGTGGGTGTCACTGTGACGACGTTTAGGTGGACATACAGTGGCATATCGGTTCTGTAGGACTGGCCATATCAAGTATGATAAAGGCCTAAAGAAATGGGAGCATCTGGCAGGAGTAAACATGACTCTCTTAAGGTAGTCAAATGCCTCGTCACTCTGCGAAATTTATTTGAAAACTAGAGGATATCGTCGTTAAGTAACTCTGACAACGTTAAGGTGGACATGTTGCAGCATTTCGCTTCTGCATGGACTGGCCGCAGTACGAATTAAAGAGAGGAATAATTCAAAGAAAGGGGAGCAGCTGGCAAAAGGAACTATGACTCTCTTAAGGTAGCCAAATGCCTCGTTATCCGGCGAATTACATTTGCTAACTCGAGAAACTCGTAGTGGAAGTAACGGTGACGACGTTTAGGTTGACATACAGTGGCATATCGGTTTTGTAGGACTGGCCATATCAAGAATGATAAAGGCCTAAAGAAATTGGAGCAGCTGGCAGGAGTAACCATGACTCTCTTAAGGTAGCCAAATGCCTCGTTACTCTGGGAAATTTATTTGAAAACTCGAGGATATCGTGGCTGGAGTTACTCAGACAACGTTAAGGTTTACATGTTGCATCATTTCGCTTCTGCATTGACTGGCCGCAGTACGAATTAAAGAGAGGAAAGATTCAAAGGAAGGGGAGCATCTGGCAGCAGGAACTATGACTCTCTTAAGGTAGCCAAATACCTCGTCATCCGGCGAAGTACATTTGCTAACTCATGAATCTCGTAGTGGGTGTCACTGTGACGACGTTTAGGTGGACATACAGTGGCATATCGGTTCTGTAGGACTGACCATATCAAGAATGATAAAGGCCTAAAGAAATGGGAGCAGCTGGCAGGAGTAACCATGACTCTCTTAAGGTAGCCAAATGCATCGTTAATCTGGGAAATTTATCTGAAAACTCGAGGATATCGTGGCTGGAGTAACTCAGTCAACGTTAAGGTTTACATGTTGCATCATTTCGCTTCTGCATTGACTGGCCGCAGTACGAATTAAAGAGAGGAAAGATTCAAAGGAAGGGGAGCATCTGGCAGCAGGAACTATGACTCTCTTAAGGTAGCCAAATACCTCGTCATCCGGCGAAGTACATTTGCTAACTCATGAATCTCGTAGTGGGTGTCACTGTGACGACGTTTAGGTGGACATACAGTGGCATATCGGTTCTGTAGGACTGACCATATCAAGAATGATAAAGGCCTAAAGAAATGGGAGCAGCTGGCAGGAGTAACCATGACTCTCTTAAGGTAGCCAAATGCCTCGTTACTCTGGGAAATTTATTTGAAAACTCGAGGATATCGTGGCTGGAGTAACTCAGTCAACGTTAAGGTTTACATGTTGCATCATTTCGCTTCTGCATTGACTGGCCGCAGTACGAATTAAAGAGAGGAAAGATTCAAAGGAAGGGGAGCATCTGGCAGCAGGAACTATGACTCTCTTAAGGTAGCCAAATACCTCGTCATCCGGCGAAGTACATTTGCTAACTCATGAATCTCGTAGTGGGTGTCACTGTGACGACGTTTAGGTGGACATACAGTGGCATATCGGTTCTGTAGGACTGACCATATCAAGAATGATAAAGGCCTAAAGAAATGGGAGCAGCTGGCAGGAGTAACCATGACTCTCTTAAGGTAGCCAAATGCCTCGTTACTCTGGGAAATTTATTTGAAAACTCGAGGATATCGTGGCTGGAGTAACTCAGTCAACGTTAAGGTTTACATGTTGCATCATTTCGCTTCTGCATTGACTGGCCGCAGTACGAATTAAAGAGAGGAAAGATTCAAAGGAAGGGGAGCATCTGGCAGCAGGAACTATGACTCTCTTAAGGTAGCCAAATACCTCGTCATCCGGCGAAGTACATTTGCTAACTCATGAATCTCGTAGTGGGTGTCACTGTGACGACGTTTAGGTGGACATACAGTGGCATATCGGTTCTGTAGGACTGACCATATCAAGAATGATAAATGCCTGAAAAAATGGGAGCAGCCGGCAGGAGTACCTATGACCCTCTTAAGGTAGCCAAATGCCTCGTCACTCTGCAAAATTTATTTGAAAACTCGGGGATATCGTCGTTGGAGTAACTCAGACAACGTTAAGGTAAACATGTTGCAGCATTTCGCTTCTGCATGGCTTGGCCGCAGTACGAATTAAAGAGAGGAAAAGTTCAAAGGAAGGGGAGCAGCTGGCGGCAGGAACTATGACTCTCTTAAGGTAGCCAAATACCTCGTCATCCGGCGAAGTACATTTGCTAACTCATGAATCTCGTAGTGGGTGTCACTGTGACGACGTTTAGGTGGACATACAGTGGCATATCGGTTCTGTAGGACTGACCATATCAAGAATGATAAAGGCCTAAAGAAATGGGAGCAGCTGGCAGGAGTAACCATGACTCTCTTAAGGTAGCCAAATGCCTCGTTACTCTGGGAAATTTATTTGAAAACTCGAGGATATCGTGGCTGGAGTAACTCAGTCAACGTTAAGGTTTACATGTTGCATCATTTCGCTTCTGCATTGACTGGCCGCAGTACGAATTAAAGAGAGGAAAGATTCAAAGGAAGGGGAGCATCTGGCAGCAGGAACTATGACTCTCTTAAGGTAGCCAAATGCCTCGTTATCCGGCGAAGTACATTTGCTACCTCGAGAAACTCGTAGTGGAAGTAACTGTGACGACGTTTAGGTGGACATACAGTGGCATATCGGTTCTGTAGGACTGGCCATATCAAGTATGATAAAGGCCTAAAGAAATGGGAGCAGCTGGCAGGAGTAAACATGACTCTCTTAAGGTAGTCAAATGCCTCGTCACTCTGCGAAATTTATTTGAAAACTAGAGGATATCGTCGTTAAGTAACTCTGACAACGTTAAGGTGGACATGTTGCAGCATTTCGCTTCTGCATGGACTGGCCGCAGTACGAATTAAAGAGAGGAATAATTCAAAGAAAGGGGAGCAGCTGGCAAAAGGAACTATGACTCTCTTAAGGTAGCCAAATGCCTCGTTATCCGGCGAAGTACATTTGCTAACTCGAGAAACTCGTAGTGGAAGTAACGGTGACGACGTTTAGGTTGACATACAGTGGCATATCGGTTCTGTAGGACTGGCCATATCAAGAATGATAAAGGCCTAAAGAAATTGGAGCAGCTGGCAGGAGTAACCATGACTCTCTTAAGGTAGCCAAATGCCTCGTTACTCTGGGAAATTTATTTGAAAACTCGAGGATATCGTGGCTGGAGTAACTCAGACAACGTTAAGGTTTACATGTTGCATCATTTCGCTTCTGCATTGACTGGCCGCAGTACGAATTAAAGAGAGGAAAGATTCAAAGGAAGGGGAGCATCTGGCAGCAGGAACTATGACTCTCTTAAGGTAGCCAAATACCTCGTCATCCGGCGAAGTACATTTGCTAACTCATGAATCTCGTAGTGGGTGTCACTGTGACGACGTTTAGGTGGACATACAGTGGCATATCGGTTCTGTAGGACTGACCATATCAAGAATGATAAAGGCCTAAAGAAATGGGAGCAGCTGGCAGGAGTAACCATGACTCTCTTAAGGTAGCCAAATGCATCGTTACTCTGGGAAATTTATTTGAAAACTCGAGGATATCGTGGCTGGAGTAACTCAGTCAACGTTAAGGTTTACATGTTGCATCATTTCGCTTCTGCATTGACTGGCCGCAGTACGAATTAAAGAGAGGAAAGATTCAAAGGAAGGGGAGCATCTGGCAGCAGGAACTATGACTCTCTTAAGGTAGCCAAATACCTCGTCATCCGGCGAAGTACATTTGCTAACTCATGAATCTCGTAGTGGGTGTCACTGTGACGACGTTTAGGTGGACATACAGTGGCATATCGGTTCTGTAGGACTGACCATATCAAGAATGATAAAGGCCTAAAGAAATGGGAGCAGCTGGCAGGAGTAACCATGACTCTCTTAAGGTAGCCAAATGCATCGTTACTCTGGGAAATTTATTTGAAAACTCGAGGATATCGTGGCTGGAGTAACTCAGTCAACGTTAAGGTTTACATGTTGCATCATTTCGCTTCTGCATTGACTGGCCGCAGTACGAATTAAAGAGAGGAAAGATTCAAAGGAAGGGGAGCATCTGGCAGCAGGAACTATGACTCTCTTAAGGTAGCCAAATACCTCGTCATCCGGCGAAGTACATTTGCTAACTCATGAATCTCGTAGTGGGTGTCACTGTGACGACGTTTAGGTGGACATACAGTGGCATATCGGTTCTGTAGGACTGACCATATCAAGAATGATAAAGGCCTAAAGAAATGGGAGCAGCTGGCAGGAGTAACCATGACTCTCTTAAGGTAGCCAAATGCCTCGTTACTCTGGGAAATTTATTTGAAAACTCGAGGATATCGTGGCTGGAGTAACTCAGTCAACGTTAAGGTTTACATGTTGCATCATTTCGCTTCTGCATTGACTGGCCGCAGTACGAATTAAAGAGAGGAAAGATTCAAAGGAAGGGGAGCATCTGGCAGCAGGAACTATGACTCTCTTAAGGTAGCCAAATGCCTCGTTATCCGGCGAAGTACATTTGCTACCTCGAGAAACTCGTAGTGGAAGAAACTGTGACGACGTTTAGGTGGACATACAGTGGCATATCGGTTCTGTAGGACTGGCCATATCAAGTATGATAAAGGCCTAAAGAAATGGGAGCAGCTGGCAGGAGTAAACATGACTCTCTTAAGGTAGTCAAATGCCTCGTCACTCTGCGAAATTTATTTGAAAACTAGAGGATATCGTCGTTAAGTAACTCTGACAACGTTAAGGTGGACATGTTGCAGCATTTCGCTTCTGCATGGACTGGCCGCAGTACGAATTAAAGAGAGGAATAATTCAAAGAAAGGGGAGCAGCTGGCAAAAGAAACTATGACTCTCTTAAGGTAGCCAAATGCCTCGTTATCCGGCGAAGTACATTTGCTAACTCGAGAAACTCGTAGTGGAAGTAACGGTGACGACGTTTAGGTTGACATACAGTGGCATATCGGTTCTGTAGGACTGGCCATATCAAGAATGATAAAGGCCTAAAGAAATTGGAGCAGCTGGCAGGAGTAACCATGACTCTCTTAAGGTAGCCAAATGCCTCGTTACTCTGGGAAATTTATTTGAAAACTCGAGGATATCGTGGCTGGAGTAACTCAGACAACGTTAAGGTTTACATGTTGCATCATTTCGCTTCTGCATTGACTGGCCGCAGTACGAATTAAAGAGAGGAAAGATTCAAAGGAAGGGGAGCATCTGGCAGCAGGAACTATGACTCTCTTAAGGTAGCCAAATACCTCGTCATCCGGCGAAGTACATTTGCTAACTCATGAATCTCGTAGTGGGTGTGACTGTGACGACGTTTAGGTGGACATACAGTGGCATATCGGTTCTGTAGGACTGACCATATCAAGAATGATAAAGGCCTAAAGAAATGGGAGCAGCTGGCAGGAGTAACCATGACTCTCTTAAGGTAGCCAAATGCATCGTTACTCTGGGAAATTTATTTGAAAACTCGAGGATATCGTGGCTGGAGTAACTCAGTCAACGTTAAGGTTTACATGTTGCATCATTTCGCTTCTGCATTGACTGGCCGCAGTACGAATTAAAGAGAGGAAAGATTCAAAGGAAGGGGAGCATCTGGCAGCAGGAACTATGACTCTCTTAAGGTAGCCAAATACCTCGTCATCCGGCGAAGTACATTTGCTAACTCATGAATCTCGTAGTGGGTGTCACTGTGACGACGTTTAGGTGGACATACAGTGGCATATCGGTTCTGTAGGACTGACCATATCAAGAATGATAAAGGCCTAAAGAAATGGGAGCAGCTGGCAGGAGTAACCATGACTCTCTTAAGGTAGCCAAATGCCTCGTTACTCTGGGAAATTTATTTGAAAACTCGAGGATATCGTGGCTGGAGTAACTCAGACAACGTTAAGGTTTACATGTTGCATCATTTCGCTTCTGCATTGACTGGCCGCAGTACGAATTAAAGAGAGGAAAGATTCAAAGGAAGGGGAGCATCTGGCAGCAGGAACTATGACTCTCTTAAGGTAGCCAAATACCTCGTCATCCGGCGAAGTACATTTGCTAACTCATGAATCTCGTAGTGGGTGTCACTGTGACGACGTTTAGGTGGACATACAGTGGCATATCGGTTCTGTAGGACTGACCATATCAAGAATGATAAAGGCCTAAAGAAATGGGAGCAGCTGGCAGGAGTAACCATGACTCTCTTAAGGTAGCCAAATGCCTCGTTACTCTGGGAAATTTATTTGAAAACTCGAGGATATCGTGGCTGGAGTAACTCAGACAACGTTAAGGTTTACATGTTGCATCATTTCGCTTCTGCATTGACTGGCCGCAGTACGAATTAAAGAGAGGAAAGATTCAAAGGAAGGGGAGCATCTGGCAGCAGGAACTATGACTCTCTTAAGGTAGCCAAATACCTCGTCATCCGGCGAAGTACATTTGCTAACTCATGAATCTCGTAGTGGGTGTCACTGTGACGACGTTTAGGTGGACATACAGTGGCATATCGGTTCTGTAGGACTGACCATATCAAGAATGATAAAGGCCTAAAGAAATGGGAGCAGCTGGCAGGAGTAACCATGACTCTCTTAAGGTAGCCAAATGCATCGTTACTCTGGGAAATTTATTTGAAAACTCGAGGATATCGTGGCTGGAGTAACTCAGTCAACGTTAAGGTTTACATGTTGCATCATTTCGCTTCTGCATTGACTGGCCGCAGTACGAATTAAAGAGAGGAAAGATTCAAAGGAAGGGGAGCATCTGGCAGCAGGAACTATGACTCTCTTAAGGTAGCCAAATACCTCGTCATCCGGCGAAGTACATTTGCTAACTCATGAATCTCGTAGTGGGTGTCACTGTGACGACGTTTAGGTGGACATACAGTGGCATATCGGTTCTGTAGGACTGACCATATCAAGAATGATAAAGGCCTAAAGAAATGGGAGCAGCTGGCAGGAGTAACCATGACTCTCTTAAGGTAGCCAAATGCCTCGTTACTCTGGGAAATTTATTTGAAAACTCGAGGATATCGTGGCTGGAGTAACTCAGTCAACGTTAAGGTTTACATGTTGCATCATTTCGCTTCTGCATTGACTGGCCGCAGTACGAATTAAAGAGAGGAAAGATTCAAAGGAAGGGGAGCATCTGGCAGCAGGAACTATGACTCTCTTAAGGTAGCCAAATACCTCGTCATCCGGCGAAGTACATTTGCTAACTCATGAATCTCGTAGTGGGTGTCACTGTGACGACGTTTAGGTGGACATACAGTGGCATATCGGTTCTGTAGGACTGACCATATCAAGAATGATAAAGGCCTAAAGAAATGGGAGCAGCTGGCAGGAGTAACCATGACTCTCTTAAGGTAGCCAAATGCATCGTTACTCTGGGAAATTTATTTGAAAACTCGAGGATATCGTGGCTGGAGTAACTCAGTCAACGTTAAGGTTTACATGTTGCATCATTTCGCTTCTGCATTGACTGGCCGCAGTACGAATTAAAGAGAGGAAAGATTCAAAGGAAGGGGAGCATCTGGCAGCAGGAACTATGACTCTCTTAAGGTAGCCAAATACCTCGTCATCCGGCGAAGTACATTTGCTAACTCATGAATCTCGTAGTGGGTGTCACTGTGACGACGTTTAGGTGGACATACAGTGGCATATCGGTTCTGCAGGACTGACCATATCAAGAATGATAAATGCCTGAAAAAATGGGAGCAGCCGGCAGGAGTAACTATGACCCTCTTAAGGTAGCCAAATGCCTCGTCACTCTGCAAAATTTATTTGAAAACTCGGGGATATCGTCGTTGGAGTAACTCAGACAACGTTAAGGTAAACATGTTGCAGCATTTCGCTTCTGCATGGACTGGCCGCAGTACGAATTAAAGAGAGGAAAAGTTCAAAGGAAGGGGAGCAGCTGGCGGCAGGAACTATGACTCTCTTAAGGTAGCCAAATACCTCGTCATCCGGCGAAGTACATTTGCTAACTCATGAATCTCGTAGTGGGTGTCACTGTGACGACGTTTAGGTGGACATACAGTGGCATATCGGTTCTGTAGGACTGACCATATCAAGAATGATAAAGGCCTAAAGAAATGGGAGCAGCTGGCAGGAGTAACCATGACTCTCTTAAGGTAGCCAAATGCCTCGTTACTCTGGGAAATTTATTTGAAAACTCGAGGATATCGTGGCTGGAGTAACTCAGTCAACGTTAAGGTTTACATGTTGCATCATTTCGCTTCTGCATTGACTGGCCGCAGTACGAATTAAAGAGAGGAAAGATTCAAAGGAAGGGGAGCATCTGGCAGCAGGAACTATGACTCTCTTAAGGTAGCCAAATGCCTCGTTATCCGGCGAAGTACATTTGCTAACTCGAGAAACTCGTAGTGGAAGTAACTGTGACGACGTTTAGGTTGACATACAGTGGCATATCGGTTCTGTAGGACTGGCCATATCAAGAATGATAAAGGCCTAAAGAAATGGGAGCAGCTGGCAGGAGTAACCATGACTCTCTTAAGGTAGCCAAATGCGTCGTCACTCTGCGAAATTTATTTGAAAACTCGAGGATATCGTCGTTGGAGTAACTCAGACAACGTTAAGGTTTACATGTTGCAGCATTTCGCTTCTGCATTGACTGGCCGCAGTACGAATTAAAGAGAGGAAAGATTCAAGGAAGGGGAGCAGCTCGCAGCAGGAACTATGACTCTTTTAAGGTAGCCAAATACCTCGTCATCCGGCGAAGTACATTTGCTAACTCAAGAAACTCGTAGTGGGTGTCACTGTGACGACGTTTAGGTGGACATACAGTGGCATATCGGTTCTGTAGGACTGGCCATATCAAGTATGATAAAGGCCTAAAGAAATGGGAGCAGCTGGCAGGAGTAACCATGACTCTCTTAAGGTAGTCAAATGCCTCGTCACTCTGCGAAATTTATTTGAAAACTAGAGGATATCGTCGTTAAGTAACTCAGACAACGTTAAGGTGGACATGTTGCAGCATTTCGCTTCTGCATGGACTGGCCGCAGTACGAATTAAAGAGAGGAATAATTCAAAGAAAGGGGAGCAGCTGGCAAAAGGAACTATGACTCTCTTAAGGTAGCCAAATGCCTCGTTATCCGGCGAAGTACATTTGCTAACTCGAGAAACTCGTAGTGGAAGTAACTGTGACGACGTTTAGGTTGACATACAGTGGCATATCGGTTCTGTAGGACTGGCCATATCAAGAATGATAAAGGCCTAAAGAAATTGGAGCAGCTGGCAGGAGTAACCATGACTCTCTTAAGGTAGCCAAATGCCTCGTTACTCTGGGAAATTTATTTGAAAACTCGAGGATATCGTGGCTGGAGTAACTCAGACAACGTTAAGGTTTACATGTTGCATCATTTCGCTTCTGCATTGACTGGCCGCAGTACGAATTAAAGAGAGGAAAGATTCAAAGGAAGGGGAGCATCTGGCAGCAGGAACTATGACTCTCTTAAGGTAGCCAAATACCTCGTCATCCGGCGAAGTACATTTGCTAACTCATGAATCTCGTAGTGGGTGTCACTGTGACGACGTTTAGGTGGACATACAGTGGCATATCGGTTCTGTAGGACTGACCATATCAAGAATGATAAAGGCCTAAAGAAATGGGAGCAGCTGGCAGGAGTAACCATGACTCTCTTAAGGTAGCCAAATGCCTCGTTACTCTGGGAAATTTATTTGAAAACTCGAGGATATCGTGGCTGGAGTAACTCAGTCAACGTTAAGGTTTACATGTTGCATCATTTCGCTTCTGCATTGACTGGCCGCAGTACGAATTAAAGAGAGGAAAGATTCAAAGGAAGGGGAGCATCTGGCAGCAGGAACTATGACTCTCTTAAGGTAGCCAAATACCTCGTCATCCGGCGAAGTACATTTGCTAACTCATGAATCTCGTAGTGGGTGTCACTGTGACGACGTTTAGGTGGACATACAGTGGCATATCGGTTCTGTAGGACTGGCCATATCAAGTATGATAAAGGCCTAAAGAAATGGGAGCAGCTGGCAGGAGTAACCATGACTCTCTTAAGGTAGTCAAATGCCTCGTCACTCTGCGAAATTTATTTGAAAACTGGAGGATATCGTCGTTAAGTAACTCTGACAACGTTAAGGTGGACATGTTGCAGCATTTCGCTTCTGCATGGACTGTCCGCAGTACGAATTAAAGAGAGGAATAATTCAAAGAAAGGGGAGCAGCTGGCAAAAGGAACTATGACTCTCTTAAGGTAGCCAAATGTCTCGTTATCCGGCGAGTACATTTGCTAACTCGAGAAACTCGTAGTGGAAGTAACTGTGACGACGTTTAGGTTGACATACAGTGGCATATCGGTTCTGTAGGACTGGCCATATCAAGAATGATAAAGGCCTAAAGAAATGGGAGCAGCTGGCAGGAGTAACCATGACTCTCTTAAGGTAGCCAAATGCCTCGTTACTCTGGGAAATTTATTTGAAAACTCGAGGATATCGTGGCTGGAGTAACTCAGACAACGTTAAGGTTTACATGTTGCATCATTTCGCTTCTGCATTGACTGGCCGCAGTACGAATTAAAGAGAGGAAAGATTCAAAGGAAGGGGAGCATCTGGCAGCAGGAACTATGACTCTCTTAAGGTAGCCAAATACCTCGTCATCCGGCGAAGTACATTTGCTAACTCATGAATCTCGTAGTGGGTGTCATTGTGACGACGTTTAGGTGGACATACAGTGGCATATCGGTTCTGTAGGACTGGCCATATCAAGTATGATAAAGGCCTAAAGAAATGGGAGCAGCTGGTAGGAGTAACCATGACTCTCTTAAGGTAGTCAAATGCCTCGTCACTCTGCGAAATTTATTTGAAAACTAGAGGATATCGTCGTTAAGTAACTCTGACAACGTTAAGGTGGACATGTTGCAGCATTTCGCTTCTGCATGGACTGGCCGCAATACGAATTAAAGAGAGGAATAATTCAAAGAAAGGGGAGCAGCTGGCAAAAGGAACTATGACTCTCTTAAGGTAGCCAAATGCCTCGTTATCCGGCGAAGTACATTTGCTAACTCGAGAAACTCGTAGTGGAAGTAACTGTGACGACGTTTAGGTTGACATACAGTGGCATATCGGTTCTGTAGGACTGACCATATCAAGAATGATAAAGGCCTAAAGAAATGGGAGCAGCTGGCAGGAGTAACCATGACTCTCTTAAGGTAGCCAAATGCCTCGTTACTCTGGGAAATTTATTTGAAAACTCGAGGATATCGTGGCTGGAGTAACTCAGTCAACGTTAAGGTTTACATGTTGCATCATTTCGCTTCTGCATTGACTGGCCGCAGTACGAATTAAAGAGAGGAAAGATTCAAAGGAAGGGGAGCATCTGGCAGCAGGAACTATGACTCTCTTAAGGTAGCCAAATGCCTCGTTATCCGGCGAAGTACATTTGCTAACTCGAGAAACTCGTAGTGGAAGTAACTGTGACGACGTTTAGGTTGACATACAGTGGCATATCGGTTCTGTAGGACTGGCCATATCAAGAATGATAAAGGCCTAAAGAAATGGGAGCAGCTGGCAGGAGTAACCATGACTCTCTTAAGGTAGCCAAATGCGTCGTCACTCTGCGAAATTTATTTGAAAACTCGAGGATATCGTCGTTGGAGTAACTCAGACAACGTTAAGGTTTACATGTTGCAGCATTTCGCTTCTGCATTGACTGGCCGCAGTACGAATTAAAGAGAGGAAAGATTCAAGGAAGGGGAGCAGCTCGCAGCAGGAACTATGACTCTCTTAAGGTAGCCAAATACCTCGTCATCCGGCGAAGTACATTTGCTAACTCAAGAAACTCGTAGTGGGTGTCACTGTGACGACGTTTAGGTGGACATACAGTGGCATATCGGTTCTGTAGGACTGGCCATATCAAGTATGATAAAGGCCTAAAGAAATGGGAGCAGCTGGCAGGAGTAACCATGACTCTCTTAAGGTAGTCAAATGCCTCGTCACTCTGCGAAATTTATTTGAAAACTAGAGGATATCGTCGTTAAGTAACTCAGACAACGTTAAGGTGGACATGTTGCAGCATTTCGCTTCTGCATGGACTGGCCGCAGTACGAATTAAAGAGAGGAATAATTCAAAGAAAGGGGAGCAGCTGGCAAAAGGAACTATGACTCTCTTAAGGTAGCCAAATGCCTCGTTATCCGGCGAAGTACATTTGCTAACTCGAGAAACTCGTAGTGGAAGTAACTGTGACGACGTTTAGGTTGACATACAGTGGCATATCGGTTCTGTAGGACTGGCCATATCAAGAATGATAAAGGCCTAAAGAAATTGGAGCAGCTGGCAGGAGTAACCATGACTCTCTTAAGGTAGCCAAATGCCTCGTTACTCTGGGAAATTTATTTGAAAACTCGAGGATATCGTGGCTGGAGTAACTCAGACAACGTTAAGGTTTACATGTTGCATCATTTCGCTTCTGCATTGACTGGCCGCAGTACGAATTAAAGAGAGGAAAGATTCAAAGGAAGGGGAGCATCTGGCAGCAGGAACTATGACTCTCTTAAGGTAGCCAAATACCTCGTCATCCGGCGAAGTACATTTGCTAACTCATGAATCTCGTAGTGGGTGTCACTGTGACGACGTTTAGGTGGACATACAGTGGCATATCGGTTCTGTAGGACTGACCATATCAAGAATGATAAAGGCCTAAAGAAATGGGAGCAGCTGGCAGGAGTAACCATGACTCTCTTAAGGTAGCCAAATGCGTCGTCACTCTGCGAAATTTATTTGAAAACTCGAGGATATCGTCGTTGGAGTAACTCAGACAACGTTAAGGTTTACATGTTGCAGCATTTCGCTTCTGCATTGACTGGCCGCAGTACGAATTAAAGAGAGGAAAGATTCAAGGAAGGGGAGCAGCTCGCAGCAGGAACTATGACTCTCTTAAGGTAGCCAAATACCTCGTCATCCGGCGAAGTACATTTGCTAACTCATGAATCTCGTAGTGGGTGTCACTGTGACGACGTTTAGGTGGACATACAGTGGCATATCGGTTCTGTAGGTATGATAAAGGCCTAAAGAAATGGGAGCAGCTGGCAGGAGTAACCATGACTCTCTTAAGGTAGTCAAATGCCTCGTCACTCTGCGAAATTTATTTGAAAACTAGAGGATATCGTCGTTAAGTAACTCTGACAACGTTAAGGTGGACATGTTGCAGCATTTCGCTTCTGCATGGACTGGCCGCAGTACGAATTAAAGAGAGGAATAATTCAAAGAAAGGGGAGCAGCTGGCAAAAGGAACTATGACTCTCTTAAGGTAGCCAAATGCCTCGTTATCCGGCGAAGTACATTTGCTAACTCGAGAAACTCGTAGTGGAAGTAACTGTGACGACGTTTAGGTGGACATACAGTGGCATATCGGTTCTGTAGGACTGACCATATCAAGAATGATAAAGGCCTAAAGAAATGGGAGCAGCTGGCAGGAGTAACCATGACTCTCTTAAGGTAGCCAAATGCCTCGTTACTCTGGGAAATTTATTTGAAAACTCGAGGATATCGTGGCTGGAGTAACTCAGACAACGTTAAGGTTTACATGTTGCATCATTTCGCTTCTGCATTGACTGGCCGCAGTACGAATTAAAGAGAGGAAAGATTCAAGGGAAGGGGAGCATCTGGCAGCAGGAACTATGACTCTCTTAAGGTAGCCAAATACCTCGTCATCCGGCGAAGTACATTTGCTAACTCATGAATCTCGTAGTGGGTGTCACTGTGACGACGTTTAGGTGGACATACAGTGGCATATCGGTTCTGTAGGACTGGCCATATCAAGTATGATAAAGGCCTAAAGAAATGGGAGCAGCTGGCAGGAGTAACCATGACTCTCTTAAGGTAGTCAAATGCCTCGTCACTCTGCGAAATTTATTTGAAAACTAGAGGATATCGTCGTTAAGTAACTCTGACAACGTTAAGGTGGACATGTTGCAGCATTTCGCTTCTGCATGGACTGGCCGCAATACGAATTAAAGAGAGGAATAATTCAAAGAAAGGGGAGCAGCTGGCAGAAGGAACTATGACTCTCTTAAGGTAGCCAAATGCCTCGTTATCCGGCGAAGTACATTTGCTAACTCGAGAAACTCGTAGTGGAAGTAACTAAGACGACGTTTAGGTTGACATACAGTGGCATATCGGTTCTGTAGGACTGGCCATATCAAGAATGATAAAGGCCTAAAGAAATTGGAGCAGCTGGCAGGAGTAACCATGACTCTCTTAAGGTAGCCAAATGCCTCGTTACTCTGGGAAATTTATTTGAAAACTCGAGGATATCGTGGCTGGAGTAACTCAGACAACGTTAAGGTTTACATGTTGCATCATTTCGCTTCTGCATTGACTGGCCGCAGTACGAATTAAAGAGAGGAAAGATTCAAAGGAAGGGGAGCATCTGGCAGCAGGAACTATGACTCTCTTAAGGTAGCCAAATACCTCGTCATCCGGCGAAGTACATTTGCTAACTCATGAATCTCGTAGTGGGTGTCACTGTGACGACGTTTAGGTGGACATACAGTGGCATATCGGTTCTGTAGGACTGACCATATCAAGAATGATAAAGGCCTAAAGAAATGGGAGCAGCTGGCAGGAGTAACCATGACTCTCTTAAGGTAGCCAAATGCCTCGTTACTCTGGGAAATTTATTTGAAAACTCGAGGATATCGTGGCTGGAGTAACTCAGACAACGTTAAGGTTTACATGTTGCATCATTTCGCTTCTGCATTGACTGGCCGCAGTACGAATTAAAGAGAGGAAAGATTCAAGGGAAGGGGAGCATCTGGCAGCAGGAACTATGACTCTCTTAAGGTAGCCAAATACCTCGTCATCCGGCGAAGTACATTTGCTAACTCATGAATCTCGTAGTGGGTGTCACTGTGACGACGTTTAGGTGGACATACAGTGGCATATCGGTTCTGTAGGACAGGCCATATCAAGTATGATAAAGGCCTAAAGAAATGGGAGCAGCTGGCAGGAGTAACCATGACTCTCTTAAGGTAGTCAAATGCCTCGTCACTCTGCGAAATTTATTTGAAAACTAGAGGATATCGTCGTTAAGTAACTCTGACAACGTTAAGGTGGACATGTTGCAGCATTTCGCTTCTGCATGGACTGGCCGCAGTACGAATTAAAGAGAGGAATAATTCAAAGAAAGGGGAGCAACTGGCAAAAGGAACTATGACTCTCTTAAGGTAGCCAAATGCCTCGTTATCCGGCGAAGTACATTTGCTAACTCGAGAAACTCGTAGTGGAAGTAACTGTGACGACGTTTAGGTTGACATACAGTGGCATATCGGTTCTGTAGGACTGGCCATATCAAGAATGATAAAGGCCTAAAGAAATGGGAGCAGCTGGCAGGAGTAACCATGACTCTCTTAAGGTAGCCAAATGCCTCGTTACTCTGGGAAATTTATTTGAAAACTCGAGGATATCGTGGCTGGAGTAACTCAGACAACGTTAAGGTTTACATGTTGCATCATTTCGCTTCTGCATTGACTGGCCGCAGTACGAATTAAAGAGAGGAAAGATTCAAAGGAAGGGGAGCATCTGGCAGCAGGAACTATGACTCTCTTAAGGTAGCCAAATACCTCGTCATTAGGCGAAGTACATTTGCTAACTCATGAATCTCGTAGTGGGTGTCACTGTGACGACGTTTAGGTTGACATACAGTGGCATATCGGTTCTGTAGGACTGACCATATCAAGAATGATAAAGGCCTAAAGAAATGGGAGCAGCTGGCAGGAGTAACCATGACTCTCTTAAGGTAGCCAAATGCCTCGTTACTCTGGGAAATTTATTTGAAAACTCGAGGATATCGTGGCTGGAGTAACTCAGACAACGTTAAGGTAAACATGTTGCAGCATTTCGCTTCTGCATGGACTGGCCGCAGTACGAATTAAAGAGAGGAAAAGTTCAAAGGAAGGGGAGCAGCTGGCGGCAGGAACTATGACTCTCTTAAGGTAGCCAAATACCTCGTCATCCGGCGAAGTACATTTGCTAACTCATGAATCTCGTAGTGGGTGTCACTGTGACGACGTTTAGGTGGACATACAGTGGCATATCGGTTCTGTAGGACTGACCATATCAAGAATGATAAAGGCCTAAAGAAATGGGAACAGCTGGCAGGAGTAACCATGACTCTCTTAAGGTAGCCAAATGCCTCGTTACTCTGGGAAATTTATTTGAAAACTCGAGGATATCGTGGCTGGAGTAACTCAGTCAACGTTAAGGTTTACATGTTGCATCATTTCGCTTCTGCATTGACTGGCCGCAGTACGAATTAAAGAGAGGAAAGATTCAAAGGAAGGGGAGCATCTGGCAGCAGGAACTATGACTCTCTTAAGGTAGCCAAATGCCTCGTTATCCGGCGAAGTACATTTGCTAACTCGAGAAACTCGTAGTGGAAGTAACTGTGACGACGTTTAGGTTGACATACAGTGGCATATCGGTTCTGTAGGACTGGCCATATCAAGAATGATAAAGGCCTAAAGAAATGGGAGCAGCTGGCAGGAGTAACCATGACTCTCTTAAGGTAGCCAAATGCGTCGTCACTCTGCGAAATTTATTTGAAAACTCGAGGATATCGTCGTTGGAGTAACTCAGACAACGTTAAGGTTTACATGTTGCAGCATTTCGCTTCTGCATTGACTGGCCGCAGTACGAATTAAAGAGAGGAAAGATTCAAGGAAGGGGAGCAGCTCGCAGCAGGAACTATGACTCTCTTAAGGTAGCCAAATACCTCGTCGTCCGGCGAAGTACATTTGCTAACTCAAGAAACTCGTAGTGGGTGTCACTGTGACGACGTTTAGGTGGACATACAGTGGCATATCGGTTCTGTAGGACTGGCCATATCAAGTATGATAAAGGCCTAAAGAAATGGGAGCAGCTGGCAGGAGTAACCATGACTCTCTTAAGGTAGTCAAATGCCTCGTCACTCTGCGAAATTTATTTGAAAACTAGAGGATATCGTCGTTAAGTAACTCTGACAACGTTAAGGTGGACATGTTGCAGCATTTCGCTTCTGCATGGACTGGCCGCAGTACGAATTAAAGAGAGGAATAATTCAAAGAAAGGGGAGCAACTGGCAAAAGGAACTATGACTCTCTTAAGGTAGCCAAATGCCTCGTTATCCGGCGAAGTACATTTGCTAACTCGAGAAACTCGTAGTGGAAGTAACTGTGACGACGTTTAGGTTGACATACAGTGGCATATCGGTTCTGTAGGACTGGCCATATCAAGAATGATAAAGGCCTAAAGAAATGGGAGCAGCTGGCAGGAGTAACCATGACTCTCTTAAGGTAGCCAAATGCCTCGTTACTCTGGGAAATTTATTTGAAAACTCGAGGATATCGTGGCTGGAGTAACTCAGACAACGTTAAGGTTTACATGTTGCATCATTTCGCTTCTGCATTGACTGGCCGCAGTACGAATTAAAGAGAGGAAAGATTCAAAGGAAGGGGAGCATCTGGCAGCAGGAACTATGACTCTCTTAAGGTAGCCAAATACCTCGTCATTAGGCGAAGTACATTTGCTAACTCATGAATCTCGTAGTGGGTGTCACTGTGACGACGTTTAGGTTGACATACAGTGGCATATCGGTTCTGTAGGACTGACCATATCAAGAATGATAAAGGCCTAAAGAAATGGGAGCAGCTGGCAGGAGTAACCATGACTCTCTTAAGGTAGCCAAATGCCTCGTTACTCTGGGAAATTTATTTGAAAACTCGAGGATATCGTGGCTGGAGTAACTCAGACAACGTTAAGGTAAACATGTTGCAGCATTTCGCTTCTGCATGGACTGGCCGCAGTACGAATTAAAGAGAGGAAAAGTTCAAAGGAAGGGGAGCAGCTGGCGGCAGGAACTATGACTCTCTTAAGGTAGCCAAATACCTCGTCATCCGGCGAAGTACATTTGCTAACTCATGAATCTCGTAGTGGGTGTCACTGTGACGACGTTTAGGTGGACATACAGTGGCATATCGGTTCTGTAGGACTGACCATATCAAGAATGATAAAGGCCTAAAGAAATGGGAACAGCTGGCAGGAGTAACCATGACTCTCTTAAGGTAGCCAAATGCCTCGTTACTCTGGGAAATTTATTTGAAAACTCGAGGATATCGTGGCTGGAGTAACTCAGTCAACGTTAAGGTTTACATGTTGCATCATTTCGCTTCTGCATTGACTGGCCGCAGTACGAATTAAAGAGAGGAAAGATTCAAAGGAAGGGGAGCATCTGGCAGCAGGAACTATGACTCTCTTAAGGTAGCCAAATGCCTCGTTATCCGGCGAAGTACATTTGCTAACTCGAGAAACTCGTAGTGGAAGTAACTGTGACGACGTTTAGGTTGACATACAGTGGCATATCGGTTCTGTAGGACTGGCCATATCAAGAATGATAAAGGCCTAAAGAAATGGGAGCAGCTGGCAGGAGTAACCATGACTCTCTTAAGGTAGCCAAATGCGTCGTCACTCTGCGAAATTTATTTGAAAACTCGAGGATATCGTCGTTGGAGTAACTCAGACAACGTTAAGGTTTACATGTTGCAGCATTTCGCTTCTGCATTGACTGGCCGCAGTACGAATTAAAGAGAGGAAAGATTCAAGGAAGGGGAGCAGCTCGCAGCAGGAACTATGACTCTCTTAAGGTAGCCAAATACCTCGTCGTCCGGCGAAGTACATTTGCTAACTCAAGAAACTCGTAGTGGGTGTCACTGTGACGACGTTTAGGTGGACATACAGTGGCATATCGGTTCTGTAGGACTGGCCATATCAAGTATGATAAAGGCCTAAAGAAATGGGAGCAGCTGGCAGGAGTAACCATGACTCTCTTAAGGTAGTCAAATGCCTCGTCACTCTGCGAAATTTATTTGAAAACTAGAGGATATCGTCGTTAAGTAACTCTGACAACGTTAAGGTGGACATGTTGCAGCATTTCGCTTCTGCATGGACTGGCCGCAGTACGAATTAAAGAGAGGAATAATTCAAAGAAAGGGGAGCAGCTGGCAAAAGGAACTATGACTCTCTTAAGGTAGCCAAATGCCTCGTTATCCGGCGAAGTACATTTGCTAACTCGAGAAACTCGTAGTGGAAGTAACTGTGACGACGTTTAGGTTGACATACAGTGGCATATCGGTTCTGTAGGACTGGCCATATCAAGAATGATAAAGGCCTAAAGAAATTGGAGCAGCTGGCAGGAGTAACCATGACTCTCTTAAGGTAGCCAAATGCCTCGTTACTCTGGGAAATTTATTTGAAAACTCGAGGATATCGTGGCTGGAGTAACTCAGACAACGTTAAGGTTTACATGTTGCATCATTTCGCTTCTGCATTGACTGGCCGCAGTACGAATTAAAGAGAGGAAAGATTCAAAGGAAGGGGAGCATCTGGCAGCAGGAACTATGACTCTCTTAAGGTAGCCAAATACCTCGTCATCCGGCGAAGTACATTTGCTAACTCATGAATCTCGTAGTGGGTGTCACTGTGACGACGTTTAGGTGGACATACAGTGGCATATCGGTTCTGTAGGACTGACCATATCAAGAATGATAAAGGCCTAAAGAAATGGGAGCAGCTGGCAGGAGTAACCATGACTCTCTTAAGGTAGCCAAATGCCTCGTTACTCTGGGAAATTTATTTGAAAACTCGAGGATATCGTGGCTGGAGTAACTCAGTCAACGTTAAGGTTTACATGTTGCATCATTTCGCTTCTGCATTGACTGGCCGCAGTACGAATTAAAGAGAGGAAAGATTCAAAGGAAGGGGAGCATCTGGCAGCAGGAACTATGACTCTCTTAAGGTAGCCAAATGCCTCGTTATCCGGCGAAGTACATTTGCTAACTCGAGAAACTCGTAGTGGAAGTAACTGTGACGACGTTTAGGTTGACATACAGTGGCATATCGGTTCTGTAGGACTGGCCATATCAAGAATGATAAAGGCCTAAAGAAATGGGAGCAGCTGGCAGGAGTAACCATGACTCTCTTAAGGTAGCCAAATGCGTCGTCACTCTGCGAAATTTATTTGAAAACTCGAGGATATCGTCGTTGGAGTAACTCAGACAACGTTAAGGTTTACATGTTGCAGCATTTCGCTTCTGCATTGACTGGCCGCAGTACGAATTAAAGAGAGGAAAGATTCAAGGAAGGGGAGCAGCTCGCAGCAGGAACTATGACTCTCTTAAGGTAGCCAAATACCTCGTCGTCCGGCGAAGTACATTTGCTAACTCAAGAAACTCGTAGTGGGTGTCACTGTGACGACGTTTAGGTGGACATACAGTGGCATATCGGTTCTGTAGGACTGGCCATATCAAGTATGATAAAGGCCTAAAGAAATGGGAGCAGCTGGCAGGAGTAACCATGACTCTCTTAAGGTAGTCAAATGCCTCGTCACTCTGCGAAATTTATTTGAAAACTAGAGGATATCGTCGTTAAGTAACTCTGACAACGTTAAGGTGGACATGTTGCAGCATTTCGCTTCTGCATGGACTGGCCGCAGTACGAATTAAAGAGAGGAATAATTCAAAGAAAGGGGAGCAGCTGGCAAAAGGAACTATGACTCTCTTAAGGTAGCCAAATGCCTCGTTATCCGGCGAAGTACATTTGCTAACTCGAGAAACTCGTAGTGGAAGTAACTGTGACGACGTTTAGGTTGACATACAGTGGCATATCGGTTCTGTAGGACTGGCCATATCAAGAATGATAAAGGCCTAAAGAAATTGGAGCAGCTGGCAGGAGTAACCATGACTCTCTTAAGGTAGCCAAATGCCTCGTTACTCTGGGAAATTTATTTGAAAACTCGAGGATATCGTGGCTGGAGTAACTCAGACAACGTTAAGGTTTACATGTTGCATCATTTCGCTTCTGCATTGACTGGCCGCAGTACGAATTAAAGAGAGGAAAGATTCAAAGGAAGGGGAGCATCTGGCAGCAGGAACTATGACTCTCTTAAGGTAGCCAAATACCTCGTCATCCGGCGAAGTACATTTGCTAACTCATGAATCTCGTAGTGGGTGTCACTGTGACGACGTTTAGGTGGACATACAGTGGCATATCGGTTCTGTAGGACTGACCATATCAAGAATGATAAAGGCCTAAAGAAATGGGAGCAGCTGGCAGGAGTAACCATGACTCTCTTAAGGTAGCCAAATGCCTCGTTACTCTGGGAAATTTATTTGAAAACTCGAGGATATCGTGGCTGGAGTAACTCAGTCAACGTTAAGGTTTACATGTTGCATCATTTCGCTTCTGCATTGACTGGCCGCAGTACGAATTAAAGAGAGGAAAGATTCAAAGGAAGGGGAGCATCTGGCAGCAGGAACTATGACTCTCTTAAGGTAGCCAAATGCCTCGTTATCCGGCGAAGTACATTTGCTAACTCGAGAAACTCGTAGTGGAAGTAACTGTGACGACGTTTAGGTTGACATACAGTGGCATATCGGTTCTGTAGGACTGGCCATATCAAGAATGATAAAGGCCTAAAGAAATGGGAGCAGCTGGCAGGAGTAACCATGACTCTCTTAAGGTAGCCAAATGCGTCGTCACTCTGCGAAATTTATTTGAAAACTCGAGGATATCGTCGTTGGAGTAACTCAGACAACGTTAAGGTTTACATGTTGCAGCATTTCGCTTCTGCATTGACTGGCCGCAGTACGAATTAAAGAGAGGAAAGATTCAAGGAAGGGGAGCAGCTCGCAGCAGGAACTATGACTCTCTTAAGGTAGCCAAATACCTCGTCGTCCGGCGAAGTACATTTGCTAACTCAAGAAACTCGTAGTGGGTGTCACTGTGACGACGTTTAGGTGGACATACAGTGGCATATCGGTTCTGTAGGACTGGCCATATCAAGTATGATAAAGGCCTAAAGAAATGGGAGCAGCTGGCAGGAGTAACCATGACTCTCTTAAGGTAGTCAAATGCCTCGTCACTCTGCGAAATTTATTTGAAAACTAGAGGATATCGTCGTTAAGTAACTCTGACAACGTTAAGGTGGACATGTTGCAGCATTTCGCTTCTGCATGGACTGGCCGCAGTACGAATTAAAGAGAGGAATAATTCAAAGAAAGGGGAGCAGCTGGCAAAAGGAACTATGACTCTCTTAAGGTAGCCAAATGCCTCGTTATCCGGCGAAGTACATTTGCTAACTCGAGAAACTCGTAGTGGAAGTAACTGTGACGACGTTTAGGTTGACATACAGTGGCATATCGGTTCTGTAGGACTGGCCATATCAAGAATGATAAAGGCCTAAAGAAATGGGAGCAGCTGGCAGGAGTAACCATGACTCTCTTAAGGTAGCCAAATGCCTCGTTACTCTGGGAAATTTATTTGAAAACTCGAGGATATCGTGGCTGGAGTAACTCAGACAACGTTAAGGTTTACATGTTGCATCATTTCGCTTCTGCATTGACTGGCCGCAGTACGAATTAAAGAGAGGAAAGATTCAAAGGAAGGGGAGCATCTGGCAGCAGGAACTATGACTCTCTTAAGGTAGCCAAATACCTCGTCATTAGGCGAAGTACATTTGCTAACTCATGAATCTCGTAGTGGGTGTCACTGTGACGACGTTTAGGTGGACATACAGTGGCATATCGGTTCTGTAGGACTGACCATATCAAGAATGATAAAGGCCTAAAGAAATGGGAGCAGCTGGCAGGAGTAACCATGACTCTCTTAAGGTAGCCAAATGCCTCGTTACTCTGGGAAATTTATTTGAAAACTCGAGGATATCGTGGCTGGAGTAACTCAGACAACGTTAAGGTAAACATGTTGCAGCATTTCGCTTCTGCATGGACTGGCCGCAGTACGAATTAAAGAGAGGAAAAGTTCAAAGGAAGGGGAGCAGCTGGCGGCAGGAACTATGACTCTCTTAAGGTAGCCAAATACCTCGTCATCCGGCGAAGTACATTTGCTAACTCATGAATCTCGTAGTGGGTGTCACTGTGACGACGTTTAGGTGGACATACAGTGGCATATCGGTTCTGTAGGACTGACCATATCAAGAATGATAAAGGCCTAAAGAAATGGGAGCAGCTGGCAGGAGTAACCATGACTCTCTGAAGGTAGCCAAATGCCTCGTTACTCTGGGAAATTTATTTGAAAACTCGAGGATATCGTGGCTGGAGTAACTCAGTCAACGTTAAGGTTTACATGTTGCATCATTTCGCTTCTGCATTGACTGGCCGCAGTACGAATTAAAGAGAGGAAAGATTCAAAGGAAGGGGAGCATCTGGCAGCAGGAACTATGACTCTCTTAAGGTAGCCAAATGCCTCGTTATCCGGCGAAGTACATTTGCTAACTCGAGAAACTCGTAGTGGAAGTAACTGTGACGACGTTTAGGTTGACATACAGTGGCATATCGGTTCTGTAGGACTGGCCATATCAAGAATGACAAAGGCCTAAAGAAATGGGAGCAGCTGGCAGGAGTAACCATGACTCTCTTAAGGTAGCCAAATGCGTCGTCACTCTGCGAAATTTATTTGAAAACTCGAGGATATCGTCGTTGGAGTAACTCAGACAACGTTAAGGTTTACATGTTGCAGCATTTCGCTTCTGCATTGACTGGCCGCAGTACGAATTAAAGAGAGGAAAGATTCAAGGAAGGGGAGCAGCTCGCAGCAGGAACTATGACTCTCTTAAGGTAGCCAAATACCTCGTCGTCCGGCGAAGTACATTTGCTAACTCAAGAAACTCGTAGTGGGTGTCACTGTGACGACGTTTAGGTGGACATACAGTGGCATATCGGTTCTGTAGGACTGGCCATATCAAGTATGATAAAGGCCTAAAGAAATGGGAGCAGCTGGCAGGAGTAACCACGACTCTCTTAAGGTAGTCAAATGCCTCGTCACTCTGCGAAATTTATTTGAAAACTAGAGGATATCGTCGTTAAGTAACTCTGACAACGTTAAGGTGGACATGTTGCAGCATTTCGCTTCTGCATGGACTGGCCGCAGTACGAATTAAAGAGAGGAATAATTCAAAGAAAGGGGAGCAGCTGGCAAAAGGAACTATGACTCTCTTAAGGTAGCCAAATGCCTCGTTATCCGGCGAAGTACATTTGCTAACTCGAGAAACTCGTAGTGGAAGTAACTGTGACGACGTTTAGGTTGACATACAGTGGCATATCGGTTCTGTAGGACTGGCCATATCAAGAATGATAAAGGCCTAAAGAAATTGGAGCAGCTGGCAGGAGTAACCATGACTCTCTTAAGGTAGCCAAATGCCTCGTTACTCTGGGAAATTTATTTGAAAACTCGAGGATATCGTGGCTGGAGTAACTCAGACAACGTTAAGGTTTACATGTTGCATCATTTCGCTTCTGCATTGACTGGCCGCAGTACGAATTAAAGAGAGGAAAGATTCAAAGGAAGGGGAGCATCTGGCAGCAGGAACTATGACTCTCTTAAGGTAGCCAAATACCTCGTCATCCGGCGAAGTACATTTGCTAACTCATGAATCTCGTAGTGGGTGTCACTGTGACGACGTTTAGGTGGACATACAGTGGCATATCGGTTCTGTAGGACTGACCATATCAAGAATGATAAAGGCCTAAAGAAATGGGAGCAGCTGGCAGGAGTAACCATGACTCTCTTAAGGTAGCCAAATGCCTCGTTACTCTGGGAAATTTATTTGAAAACTCGAGGATATCGTGGCTGGAGTAACTCAGTCAACGTTAAGGTTTACATGTTGCATCATTTCGCTTCTGCATTGACTGGCCGCAGTACGAATTAAAGAGAGGAAAGATTCAAAGGAAGGGGATCATCTGGCAGCAGGAACTATGACTCTCTTAAGGTAGCCAAATGCCTCGTTATCCGGCGAAGTACATTTGCTAACTCGAGAAACTCGTAGTGGAAGTAACTGTGACGACGTTTAGGTTGACATACAGTGGCATATCGGTTCTGTAGGACTGGCCATATCAAGAATGATAAAGGCCTAAAGAAATGGGAGCAGCTGGCAGGAGTAACCATGACTCTCTTAAGGTAGCCAAATGCGTCGTCACTCTGCGAAATTTATTTGAAAACTCGAGGATATCGTCGTTGGAGTAACTCAGACAACGTTAAGGTTTACATGTTGCAGCATTTCGCTTCTGCATTGACTGGCCGCAGTACGAATTAAAGAGAGGAAAGATTCAAGGAAGGGGAGCAGCTCGCAGCAGGAACTATGACTCTCTTAAGGTAGCCAAATACCTCGTCGTCCGGCGAAGTACATTTGCTAACTCAAGAAACTCGTAGTGGGTGTCACTGTGACGACGTTTAGGTGGACATACAGTGGCATATCGGTTCTGTAGGACTGGCCATATCAAGTATGATAAAGGCCTAAAGAAATGGGAGCAGCTGGCAGGAGTAACCATGACTCTCTTAAGGTAGTCAAATGCCTCGTCACTCTGCGAAATTTATTTGAAAACTAGAGGATATCGTCGTTAAGTAACTCTGACAACGTTAAGGTGGACATGTTGCAGCATTTCGCTTCTGCATGGACTGGCCGCAGTACGAATTAAAGAGAGGAATAATTCAAAGAAAGGGGAGCAGCTGGCAAAAGGAACTATGACTCTCTTAAGGTAGCCAAATGCCTCGTTATCCGGCGAAGTACATTTGCTAACTCGAGAAACTCGTAGTGGAAGTAACTGTGACGACTTTTAGGTTGACATACAGTGGCATATCGGTTCTGTAGGACTGGCCATATCAAGAATGATAAAGGCCTAAAGAAATGGGAGCAGCTGGCAGGAGTAACCATGACTCTCTTAAGGTAGCCAAATGCCTCGTTACTCTGGGAAATTTATTTGAAAACTCGAGGATATCGTGGCTGGAGTAACTCAGACAACGTTAAGGTTTACATGTTGCATCATTTCGCTTCTGCATTGACTGGCCGCAGTACGAATTAAAGAGAGGAAAGATTCAAAGGAAGGGGAGCATCTGGCAGCAGGAACTATGACTCTCTTAAGGTAGCCAAATACCTCGTCATTAGGCGAAGTACATTTGCTAACTCATGAATCTCGTAGTGGGTGTCACTGTGACGACGTTTAGGTGGACATACAGTGGCATATCGGTTCTGTAGGACTGACCATATCAAGAATGATAAAGGCCTAAAGAAATGGGAGCAGCTGGCAGGAGTAACCATGACTCTCTTAAGGTAGCCAAATGCCTCGTTACTCTGGGAAATTTATTTGAAAACTCGAGGATATCGTGGCTGGAGTAACTCAGACAACGTTAAGGTAAACATGTTGCAGCATTTCGCTTCTGCATGGACTGGCCGCAGTACGAATTAAAGAGAGGAAAAGTTCAAAGGAAGGGGAGCAGCTGGCGGCAGGAACTATGACTCTCTTAAGGTAGCCAAATACCTCGTCATCCGGCGAAGTACATTTGCTAACTCATGAATCTCGTAGTGGGTGTCACTGTGACGACGTTTAGGTGGACATACAGTGGCATATCGGTTCTGTAGGACTGACCATATCAAGAATGATAAAGGCCTAAAGAAATGGGAGCAGCTGGCAGGAGTAACCATGACTCTCTTAAGGTAGCCAAATGCCTCGTTACTCTGGGAAATTTATTTGAAAACTCGAGGATATCGTGGCTGGAGTAACTCAGTCAACGTTAAGGTTTACATGTTGCATCATTTCGCTTCTGCATTGACTGGCCGCAGTACGAATTAAAGAGAGGAAAGATTCAAAGGAAGGGGAGCATCTGGCAGCAGGAACTATGACTCTCTTAAGGTAGCCAAATGCCTCGTTATCCGGCGAAGTACATTTGCTAACTCGAGAAACTCGTAGTGGAAGTAACTGTGACGACGTTTAGGTTGACATACAGTGGCATATCGGTTCTGTAGGACTGGCCATATCAAGAATGATAAAGGCCTAAAGAAATTGGAGCAGCTGGCAGGAGTAACCATGACTCTCTTAAGGTAGCCAAATGCCTCGTTACTCTGGGAAATTTATTTGAAAACTCGAGGATATCGTCGTTGGAGTAACTCAGACAACGTTAAGGTTTACATGTTGCATCATTTCGCTTCTGCATTGACTGGCCGCAGTACGAATTAAAGAGAGGAAAGATTCAAAGGAAGGGGAGCATCTGGCAGCAGGAACTATGACTCTCTTAAGGTAGCCAAATACCTCGTCATCCGGCGAAGTACATTTGCTAACTCATGAATCTCGTAGTGGGTGTCACTGTGACGACGTTTAGGTGGACATACAGTGGCATATCGGTTCTGTAGGACTGACCATATCAAGAATGATAAAGGCCTAAAGAAATGGGAGCAGCTGGCAGGAGTAACCATGACTCTCTTAAGGTAGCCAAATGCCTCGTTACTCTGGGAAATTTATTTGAAAACTCGAGGATATCGTGGCTGGAGTAACTCAGTCAACGTTAAGGTTTACATGTTGCATCATTTCGCTTCTGCATTGACTGGCCGCAGTACGAATTAAAGAGAGGAAAGATTCAAAGGAAGGGGAGCATCTGGCAGCAGGAACTATGACTCTCTTAAGGTAGCCAAATGCCTCGTTATCCGGCGAAGTACATTTGCTAACTCGAGAAACTCGTAGTGGAAGTAACTGTGACGACGTTTAGGTTGACATACAGTGGCATATCGGTTCTGTAGGACTGGCCATATCAAGAATGATAAAGGCCTAAAGAAATGGGAGCAGCTGGCAGGAGTAACCATGACTCTCTTAAGGTAGCCAAATGCGTCGTCACTCTGCGAAATTTATTTGAAAACTCGAGGATATCGTCGTTGGAGTAACTCAGACAACGTTAAGGTTTACATGTTGCAGCATTTCGCTTCTGCATTGACTGGCCGCAGTACGAATTAAAGAGAGGAAAGATTCAAGGAAGGGGAGCAGCTCGCAGCAGGAACTATGACTCTCTTAAGGTAGCCAAATACCTCGTCGTCCGGCGAAGTACATTTGCTAACTCAAGAAACTCGTAGTGGGTGTCACTGTGACGACGTTTAGGTGGACATACAGTGGCATATCGGTTCTGTAGGACTGGCCATATCAAGTATGATAAAGGCCTAAAGAAATGGGAGCAGCTGGCAGGAGTAACCATGACTCTCTTAAGGTAGTCAAATGCCTCGTCACTCTGCGAAATTTATTTGAAAACTAGAGGATATCGTCGTTAAGTAACTCTGACAACGTTAAGGTGGACATGTTGCAGCATTTCGCTTCTGCATGGACTGGCCGCAGTACGAATTAAAGAGAGGAATAATTCAAAGAAAGGGGAGCAGCTGGCAAAAGGAACTATGACTCTCTTAAGGTAGCCAAATGCCTCGTTATCCGGCGAAGTACATTTGCTAACTCGAGAAACTCGTAGTGGAAGTAACTGTGACGACGTTTAGGTTGACATACAGTGGCATATCGGTTCTGTAGGACTGGCCATATCAAGAATGATAAAGGCCTAAAGAAATGGGAGCAGCTGGCAGGAGTAACCAACACTCTCTTAAGGTAGCCAAATGCCTCGTTACTCTGGGAAATTTATTTGAAAACTCGAGGATATCGTGGCTGGAGTAACTCAGACAACGTTAAGGTTTACATGTTGCATCATTTCGCTTCTGCATTGACTGGCCGCAGTACGAATTAGAGAGAGGAAAGATTCAAAGGAAGGGGAGCATCTGGCAGCAGGAACTATGACTCTCTTAAGGTAGCCAAATACCTCGTCATTAGGCGAAGTACATTTGCTAACTCATGAATCTCGTAGTGGGTGTCACTGTGACGACGTTTAGGTGGACATACAGTGGCATATCGGTTCTGTAGGACTGACCATATCAAGAATGATAAAGGCCTAAAGAAATGGGAGCAGCTGGCAGGAGTAACCATGACTCTCTTAAGGTAGCCAAATGCCTCGTTACTCTGGGAAATTTATTTGAAAACTCGAGGATATCGTGGCTGGAGTAACTCAGACAACGTTAAGGTAAACATGTTGCAGCATTTCGCTTCTGCATGGACTGGCCGCAGTACGAATTAAAGAGAGGAAAAGTTCAAAGGAAGGGGAGCAGCTGGCGGCAGGAACTATGACTCTCTTAAGGTAGCCAAATACCTCGTTATCCGGCGAAGTACATTTGCTAACTCGAGAAACTCGTAGTGGAAGTAACTGTGACGACGTTTAGGTTGACATACAGTGGCATATCGGTTCTGTAGGACTGGCCATATCAAGAATGATAAAGGCCTAAAGAAATGGGAGCAGCTGGCAGGAGTAACCATGACTCTCTTAAGGTAGCCAAATGCGTCGTCACTCTGCGAAATTTATTTGAAAACTCGAGGATATCGTCGTTGGAGTAACTCAGACAACGTTAAGGTTTACATGTTGCAGCATTTCGCTTCTGCATTGACTGGCCGCAGTACGAATTAAAGAGAGGAAAGATTCAAGGAAGGGGAGCAGCTCGCAGCAGGAACTATGACTCTCTTAAGGTAGCCAAATACCTCGTCGTCCGGCGAAGTACATTTGCTAACTCAAGAAACTCGTAGTGGGTGTCACTGTGACGACGTTTAGGTGGACATACAGTGGCATATCGGTTCTGTAGGACTGGCCATATCAAGTATGATAAAGGCCTAAAGAAATGGGAGCAGCTGGCAGGAGTAACCATGACTCTCTTAAGGTAGTCAAATGCCTCGTCACTCTGCGAAATTTATTTGAAAACTAGAGGATATCGTCGTTAAGTAACTCTGACAACGTTAAGGTGGACATGTTGCAGCATTTCGCTTCTGCATGGACTGGCCGCAGTACGAATTAAAGAGAGGAATAATTCAAAGAAAGGGGAGCAGCTGGCAAAAGGAACTATGACTCTCTTAAGGTAGCCAAATGCCTCGTTATCCGGCGAAGTACATTTGCTAACTCGAGAAACTCGTAGTGGAAGTAACTGTGTTTTTGACATACAGTGGCATATCGGTTCTGTAGGACTGGCCATATCAAGAATGATAAAGGCCTAAAGAAATTGGAGCAGCTGGCAGGAGTAACCATGACTCTCTTAAGGTAGCCAAATGCCTCGTTACTCTGGGAAATTTATTTGAAAACTCGAGGATATCGTGGCTGGAGTAACTCAGACAACGTTAAGGTTTACATGTTGCATCATTTCGCTTCTGCATTGACTGGCCGCAGTACGAATTAAAGAGAGGAAAGATTCAAAGGAAGGGGAGCATCTGGCAGCAGGAACTATGACTCTCTTAAGGTAGCCAAATACCTCGTCATCCGGCGAAGTACATTTGCTAACTCATGAATCTCGTAGTGGGTGTCACTGTGACGACGTTTAGGTGGACATACAGTGGCATATCGGTTCTGTAGGACTGACCATATCAAGAATGATAAAGGCCTAAAGAAATGGGAGCAGCTGGCAGGAGTAACCATGACTCTCTTAAGGTAGCCAAATGCCTCGTTACTCTGGGAAATTTATTTGAAAACTCGAGGATATCGTGGCTGGAGTAACTCAGTCAACGTTAAGGTTTACATGTTGCATCATTTCGCTTCTGCATTGACTGGCCGCAGTACGAATTAAAGAGAGGAAAGATTCAAAGGAAGGGGAGCATCTGGCAGCAGGAACTATGACTCTCTTAAGGTAGCCAAATGCCTCGTTATCCGGCGAAGTACATTTGCTAACTCGAGAAACTCGTAGTGGAAGTAACTGTGACGACGTTTAGGTTGACATACAGTGGCATATCGGTTCTGTAGGACTGGCCATATCAAGAATGATAAAGGCCTAAAGAAATGGGAGCAGCTGGCAGGAGTAACCATGACTCTCTTAAGGTAGCCAAATGCGTCGTCACTCTGCGAAATTTATTTGAAAACTCGAGGATATCGTCGTTGGAGTAACTCAGACAACGTTAAGGTTTACATGTTGCAGCATTTCGCTTCTGCATTGACTGGCCGCAGTACGAATTAAAGAGAGGAAAGATTCAAGGAAGGGGAGCAGCTCGCAGCAGGAACTATGACTCTCTTAAGGTAGCCAAATACCTCGTCGTCCGGCGAAGTACATTTGCTAACTCAAGAAACTCGTAGTGGGTGTCACTGTGACGACGTTTAGGTGGACATACAGTGGCATATCGGTTCTGTAGGACTGGCCATATCAAGTATGATAAAGGCCTAAAGAAATGGGAGCAGCTGGCAGGAGTAACCATGACTCTCTTAAGGTAGTCAAATGCCTCGTCACTCTGCGAAATTTATTTGAAAACTAGAGGATATCGTCGTTAAGTAACTCTGACAACGTTAAGGTGGACATGTTGCAGCATTTCGCTTCTGCATGGACTGGCCGCAGTACGAATTAAAGAGAGGAATAATTCAAAGAAAGGGGAGCAGCTGGCAAAAGGAACTATGACTCTCTTAAGGTAGCCAAATGCCTCGTTATCCGGCGAAGTACATTTGCTAACTCGAGAAACTCGTAGTGGAAGTAACTGTGACGACGTTTAGGTTGACATACAGTGGCATATCGGTTCTGTAGGACTGGCCATATCAAGAATGATAAAGGCCTAAAGAAATGGGAGCAGCTGGCAGGAGTAACCATGACTCTCTTAAGGTAGCCAAATGCCTCGTTACTCTGGGAAATTTATTTGAAAACTCGAGGATATCGTGGCTGGAGTAACTCAGACAACGTTAAGGTTTACATGTTGCATCATTTCGCTTCTGCATTGACTGGCCGCAGTACGAATTAAAGAGAGGAAAGATTCAAAGGAAGGGGAGCATCTGGCAGCAGGAACTATGACTCTCTTAAGGTAGCCAAATACCTCGTCATTAGGCGAAGTACATTTGCTAACTCATGAATCTCGTAGTGGGTGTCACTGTGACGACGTTTAGGTGGACATACAGTGGCATATCGGTTCTGTAGGACTGACCATATCAAGAATGATAAAGGCCTAAAGAAATGGGAGCAGCTGGCAGGAGTAACCATGACTCTCTTAAGGTAGCCAAATGCCTCGTTACTCTGGGAAATTTATTTGAAAACTCGAGGATATCGTGGCTGGAGTAACTCAGACAACGTTAAGGTAAACATGTTGCAGCATTTCGCTTCTGCATGGACTGGCCGCAGTACGAATTAAAGAGAGGAAAAGTTCAAAGGAAGGGGAGCAGCTGGCGGCAGGAACTATGACTCTCTTAAGGTAGCTAAATACCTCGTCATCCGGCGAAGTACATTTGCTAACTCATGAATCTCGTAGTGGGTGTCACTGTGACGACGTTTAGGTGGACATACAGTGGCATATCGGTTCTGTAGGACTGACCATATCAAGAATGATAAAGGCCTAAAGAAATGGGAGCAGCTGGCAGGAGTAACCATGACTCTCTTAAGGTAGCCAAATGCCTCGTTACTCTGGGAAATTTATTTGAAAACTCGAGGATATCGTGGCTGGAGTAACTCAGTCAACGTTAAGGTTTACATGTTGCATCATTTCGCTTCTGCATTGACTGGCCGCAGTACGAATTAATGAGAGGAAAGATTCAAAGGAAGGGGAGCATCTGGCAGCAGGAACTATGACTCTCTTAAGGTAGCCAAATGCCTCGTTATCCGGCGAAGTACATTTGCTAACTCGAGAAACTCGTAGTGGAAGTAACTGTGACGACGTTTAGGTTGACATACAGTGGCATATCGGTTCTGTAGGACTGGCCATATCAAGAATGATAAAGGCCTAAAGAAATGGGAGCAGCTGGCAGGAGTAACCATGACTCTCTTAAGGTAGCCAAATGCGTCGTCACTCTGCGAAATTTATTTGAAAACTCGAGGATATCGTCGTTGGAGTAACTCAGACAACGTTAAGGTTTACATGTTGCAGCATTTCGCTTCTGCATTGACTGGCCGCAGTACGAATTAAAGAGAGGAAAGATTCAAGGAAGGGGAGCAGCTCGCAGCAGGAACTATGACTCTCTTAAGGTAGCCAAATACCTCGTCGTCCGGCGAAGTACATTTGCTAACTCAAGAAACTCGTAGTGGGTGTCACTGTGACGACGTTTAGGTGGACATACAGTGGCATATCGGTTCTGTAGGACTGGCCATATCAAGTATGATAAAGGCCTAAAGAAATGGGAGCAGCTGGCAGGAGTAACCATGACTCTCTTAAGGTAGTCAAATGCCTCGTCACTCTGCGAAATTTATTTGAAAACTAGAGGATATCGTCGTTAAGTAACTCTGACAACGTTAAGGTGGACATGTTGCAGCATTTCGCTTCTGCATGGACTGGCCGCAGTACGAATTAAAGAGAGGAATAATTCAAAGAAAGGGGAGCAGCTGGCAAAAGGAACTATGACTCTCTTAAGGTAGCCAAATGCCTCGTTATCCGGCGAAGTACATTTGCTAACTCGAGAAACTCGTAGTGGAAGTAACTGTGACGACGTTTAGGTTGACATACAGTGGCATATCGGTTCTGTAGGACTGGCCATATCAAGAATGATAAAGGCCTAAAGAAATTGGAGCAGCTGGCAGGAGTAACCATGACTCTCTTAAGGTAGCCAAATGCCTCGTTACTCTGGGAAATTTATTTGAAAACTCGAGGATATCGTGGCTGGAGTAACTCAGACAACGTTAAGGTTTACATGTTGCATCATTTCGCTTCTGCATTGACTGGCCGCAGTACGAATTAAAGAGAGGAAAGATTCAAAGGAAGGGGAGCATCTGGCAGCAGGAACTATGACTCTCTTAAGGTAGCCAAATACCTCGTCATCCGGCGAAGTACATTTGCTAACTCATGAATCTCGTAGTGGGTGTCACTGTGACGACGTTTAGGTGGACATACAGTGGCATATCGGTTCTGTAGGACTGACCATATCAAGAATGATAAAGGCCTAAAGAAATGGGAGCAGCTGGCAGGAGTAACCATGACTCTCTTAAGGTAGCCAAATGCCTCGTTACTCTGGGAAATTTATTTGAAAACTCGAGGATATCGTGGCTGGAGTAACTCAGTCAACGTTAAGGTTTACATGTTGCATCATTTCGCTTCTGCATTGACTGGCCGCAGTACGAATTAAAGAGAGGAAAGATTCAAAGGAAGGGGAGCATCTGGCAGCAGGAACTATGACTCTCTTAAGGTAGCCAAATGCCTCGTTATCCGGCGAAGTACATTTGCTAACTCGAGAAACTCGTAGTGGAAGTAACTGTGACGACGTTTAGGTTGACATACAGTGGCATATCGGTTCTGTAGGACTGGCCATATCAAGAATGATAAAGGCCTAAAGAAATGGGAGCAGCTGGCAGGAGTAACCATGACTCTCTTAAGGTAGCCAAATGCGTCGTCACTCTGCGAAATTTATTTGAAAACTCGAGGATATCGTCGTTGGAGTAACTCAGACAACGTTAAGGTTTACATGTTGCAGCATTTCGCTTCTGCATTGACTGGCCGCAGTACGAATTAAAGAGAGGAAAGATTCAAGGAAGGGGAGCAGCTCGCAGCAGGAACTATGACTCTCTTAAGGTAGCCAAATACCTCGTCGTCCGGCGAAGTACATTTGCTAACTCAAGAAACTCGTAGTGGGTGTCACTGTGACGACGTTTAGGTGGACATACAGTGGCATATCGGTTCTGTAGGACTGGCCATATCAAGTATGATAAAGGCCTAAAGAAATGGGAGCAGCTGGCAGGAGTAACCATGACTCTCTTAAGGTAGTCAAATGCCTCGTCACTCTGCGAAATTTATTTGAAAACTAGAGGATATCGTCGTTAAGTAACTCTGACAACGTTAAGGTGGACATGTTGCAGCATTTCGCTTCTGCATGGACTGGCCGCAGTACGAATTAAAGAGAGGAATAATTCAAAGAAAGGGGAGCAGCTGGCAAAAGGAACTATGACTCTCTTAAGGTAGCCAAATGCCTCGTTATCCATCGAAGTACATTTGCTAACTCGAGAAACTCGTAGTGGAAGTAACTGTGACGACGTTTAGGTTGACATACAGTGGCATATCGGTTCTGTAGGACTGGCCATATCAAGAATGATAAAGGCCTAAAGAAATTGGAGCAGCTGGCAGGAGTAACCATGACTCTCTTAAGGTAGCCAAATGCCTCGTTACTCTGGGAAATTTATTTGAAAACTCGAGGATATCGTGGCTGGAGTAACTCAGACAACGTTAAGGTTTACATGTTGCATCATTTCGCTTCTGCATTGACTGGCCGCAGTACGAATTAAAGAGAGGAAAGATTCAAAGGAAGGGGAGCATCTGGCAGCAGGAACTATGACTCTCTTAAGGTAGCCAAATACCTCGTCATCCGGCGAAGTACATTTGCTAACTCATGAATCTCGTAGTGGGTGTCACTGTGACGACGTTTAGGTGGACATACAGTGGCATATCGGTTCTGTAGGACTGACCATATCAAGAATGATAAATGCCTGAAAAAATGGGAGCAGCCGGCAGGAGTAACTATGACTCTCTTAAGGTAGCCAAATGCCTCGTCACTCTGCAAAATTTATTTGAAAACTCGGGGATATCGTCGTTGGAGTAACTCAGACAACGTTAAGGTAAACATGTTGCAGCATTTCGCTTCTGCATGGACTGGCCGCAGTACGAATTAAAGAGAGGAAAAGTTCAAAGGAAGGGGAGCAGCTGGCGGCAGGAACTATGACTCTCTTAAGGTAGCCAAATACCTCGTCATCCGGCGAAGTACATTTGCTAACTCATGAATCTCGTAGTGGGTGTCACTGTGACGACGTTTAGGTGGACATACAGTGGCATATCGGTTCTGTAGGACTGACCATATCAAGAATGATAAAGGCCTAAAGAAATGGGAGCAGCTGGCAGGAGTAACCATGACTCTCTTAAGGTAGCCAAATGCCTCGTTACTCTGGGAAATTTATTTGAAAACTCGAGGATATCGTGGCTGGAGTAACTCAGTCAACGTTAAGGTTTACATGTTGCATCATTTCGCTTCTGCATTGACTGGCCGCAGTACGAATTAATGAGAGGAAAGATTCAAAGGAAGGGGAGCATCTGGCAGCAGGAACTATGACTCTCTTAAGGTAGCCAAATGCCTCGTTATTCGGCGAAGTACATTTGCTAACTCGAGAAACTCGTAGTGGAAGTAACTGTGACGACGTTTAGGTTGACATACAGTGGCATATCGGTTCTGTAGGACTGGCCATATCAAGAATGATAAAGGCCTAAAGAAATGGGAGCAGCTGGCAGGAGTAACCATGACTCTCTTAAGGTAGCCAAATGCGTCGTCACTCTGCGAAATTTATTTGAAAACTCGAGGATATCGTCGTTGGAGTAACTCAGACAACGTTAAGGTTTACATGTTGCAGCATTTCGCTTCTGCATTGACTGGCCGCAGTACGAATTAAAGAGAGGAAAGATTCAAGGAAGGGGAGCAGCTCGCAGCAGGAACTATGACTCTCTTAAGGTAGCCAAATACCTCGTCATCCGGCGAAGTACATTTGCTAACTCAAGAAACTCGTAGTGGGTGTCACTGTGACGACGTTTAGGTGGACATACAGTGGCATATCGGTTCTGTAGGACTGGCCATATCAAGTATGATAAAGGCCTAAAGAAATGGGAGCAGCTGGCAGGAGTAACCATGACTCTCTTAAGGTAGTCAAATGCCTCGTCACTCTGCGAAATTTATTTGAAAACTAGAGGATATCGTCGTTAAGTAACTCTGACAACGTTAAGGTGGACATGTTGCAGCATTTCGCTTCTGCATGGACTGGCCGCAGTACGAATTAAAGAGAGGAATAATTCAAAGAAAGGGGAGCAGCTGGCAAAAGGAACTATGACTCTCTTAAGGTAGCCAAATGCCTCGTTATCCGGCGAAGTACATTTGCTAACTCGAGAAACTCGTAGTGGAAGTAACTGTGACGACGTTTAGGTTGACATACAGTGGCATATCGGTTCTGTAGGACTGGCCATATCAAGAATGATAAAGGCCTAAAGAAATGGGAGCAGCTGGCAGGAGTAACCATGACTCTCTTAAGGTAGCCAAATGCCTCGTTACTCTGGGAAATTTATTTGAAAACTCGAGGATATCGTGGCTGGAGTAACTCAGACAACGTTAAGGTTTACATGTTGCATCATTTCGCTTCTGCATTGACTGGCCGCAGTACGAATTAAAGAGAGGAAAGATTCAAAGGAAGGGGAGCATCTGGCAGCAGGAACTATGACTCTCTTAAGGTAGCCAAATACCTCGTCATCCGGCGAAGTACATTTGCTAACTCATGAATCTCGTAGTGGGTGTCACTGTGACGACGTTTAGGTGGACATACAGTGGCATATCGGTTCTGTAGGACTGGCCATATCAAGTATGATAAAGGCCTAAAGAAATGGGAGCAGCTGGCAGGAGTAACCATGACTCTCTTAAGGTAGTCAAATGCCTCGTCACTCTGCGAAATTTATTTGAAAACTAGAGGATATCGTCGTTAAGTAACTCTGACAACGTTAAGGTGGACATGTTGCAGCATTTCGCTTCTGCATGGACTGGCCGCAGTACGAATTAAAGAGAGGAATAATTCAAAGAAAGGGGAGCAGCTGGCAAAAGGAACTATGACTCTCTTAAGGTAGCCAAATGCCTCGTTATCCGGCGAAGTACATTTGCTAACTCGAGAAACTCGTAGTGGAAGTAACTGTATCGACGTTTAGGTTGACATACAGTGGCATATCGGTTCTGTAGGACTGGCCATATCAAGAATGATAAAGGCCTAAAGAAATGGGAGCAGCTGGCAGGAGTAACCATGACTCTCTTAAGGTAGCCAAATGCCTCGTTACTCTGGGAAATTTATTTGAAAACTCGAGGATATCGTGGCTGGAGTAACTCAGACAACGTTAAGGTTTACATGTTGCATCATTTCGCTTCTGCATTGACTGGCCGCAGTACGAATTAAAGAGAGGAAAGATTCAAAGGAAGGGGAGCATCTGGCAGCAGGAACTATGACTCTCTTAAGGTAGCCAAATACCTCGTCATCCGGCGAAGTACATTTGCTAACTCATGAATCTCGTAGTGGGTGTCACTGTGACGACGTTTAGGTGGACATACAGTGGCATATCGGTTCTGTAGGACTGGCCATATCAAGTATGATAAAGGCCTAAAGAAATGGGAGCAGCTGGCAGGAGTAACCATGACTCTCTTAAGGTAGCCAAATGCCTCGTTACTCTGGGAAATTTATTTGAAAACTCGAGGATATCGTGGCTGGAGTAACTCAGTCAACGTTAAGGTTTACATGTTGCATCATTTCGCTTCTGCATTGACTGGCCGCAGTACGATTTAAAGAGAGGAAAGATTCAAAGGAAGGGGAGCATCTGGCAGCAGGAACTATGACTCTCTTAAGGTAGCCAAATGCCTCGTCATCCGGCGAAGTACATTTGCTAACTCGAGAAACTCGTAGTGGGAGTAACTGTGACGACGTTAAGGTGGACATACAGTGGCATATCGCTTCTGTAGGACTGACCATATCAAGTATGATAAAGGCCTAAAGAAATGGGAGCAGCCGGCAGGTGTAACCATGACTCTCTTAAGGTAGCCAAATGCGTCGTCACTCTGCGAAATTTATTTGAAAACTCGAGGATATCGTCGTTGGAGTAACTCAGACAACGTTAAGGTTTACATGTTGCAGCATTTCGCTTCTGCATTGACTGGCCGCAGTACGAATTAAAGAGAGGAAAGATTCAAGGAAGGGGAGCAGCTCGCAGCAGGAACTATGACTCTCTTAAGGTAGCCAAATACCTCGTCATCCGGCGAAGTACATTTGCTAACTCAAGAAACTCGTAGTGGGTGTCACTGTGACGACGTTTAGGTGGACATACAGTGGCATATCGGTTCTGTAGGACTGGCCATATCAAGTATGATAAAGGGCTAAAGAAATGGGAGCAGCTGGCAGGAGTAACCATGACTCTCTTAAGGTAGTCAAATGCCTCGTCACTCTGCGAAATTTATTTGAAAACTAGAGGATATCGTCGTTAAGTAACTCTGACAACGTTAAGGTGGACATGTTGCAGCATTTCGCTTCTGCATGGACTGGCCGCAGTACGAATTAAAGAGAGGAATAATTCAAAGAAAGGGGAGCAGCTGTCAAAAGGAACTATGACTCTCTTAAGGTAGCCAAATGCCTCGTTATCCGGCGAAGTACATTTGCTAACTCGAGAAAATCGTAGTGGAAGTAACTGTGACGACGTTTAGGTTGACATACAGTGGCATATCGGTTCTGTAGGACTGGCCATATCAAGAATGATAAAGGCCTAAAGAAATGGGAGCAGCTGGCAGGAGTAACCATGACTCTCTTAAGGTAGCCAAATGCCTCGTTACTCTGGGAAATTTATTTGAAAACTCGAGGATATCGTGGCTGGAGTAACTCAGTCAACGTTAAGGTTTACATGTTGCATCATTTCGCTTCTGCATTGACTGGCCGCAGTACGAATTAAAGAGAGGAAAGATTCAAAGGAAGGGGAGCATCTGGCAGCAGGAACTATGACTCTCTTAAGGTAGCCAAATGCCTCGTCATCCGGCGAAGTACATTTGCTAACTCGAGAAACTCGTAGTGGGAGTAACTGTGACGACGTTAAGGTGGACATACAGTGGCATATCGCTTCTGTAGGACTGACCATATCAAGTATGATAAAGGCCTAAAGAAATGGGAGCAGCCGGCAGGAGTAACCATGACTCTCTTAAGGTAGCCAAATGCGTCGTCACTCTGCGAAATTTATTTGAAAACTCGAGGATATCGTCGTTGGAGTAACTCAGACAACGTTAAGGTTTACATGTTGCAGCATTTCGCTTCTGCATTGACTGGCCGCAGTACGAATTAAAGAGAGGAAAGATTCAAGGAAGGGGAGCAGCTCGCAGCAGGAACTATGACTCTCTTAAGGTCGCCAAATACCTCGTCGTCCGGCGAAGTACATTTGCTAACTCAAGAAACTCGTAGTGGGTGTCACTGTGACGACGTTTAGGTGGACATACAGTGGCATATCGGTTCTGTAGGACTGGCCATATCAAGTATGATAAAGGCCTAAAGAAATGGGAGCAGCTGGCAGGAGTAACCATGACTCTCTTAAGGTAGTCAAATGCCTCGTCACTCCGCGAAATTTATTTGAAAACTAGAGGATATCGTCGTTAAGTAACTCTGACAACGTTAAGGTGGACATGTTGCAGCATTTCGCTTCTGCATGGACTGGCCGCAGTACGAATTAAAGAGAGGAATAATTCAAAGAAAGGGGAGCAGCTGGCAAAAGGAACTATGACTCTCTTAAGGTAGCCAAATGCCTCGTTATCCGGCGAAGTACATTTGCTAACTCGAGAAACTCGTAGTGGAAGTAACTGTGACGACGTTTAGGTTGACATACAGTGGCATATCGGTTCTGTAGGACTGGCCATATCAAGAATGATAAAGGCCTAAAGAAATTGGAGCAGCTGGCAGGAGTAACCATGACTCTCTTAAGGTAGCCAAATGCCTCGTTACTCTGGGAAATTTATTTGAAAACTCGAGGATATCGTGGCTGGAGTAACTCAGACAACGTTAAGGTTTACATGTTGCATCATTTCGCTTCTGCATTGACTGGCCGCAGTACGAATTAAAGAGAGGAAAGATTCAAAGGAAGGGGAGCATCTGGCAGCAGGAACTATGACTCTCTTAAGGTAGCCAAATACCTCGTCATCCGGCGAAGTACATTTGCTAACTCATGAATCTCGTAGTGGGTGTCACTGTGACGACGTTTAGGTGGACATACAGTGGCATATCGGTTCTGTAGGACTGACCATATCAAGAATGATAAATGCCTGAAAAAATGGGAGCAGCCGGCAGGAGTAACTATGACTCTCTTAAGGTAGCCAAATGCCTCGTCACTCTGCAAAATTTATTTGAAAACTCGGGGATATCGTCGTTGGAGTAACTCAGACAACGTTAAGGTAAACATGTTGCAGCATTTCGCTTCTGCATGGACTGGCCGCAGTACGAATTAAAGAGAGGAAAAGTTCAAAGGAAGGGGAGCAGCTGGCGGCAGGAACTATGACTCTCTTAAGGTAGCCAAATACCTCGTCATCCGGCGAAGTACATTTGCTAACTCATGAATCTCGTAGTGGGTGTCACTGTGACGACGTTTAGGTGGACATACAGTGGCATATCGGTTCTGTAGGACTGACCATATCAAGAATGATAAAGGCCTAAAGAAATGGGAGCAGCTGGCAGGAGTAACCATGACTCTCTTAAGGTAGCCAAATGCCTCGTTACTCTGGGAAATTTATTTGAAAACTCGAGGATATCGTGGCTGGAGTAACTCAGTCAACGTTAAGGTTTACATGTTGCATCATTTCGCTTCTGCATTGACTGGCCGCAGTACGAATTAATGAGAGGAAAGATTCAAAGGAAGGGGAGCATCTGGCAGCAGGAACTATGACTCTCTTAAGGTAGCCAAATGCCTCGTTATTCGGCGAAGTACATTTGCTAACTCGAGAAACTCGTAGTGGAAGTAACTGTGACGACGTTTAGGTTGACATACAGTGGCATATCGGTTCTGTAGGACTGGCCATATCAAGAATGATAAAGGCCTAAAGAAATGGGAGCAGCTGGCAGGAGTAACCATGACTCTCTTAAGGTAGCCAAATGCGTCGTCACTCTGCGAAATTTATTTGAAAACTCGAGGATATCGTCGTTGGAGTAACTCAGACAACGTTAAGGTTTACATGTTGCAGCATTTCGCTTCTGCATTGACTGGCCGCAGTACGAATTAAAGAGAGGAAAGATTCAAGGAAGGGGAGCAGCTCGCAGCAGGAACTATGACTCTCTTAAGGTAGCCAAATACCTCGTCATCCGGCGAAGTACATTTGCTAACTCAAGAAACTCGTAGTGGGTGTCACTGTGACGACGTTTAGGTGGACATACAGTGGCATATCGGTTCTGTAGGACTGGCCATATCAAGTATGATAAAGGCCTAAAGAAATGGGAGCAGCTGGCAGGAGTAACCATGACTCTCTTAAGGTAGTCAAATGCCTCGTCACTCTGCGAAATTTATTTGAAAACTAGAGGATATCGTCGTTAAGTAACTCTGACAACGTTAAGGTGGACATGTTGCAGCATTTCGCTTCTGCATGGACTGGCCGCAGTACGAATTAAAGAGAGGAATAATTCAAAGAAAGGGGAGCAGCTGGCAAAAGGAACTATGACTCTCTTAAGGTAGCCAAATGCCTCGTTATCCGGCGAAGTACATTTGCTAACTCGAGAAACTCGTAGTGGAAGTAACTGTGACGACGTTTAGGTTGACATACAGTGGCATATCGGTTCTGTAGGACTGGCCATATCAAGAATGATAAAGGCCTAAAGAAATGGGAGCAGCTGGCAGGAGTAACCATGACTCTCTTAAGGTAGCCAAATGCCTCGTTACTCTGGGAAATTTATTTGAAAACTCGAGGATATCGTGGCTGGAGTAACTCAGACAACGTTAAGGTTTACATGTTGCATCATTTCGCTTCTGCATTGACTGGCCGCAGTACGAATTAAAGAGAGGAAAGATTCAAAGGAAGGGGAGCATCTGGCAGCAGGAACTATGACTCTCTTAAGGTAGCCAAATACCTCGTCATCCGGCGAAGTACATTTGCTAACTCATGAATCTCGTAGTGGGTGTCACTGTGACGACGTTTAGGTGGACATACAGTGGCATATCGGTTCTGTAGGACTGGCCATATCAAGTATGATAAAGGCCTAAAGAAATGGGAGCAGCTGGCAGGAGTAACCATGACTCTCTTAAGGTAGTCAAATGCCTCGTCACTCTGCGAAATTTATTTGAAAACTAGAGGATATCGTCGTTAAGTAACTCTGACAACGTTAAGGTGGACATGTTGCAGCATTTCGCTTCTGCATGGACTGGCCGCAGTACGAATTAAAGAGAGGAATAATTCAAAGAAAGGGGAGCAGCTGGCAAAAGGAACTATGACTCTCTTAAGGTAGCCAAATGCCTCGTTATCCGGCGAAGTACATTTGCTAACTCGAGAAACTCGTAGTGGAAGTAACTGTATCGACGTTTAGGTTGACATACAGTGGCATATCGGTTCTGTAGGACTGGCCATATCAAGAATGATAAAGGCCTAAAGAAATGGGAGCAGCTGGCAGGAGTAACCATGACTCTCTTAAGGTAGCCAAATGCCTCGTTACTCTGGGAAATTTATTTGAAAACTCGAGGATATCGTGGCTGGAGTAACTCAGACAACGTTAAGGTTTACATGTTGCATCATTTCGCTTCTGCATTGACTGGCCGCAGTACGAATTAAAGAGAGGAAAGATTCAAAGGAAGGGGAGCATCTGGCAGCAGGAACTATGACTCTCTTAAGGTAGCCAAATACCTCGTCATCCGGCGAAGTACATTTGCTAACTCATGAATCTCGTAGTGGGTGTCACTGTGACGACGTTTAGGTGGACATACAGTGGCATATCGGTTCTGTAGGACTGGCCATATCAAGTATGATAAAGGCCTAAAGAAATGGGAGCAGCTGGCAGGAGTAACCATGACTCTCTTAAGGTAGCCAAATGCCTCGTTACTCTGGGAAATTTATTTGAAAACTCGAGGATATCGTGGCTGGAGTAACTCAGTCAACGTTAAGGTTTACATGTTGCATCATTTCGCTTCTGCATTGACTGGCCGCAGTACGATTTAAAGAGAGGAAAGATTCAAAGGAAGGGGAGCATCTGGCAGCAGGAACTATGACTCTCTTAAGGTAGCCAAATGCCTCGTCATCCGGCGAAGTACATTTGCTAACTCGAGAAACTCGTAGTGGGAGTAACTGTGACGACGTTAAGGTGGACATACAGTGGCATATCGCTTCTGTAGGACTGACCATATCAAGTATGATAAAGGCCTAAAGAAATGGGAGCAGCCGGCAGGTGTAACCATGACTCTCTTAAGGTAGCCAAATGCGTCGTCACTCTGCGAAATTTATTTGAAAACTCGAGGATATCGTCGTTGGAGTAACTCAGACAACGTTAAGGTTTACATGTTGCAGCATTTCGCTTCTGCATTGACTGGCCGCAGTACGAATTAAAGAGAGGAAAGATTCAAGGAAGGGGAGCAGCTCGCAGCAGGAACTATGACTCTCTTAAGGTAGCCAAATACCTCGTCATCCGGCGAAGTACATTTGCTAACTCAAGAAACTCGTAGTGGGTGTCACTGTGACGACGTTTAGGTGGACATACAGTGGCATATCGGTTCTGTAGGACTGGCCATATCAAGTATGATAAAGGGCTAAAGAAATGGGAGCAGCTGGCAGGAGTAACCATGACTCTCTTAAGGTAGTCAAATGCCTCGTCACTCTGCGAAATTTATTTGAAAACTAGAGGATATCGTCGTTAAGTAACTCTGACAACGTTAAGGTGGACATGTTGCAGCATTTCGCTTCTGCATGGACTGGCCGCAGTACGAATTAAAGAGAGGAATAATTCAAAGAAAGGGGAGCAGCTGTCAAAAGGAACTATGACTCTCTTAAGGTAGCCAAATGCCTCGTTATCCGGCGAAGTACATTTGCTAACTCGAGAAACTCGTAGTGGAAGTAACTGTGACGACGTTTAGGTTGACATACAGTGGCATATCGGTTCTGTAGGACTGGCCATATCAAGAATGATAAAGGCCTAAAGAAATGGGAGCAGCTGGCAGGAGTAACCATGACTCTCTTAAGGTAGCCAAATGCCTCGTTACTCTGGGAAATTTATTTGAAAACTCGAGGATATCGTGGCTGGAGTAACTCAGTCAACGTTAAGGTTTACATGTTGCATCATTTCGCTTCTGCATTGACTGGCCGCAGTACGAATTAAAGAGAGGAAAGATTCAAAGGAAGGGGAGCATCTGGCAGCAGGAACTATGACTCTCTTAAGGTAGCCAAATGCCTCGTCATCCGGCGAAGTACATTTGCTAACTCGAGAAACTCGTAGTGGGAGTAACTGTGACGACGTTAAGGTGGACATACAGTGGCATATCGCTTCTGTAGGACTGACCATATCAAGTATGATAAAGGCCTAAAGAAATGGGAGCAGCCGGCAGGAGTAACCATGACTCTCTTAAGGTAGCCAAATGCGTCGTCACTCTGCGAAATTTATTTGAAAACTCGAGGATATCGTCGTTGGAGTAACTCAGACAACGTTAAGGTTTACATGTTGCATCATTTCGCTTCTGCATTGACTGGCCGCAGTACGAATTAAAGAGAGGAAAGATTCAAGGAAGGGGAGCAGCTCGCAGCAGGAACTATGACTCTCTTAAGGTAGCCAAATACCTCGTCATCCGGCGAAGTACATTTGCTAACTCAAGAAACTCGTAGTGGGTGTCACTGTGACGACGTTTAGGTGGACATACAGTGGCATATCGGTTCTGTAGGACTGGCCATATCAAGAATGATAAAGGCCTAAAGAAATGGGAGCAGCTGGCAGGAGTAACCATGACTCTCTTAAGGTAGCCAAATTCCTCGTTACTCTGGGAAATTTATTTGAAAACTCGGGGATATCGTCGTTGGAGTAACTCAGACAACGTTAAGGTAAACATGTTGCAGCATTTCGCTTCTGCATGGACTGGCCGCAGTACGAATTAAAGAGAGGAAAAGTTCAAAGGAAGGGGAGCAGCTGGCGGCAGGAACTATGACTCTCTTAAGGTAGCCAAATACCTCGTCATCCGGCGAAGTACATTTGCTAACTCATGAATCTCGTAGTGGGTGTCACTGTGACGACGTTTAGGTGGACATACAGTGGCATATCGGTTCTGTAGGACTGACCATATCAAGAATGATAAAGGCCTAAAGAAATGGGAGCAGCTGGCAGGAGTAACCACGACTCTCTTAAGGTAGCCAAATGCCTCGTTACTCTGGGAAATTTATTTGAAAACTCGAGGATATCGTGGCTGGAGTAACTCAGTCAACGTTAAGGTTTACATGTTGCATCATTTCGCTTCTGCATTGACTGGCCGCAGTACGAATTAAAGAGAGGAAAGATTCAAAGGAAGGGGAGCATCTGGCAGCAGGAACTATGACTCTCTTAAGGTAGCCAAATGCCTCGTTATCCGGCGAAGTACATTTGCTAACTCGAGAAACTCGTAGTGGAAGTAACTGTGACGACGTTTAGGTTGACATACAGTGGCATATCGGTTCTGTAGGACTGGCCATATCAAGAATGATAAAGGCCTAAAGAAATGGGAGCAGCTGGCAGGAGTAACCATGACTCTCTTAAGGTAGCCAAATGCGTCGTCACTCTGCGAAATTTATTTGAAAACTCGAGGATATCGTCGTTGGAGTAACTCAGACAACGTTAAGGTTTACATGTTGCAGCATTTCGCTTCTGCATTGACTGGCCGCAGTACGAATTAAAGAGAGGAAAGATTCAAGGAAGGGGAGCAGCTCGCAGCAGGAACTATGACTCTCTTAAGGTAGCCAAATACCTCGTCATCCGGCGAAGTACATTTGCTAACTCAAGAAACTCGTAGTGGGTGTCACTGTGACGACGTTTAGGTGGACATACAGTGGCATATCGGTTCTGTAGGACTGGCCATATCAAGTATGATAAAGGCCTAAAGAAATGGGAGCAGCTGGCAGGAGTAACCATGACTCTCTTAAGGTAGTCAAATGTCTCGTCACTCTGCGAAATTTATTTGAAAACTCGAGGATATCGTCGTTAAGTAACTCAGACAACGTTAAGGTGGACATGTTGCAGCATTTCGCTTCTGCATGGACTGGCCGCAGTACGAATTAAAGAGAGGAATAATTCAAAGAAAGGGGAGCAGCTGGCAAAAGGAACTATGACTCTCTTAAGGTAGCCAAATGCCTCGTTATCCGGCGAAGTACATTTGCTAACTCGAGAAACTCGTAGTGGAAGTAACTGTGACGACGTTTAGGTTGACATACAGTGGCATATCGGTTCTGTAGGACTGGCCATATCAAGAATGATAAAGGCCTAAAGAAATTGGAGCAGCTGGCAGGAGTAACCATGACTCTCTTAAGGTAGCCAAATGCCTCGTTACTCTGGGAAATTTATTTGAAAACTCGAGGATATCGTGGCTGGAGTAACTCAGACAACGTTAAGGTTTACATGTTGCATCATTTCGCTTCTGCATTGACTGGCCGCAGTACGAATTAAAGAGAGGAAAGATTCAAAGGAAGGGGAGCATCTGGCAGCAGGAACTATGACTCTCTTAAGGTAGCCAAATACCTCGTCATCCGGCGAAGTACATTTGCTAACTCATGAATCTCGTAGTGGGTGTCACTGTGACGACGTTTAGGTGGACATACAGTGGCATATCGGTTCTGTAGGACTGACCATATCAAGAATGATAAAGGCCTAAAGAAATGGGAGCAGCTGGCAGGAGTAACCATGACTCTCTTAAGGTAGCCAAATGCCTCGTTACTCTGGGAAATTTATTTGAAAACTCGAGGATATCGTGGCTGGAGTAACTCAGTCAACGTTAAGGTTAACATGTTGCATCATTTCGCTTCTGCATTGACTGGCCGCAGTACGAATTAAAGAGAGGAAAGATTCAAAGGAAGGGGAGCATCTGGCAGCAGGAACTATGACTCTCTTAAGGTAGCCAAATACCTCGTCATCCGGCGAAGTACATTTTCTAACTCATGAATCTCGTAGTGGGTGTCACTGTGACGACGTTTAGGTGGACATACAGTGGCATATCGGTTCTGTAGGACTGGCCATATCAAGTATGATAAAGGCCTAAAGAAATGGGAGCAGCTGGCAGGAGTAACCATGACTCTCTTAAGGTAGTCAAATGCCTCGTCACTCTGCGAAATTTATTTGAAAACTAGAGGATATCGTCGTTAAGTAACTCTGACAACGTTAAGGTGGACATGTTGCAGCATTTCGCTTCTGCATGGACTGTCCGCAGTACGAATTAAAGAGAGGAATAATTCAAAGAAAGGGGAGCAGCTGGCAAAAGGAACTATGACTCTCTTAAGGTAGCCAAATGTCTCGTTATCCGGCGAGTACATTTGCTAACTCGAGAAACTCGTAGTATAAGTAACTGTGACGACGTTTAGGTTGACATACAGTGGCATATCGGTTCTGTAGGACTGACCATATCAAGAATGATAAAGGCCTAAAGAAATGGGAGCAGCTGGCAGGAGTAACCATGACTCTCTTAAGGTAGCCAAATGCCTCGTTACTCTGGGAAATTTATTTGAAAACTCGAGGATATCGTGGCTGGAGTAACTCAGACAACGTTAAGGTTTACATGTTGCATCATTTCGCTTCTGCATTGACTGGCCGCAGTACGAATTAAAGAGAGGAAAGATTCAAAGGAAGGGGAGCATCTGGCAGCAGGAACTATGACTCTCTTAAGGTAGCCAAATGCCTCGTTATCCGGCGAAGTACATTTGCTAACTCGAGAAACTCGTAGTGGAAGTAACTGTGACGACGTTTAGGTTGACATACAGTGGCATATCGGTTCTGTAGGACTGGCCATATCAAGAATGATAAAGGCCTAAAGAAATGGGAGCAGCTGGCAGGAGTAACCATGACTCTCTTAAGGTAGCCAAATGCGTCGTCACTCTGCGAAATTTATTTGAAAACTCGAGGATATCGTCGTTGGAGTAACTCAGACAACGTTAAGGTTTACATGTTGCAGCATTTCGCTTCTGCATTGACTGGCCGCAGTACGAATTAAAGAGAGGAAAGATTCAAGGAAGGGGAGCAGCTCGCAGCAGGAACTATGACTCTCTTAAGGTAGCCAAATACCTCGTCATCCGGCGAAGTACATTTGCTAACTCAAGAAACTCGTAGTGGGTGTCACTGTGACGACGTTTAGGTGGACATACAGTGGCATATCGGTTCTGTAGGACTGGCCATATCAAGTATGATAAAGGCCTAAAGAAATGGGAGCAGCTGGCAGGAGTAACCATGACTCTCTTAAGGTAGTCAAATGCCTCGTCACTCTGCGAAATTTATTTGAAAACTAGAGGATATCGTCGTTAAGTAACTCAGACAACGTTAAGGTGGACATGTTGCAGCATTTCGCTTCTGCATGGACTGGCCGCAGTACGAATTAAAGAGAGGAATAATTCAAAGAAAGGGGAGCAGCTGGCAAAAGGAACTATGACTCTCTTAAGGTAGCCAAATGCCTCGTTATCCGGCGAAGTACATTTGCTAACTCGAGAAACTCGTAGTGGAAGTAACTGTGACGACGTTTAAGTTGACATACAGTGGCATATCGGTTCTGTAGGACTGGCCATATCAAGAATGATAAAGGCCTAAAGAAATTGGAGCAGCTGGCAGGAGTAACCATGACTCTCTTAAGGTAGCCAAATGCCTCGTTACTCTGGGAAATTTATTTGAAAACTCGATGATATCGTGGCTGGAGTAACTCAGACAACGTTAAGGTTTACATGTTGAATCATTTCGCTTCTGCATTGACTGGCCGCAGTACGAATTAAAGAGAGGAAAGATTCAAAGGAAGGGGAGCATCTGGCAGCAGGAACTATGACTCTCTTAAGGTAGCCAAATACCTCGTCATCCGGCGAAGTACATTTGCTAACTCATGAATCTCGTAGTGGGTGTCACTGTGACGACGTTTAGGTGGACATACAGTGGCATATCGGTTCTGTAGGACTGACCATATCAAGAATGATAAAGGCCTAAAGAAATGGGAGCAGCTGGCAGGAGTAACCATGACTCTCTTAAGGTAGCCAAATGCGTCGTCACTCTGCGAAATTTATTTGAAAACTCGAGGATATCGTCGTTGGAGTAACTCAGACAACGTTAAGGTTTACATGTTGCAGCATTTCGCTTCTGCATTGACTGGCCGCAGTACGAATTAAAGAGAGGAAAGATTCAAGGAAGGGGAGCAGCTCGCAGCAGGAACTATGACTCTCTTAAGGTAGCCAAATACCTCGTCATCCGGCGAAGTACATTTGCTAACTCATGAATCTCGTAGTGGGTGTCACTGTGACGACGTTTAGGTGGACATACAGTGGCATATCGGTTCTGTAGGACTGGCCATATCAAGTATGATAAAGGCCTAAAGAAATGGGAGCAGCTGGCAGGAGTAACCATGACTCTCTTAAGGTAGTCAAATGCCTCGTCACTCTGCGAAATTTATTTGAAAACTAGAGGATATCGTCGTTAAGTAACTCTGACAACGTTAAGGTGGACATGTTGCAGCATTTCGCTTCTGCATGGACTGGCCGCAGTACGAATTAAAGAGAGGAATAATTCAAAGAAAGGGGAGCAGCTGGCAAAAGGAACTATGACTCTCTTAAGGTAGCCAAATGCCTCGTTATCCGGCGAAGTACATTTGCTAACTCGAGAAACTCGTAGTGGAAGTAACTGTGACGACGTTTAGGTTGACATACAGTGGCATATCGGTTCTGTAGGACTGGCCATATCAAGAATGATAAAGGCCTAAAGAAATGGGAGCAGCTGGCAGGAGTAACCATGACTCTCTTAAGGTAGCCAAATGCCTCGTTACTCTGGGAAATTTATTTGAAAACTCGAGGATATCGTGGCTGGAGTAACTCAGACAACGTTAAGGTTTACATGTTGCATCATTTCGCTTCTGCATTGACTGGCCACAGTACGAATTAAAGAGAGGAAAGATTCAAAGGAAGGGGAGCATCTGGCAGCAGGAACTATGACTCTCTTAAGGTAGCCAAATACCTCGTCATCCGGCGAAGTACATTTGCTAACTCATGAATCTCGTAGTGGGTGTCATTGTGACGACGTTTAGGTGGACATACAGTAGCATATCGGTTCTGTAGGACTGGCCATATCAAGTATGATAAAGGCCTAAAGAAATGGGAGCAGCTGGCAGGAGTAACCATGACTCTCTTAAGGTAGTCAAATGCCTCGTCACTCTGCGAAATTTATTTGAAAACTAGAGGATATCGTCGTTAAGTAACTCTGACAACGTTAAGGTGGACATGTTGCAGCATTTCGCTTCTGCATGGACTGGCCGCAATACGAATTAAAGAGAGGAATAATTCAAAGAAAGGGGAGCAGCTGGCAAAAGGAACTATGACTCTCTTAAGGTAGCCAAATGCCTCGTTATCCGGCGAAGTACATTTGCTAACTCGAGAAACTCGTAGTGGAAGTAACTAAGACGACGTTTAGGTTGACATACAGTGGCATATCGGTTCTGTAGGACTGGCCATATCAAGAATGATAAAGGCCTAAAGAAATTGGAGCAGCTGGCAGGAGTAACCATGACTCTCTTAAGGTAGCCAAATGCCTCGTTACTCTGGGAAATTTATTTGAAAACTCGAGGATATCGTGGCTGGAGTAACTCAGACAACGTTAAGGTTTACATGTTGCATCATTTCGCTTCTGCATTGACTGGCCGCAGTACGAATTAAAGAGAGGAAAGATTCAAAGGAAGGGGAGCATCTGGCAGCAGGAACTATGACTCTCTTAAGGTAGCCAAATACCTCGTCATCCGGCGAAGTACATTTGCTAACTCATGAATCTCGTAGTGGGTGTCACTGTGACGACGTTTAGGTGGACATACAGTGGCATATCGGTTCTGTAGGACTGGCCATATCAAGTATGATAAAGGCCTAAAGAAATGGGAGCAGCTGGCAGGAGTAACCATGACTCTCTTAAGGTAGCCAAATGCGTCGTCACTCTGCGAAATTTATTTGAAAACTCGAGGATATCGTCGTTGGAGTAACTCAGACAACGTTAAGGTTTACATGTTGCAGCATTTCGCTTCTGCATTGACTGGCCGCAGTACGAATTAAAGAGAGGAAAGATTCAAGGAAGGGGAGCAGCTCGCAGCAGGAACTATGACTCTCTTAAGGTAGCCAAATACCTCGTCATCCGGCGAAGTACATTTGCTAACTCAAGAAACTCGTAGTGGGTGTCACTGTGACGACGTTTAGGTGGACATACAGTGGCATATCGGTTCTGTAGGACTGGCCATATCAAGTATGATAAAGGCCTAAAGAAATGGGAGCAGCTGGCAGGAGTAACCATGACTCTCTTAAGGTAGTCAAATGCCTCGTCACTCTGCGAAATTTATTTGAAAACTAGAGGATATCGTCGTTAAGTAACTCAGACAACGTTAAGGTGGACATGTTGCAGCATTTCGCTTCTGCATGGACTGGCCGCAGTACGAATTAAAGAGAGGAATAATTCAAAGAAAGGGGAGCAGCTGGCAAAAGGAACTATGACTCTCTTAAGGTAGCCAAATGCCTCGTTATCCGGCGAAGTACATTTGCTAACTCGAGAAACTCGTAGTGGAAGTAACTGTGACGACGTTTAGGTTGACATACAGTGGCATATCGGTTCTGTAGGACTGGCCATATCAAGAATGATAAAGGCCTAAAGAAATTGGAGCAGCTGGCAGGAGTAACCATGACTCTCTTAAGGTAGCCAAATGCCTCGTTACTCTGGGAAATTTATTTGAAAACTCGAGGATATCGTGGCTGGAGTAACTCAGACAACGTTAAGGTTTACATGTTGCATCATTTCGCTTCTGCATTGACTGGCCGCAGTACGAATTAAAGAGAGGAAAGATTCAAAGGAAGGGGAGCATCTGGCAGCAGGAACTATGACTCTCTTAAGGTAGCCAAATACCTCGTCATCCGGCGAAGTACATTTGCTAACTCATGAATCTCGTAGTGGGTGTCACTGTGACGACGTTTAAGTGGACATACAGTGGCATATCGGTTCTGTAGGACTGACCATATCAAGAATGATAAAGGCCTAAAGAAATGGGAGCAGCTGGCAGGAGTAACCATGACTCTCTTAAGGTAGCCAAATGCGTCGTCACTCTGCGAACTTTATTTGAAAACTCGAGGATATCGTCGTTGGAGTAACTCAGACAACGTTAAGGTTTACATGTTGCAGCATTTCGCTTCTGCATTGACTGGCCGCAGTACGAATTAAAGAGAGGAAAGATTCAAGGAAGGGGAGCAGCTCGCAGCAGGAACTATGACTCTCTTAAGGTAGCCAAATACCTCGTCATCCGGCGAAGTACATTTGCTAACTCATGAATCTCGTAGTGGGTGTCACTGTGACGACGTTTAGGTGGACATACAGTGGCATATCGGTTCTGTAGGACTGGCCATATCAAGTATGATAAAGGCCTAAAGAAATGGGAGCAGCTGGCAGGAGTAACCATGACTCTCTTAAGGTAGTCAAATGCCTCGTCACTCTGCGAAATTTATTTGAAAACTAGAGGATATCGTCGTTAAGTAACTCTGACAACGTTAAGGTGGACATGTTGCAGCATTTCGCTTCTGCATGGACTGGCCGCAGTACGAATTAAAGAGAGGAATAATTCAAAGAAAGGGGAGCAGCTGGCAAAAGGAACTATGACTCTCTTAAGGTAGCCAAATGCCTCGTTATCCGGCGAAGTACATTTGCTAACTCGAGAAACTCGTAGTGGAAGTAACTGTGACGACGTTTAGGTTGACATACAGTGGCATATCGGTTCTGTAGGACTGGCCATATCAAGAATGATAAAGGCCTAAAGAAATGGGAGCAGCTGGCAGGAGTAACCATGACTCTCTTAAGGTAGCCAAATGCCTCGTTACTCTGGGAAATTTATTTGAAAACTCGAGGATATCGTGGCTGGAGTAACTCAGACAACGTTAAGGTTTACATGTTGCATCATTTCGCTTCTGCATTGACTGGCCACAGTACGAATTAAAGAGAGGAAAGATTCAAAGGAAGGGGAGCATCTGGCAGCAGGAACTATGACTCTCTTAAGGTAGCCAAATACCTCGTCATCCGGCGAAGTACATTTGCTAACTCATGAATCTCGTAGTGGGTGTCATTGTGACGACGTTTAGGTGGACATACAGTAGCATATCGGTTCTGTAGGACTGGCCATATCAAGTATGATAAAGGCCTAAAGAAATGGGAGCAGCTGGCAGGAGTAACCATGACTCTCTTAAGGTAGTCAAATGCCTCGTCACTCTGCGAAATTTATTTGAAAACTAGAGGATATCGTCGTTAAGTAACTCTGACAACGTTAAGGTGGACATGTTGCAGCATTTCGCTTCTGCATGGACTGGCCGCAATACGAATTAAAGAGAGGAATAATTCAAAGAAAGGGGAGCAGCTGGCAAAAGGAACTATGACTCTCTTAAGGTAGTTAAATGCCTCGTTATCCGGCGAAGTACATTTGCTAACTCGAGAAACTCGTAGTGGAAGTAACTAAGACGACGTTTAGGTTGACATACAGTGGCATATCGGTTCTGTAGGACTGGCCATATCAAGAATGATAAAGGCCTAAAGAAATTGGAGCAGCTGGCAGGAGTAACCATGACTCTCTTAAGGTAGCCAAATGCCTCGTTACTCTGGGAAATTTATTTGAAAACTCGAGGATATCGTGGCTGGAGTAACTCAGACAACGTTAAGGTTTACATGTTGCATCATTTCGCTTCTGCATTGACTGGCCGCAGTACGAATTAAAGAGAGGAAAGATTCAAAGGAAGGGGAGCATCTGGCAGCAGGAACTATGACTCTCTTAAGGTAGCCAAATACCTCGTCATCCGGCGAAGTACATTTGCTAACTCATGAATCTCGTAGTGGGTGTCACTGTGACGACGTTTAGGTGGACAGACAGTGGCATATCGGTTCTGTAGGACTGACCATATCAAGAATGATAAAGGCCTAAAGAAATGGGAGCAGCTGGCAGGAGTAACCATGACTCTCTTAAGGTAGCCAAATGCCTCGTTACTCTGGGAAATTTATTTGAAAACTCGAGGATATCGTGGCTGGAGTAACTCAGACAACGTTAAGGTTTACATGTTGCATCATTTCGCTTCTGCATTGACTGGCCGCAGTACGAATTAAAGAGAGGAAAGATTCAAGGGAAGGGGAGCATCTGGCAGCAGAAACTATGACTCTCTTAAGGTAGCCAAATACCTCGTCATCCGGCGAAGTACATTTGCTAACTCATGAATCTCGTAGTGGGTGTCACTGTGACGACGTTTAGGTGGACATACAGTGGCATATCGGTTCTGTAGGACTGGCCATATCAAGTATGATAAAGGCCTAAAGAAATGGGAGCAGCTGGCAGGAGTAACCATGACTCTCTTAAGGTAGTCAAATGCCTCGTCACTCTGCGAAATTTATTTGAAAACTAGAGGATATCGTCGTTAAGTAACTCTGACAACGTTAAGGTGGACATGTTGCAGCATTTCGCTTCTGCATGGACTGGCCGCAGTACGAATTAAAGAGAGGAAAGATTCAAAGGAAGGGGAGCATCTGGCAGCAGGAACTATGACTCTCTTAAGGTAGCCAAATACCTCGTCATTAGGCGAAGTACATTTGCTAACTCATGAATCTCGTAGTGGGTGTCACTGTGACGACGTTTAGGTGGACATACAGTGGCATATCGGTTCTGTAGGACTGACCATATCAAGAATGATAAAGGCCTAAAGAAATGGGAGCAGCTGGCAGGAGTAACCATGACTCTCTTAAGGTAGCCAAATGCCTCGTTACTCTGGGAAATTTATTTGAAAACTCGAGGATATCGTGGCTGGAGTAACTCAGACAACGTTAAGGTAAACATGTTGCAGCATTTCGCTTCTGCATGGACTGGCCGCAGTACGAATTAAAGAGAGGAAAAGTTCAAAGGAAGGGGAGCAGCTGGCGGCAGGAACTATGACTCTCTTAAGGTAGCCAAATACCTCGTCATCCGGCGAAGTACATTTGCTAACTCATGAATCTCGTAGTGGGTGTCACTGTGACGACGTTTAGGTGGACATACAGTGGCATATCGGTTCTGTAGGACTGACCATATCAAGAATGATAAAGGCCTAAAGAAATGGGAACAGCTGGCAGGAGTAACCATGACTCTCTTAAGGTAGCCAAATGCCTCGTTACTCTGGGAAATTTATTTGAAAACTCGAGGATATCGTGGCTGGAGTAACTCAGTCAACGTTAAGGTTTACATGTTGAATCATTTCGCATCTGCATTGACTGGCCGCAGTACGAATTAAAGAGAGGAAAGATTCAAAGGAAGGGGAGCATCTGGCAGCAGGAACTATGACTCTCTTAAGGTAGCCAAATGCCTCGTTATCCGGCGAAGTACATTTGCTAACTCGAGAAACTCGTAGTGGAAGTAACTGTGACGACGTTTAGGTTGACATACAGTGGCATATCGGTTCTGTAGGACTGGCCATATCAAGAATGATAAAGGCCTAAAGAAATGGGATCAGCTGGCAGGAGTAACCATGACTCTCTTAAGGTAGCCAAATGCGTCGTCACTCTGCGAAATTTATTTGAAAACTCGAGGATATCGTCGTTGGAGTAACTCAGACAACGTTAAGGTTTACATGTTGCAGCATTTCGCTTCTGCATTGACTGGCCGCAGTACGAATTAAAGAGAGGAAAGATTCAAGGAAGGGGAGCAGCTCGCAGCAGGAACTATGACTCTCTTAAGGTAGCCAAATACCTCGTCGTCCGGCGAAGTACATTTGCTAACTCAAGAAACTCGTAGTGGGTGTCACTGTGACGACGTTTAGGTGGACATACAGTGGCATATCGGTTCTGTAGGACTGGCCATATCAAGTATGATAAAGGCCTAAAGAAATGGGAGCAGCTGGCAGGAGTAACCATGACTCTCTTAAGGTAGTCAAATGCCTCGTCACTCTGCGAAATTTATTTGAAAACTAGAGGATATCGTCGTTAAGTAACTCTGACAACGTTAAGGTGGACATGTTGCAGCATTTCGCTTCTGCATGGACTGGCCGCAGTACGAATTAAAGAGAGGAATAATTCAAAGAAAGGGGAGCAGCTGGCAAAAGGAACTATGACTCTCTTAAGGTAGCCAAATGCCTCGTTATCCGGCGAAGTACATTTGCTAACTCGAGAAACTCGTAGTGGAAGTAACTGTGACGACGTTTAGGTTGACATACAGTGGCATATCGGTTCTGTAGGACTGGCCATATCAAGAATGATAAAGGCCTAAAGAAATTGGAGCAGCTGGCAGGAGTAACCATGACTCTCTTAAGGTAGCCAAATGCCTCGTTACTCTGGGAAATTTATTTGAAAACTCGAGGATATCGTGGCTGGAGTAACTCAGACAACGTTAAGGTTTACATGTTGCATCATTTCGCTTCTGCATTGACTGGCCGCAGTACGAATTAAAGAGAGGAAAGATTCAAAGGAAGGGGAGCATCTGGCAGCAGGAACTATGACTCTCTTAAGGTAGCCAAATACCTCGTCATCCGGCGAAGTACATTTGCTAACTCATGAATCTCGTAGTGGGTGTCACTGTGACGACGTTTAGGTGGACATACAGTGGCATATCGGTTCTGTAGGACTGACCATATCAAGAATGATAAAGGCCTAAAGAAATGGGAGCAGCTGGCAGGAGTAACCATGACTCTCTTAAGGTAGCCAAATGCCTCGTTACTCTGGGAAATTTATTTGAAAACTCGAGGATATCGTGGCTGGAGTAACTCAGTCAACGTTAAGGTTTACATGTTGCATCATTTCGCTTCTGCATTGACTGGCCGCAGTACGAATTAAAGAGAGGAAAGATTCAAAGGAAGGGGAGCATCTGGCAGCAGGAACTATGACTCTCTTAAGGTAGCCAAATGCCTCGTTATCCGGCGAAGTACATTTGCTAACTCGAGAAACTCGTAGTGGAAGTAACTGTGACGACGTTTAGGTTGACATACAGTGGCATATCGGTTCTGTAGGACTGGCCATATCAAGAATGATAAAGGCCTAAAGAAATGGGAGCAGCTGGCAGGAGTAACCATGACTCTCTTAAGGTAGCCAAATGCGTCGTCACTCTGCGAAATTTATTTGAAAACTCGAGGATATCGTCGTTGGAGTAACTCAGACAACGTTAAGGTTTACATGTTGCAGCATTTCGCTTCTGCATTGACTGGCCGCAGTACGAATTAAAGAGAGGAAAGATTCAAGGAAGGGGAGCAGCTCGCAGCAGGAACTATGACTCTCTTAAGGTAGCCAAATACCTCGTCGTCCGGCGAAGTACATTTGCTAACTCAAGAAACTCGTAGTGGGTGTCACTGTGACGACGTTTAGGTGGACATACAGTGGCATATCGGTTCTGTAGGACTGGCCATATCAAGTATGATAAAGGCCTAAAGAAATGGGAGCAGCTGGCAGGAGTAACCATGACTCTCTTAAGGTAGTCAAATGCCTCGTCACTCTGCGAAATTTATTTGAAAACTAGAGGATATCGTCGTTAAGTAACTCTGACAACGTTAAGGTGGACATGTTGCAGCATTTCGCTTCTGCATGGACTGGCCGCAGTACGAATTAAAGAGAGGAATAATTCAAAGAAAGGGGAGCAGCTGGCAAAAGGAACTATGACTCTCTTAAGGTAGCCAAATGCCTCGTTATCCGGCGAAGTACATTTGCTAACTCGAGAAACTCGTAGTGGAAGTAACTGTGACGACGTTTAGGTTGACATACAGTGGCATATCGGTTCTGTAGGACTGGCCATATCAAGAATGATAAAGGCCTAAAGAAATGGGAGCAGCTGGCAGGAGTAACCATGACTCTCTTAAGGTAGCCAAATGCCTCGTTACTCTGGGAAATTTATTTGAAAACTCGAGGATATCGTGGCTGGAGTAACTCAGACAACGTTAAGGTTTACATGTTGCATCATTTCGCTTCTGCATTGACTGGCCGCAGTACGAATTAAAGAGAGGAAAGATTCAAAGGAAGGGGAGCATCTGGCAGCAGGAACTATGACTCTCTTAAGGTAGCCAAATACCTCGTCATTAGGCGAAGTACATTTGCTAACTCATGAATCTCGTAGTGGGTGTCACTGTGACGACGTTTAGGTGGACATACAGTGGCATATCGGTTCTGTAGGACTGACCATATCAAGAATGATAAAGGCCTAAAGAAATGGGAGCAGCTGGCAGGAGTAACCATGACTCTCTTAAGGTAGCCAAATGCCTCGTTACTCTGGGAAATTTATTTGAAAACTCGAGGATATCGTGGCTGGAGTAACTCAGACAACGTTAAGGTAAACATGTTGCAGCATTTCGCTTCTGCATGGACTGGCCGCAGTACGAATTAAAGAGAGGAAGAGTTCAAAGGAAGGGGAGCAGCTGGCGGCAGGAACTATGACTCTCTTAAGGTAGCCAAATACCTCGTCATCCGGCGAAGTACATTTGCTAACTCATGAATCTCGTAGTGGGTGTCACTGTGACGACGTTTAGGTGGACATACAGTGGCATATCGGTTCTGTAGGACTGACCATATCAAGAATGATAAAGGCCTAAAGAAATGGGAGCAGCTGGCAGGAGTAACCATGACTCTCTTAAGGTAGCCAAATGCCTCGTTACTCTGGGAAATTTATTTGAAAACTCGAGGATATCGTGGCTGGAGTAACTCAGTCAACGTTAAGGTTTACATGTTGCATCATTTCGCTTCTGCATTGACTGGCCGCAGTACGAATTAAAGAGAGGAAAGATTCAAAGGAAGGGGAGCATCTGGCAGCAGGAACTATGACTCTCTTAAGGTAGCCAAATGCCTCGTTATCCGGCGAAGTACATTTGCTAACTCGAGAAACTCGTAGTGGAAGTAACTGTGACGACGTTTAGGTTGACATACAGTGGCATATCGGTTCTGTAGGACTGGCCATATCAAGAATGACAAAGGCCTAAAGAAATGGGAGCAGCTGGCAGGAGTAACCATGACTCTCTTAAGGTAGCCAAATGCGTCGTCACTCTGCGAAATTTATTTGAAAACTCGAGGATATCGTCGTTGGAGTAACTCAGACAACGTTAAGGTTTACATGTTGCAGCATTTCGCTTCTGCATTGACTGGCCGCAGTACGAATTAAAGAGAGGAAAGATTCAAGGAAGGGGAGCAGCTCGCAGCAGGAACTATGACTCTCTTAAGGTAGCCAAATACCTCGTCGTCCGGCGAAGTACATTTGCTAACTCAAGAAACTCGTAGTGGGTGTCACTGTGACGACGTTTAGGTGGACATACAGTGGCATATCGGTTCTGTAGGACTGGCCATATCAAGTATGATAAAGGCCTAAAGAAATGGGAGCAGCTGGCAGGAGTAACCATGACTCTCTTAAGGTAGTCAAATGCCTCGTCACTCTGCGAAATTTATTTGAAAACTAGAGGATATCGTCGTTAAGTAACTCTGACAACGTTAAGGTGGACATGTTGCAGCATTTCGCTTCTGCATGGACTGGCCGCAGTACGAATTAAAGAGAGGAATAATTCAAAGAAAGGGGAGCAGCTGGCAAAAGGAACTATGACTCTCTTAAGGTAGCCAAATGCCTCGTTATCCGGCGAAGTACATTTGCTAACTCGAGAAACTCGTAGTGGAAGTAACTGTGACGACGTTTAGGTTGACATACAGTGGCATATCGGTTCTGTAGGACTGGCCATATCAAGAATGATAAAGGCCTAAAGAAATTGGAGCAGCTGGCAGGAGTAACCATGACTCTCTTAAGGTAGCCAAATGCCTCGTTACTCTGGGAAATTTATTTGAAAACTCGAGGATATCGTGGCTGGAGTAACTCAGACAACGTTAAGGTTTACATGTTGCATCATTTCGCTTCTGCATTGACTGGCCGCAGTACGAATTAAAGAGAGGAAAGATTCAAAGGAAGGGGAGCATCTGGCAGCAGGAACTATGACTCTCTTAAGGTAGCCAAATACCTCGTCATCCGGCGAAGTACATTTGCTAACTCATGAATCTCGTAGTGGGTGTCACTGTGACGACGTTTAGGTGGACATACAGTGGCATATCGGTTCTGTAGGACTGACCATATCAAGAATGATAAAGGCCTAAAGAAATGGGAGCAGCTGGCAGGAGTAACCATGACTCTCTTAAGGTAGCCAAATGCCTCGTTACTCTGGGAAATTTATTTGAAAACTCGAGGATATCGTGGCTGGAGTAACTCAGTCAACGTTAAGGTTTACATGTTGCATCATTTCGCTTCTGCATTGACTGGCCGCAGTACGAATTAAAGAGAGGAAAGATTCAAAGGAAGGGGAGCATCTGGCAGCAGGAACTATGACTCTCTTAAGGTAGCCAAATGCCTCGTTATCCGGCGAAGTACATTTGCTAACTCGAGAAACTCGTAGTGGAAGTAACTGTGACGACGTTTAGGTTGACATACAGTGGCATATCGGTTCTGTAGGACTGGCCATATCAAGAATGATAAAGGCCTAAAGAAATGGGAGCAGCTGGCAGGAGTAACCATGACTCTCTTAAGGTAGCCAAATGCGTCGTCACTCTGCGAAATTTATTTGAAAACTCGAGGATATCGTCGTTGGAGTAACTCAGACAACGTTAAGGTTTACATGTTGCAGCATTTCGCTTCTGCATTGACTGGCCGCAGTACGAATTAAAGAGAGGAAAGATTCAAGGAAGGGGAGCAGCTCGCAGCAGGAACTATGACTCTCTTAAGGTAGCCAAATACCTCGTCGTCCGGCGAAGTACATTTGCTAACTCAAGAAACTCGTAGTGGGTGTCACTGTGACGACGTTTAGGTGGACATACAGTGGCATATCGGTTCTGTAGGACTGGCCATATCAAGTATGATAAAGGCCTAAAGAAATGGGAGCAGCTGGCAGGAGTAACCATGACTCTCTTAAGGTAGTCAAATGCCTCGTCACTCTGCGAAATTTATTTGAAAACTAGAGGATATCGTCGTTAAGTAACTCTGACAACGTTAAGGTGGACATGTTGCAGCATTTCGCTTCTGCATGGACTGGCCGCAGTACGAATTAAAGAGAGGAATAATTCAAAGAAAGGGGAGCAGCTGGCAAAAGGAACTATGACTCTCTTAAGGTAGCCAAATGCCTCGTTATCCGGCGAAGTACATTTGCTAACTCGAGAAACTCGTAGTGGAAGTAACTGTGACGACGTTTAGGTTGACATACAGTGGCATATCGGTTCTGTAGGACTGGCCATATCAAGAATGATAAAGGCCTAAAGAAATGGGAGCAGCTGGCAGGAGTAACCATGACTCTCTTAAGGTAGCCAAATGCCTCGTTACTCTGGGAAATTTATTTGAAAACTCGAGGATATCGTGGCTGGAGTAACTCAGACAACGTTAAGGTTTACATGTTGCATCATTTCGCTTCTGCATTGACTGGCCGCAGTACGAATTAAAGAGAGGAAAGATTCAAAGGAAGGGGAGCATCTGGCAGCAGGAACTATGACTCTCTTAAGGTAGCCAAATACCTCGTCATTAGGCGAAGTACATTTGCTAACTCATGAATCTCGTAGTGGGTGTCACTGTGACGACGTTTAGGTGGACATACAGTGGCATATCGGTTCTGTAGGACTGACCATATCAAGAATGATAAAGGCCTAAAGAAATGGGAGCAGCTGGCAGGAGTAACCATGACTCTCTTAAGGTAGCCAAATGCCTCGTTACTCTGGGAAATTTATTTGAAAACTCGAGGATATCGTGGCTGGAGTAACTCAGACAACGTTAAGGTAAACATGTTGCAGCATTTCGCTTCTGCATGGACTGGCCGCAGTACGAATTAAAGAGAGGAAAAGTTCAAAGGAAGGGGAGCAGCTGGCGGCAGGAACTATGACTCTCTTAAGGTAGCCAAATACCTCGTCATCCGGCGAAGTACATTTGCTAACTCATGAATCTCGTAGTGGGTGTCACTGTGACGACGTTTAGGTGGACATACAGTGGCATATCGGTTCTGTAGGACTGACCATATCAAGAATGATAAAGGCCTAAAGAAATGGGAGCAGCTGGCAGGAGTAACCATGACTCTCTTAAGGTAGCCAAATGCCTCGTTACTCTGGGAAATTTATTTGAAAACTCGAGGATATCGTGGCTGGAGTAACTCAGTCAACGTTAAGGTTTACATGTTGCATCATTTCGCTTCTGCATTGACTGGCCGCAGTACGAATTAAAGAGAGGAAAGATTCAAAGGAAGGGGAGCATCTGGCAGCAGGAACTATGACTCTCTTAAGGTAGCCAAATGCCTCGTTATCCGGCGAAGTACATTTGCTAACTCGAGAAACTCGTAGTGGAAGTAACTGTGACGACGTTTAGGTTGACATACAGTGGCATATCGGTTCTGTAGGACTGGCCATATCAAGAATGACAAAGGCCTAAAGAAATGGGAGCAGCTGGCAGGAGTAACCATGACTCTCTTAAGGTAGCCAAATGCGTCGTCACTCTGCGAAATTTATTTGAAAACTCGAGGATATCGTCGTTGGAGTAACTCAGACAACGTTAAGGTTTACATGTTGCAGCATTTCGCTTCTGCATTGACTGGCCGCAGTACGAATTAAAGAGAGGAAAGATTCAAGGAAGGGGAGCAGCTCGCAGCAGGAACTATGACTCTCTTAAGGTAGCCAAATACCTCGTCGTCCGGCGAAGTACATTTGCTAACTCAAGAAACTCGTAGTGGGTGTCACTGTGACGACGTTTAGGTGGACATACAGTGGCATATCGGTTCTGTAGGACTGGCCATATCAAGTATGATAAAGGCCTAAAGAAATGGGAGCAGCTGGCAGGAGTAACCATGACTCTCTTAAGGTAGTCAAATGCCTCGTCACTCTGCGAAATTTATTTGAAAACTAGAGGATATCGTCGTTAAGTAACTCTGACAACGTTAAGGTGGACATGTTGCAGCATTTCGCTTCTGCATGGACTGGCCGCAGTACGAATTAAAGAGAGGAATAATTCAAAGAAAGGGGAGCAGCTGGCAAAAGGAACTATGACTCTCTTAAGGTAGCCAAATGCCTCGTTATCCGGCGAAGTACATTTGCTAACTCGAGAAACTCGTAGTGGAAGTAACTGTGACGACGTTTAGGTTGACATACAGTGGCATATCGGTTCTGTAGGACTGGCCATATCAAGAATGATAAAGGCCTAAAGAAATGGGAGCAGCTGGCAGGAGTAACCATGACTCTCTTAAGGTAGCCAAATGCGTCGTCACTCTGCGAAATTTATTTGAAAACTCGAGGATATCGTCGTTGGAGTAACTCAGACAACGTTAAGGTTTACATGTTGCAGCATTTCGCTTCTGCATTGACTGGCCGCAGTACGAATTAAAGAGAGGAAAGATTCAAGGAAGGGGAGCAGCTCGCAGCAGGAACTATGACTCTCTTAAGGTAGCCAAATACCTCGTCGTCCGGCGAAGTACATTTGCTAACTCAAGAAACTCGTAGTGGGTGTCACTGTGACGACGTTTAGGTGGACATACAGTGGCATATCGGTTCTGTAGGACTGGCCATATCAAGTATGATAAAGGCCTAAAGAAATGGGAGCAGCTGGCAGGAGTAACCATGACTCTCTTAAGGTAGTCAAATGCCTCGTCACTCTGCGAAATTTATTTGAAAACTAGAGGATATCGTCGTTAAGTAACTCTGACAACGTTAAGGTGGACATGTTGCAGCATTTCGCTTCTGCATGGACTGGCCGCAGTACGAATTAAAGAGAGGAATAATTCAAAGAAAGGGGAGCAGCTGGCAAAAGGAACTATGACTCTCTTAAGGTAGCCAAATGCCTCGTTATCCGGCGAAGTACATTTGCTAACTCGAGAAACTCGTAGTGGAAGTAACTGTGACGACGTTTAGGTTGACATACAGTGGCATATCGGTTCTGTAGGACTGGCCATATCAAGAATGATAAAGGCCTAAAGAAATGGGAGCAGCTGGCAGGAGTAACCATGACTCTCTTAAGGTAGCCAAATGCCTCGTTACTCTGGGAAATTTATTTGAAAACTCGAGGATATCGTGGCTGGAGTAACTCAGACAACGTTAAGGTTTACATGTTGCATCATTTCGCTTCTGCATTGACTGGCCGCAGTACGAATTAAAGAGAGGAAAGATTCAAAGGAAGGGGAGCATCTGGCAGCAGGAACTATGACTCTCTTAAGGTAGCCAAATACCTCGTCATTAGGCGAAGTACATTTGCTAACTCATGAATCTCGTAGTGGGTGTCACTGTGACGACGTTTAGGTGGACATACAGTGGCATATCGGTTCTGTAGGACTGACCATATCAAGAATGATAAAGGCCTAAAGAAATGGGAGCAGCTGGCAGGAGTAACCATGACTCTCTTAAGGTAGCCAAATGCCTCGTTACTCTGGGAAATTTATTTGAAAACTCGAGGATATCGTGGCTGGAGTAACTCAGACAACGTTAAGGTAAACATGTTGCAGCATTTCGCTTCTGCATGGACTGGCCGCAGTACGAATTAAAGAGAGGAAAAGTTCAAAGGAAGGGGAGCAGCTGGCGGCAGGAACTATGACTCTCTTAAGGTAGCCAAATACCTCGTCATCCGGCGAAGTACATTTGCTAACTCATGAATCTCGTAGTGGGTGTCACTGTGACGACGTTTAGGTGGACATACAGTGGCATATCGGTTCTGTAGGACTGACCATATCAAGAATGATAAAGGCCTAAAGAAATGGGAGCAGCTGGCAGGAGTAACCATGACTCTCTTAAGGTAGCCAAATGCCTCGTTACTCTGGGAAATTTATTTGAAAACTCGAGGATATCGTGGCTGGAGTAACTCAGTCAACGTTAAGGTTTACATGTTGCATCATTTCGCTTCTGCATTGACTGGCCGCAGTACGAATTAAAGAGAGGAAAGATTCAAAGGAAGGGGAGCATCTGGCAGCAGGAACTATGACTCTCTTAAGGTAGCCAAATGCCTCGTTATCCGGCGAAGTACATTTGCTAACTCGAGAAACTCGTAGTGGAAGTAACTGTGACGACGTTTAGGTTGACATACAGTGGCATATCGGTTCTGTAGGACTGGCCATATCAAGAATGACAAAGGCCTAAAGAAATGGGAGCAGCTGGCAGGAGTAACCATGACTCTCTTAAGGTAGCCAAATGCGTCGTCACTCTGCGAAATTTATTTGAAAACTCGAGGATATCGTCGTTGGAGTAACTCAGACAACGTTAAGGTTTACATGTTGCAGCATTTCGCTTCTGCATTGACTGGCCGCAGTACGAATTAAAGAGAGGAAAGATTCAAGGAAGGGGAGCAGCTCGCAGCAGGAACTATGACTCTCTTAAGGTAGCCAAATACCTCGTCGTCCGGCGAAGTACATTTGCTAACTCAAGAAACTCGTAGTGGGTGTCACTGTGACGACGTTTAGGTGGACATACAGTGGCATATCGGTTCTGTAGGACTGGCCATATCAAGTATGATAAAGGCCTAAAGAAATGGGAGCAGCTGGCAGGAGTAACCATGACTCTCTTAAGGTAGTCAAATGCCTCGTCACTCTGCGAAATTTATTTGAAAACTAGAGGATATCGTCGTTAAGTAACTCTGACAACGTTAAGGTGGACATGTTGCAGCATTTCGCTTCTGCATGGACTGGCCGCAGTACGAATTAAAGAGAGGAATAATTCAAAGAAAGGGGAGCAGCTGGCAAAAGGAACTATGACTCTCTTAAGGTAGCCAAATGCCTCGTTATCCGGCGAAGTACATTTGCTAACTCGAGAAACTCGTAGTGGAAGTAACTGTGACGACGTTTAGGTTGACATACAGTGGCATATCGGTTCTGTAGGACTGGCCATATCAAGAATGATAAAGGCCTAAAGAAATGGGAGCAGCTGGCAGGAGTAACCATGACTCTCTTAAGGTAGCCAAATGCGTCGTCACTCTGCGAAATTTATTTGAAAACTCGAGGATATCGTCGTTGGAGTAACTCAGACAACGTTAAGGTTTACATGTTGCAGCATTTCGCTTCTGCATTGACTGGCCGCAGTACGAATTAAAGAGAGGAAAGATTCAAGGAAGGGGAGCAGCTCGCAGCAGGAACTATGACTCTCTTAAGGTAGCCAAATACCTCGTCGTCCGGCGAAGTACATTTGCTAACTCAAGAAACTCGTAGTGGGTGTCACTGTGACGACGTTTAGGTGGACATACAGTGGCATATCGGTTCTGTAGGACTGGCCATATCAAGTATGATAAAGGCCTAAAGAAATGGGAGCAGCTGGCAGGAGTAACCATGACTCTCTTAAGGTAGTCAAATGCCTCGTCACTCTGCGAAATTTATTTGAAAACTAGAGGATATCGTCGTTAAGTAACTCTGACAACGTTAAGGTGGACATGTTGCAGCATTTCGCTTCTGCATGGACTGGCCGCAGTACGAATTAAAGAGAGGAATAATTCAAAGAAAGGGGAGCAGCTGGCAAAAGGAACTATGACTCTCTTAAGGTAGCCAAATGCCTCGTTATCCGGCGAAGTACATTTGCTAACTCGAGAAACTCGTAGTGGAAGTAACTGTGACGACGTTTAGGTTGACATACAGTGGCATATCGGTTCTGTAGGACTGGCCATATCAAGAATGATAAAGGCCTAAAGAAATGGGAGCAGCTGGCAGGAGTAACCATGACTCTCTTAAGGTAGCCAAATGCCTCGTTACTCTGGGAAATTTATTTGAAAACTCGAGGATATCGTGGCTGGAGTAACTCAGACAACGTTAAGGTTTACATGTTGCATCATTTCGCTTCTGCATTGACTGGCCGCAGTACGAATTAAAGAGAGGAAAGATTCAAAGGAAGGGGAGCATCTGGCAGCAGGAACTATGACTCTCTTAAGGTAGCCAAATACCTCGTCATTAGGCGAAGTACATTTGCTAACTCATGAATCTCGTAGTGGGTGTCACTGTGACGACGTTTAGGTGGACATACAGTGGCATATCGGTTCTGTAGGACTGACCATATCAAGAATGATAAAGGCCTAAAGAAATGGGAGCAGCTGGCAGGAGTAACCATGACTCTCTTAAGGTAGCCAAATGCCTCGTTACTCTGGGAAATTTATTTGAAAACTCGAGGATATCGTGGCTGGAGTAACTCAGACAACGTTAAGGTAAACATGTTGCAGCATTTCGCTTCTGCATGGACTGGCCGCAGTACGAATTAAAGAGAGGAAAAGTTCAAAGGAAGGGGAGCAGCTGGCGGCAGGAACTATGACTCTCTTAAGGTAGCCAAATACCTCGTCATCCGGCGAAGTACATTTGCTAACTCATGAATCTCGTAGTGGGTGTCACTGTGACGACGTTTAGGTGGACATACAGTGGCATATCGGTTCTGTAGGACTGACCATATCAAGAATGATAAAGGCCTAAAGAAATGGGAGCAGCTGGCAGGAGTAACCATGACTCTCTTAAGGTAGCCAAATGCCTCGTTACTCTGGGAAATTTATTTGAAAACTCGAGGATATCGTGGCTGGAGTAACTCAGTCAACGTTAAGGTTTACATGTTGCATCATTTCGCTTCTGCATTGACTGGCCGCAGTACGAATTAAAGAGAGGAAAGATTCAAAGGAAGGGGAGCATCTGGCAGCAGGAACTATGACTCTCTTAAGGTAGCCAAATGCCTCGTTATCCGGCGAAGTACATTTGCTAACTCGAGAAACTCGTAGTGGAAGTAACTGTGACGACGTTTAGGTTGACATACAGTGGCATATCGGTTCTGTAGGACTGGCCATATCAAGAACGATAAAGGCCTAAAGAAATGGGAGCAGCTGGCAGGAGTAACCATGACTCTCTTAAGGTAGCCAAATGCGTCGTCACTCTGCGAAATTTATTTGAAAACTCGAGGATATCGTCGTTGGAGTAACTCAGACAACGTTAAGGTTTACATGTTGCAGCATTTCGCTTCTGCATTGACTGGCCGCAGTACGAATTAAAGAGAGGAAAGATTCAAGGAAGGGGAGCAGCTCGCAGCAGGAACTATGACTCTCTTAAGGTAGCCAAATACCTCGTCGTCCGGCGAAGTACATTTGCTAACTCAAGAAACTCGTAGTGGGTGTCACTGTGACGACGTTTAGGTGGACATACAGTGGCATATCGGTTCTGTAGGACTGGCCATATCAAGTATGATAAAGGCCTAAAGAAATGGGAGCAGCTGGCAGGAGTAACCATGACTCTCTTAAGGTAGTCAAATGCCTCGTCACTCTGCGAAATTTATTTGAAAACTAGAGGATATCGTCGTTAAGTAACTCTGACAACGTTAAGGTGGACATGTTGCAGCATTTCGCTTCTGCATGGACTGGCCGCAGTACGAATTAAAGAGAGGAATAATTCAAAGAAAGGGGAGCAGCTGGCAAAAGGAACTATGACTCTCTTAAGGTAGCCAAATGCCTCGTTATCCGGCGAAGTACATTTGCTAACTCGAGAAACTCGTAGTGGAAGTAACTGTGACGACGTTTAGGTTGACATACAGTGGCATATCGGTTCTGTAGGACTGGCCATATCAAGAATGATAAAGGCCTAAAGAAATTGGAGCAGCTGGCAGGAGTAACCATGACTCTCTTAAGGTAGCCAAATGCCTCGTTACTCTGGGAAATTTATTTGAAAACTCGAGGATATCGTGGCTGGAGTAACTCAGACAACGTTAAGGTTTACATGTTGCATCATTTCGCTTCTGCATTGACTGGCCGCAGTACGAATTAAAGAGAGGAAAGATTCAAAGGAAGGGGAGCATCTGGCAGCAGGAACTATGACTCTCTTAAGGTAGCCAAATACCTCGTCATCCGGCGAAGTACATTTGCTAACTCATGAATCTCGTAGTGGGTGTCACTGTGACGACGTTTAGGTGGACATACAGTGGCATATCGGTTCTGTAGGACTGACCATATCAAGAATGATAAAGGCCTAAAGAAATGGGAGCAGCTGGCAGGAGTAACCATGACTCTCTTAAGGTAGCCAAATGCCTCGTTACTCTGGGAAATTTATTTGAAAACTCGAGGATATCGTGGCTGGAGTAACTCAGTCAACGTTAAGGTTTACATGTTGCATCATTTCGCTTCTGCATTGACTGGCCGCAGTACGAATTAAAGAGAGGAAAGATTCAAAGGAAGGGGAGCATCTGGCAGCAGGAACTATGACTCTCTTAAGGTAGCCAAATGCCTCGTTATCCGGCGAAGTACATTTGCTAACTCGAGAAACTCGTAGTGGAAGTAACTGTGACGACGTTTAGGTTGACATACAGTGGCATATCGGTTCTGTAGGACTGGCCATATCAAGAATGATAAAGGCCTAAAGAAATGGGAGCAGCTGGCAGGAGTAACCATGACTCTCTTAAGGTAGTCAAATGCCTCGTCACTCTGCGAAATTTATTTGAAAACTAGAGGATATCGTCGTTAAGTAACTCTGACAACGTTAAGGTGGACATGTTGCAGCATTTCGCTTCTGCATGGACTGGCCGCAGTACGAATTAAAGAGAGGAATAATTCAAAGAAAGGGGAGCAGCTGGCAAAAGGAACTATGACTCTCTTAAGGTAGCCAAATGCCTCGTTATCCGGCGAAGTACATTTGCTAACTCGAGAAACTCGTAGTGGAAGTAACTGTGACGACGTTTAGGTTGACATACAGTGGCATATCGGTTCTGTAGGACTGGCCATATCAAGAATGATAAAGGCCTAAAGAAATGGGAGCAGCTGGCAGGAGTAACCATGACTCTCTTAAGGTAGCCAAATGCCTCGTTACTCTGGGAAATTTATTTGAAAACTCGAGGATATCGTGGCTGGGGTAACTCAGACAACGTTAAGGTTTACATGTTGCATCATTTCGCTTCTGCATTGACTGGCCGCAGTACGAATTAAAGAGAGGAAAGATTCAAAGGAAGGGGAGCATCTGGCAGCAGGAACTATGACTCTCTTAAGGTAGCCAAATACCTCGTCATTAGGCGAAGTACATTTGCTAACTCATGAATCTCGTAGTGGGTGTCACTGTGACGACGTTTAGGTGGACATACAGTGGCATATCGGTTCTGTAGGACTGACCATATCAAGAATGATAAAGGCCTAAAGAAATGGGAGCAGCTGGCAGGAGTAACCATGACTCTCTTAAGGTAGCCAAATGCCTCGTTACTCTGGGAAATTTATTTGAAAACTCGAGGATATCGTGGCTGGAGTAACTCAGACAACGTTAAGGTAAACATGTTGCAGCATTTCGCTTCTGCATGGACTGGCCGCAGTACGAATTAAAGAGAGGAAAAGTTCAAAGGAAGGGGAGCAGCTGGCGGCAGGAACTATGACTCTCTTAAGGTAGCCAAATACCTCGTCATCCGGCGAAGTACATTTGCTAACTCATGAATCTCGTAGTGGGTGTCACTGTGACGACGTTTAGGTGGACATACAGTGGCATATCGGTTCTGTAGGACTGACCATATCAAGAATGATAAATTCCTAAAGAAATGGGAGCAGCTGGCAGGAGTAACCATGACTCTCTTAAGGTAGCCAAATGCCTCGTTACTCTGGGAAATTTATTTGAAAACTCGAGGATATCGTGGCTGGAGTAACTCAGTCAACGTTAAGGTTTACATGTTGCATCATTTCGCTTCTGCATTGACTGGCCGCAGTACGAATTAAAGAGAGGAAAGATTCAAAGGAAGGGGAGCATCTGGCAGCAGGAGCTATGACTCTCTTAAGGTAGCCAAATGCCTCGTTATCCGGCGAAGTACATTTGCTAACTCGAGAAACTCGTAGTGGAAGTAACTGTGACGACGTTTAGGTTGACATACAGTGGCATATCGGTTCTGTAGGACTGGCCATATCAAGAATGATAAAGGCCTAAAGAAATGGGAGCAGCTGGCAGGAGTAACCATGACTCTCTTAAGGTAGCCAAATGCGTCGTCACTCTGCGAAATTTATTTGAAAACTCGAGGATATCGTCGTTGGAGTAACTCAGACAACGTTAAGGTTTACATGTTGCAGCATTTCGCTTCTGCATTGACTGGCCGCAGTACGAATTAAAGAGAGGAAAGATTCAAGGAAGGGGAGCAGCTCGCAGCAGGAACTATGACTCTCTTAAGGTAGCCAAATACCTCGTCGTCCGGCGAAGTACATTTGCTAACTCAAGAAACTCGTAGTGGGTGTCACTGTGACGACGTTTAGGTGGACATACAGTGGCATATCGGTTCTGTAGGACTGGCCATATCAAGTATGATAAAGGCCTAAAGAAATGGGAGCAGCTGGCAGGAGTAACCATGACTCTCTTAAGGTAGTCAAATGCCTCGTCACTCTGCGAAATTTATTTGAAAACTAGAGGATATCGTCGTTAAGTAACTCTGACAACGTTAAGGTGGACATGTTGCAGCATTTCGCTTCTGCATGGACTGGCCGCAGTACGAATTAAAGAGAGGAATAATTCAAAGAAAGGGGAGCAGCTGGCAAAAGGAACTATGACTCTCTTAAGGTAGCCAAATGCCTCGTTATCCGGCGAAGTACATTTGCTAACTCGAGAAACTCGTAGTGGAAGTAACTGTGACGACGTTTAGGTTGACATACAGTGGCATATCGGTTCTGTAGGACTGGCCATATCAAGAATGATAAAGGCCTAAAGAAATTGGAGCAGCTGGCAGGAGTAACCATGACTCTCTTAAGGTAGCCAAATGCCTCGTTACTCTGGGAAATTTATTTGAAAACTCGAGGATATCGTGGCTGGAGTAACTCAGACAACGTTAAGGTTTACATGTTGCATCATTTCGCTTCTGCATTGACTGGCCGCAGTACGAATTAAAGAGAGGAAAGATTCAAAGGAAGGGGAGCATCTGGCAGCAGGAACTATGACTCTCTTAAGGTAGCCAAATACCTCGTCATCCGGCGAAGTACATTTGCTAACTCATGAATCTCGTAGTGGGTGTCACTGTGACGACGTTTAGGTGGACATACAGTGGCATATCGGTTCTGTAGGACTGACCATATCAAGAATGATAAAGGCCTAAAGAAATGGGAGCAGCTGGCAGGAGTAACCATGACTCTCTTAAGGTAGCCAAATGCCTCGTTACTCTGGGAAATTTATTTGAAAACTCGAGGATATCGTGGCTGGAGTAACTCAGTCAACGTTAAGGTTTACATGTTGCATCATTTCGCTTCTGCATTGACTGGCCGCAGTACGAATTAAAGAGAGGAAAGATTCAAAGGAAGGGGAGCATCTGGCAGCAGGAACTATGACTCTCTTAAGGTAGCCAAATGCCTCGTTATCCGGCGAAGTACATTTGCTAACTCGAGAAACTCGTTGTGGAAGTAACTGTGACGACGTTTAGGTTGACATACAGTGGCATATCGGTTCTGTAGGACTGGCCATATCAAGAATGATAAAGGCCTAAAGAAATGGGAGCAGCTGGCAGGAGTAACCATGACTCTCTTAAGGTAGCCAAATGCGTCGTCACTCTGCGAAATTTATTTGAAAACTCGAGGATATCGTCGTTGGAGTAACTCAGACAACGTTAAGGTTTACATGTTGCAGCATTTCGCTTCTGCATTGACTGGCCGCAGTACGAATTAAAGAGAGGAAAGATTCAAGGAAGGGGAGCAGCTCGCAGCAGGAACTATGACTCTCTTAAGGTAGCCAAATACCTCGTCGTCCGGCGAAGTACATTTGCTAACTCAAGAAACTCGTAGTGGGTGTCACTGTGACGACGTTTAGGTGGACATACAGTGGCATATCGGTTCTGTAGGACTGGCCATATCAAGTATGATAAAGGCCTAAAGAAATGGGAGCAGCTGGCAGGAGTAACCATGACTCTCTTAAGGTAGTCAAATGCCTCGTCACTCTGCGAAATTTATTTGAAAACTAGAGGATATCGTCGTTAAGTAACTCTGACAACGTTAAGGTGGACATGTTGCAGCATTTCGCTTCTGCATGGACTGGCCGCAGTACGAATTAAAGAGAGGAATAATTCAAAGAAAGGGGAGCAGCTGGCAAAAGGAACTATGACTCTCTTAAGGTAGCCAAATGCCTCGTTATCCGGCGAAGTACATTTGCTAACTCGAGAAACTCGTAGTGGAAGTAACTGTGACGACGTTTAGGTTGACATACAGTGGCATATCGGTTCTGTAGGACTGGCCATATCAAGAATGATAAAGGCCTAAAGAAATTGGAGCAGCTGGCAGGAGTAACCATGACTCTCTTAAGGTAGCCAAATGCCTCGTTACTCTGGGAAATTTATTTGAAAACTCGAGGATATCGTGGCTGGAGTAACTCAGACAACGTTAAGGTTTACATGTTGCATCATTTCGCTTCTGCATTGACTGGCCGCAGTACGAATTAAAGAGAGGAAAGATTCAAAGGAAGGGGAGCATCTGGCAGCAGGAACTATGACTCTCTTAAGGTAGCCAAATACCTCGTCATCCGGCGAAGTACATTTGCTAACTCATGAATCTCGTAGTGGGTGTCACTGTGACGACGTTTAGGTGGACATACAGTGGCATATCGGTTCTGTAGGACTGACCATATCAAGAATGATAAAGGCCTAAAGAAATGGGAGCAGCTGGCAGGAGTAACCATGACTCTCTTAAGGTAGCCAAATGCCTCGTTACTCTGGGAAATTTATTTGAAAACTCGAGGATATCGTGGTTGGAGTAACTCAGTCAACGTTAAGGTTTACATGTTGCATCATTTCGCTTCTGCATTGACTGGCCGCAGTACGAATTAAAGAGAGGAAAGATTCAAAGGAAGGGGAGCATCTGGCAGCAGGAACTATGACTCTCTTAAGGTAGCCAAATACCTCGTCATCCGGCGAAGTACATTTGCTAACTCATGAATCTCATAGTGGGTGTCACTGTGACGACGTTTAGGTGGACATACAGTGGCATATCGGTTCTGTAGGACTGGCCATATCAAGTATGATAAAGGCCTAAAGAAATGGGAGCAGCTGGCAGGAGTAACCATGACTCTCTTAAGGTAGTCAAATGCCTCGTCACTCTGCGAAATTTATTTGAAAACTAGAGGATATCGTCGTTAAGTAACTCTGACAACGTTAAGGTGGACATGTTGCAGCATTTCGCTTCTGCATGGACTGGCCGCAGTACGAATTAAAGAGAGGAATAATTCAAAGAAAGGGGAGCAGCTGGCAAAAGGAACTATGACTCTCTTAAGGTAGCCAAATGCCTCGTTATCCGGCGAAGTACATTTGCTAACTCGAGAAACTCGTAGTGGAAGTAACTGTGACGACGTTTAGGTTGACATACAGTGGCATATCGGTTCTGTAGGACTGGCCATATCAAGAATGATAAAGGCCTAAAGAAATGGGAGCAGCTGGCAGGAGTAACCATGACTCTCTTAAGGTAGCCAAATGCCTCGTTACTCTGGGAAATTTATTTGAAAACTCGAGGATATCGTGGCTGGAGTAACTCAGACAACGTTAAGGTTTACATGTTGCATCATTTCGCTTCTGCATTGACTGGCCGCAGTACGAATTAAAGAGAGGAAAGATTCAAAGGAAGGGGAGCATCTGGCAGCAGGAACTATGACTCTCTTAAGGTAGCCAAATACCTCGTCATCCGGCGAAGTACATTTGCTAACTCATGAATCTCGTAGTGGGTGTCACTGTGACGACGTTTAGGTGGACATACAGTGGCATATCGGTTCTGTAGGACTGACCATATCAAGAATGATAAATGCCTGAAAAAATGGGAGCAGCCGGCAGGAGTAACTATGACTCTCTTAAGGTAGCCAAATGCCTCGTCACTCTGCAAAATTTATTTGAAAACTCGGGGATATCGTCGTTGGAGTAACTCAGACAACGTTAAGGTAAACATGTTGCAGCATTTCGCTTCTGCATGGACTGGCCGCAGTACGAATTAAAGAGAGGAAAAGTTCAAAGGAAGGGGAGCAGCTGGCGGCAGGAACTATGACTCTCTTAAGGTAGCCAAATACCTCGTCATCCGGCGAAGTACATTTGCTAACTCATGAATCTCGTAGTGGGTGTCACTGTGACGACGTTTAGGTGGACATACAGTGGCATATCGGTTCTGTAGGACTGACCATATCAAGAATGATAAAGGCCTAAAGAAATGGGAGCAGCTGGCAGGAGTAACCATGACTCTCTTAAGGTAGCAAAATGCCTCGTTACTCTGGGAAATTTATTTGAAAACTCGAGGATATCGTGGCTGGAGTAACTCAGTCAACGTTAAGGTTTACATGTTGCATCATTTCGCTTCTGCATTGACTGGCCGCAGTACGAATTAATGAGAGGAAAGATTCAAAGGAAGGGGAGCATCTGGCAGCAGGAACTATGACTCTCTTAAGGTAGCCAAATGCCTCGTTATTCGGCGAAGTACATTTGCTAACTCGAGAAACTCGTAGTGGAAGTAACTGTGACGACGTTTAGGTTGACATACAGTGGCATATCGGTTCTGTAGGACTGGCCATATCAAGAATGATAAAGGCCTAAAGAAATGGGAGCAGCTGGCAGGAGTAACCATGACTCTCTTAAGGTAGCCAAATGCGTCGTCACTCTGCGAAATTTATTTGAAAACTCGAGGATATCGTCGTTGGAGTAACTCAGACAACGTTAAGGTTTACATGTTGCAGCATTTCGCTTCTGCATTGACTGGCCGCAGTACGAATTAAAGAGAGGAAAGATTCAAGGAAGGGGAGCAGCTCGCAGCAGGAACTATGACTCTCTTAAGGTAGCCAAATACCTCGTCATCCGGCGAAGTACATTTGCTAACTCAAGAAACTCGTAGTAGGTGTCACTGTGACGACGTTTAGGTGGACATACAGTGGCATATCGGTTCTGTAGGACTGGCCATATCAAGTATGATAAAGGCCTAAAGAAATGGGAGCAGCTGGCAGGAGTAACCATGACTCTCTTAAGGTAGTCAAATGCCTCGTCACTCTGCGAAATTTATTTGAAAACTAGAGGATATCGTCGTTAAGTAACTCTGACAACGTTAAGGTGGACATGTTGCAGCATTTCGCTTCTGCATGGACTGGCCGCAGTACGAATTAAAGAGAGGAATAATTCAAAGAAAGGGGAGCAGCTGGCAAAAGGAACTATGACTCTCTTAAGGTAGCCAAATGCCTCGTTATCCGGCGAAGTACATTTGCTAACTCGAGAAACTCGTAGTGGAAGTAACTGTGACGACGTTTAGGTTGACATACAGTGGCATATCGGTTCTGTAGGACTGGCCATATCAAGAATAATAAAGGCCTAAAGAAATGGGAGCAGCTGGCAGGAGTAACCATGACTCTCTTAAGGTAGCCAAATGCCTCGTTACTCTGGGAAATTTATTTGAAAACTCGAGGATATCGTGGCTGGAGTAACTCAGACAACGTTAAGGTTTACATGTTGCATCATTTCGCTTCTGCATTGACTGGCCGCAGTACGAATTAAAGAGAGGAAAGATTCAAAGGAAGGGGAGCATCTGGCAGCAGGAACTATGACTCTCTTAAGGTAGCCAAATACCTCGTCATCCGGCGAAGTACATTTGCTAACTCATGAATCTCGTAGTGGGTGTCACTGTGACGACGTTTAGGTGGACATACAGTGGCATATCGGTTCTGTAGGACTGGCCATATCAAGTATGATAAAGGCCTAAAGAAATGGGAGCAGCTGGCAGGAGTAACCATGACTCTCTTAAGGTAGTCAAATGCCTCGTCACTCTGCGAAATTTATTTGAAAACTAGAGGATATCGTCGTTAAGTAACTCTGACAACGTTATGGTGGACATGTTGCAGCATTTCGCTTCTGCATGGACTGGCCGCAGTACGAATTAAAGAGAGGAATAATTCAAAGAAAGGGGAGCAGCTGGCAAAAGGAACTATGACTCTCTTAAGGTAGCCAAATGCCTCGTTATCCGGCGAAGTACATTTGCTAACTCGAGAAACTCGTAGTGGAAGTAACTGTATCGACGTTTAGGTTGACATACAGTGGCATATCGGTTCTGTAGGACTGACCATATCAAGAATGATAAATGCCTGAAAAAATGGGAGCAGCCGGCAGGAGTAACTATGACTCTCTTAAGGTAGCCAAATGCCTCGTCACTCTGCAAAATTTATTTGAAAACTCGGGGATATCGTCGTTGGAGTAACTCAGACAACGTTAAGGTAAACATGTTGCAGCATTTCGCTTCTGCATGGACTGGCCGCAGTACGAATTAAAGAGAGGAAAAGTTCAAAGGAAGGGGAGCAGCTGGCGGCAGGAACTATGACTCTCTTAAGGTAGCCAAATACCTCGTCATCCGGCGAAGTACATTTGCTAACTCATGAATCTCGTAGTGGGTGTCACTGTGACGACGTTTAGGTGGACATACAGTGGCATATCGGTTCTGTAGGACTGACCATATCAAGAATGATAAAGGCCTAAAGAAATGGGAGCAGCTGGCAGGAGTAACCATGACTCTCTTAAGGTAGCAAAATGCCTCGTTACTCTGGGAAATTTATTTGAAAACTCGAGGATATCGTGGCTGGAGTAACTCAGTCAACGTTAAGGTTTACATGTTGCATCATTTCGCTTCTGCATTGACTGGCCGCAGTACGAATTAATGAGAGGAAAGATTCAAAGGAAGGGGAGCATCTGGCAGCAGGAACTATGACTCTCTTAAGGTAGCCAAATGCCTCGTTATTCGGCGAAGTACATTTGCTAACTCGAGAAACTCGTAGTGGAAGTAACTGTGACGACGTTTAGGTTGACATACAGTGGCATATCGGTTCTGTAGGACTGGCCATATCAAGAATGATAAAGGCCTAAAGAAATGGGAGCAGCTGGCAGGAGTAACCATGACTCTCTTAAGGTAGCCAAATGCGTCGTCACTCTGCGAAATTTATTTGAAAACTCGAGGATATCGTCGTTGGAGTAACTCAGACAACGTTAAGGTTTACATGTTGCAGCATTTCGCTTCTGCATTGACTGGCCGCAGTACGAATTAAAGAGAGGAAAGATTCAAGGAAGGGGAGCAGCTCGCAGCAGGAACTATGACTCTCTTAAGGTAGCCAAATACCTCGTCATCCGGCGAAGTACATTTGCTAACTCAAGAAACTCGTAGTAGGTGTCACTGTGACGACGTTTAGGTGGACATACAGTGGCATATCGGTTCTGTAGGACTGGCCATATCAAGTATGATAAAGGCCTAAAGAAATGGGAGCAGCTGGCAGGAGTAACCATGACTCTCTTAAGGTAGTCAAATGCCTCGTCACTCTGCGAAATTTATTTGAAAACTAGAGGATATCGTCGTTAAGTAACTCTGACAACGTTAAGGTGGACATGTTGCAGCATTTCGCTTCTGCATGGACTGGCCGCAGTACGAATTAAAGAGAGGAATAATTCAAAGAAAGGGGAGCAGCTGGCAAAAGGAACTATGACTCTCTTAAGGTAGCCAAATGCCTCGTTATCCGGCGAAGTACATTTGCTAACTCGAGAAACTCGTAGTGGAAGTAACTGTGACGACGTTTAGGTTGACATACAGTGGCATATCGGTTCTGTAGGACTGGCCATATCAAGAATAATAAAGGCCTAAAGAAATGGGAGCAGCTGGCAGGAGTAACCATGACTCTCTTAAGGTAGCCAAATGCCTCGTTACTCTGGGAAATTTATTTGAAAACTCGAGGATATCGTGGCTGGAGTAACTCAGACAACGTTAAGGTTTACATGTTGCATCATTTCGCTTCTGCATTGACTGGCCGCAGTACGAATTAAAGAGAGGAAAGATTCAAAGGAAGGGGAGCATCTGGCAGCAGGAACTATGACTCTCTTAAGGTAGCCAAATACCTCGTCATCCGGCGAAGTACATTTGCTAACTCATGAATCTCGTAGTGGGTGTCACTGTGACGACGTTTAGGTGGACATACAGTGGCATATCGGTTCTGTAGGACTGGCCATATCAAGTATGATAAAGGCCTAAAGAAATGGGAGCAGCTGGCAGGAGTAACCATGACTCTCTTAAGGTAGTCAAATGCCTCGTCACTCTGCGAAATTTATTTGAAAACTAGAGGATATCGTCGTTAAGTAACTCTGACAACGTTATGGTGGACATGTTGCAGCATTTCGCTTCTGCATGGACTGGCCGCAGTACGAATTAAAGAGAGGAATAATTCAAAGAAAGGGGAGCAGCTGGCAAAAGGAACTATGACTCTCTTAAGGTAGCCAAATGCCTCGTTATCCGGCGAAGTACATTTGCTAACTCGAGAAACTCGTAGTGGAAGTAACTGTATCGACGTTTAGGTTGACATACAGTGGCATATCGGTTCTGTAGGACTGGCCATATCAAGAATGATAAAGGCCTAAAGAAATGGGAGCAGCTGGCAGGAGTAACCATGACTCTCTTAAGGTAGCCAAATGCCTCGTTACTCTGGGAAATTTATTTGAAAACTCGAGGATATCGTGGCTGGAGTAACTCAGACAACGTTAAGGTTTACATGTTGCATCATTTCGCTTCTGCATTGACTGGCCGCAGTACGAATTAAAGAGAGGAAAGATTCAAAGGAAGGGGAGCATCTGGCAGCAGGAACTATGACTCTCTTAAGGTAGCCAAATACCTCGTCATCCGGCGAAGTACATTTGCTAACTCATGAATCTCGTAGTGGGTGTCACTGTGACGACGTTTAGGTGGACATACAGTGGCATATCGGTTCTGTAGGACTGGCCATATCAAGTATGATAAAGGCCTAAAGAAATGGGAGCAGCTGGCAGGAGTAACCATGACTCTCTTAAGGTAGCCAAATGCCTCGTTACTCTGGGAAATTTATTTGAAAACTCGAGGATATCGTGGCTGGAGTAACTCAGTCAACGTTAAGGTTTACATGTTGCATCATTTCGCTTCTGCATTGACTGGCCGCAGTACGATTTAAAGAGAGGAAAGATTCAAAGGAAGGGGAGCATCTGGCAGCAGGAACTATGACTCTCTTAAGGTAGCCAAATGCCTCGTCATCCGGCGAAGTACATTTGCTAACTCGAGAAACTCGTAGTGGGAGTAACTGTGACGACGTTAAGGTGGACATACAGTGGCATATCGCTTCTGTAGGACTGACCATATCAAGTATGATAAAGGCCTAAAGAAATGGGAGCAGCTGGCAGGAGTAACCATGACTCTCTTAAGGTAGCCAAATGCGTCGTCACTCTGCGAAATTTATTTGAAAACTCGAGGATATCGTCGTTGGAGTAACTCAGACAACGTTAAGGTTTACATGTTGCAGCATTTCGCTTCTGCATTGACTGGCCGCAGTACGAATTAAAGAGAGGAAAGATTCAAGGAAGGGGAGCAGCTCGCAGCAGGAACTATGACTCTCTTAAGGTAGCCAAATACCTCGTCATCCGGCGAAGTACATTTGCTAACTCAAGAAACTCGTAGTGGGTGTCACTGTGACGACGTTTAGGTGGACATACAGTGGCATATCGGTTCTGTAGGACTGGCCATATCAAGTATGATAAAGGGCTAAAGAAATGGGAGCAGCTGGCAGGAGTAACCATGACTCTCTTAAGGTAGTCAAATGCCTCGTCACTCTGCGAAATTTATTTGAAAACTAGAGGATATCGTCGTTAAGTAACTCTGACAACGTTAAGGTGGACATGTTGCAGCATTTCGCTTCTGCATGGACTGGCCGCAGTACGAATTAAAGAGAGGAATAATTCAAAGAAAGGGGAGCAGCTGTCAAAAGGAACTATGACTCTCTTAAGGTAGCCAAATGCCTCGTTATCCGGCGAAGTACATTTGCTAACTCGAGAAACTCGTAGTGGAAGTAACTGTGACGACGTTTAGGTTGACATACAGTGGCATATCGGTTCTGTAGGACTGGCCATATCAAGAATGATAAAGGCCTAAAGAAATGGGAGCAGCTGGCAGGAGTAACCATGACTCTCTTAAGGTAGCCAAATGCCTCGTTACTCTGGGAAATTTATTTGAAAACTCGAGGATATCGTGGCTGGAGTAACTCAGTCAACGTTAAGGTTTACATGTTGCATCATTTCGCTTCTGCATTGACTGGCCGCAGTACGATTTAAAGAGAGGAAAGATTCAAAGGAAGGGGATCATCTGGCAGCAGGAACTATGACTCTCTTAAGGTAGCCAAATGCCTCGTCATCCGGCGAAGTACATTTGCTAACTCGAGAAACTCGTAGTGGGAGTAACTGTGACGACGTTAAGGTGGACATACAGTGGCATATCGCTTCTGTAGGACTGACCATATCAAGTATGATAAAGGCCTAAAGAAATGGGAGCAGCCGGCAGGAGTAACCATGACTCTCTTAAGGTAGCCAAATGCGTCGTCACTCTGCGAAATTTATTTGAAAACTCGAGGATATCGTCGTTGGAGTAACTCAGACAACGTTAAGGTTTACATGTTGCAGCATTTCGCTTCTGCATTGACTGGCCGCAGTACGAATTAAAGAGAGGAAAGATTCAAGGAAGGGGAGCAGCTCGCAGCAGGAACTATGACTCTCTTAAGGTAGCCAAATACCTCGTCATCCGGCGAAGTACATTTGCTAACTCAAGAAACTCGTAGTGGGTGTCACTGTGACGACGTTTAGGTGGACATACAGTGGCATATCGGTTCTGTAGGACTGGCCATATCAAGTATGATAAAGGGCTAAAGAAATGGGAGCAGCTGGCAGGAGTAACCATGACTCTCTTAAGGTAGTCAAATGCCTCGTCACTCTGCGAAATTTATTTGAAAACTAGAGGATATCGTCGTTAAGTAACTCTGACAACGTTAAGGTGGACATGTTGCAGCATTTCGCTTCTGCATGGACTGGCCGCAGTACGAATTAAAGAGAGGAATAATTCAAAGAAAGGGGAGCAGCTGTCAAAAGGAACTATGACTCTCTTAAGGTAGCCAAATGCCTCGTTATCCGGCGAAGTACATTTGCTAACTCGAGAAACTCGTAGTGGAAGTAACTGTGACGACGTTTAGGTTGACATACAGTGGCATATCGGTTCTGTAGGACTGGCCATATCAAGAATGATAAAGGCCTAAAGAAATGGGAGCAGCTGGCAGGAGTAACCATGACTCTCTTAAGGTAGCCAAATGCCTCGTTACTCTGGGAAATTTATTTGAAAACTCGAGGATATCGTGGCTGGAGTAACTCAGTCAACGTTAAGGTTTACATGTTGCATCATTTCGCTTCTGCATTGACTGGCCGCAGTACGAATTAAAGAGAGGAAAGATTCAAAGGAAGGGGAGCATCTGGCAGCAGGAACTATGACTCTCTTAAGGTAGCCAAATGCCTCGTCATCCGGCGAAGTACATTTGCTAACTCGAGAAACTCGTAGTGGGAGTAACTGTGACGACGTTAAGGTGGACATACAGTGGCATATCGCTTCTGTAGGACTGACCATATCAAGTATGATAAAGGCCTAAAGAAATGGGAGCAGCCGGCAGGAGTAACCATGACTCTCTTAAGGTAGCCAAATGCGTCGTCACTCTGCGAAATTTATTTGAAAACTCGAGGATATCGTCGTTGGAGTAACTCAGACAACGTTAAGGTTTACATGTTGCATCATTTCGCTTCTGCATTGACTGGCCGCAGTACGAATTAAAGAGAGGAAAGATTCAAGGAAGGGGAGCATCTCGCAGCAGGAACTATGACTCTCTTAAGGTAGCCAAATACCTCGTCATCCGGCGAAGTACATTTGCTAACTCAAGAAACTCGTAGTGGGTGTCACTGTGACGACGTTTAGGTGGACATACAGTGGCATATCGGTTCTGTAGGACTGGCCATATCAAGTATGATAAAGGGCTAAAGAAATGGGAGCAGCTGGCAGGAGTAACCATGACTCTCTTAAGGTAGTCAAATGCCTCGTCACTCTGCGAAATTTATTTGAAAACTAGAGGATATCGTCGTTAAGTAACTCTGACAACGTTAAGGTGGACATGTTGCAGCATTTCGCTTCTGCATGGACTGGCCGCAGTACGAATTAAAGAGAGGAATAATTCAAAGAAAGGGGAGCAGCTGGCAAAAGGAACTATGACTCTCTTAAGGTAGCCAAATGCCTCGTTATCCGGCGAAGTACATTTGCTAACTCGAGAAACTCGTAGTGGAAGTAACTGTGACGACGTTTAGGTTGACATACAGTGGCATATCGGTTCTGTAGGACTGGCCATATCAAGAATGATAAAGGCCTAAAGAAATGGGAGCAGCTGGCAGGAGTAACCATGACTCTCTTAAGGTAGCCAAATGCCTCGTTACTCTGGGAAATTTATTTGAAAACTCGAGGATATCGTGGCTGGAGTAACTCAGACAACGTTAAGGTTTACATGTTGCATCATTTCGCTTCTGCATTGACTGGCCGCAGTACGAATTAAAGAGAGGAAAGATTCAAAGGAAGGGGAGCATCTGGCAGCAGGAACTATGACTCTCTTAAGGTAGCCAAATACCTCGTCATCCGGCGAAGTACATTTGCTAACTCATGAATCTCGTAGTGGGTGTCACTGTGACGACGTTTAGGTGGACATACAGTGGCATATCGGTTCTGTAGGACTGACCATATCAAGAATGATAAATGCCTGAAAAAATGGGAGCAGCCGGCAGGAGTAACTATGACTCTCTTAAGGTAGCCAAATGCCTCGTCACTCTGCAAAATTTATTTGAAAACTCGGGGATATCGTCGTTGGAGTAACTCAGACAACGTTAAGGTAAACATGTTGCAGCATTTCGCTTCTGCATGGACTGGCCGCAGTACGAATTAAAGAGAGGAAAAGTTCAAAGGAAGGGGAGCAGCTGGCGGCAGGAACTATGACTCTCTTAAGGTAGCCAAATACCTCGTCATCCGGCGAAGTACATTTGCTAACTCATGAATCTCGTAGTGGGTGTCACTGTGACGACGTTTAGGTGGACATACAGTGGCATATCGGTTCTGTAGGACTGACCATATCAAGAATGATAAAGGCCTAAAGAAATGGGAGCAGCTGGCAGGAGTAACCATGACTCTCTTAAGGTAGCAAAATGCCTCGTTACTCTGGGAAATTTATTTGAAAACTCGAGGATATCGTGGCTGGAGTAACTCAGTCAACGTTAAGGTTTACATGTTGCATCATTTCGCTTCTGCATTGACTGGCCGCAGTACGAATTAATGAGAGGAAAGATTCAAAGGAAGGGGAGCATCTGGCAGCAGGAACTATGACTCTCTTAAGGTAGCCAAATGCCTCGTTATTCGGCGAAGTACATTTGCTAACTCGAGAAACTCGTAGTGGAAGTAACTGTGACGACGTTTAGGTTGACATACAGTGGCATATCGGTTCTGTAGGACTGGCCATATCAAGAATGATAAAGGCCTAAAGAAATGGGAGCAGCTGGCAGGAGTAACCATGACTCTCTTAAGGTAGCCAAATGCGTCGTCACTCTGCGAAATTTATTTGAAAACTCGAGGATATCGTCGTTGGAGTAACTCAGACAACGTTAAGGTTTACATGTTGCAGCATTTCGCTTCTGCATTGACTGGCCGCAGTACGAATTAAAGAGAGGAAAGATTCAAGGAAGGGGAGCAGCTCGCAGCAGGAACTATGACTCTCTTAAGGTAGCCAAATACCTCGTCATCCGGCGAAGTACATTTGCTAACTCAAGAAACTCGTAGTAGGTGTCACTGTGACGACGTTTAGGTGGACATACAGTGGCATATCGGTTCTGTAGGACTGGCCATATCAAGTATGATAAAGGCCTAAAGAAATGGGAGCAGCTGGCAGGAGTAACCATGACTCTCTTAAGGTAGTCAAATGCCTCGTCACTCTGCGAAATTTATTTGAAAACTAGAGGATATCGTCGTTAAGTAACTCTGACAACGTTAAGGTGGACATGTTGCAGCATTTCGCTTCTGCATGGACTGGCCGCAGTACGAATTAAAGAGAGGAATAATTCAAAGAAAGGGGAGCAGCTGGCAAAAGGAACTATGACTCTCTTAAGGTAGCCAAATGCCTCGTTATCCGGCGAAGTACATTTGCTAACTCGAGAAACTCGTAGTGGAAGTAACTGTGACGACGTTTAGGTTGACATACAGTGGCATATCGGTTCTGTAGGACTGGCCATATCAAGAATAATAAAGGCCTAAAGAAATGGGAGCAGCTGGCAGGAGTAACCATGACTCTCTTAAGGTAGCCAAATGCCTCGTTACTCTGGGAAATTTATTTGAAAACTCGAGGATATCGTGGCTGGAGTAACTCAGACAACGTTAAGGTTTACATGTTGCATCATTTCGCTTCTGCATTGACTGGCCGCAGTACGAATTAAAGAGAGGAAAGATTCAAAGGAAGGGGAGCATCTGGCAGCAGGAACTATGACTCTCTTAAGGTAGCCAAATACCTCGTCATCCGGCGAAGTACATTTGCTAACTCATGAATCTCGTAGTGGGTGTCACTGTGACGACGTTTAGGTGGACATACAGTGGCATATCGGTTCTGTAGGACTGGCCATATCAAGTATGATAAAGGCCTAAAGAAATGGGAGCAGCTGGCAGGAGTAACCATGACTCTCTTAAGGTAGTCAAATGCCTCGTCACTCTGCGAAATTTATTTGAAAACTAGAGGATATCGTCGTTAAGTAACTCTGACAACGTTATGGTGGACATGTTGCAGCATTTCGCTTCTGCATGGACTGGCCGCAGTACGAATTAAAGAGAGGAATAATTCAAAGAAAGGGGAGCAGCTGGCAAAAGGAACTATGACTCTCTTAAGGTAGCCAAATGCCTCGTTATCCGGCGAAGTACATTTGCTAACTCGAGAAACTCGTAGTGGAAGTAACTGTATCGACGTTTAGGTTGACATACAGTGGCATATCGGTTCTGTAGGACTGGCCATATCAAGAATGATAAAGGCCTAAAGAAATGGGAGCAGCTGGCAGGAGTAACCATGACTCTCTTAAGGTAGCCAAATGCCTCGTTACTCTGGGAAATTTATTTGAAAACTCGAGGATATCGTGGCTGGAGTAACTCAGACAACGTTAAGGTTTACATGTTGCATCATTTCGCTTCTGCATTGACTGGCCGCAGTACGAATTAAAGAGAGGAAAGATTCAAAGGAAGGGGAGCATCTGGCAGCAGGAACTATGACTCTCTTAAGGTAGCCAAATACCTCGTCATCCGGCGAAGTACATTTGCTAACTCATGAATCTCGTAGTGGGTGTCACTGTGACGACGTTTAGGTGGACATACAGTGGCATATCGGTTCTGTAGGACTGGCCATATCAAGTATGATAAAGGCCTAAAGAAATGGGAGCAGCTGGCAGGAGTAACCATGACTCTCTTAAGGTAGCCAAATGCCTCGTTACTCTGGGAAATTTATTTGAAAACTCGAGGATATCGTGGCTGGAGTAACTCAGTCAACGTTAAGGTTTACATGTTGCATCATTTCGCTTCTGCATTGACTGGCCGCAGTACGATTTAAAGAGAGGAAAGATTCAAAGGAAGGGGAGCATCTGGCAGCAGGAACTATGACTCTCTTAAGGTAGCCAAATGCCTCGTCATCCGGCGAAGTACATTTGCTAACTCGAGAAACTCGTAGTGGGAGTAACTGTGACGACGTTAAGGTGGACATACAGTGGCATATCGCTTCTGTAGGACTGACCATATCAAGTATGATAAAGGCCTAAAGAAATGGGAGCAGCTGGCAGGAGTAACCATGACTCTCTTAAGGTAGCCAAATGCGTCGTCACTCTGCGAAATTTATTTGAAAACTCGAGGATATCGTCGTTGGAGTAACTCAGACAACGTTAAGGTTTACATGTTGCAGCATTTCGCTTCTGCATTGACTGGCCGCAGTACGAATTAAAGAGAGGAAAGATTCAAGGAAGGGGAGCAGCTCGCAGCAGGAACTATGACTCTCTTAAGGTAGCCAAATACCTCGTCATCCGGCGAAGTACATTTGCTAACTCAAGAAACTCGTAGTGGGTGTCACTGTGACGACGTTTAGGTGGACATACAGTGGCATATCGGTTCTGTAGGACTGGCCATATCAAGTATGATAAAGGGCTAAAGAAATGGGAGCAGCTGGCAGGAGTAACCATGACTCTCTTAAGGTAGTCAAATGCCTCGTCACTCTGCGAAATTTATTTGAAAACTAGAGGATATCGTCGTTAAGTAACTCTGACAACGTTAAGGTGGACATGTTGCAGCATTTCGCTTCTGCATGGACTGGCCGCAGTACGAATTAAAGAGAGGAATAATTCAAAGAAAGGGGAGCAGCTGTCAAAAGGAACTATGACTCTCTTAAGGTAGCCAAATGCCTCGTTATCCGGCGAAGTACATTTGCTAACTCGAGAAACTCGTAGTGGAAGTAACTGTGACGACGTTTAGGTTGACATACAGTGGCATATCGGTTCTGTAGGACTGGCCATATCAAGAATGATAAAGGCCTAAAGAAATGGGAGCAGCTGGCAGGAGTAACCATGACTCTCTTAAGGTAGCCAAATGCCTCGTTACTCTGGGAAATTTATTTGAAAACTCGAGGATATCGTGGCTGGAGTAACTCAGTCAACGTTAAGGTTTTACATGTTGCATCATTTCGCTTCTGCATTGACTGGCCGCAGTACGATTTAAAGAGAGGAAAGATTCAAAGGAAGGGGATCATCTGGCAGCAGGAACTATGACTCTCTTAAGGTAGCCAAATGCCTCGTCATCCGGCGAAGTACATTTGCTAACTCGAGAAACTCGTAGTGGGAGTAACTGTGACGACGTTAAGGTGGACATACAGTGCATATCGCTTCTGTAGGACTGACCATATCAAGTATGATAAAGGCCTAAAGAAATGGGAGCAGCCGGCAGGAGTAACCATGACTCTCTTAAGGTAGCCAAATGCGTCGTCACCTCTGCGAAATTTATTTGAAAACTCGAGGATATCGTCGTTGGAGTAACTCAGACAACGTTAAGGTTTACATGTTGCAGCATTTCGCTTCTGCATTGACTGGCCGCAGTACGAATTAAAGAGAGGAAAGATTCAAGGAAGGGGAGCAGCTCGCAGCAGGAACTATGACTCTCTTAAGGTAGCCAAATACCTCGTCATCCGGCGAAGTACATTTGCTAACTCAAGAAACTCGTAGTGGGTGTCACTGTGACGACGTTTAGGTGGACATACAGTGGCATATCGGTTCTGTAGGACTGGCCATATCAAGTATGATAAAGGGCTAAAGAAATGGGAGCAGCTGGCAGGAGTAACCATGACTCTCTTAAGGTAGTCAAATGCCTCGTCACTCTGCGAAATTTATTTGAAAACTAGAGGATATCGTCGTTAAGTAACTCTGACAACGTTAAGGTGGACATGTTGCAGCATTTCGCTTCTGCATGGACTGGCCGCAGTACGAATTAAAGAGAGGAATAATTCAAAGAAAGGGGAGCAGCTGTCAAAAGGAACTATGACTCTCTTAAGGTAGCCAAATGCCTCGTTATCCGGCGAAGTACATTTGCTAACTCGAGAAACTCGTAGTGGAAGTAACTGTGACGACGTTTAGGTTGACATACAGTGGCATATCGGTTCTGTAGGACTGGCCATATCAAGAATGATAAAGGCCTAAAGAAATGGGAGCAGCTGGCAGGAGTAACCATGACTCTCTTAAGGTAGCCAAATGCCTCGTTACTCTGGGAAATTTATTTGAAAACTCGAGGATATCGTGGCTGGAGTAACTCAGTCAACGTTAAGGTTTACATGTTGCATCATTTCGCTTCTGCATTGACTGGCCGCAGTACGAATTAAAGAGAGGAAAGATTCAAAGGAAGGGGAGCATCTGCAGCAGGAACTATGACTCTCTTAAGGTAGCCAAATGCCTCGTCATCCGGCGAAGTACATTTGCTAACTCGAGAAACTCGTAGTGGGAGTAACTGTGACGACGTTAAGGTGGACATACAGTGGCATATCGCTTCTGTAGGACTGACCATATCAAGTATGATAAAGGCCCTAAAGAAATGGGAGCAGCCGGCAGGAGTAACCATGACTCTCTTAAGGTAGCCAAATGCGTCGTCACTCTGCGAAATTTATTTGAAAACTCGAGGATATCGTCGTTGGAGTAACTCAGACAACGTTAAGGTTTACATGTTGCATCATTTCGCTTCTGCATTGACTGGCCGCAGTACGATTAAAGAGAGGAAAGATTCAAGGAAGGGGAGCATCTCGCAGCAGGAACTATGACTCTCTTAAGGTAGCCAAATACCTCGTCATCCGGCGAAGTACATTTGCTAACTCAAGAAACTCGTAGTGGGTGTCACTGTGACGACGTTTAGGTGGACATACAGTGGCATATCGGTTCTGTAGGACTGGCCATATCAAGTATGATAAAGGGCTAAAGAAATGGGAGCAGCTGGCAGGAGTAACCATGACTCTCTTAAGGTAGTCAAATGCCTCGTCACTCTGCGAAATTTATTTGAAAACTAGAGGATATCGTCGTTAAGTAACTCTGACAACGTTAAGGTGGACATGTTGCAGCATTTCGCTTCTGCATGGACTGGCCGCAGTACGAATTAAAGAGAGGAATAATTCAAAGAAAGGGGAGCAGCTGGTAAAAGGAACTATGACTCTCTTAAGGTAGCCAAATGCCTCGTTATCCGGCGAAGTACATTTGCTAACTCGAGAAACTCGTAGTGGAAGTAACTGTGACGACGTTTAGGTTGACATACAGTGGCATATCGGTTCTGTAGGACTGGCCATATCAAGAATGATAAAGGCCTAAAGAAATGGGAGCAGCTGGCAGGAGTAACCATGACTCTCTTAAGGTAGCCAAATGCCTCGTTACTCTGGGAAATTTATTTGAAAACTCGAGGATATCGTGGCTGGAGTAACTCAGACAACGTTAAGGTTTACAGTTGCATCATTTCGCTTCTGCATTGACTGGCCGCAGTACGAATTAAAGAGAGGAAAGATTCAAAGGAAGGGGAGCATCTGGCAGCAGGAACTATGACTCTCTTAAGGTAGCCAAATACCTCGTCATCCGGCGAAGTACATTTGCTAACTCATGAATCTCGTAGTGGGTGTCACTGTGACGACGTTTAGGTGGACATACAGTGGCATATCGGTTCTGTAGGACTGGCCATATCAAGTATGATAAAGGCCTAAAGAAATGGGAGCAGCTGGCAGGAGTAACCATGACTCTCTTAAGGTAGTCAAATGCCTCGTCACTCTGCGAAATTTATTTGAAAACTAGAGGATATCGTCGTTAAGTAACTCTGACAACGTTAAGGTGGACATGTTGCAGCATTTCGCTTCTGCATGGACTGGCCGCAGTACGAATTAAAGAGAGGAATAATTCAAAAGAAAAAGGGGAGCAGCTGGCAAAAGGAACTATGACTCTCTTAAGGTAGCCAAATGCCTCGTTATCCGGCGAAGTACATTTGCTAACTCGAGAAACTCGTAGTGGAAGTAACTGTGACGACGTTTAGGTTTACATACAGTGGCATATCGGTTCTGTAGGACTGGCCATATCAAGAATGATAAAGGCCTAAAGAAATGGGAGCAGCTGGCAGGAGTAACCATGACTCTCTTAAGGTAGCCAAATGCCTCGTTACTCTGGGAAATTTATTTGAAAACTCGAGGATATCGTGGCTGGAGTAACTCAGACAACGTTAAGGTTTACATGTTGCATCATTTCGCTTCTGCATTGACTGGCCGCAGTACGAATTAAAGAGAGGAAAGATACAAAGGAAGGGGAGCATCTGGCAGCAGGAACTATGACTCTCTTAAGGTAGCCAAATACCTCGTCATCCGGCGAAGTACATTTGCTAACTCATGAATCTAGTAGTGGGTGTCACTGTGACGACGTTTAGGTGGACATACAGTGGCATATCGGTTCTGTAGGACTGACCATATCAAGAATGATAAAGGCCTAAAGAAATGGAGCAGCTGGCAGGAGTAACCATGACTCTCTTAAGGTAGCCAAATGCCTCGTTACTCTGGGAAATTTATTTGAAAACTCGAGGATATCGTGGCTGGAGTAACTCAGTCAACGTTAAGGTTTACATGTTGCATCATTTCGCTTCTGCATTGACTGCCGCAGTACGAATTAAAGAGAGGAAAGATTCAAAGGAAGGGGAGCATCTGGCAGCAGGAACTATGACTCTCTTAAGGTAGCCAAATACCTCGTCATCCGGCGAAGTACATTTGCTAACTCATGAATCTCGTAGTGGGTGTCACTGTGACGACGTTTAGGTGGACATACATTGGCATATCGGTTCTGTAGGACTGGCCATATCAAGTATGATAAAGGCCTAAAGAAATGGGAGCAGCTGGCAGGAGTAACCATGACTCTCTTAATGTAGTCAAATGCCTCGTCACTCTGCGAAATTTATTTGAAAACTAGATAATATCGTCGTTAAGTAACTCTGACAACCTTAAGGTGGACATGTTGCAGCATTTCGCTTCTGCATGGACTGGCCGCAGTACGAATTAAAAAGAGGAATAATTCAAGCAAGGGGAGCAGCTGGCAAAAGGAACTATGACTCTCTTAAGGTAGCCAAATGCCTCGTTATCCGGCGAAGTACATTTGCTAACTCGAGAAACTCGTAGTGGAAGTAACTGTGACGACGTTTAGGTTGACATACAGTGGCATATCGGTTCTGTAGGACTGGCCATATCAAGTATGATAAAGGGCTAAAGAAATGGGAGCAGCTGGCAGGAGTAACCATGACTCTCTTAAGGTAGTCAAATGCCTCGTCACTCTGCGAAATTTATTTGAAAACTAGAGGATATCGTCGTTAAGTAACTCTGACAACGTTAAGGTGGACATGTTGCAGCATTTCGCTTCTGCATGGACTGGCCGCAGTACGAATTAAAGAGAGGAATAATTCAAAGAAAGGGGAGCAGCTGGTAAAAGGAACTATGACTCTCTTAAGGTAGCCAAATGCCTCGTTATCCGGCGAAGTACATTTGCTAACTCGAGAAACTCGTAGTGGAAGTAACTGTGACGACGTTTAGGTTGACATACAGTGGCATATCGGTTCTGTAGGACTGGCCATATCAAGAATGATAAAGGCCTAAAGAAATGGGAGCAGCTGGCAGGAGTAACCATGACTCTCTTAAGGTAGCCAAATGCCTCGTTACTCTGGGAAATTTATTTGAAAACTCGAGGATATCGTGGCTGGAGTAACTCAGACAACGTTAAGGTTTACAGTTGCATCATTTCGCTTCTGCATTGACTGGCCGCAGTACGAATTAAAGAGAGGAAAGATTCAAGGAAGGGGAGCATCTGGCAGCAGGAACTATGACTCTCTTAAGGTAGCCAAATACCTCGTCATCCGGCGAAGTACATTTGCTAACTCATGAATCTCGTAGTGGGTGTCACTGTGACGACGTTTAGGTGGACATACAGTGGCATATCGGTTCTGTAGGACTGGCCATATCAAGTATGATAAAGGCCTAAAGAAATGGAGCAGCTGGCAGGAGTAACCATGACTCTCTTAAGGTAGTCAAATGCCTCGTCACTCTGCGAAATTTATTTGAAAACTAGAGGATATCGTCGTTAAGTAACTCTGACAACGTTAAGGTGGACATGTTGCAGCATTTCGCTTCTGCATGGACTGGCCGCAGTACGAATTAAAGAGAGGAATAATTCAAAGAAAGGGGAGCAGCTGGCAAAAGGAACTATGACTCTCTTAAGGTAGCCAAATGCCTCGTTATCCGGCGAAGTACATTTGCTAACTCGAGAAACTCGTAGTGGAAGTAACTGTGACGACGTTTAGGTTTACATACAGTGGCATATCGGTTCTGTAGGACTGGCCATATCAAGAATGATAAAGGCCTAAAGAAATGGGAGCAGCTGGCAGGAGTAACCATGACTCTCTTAAGGTAGCCAAATGCCTCGTTACTCTGGGAAATTTATTTGAAAACTCGAGGATATCGTGGCTGAGTAACTCAGACAACGTTAAGGTTTACATGTTGCATCATTTCGCTTCTGCATTGACTGGCCGCAGTACGAATTAAAGAGAGGAAAGATACAAAGGAAGGGGAGCATCTGGCAGCAGGAACTATGACTCTCTTAAGGTAGCCAAATACCTCGTCATCCGGCGAAGTACATTTGCTAACTCATGAATCTAGTAGTGGGTGTCACTGTGACGACGTTTAGGTGGACATACAGTGGCATATCGGTTCTGTAGGACTGACCATATCAAGAATGATAAAGGCCTAAAGAAATGGGAGCAGCTGGCAGGAGTAACCATGACTCTCTTAAGGTAGCCAAATGCCTCGTTACTCTGGGAAATTTATTGAAAACTCGAGGATATCGTGGCTGGAGTAACTCAGTCAACGTTAAGGTTTACATGTTGCATCATTTCGCTTCTGCATTGACTGGCCGCAGTACGAATTAAAGAGAGGAAAGATTCAAAGGAAGGGGAGCATCTGGCAGCAGGAACTATGACTCTCTTAAGGTAGCCAAATACCTCGTCATCCGGCGAAGTACATTTGCTAACTCATGAATCTCGTAGTGGGTGTCACTGTGACGACGTTTAGGTGGACATACATTGGCATATCGGTTCTGTAGGACTGGGCCATATCAAGTATGATAAAGGCCTAAAGAAATGGGAGCAGCTGGCAGGAGTAACCATGACTCTCTTAATGTAGTCAAATGCCTCGTCACTCTGCGAAATTTATTTGAAAACTAGATAATATCGTCGTTAAGTAACTCTGACAACCTTAAGGTGGACATGTTGCAGCATTTCGCTTCTGCATGGACTGGCCGCAG